>NC_073260.2:70592500-71217500 GCF_029289425.2 Pan paniscus | reverse complement strand
TGCTCAATAAATATTAATTTATTCATTGACTGGCATATGAGTTCAGGTTTCTTGCTTGTCTGTTTAGATTTGCAATTCTGTTTTGTCAAGATCTCTAATATCTATATACTTTATCAATAATCTATTTAGCTTCAAGTTAAGAGCATTGGCTTTGGTGTCTACCAGACCTACATTTTATATTTATTTATTTATTTATTTTTTAGATGGAATCTCACTGTGTCACCCAGGCTGGAGTGCAGTGGCGCGATCTCAGCTCACCGCAACCTCCGCCTCCCAGGTTCAGGTGATTCTCCTGCCTCAGCCTCCTGAGTAGCTGGGATTACAGTCACACACCACCATGCCCAGCTAATTTTTGTATTTTTAGTAGAGACGAGATTTCACCATATTGGCCAGGATGGTCTCGATCTCCTAACCTTGTGATCTGCCCACCTCAGCCTTCCAAAGTGCTGGGATTACAGGTGTAGGCCACTGTGAATGGCCCAGACCTACATTTTAATATTGGCTTCAGCCAGGTATGGTGGCATGACTATAGTCCCAGCTATTTGGGAGGCTGAGGAGGGAGGATTGCTTGATCCTAAGAGTTCAAGACCAGCCTGGGCAACATAGTGAAACTTTGTCTTTGACATTTTTAGCTATATAACCTTGGGCAAGCCGGGCGCGGTGGCTCACACCTGAAATCCCAGCACTTTGGGAGACCGAGGCGGGTGGATCACGAGGTCAGAAGATCGAGATGATCCTGGTTAACACGGTAAAACCCCATCTCTACTCAAAAAATAGAAAAAAATTAGCCAGGCATGGTGGCGGGCGCCTGTCCAGCTACTCGGGAGGCTGAGGTAGGTGAATGGTGTGAACCGGGGAGGCAGAGCTTAGAGTGAGCCGAGATCGTGCCACTGCACTCCAGCCTGGGTGACAGAGTGAGACTCCATCTCAAAATAAAATAAAATAAATAACCTTGGGCAAATTATTTAACCCCTCTGTGCCTCCATTTCCTCATTCTAAACTTTTACAAATAACAATACCTTCTCCATAAACTGATTTAAGAATTAAATAAAATATAATATGTAAAAAGCTTAGCGCAAGGTTTGGCACATGATAAGATCTCAACCAATACAACTGATTGATATTATAGATAAATGTCATTATTATTATTTGTGCCACTTTTTTCATGTGCACTTTGCCCTAGGAACAGTGTGACTTAATGAACTTACCAGCTGATGACTCTGTTCCATCAAGGGCACGTTCTATACAGTTCAACTCCCACGTGTTTATTAAGCAGTCACTATGAGTAAATCTTAAAGCATGGGTGGGGTTTTGAGAGGCTAGAGATGGACATGTAAGGGCATCTCACATTGAAAGGAACTGCACAAAGAAGACAGAGGTAGAAAGTTCCAAGAACAGCAAATAGTTCAACACAGCTAGACCACGCATAATATTCAGCCACTTACTCATTTTTAAAACAATTTCCAACCAGCTATGATTAACAGGCACTGTGCTAAATGCTGGGATAAGCAGGAACAGAATGTGGTGCCTGCCCTTAAGAGCTTGGTTTAGAGGAGAGACATAGTTGTCAACACTGTGTGGCCTGCCGCTGTTGCATGAGCTATGCCACATGAACACAAAAGCAAGCAAGCAGCATTTTTCATGTAGGGAGGAAGAGAGAGAGAGCTGAGAATGAGGGCTGGACCCATTGCAGAGGCCTTAAAGACTAGGCTGAGATGACTGTTTAATGAAGAACCAGTAAAAACGTTTTGAATAGGGGAATGATATGAACACTTGAACTGGAAAAAGCAAATAGAACAGTATTTATTTTAGAACACACCCATATTCACCCATGCTGAGAGCCTGGACTATTATAAAGAAAACAAGGCCGGGTGCGGTGGCTCACGCCTATAATCCCAGCACTTTGGGAGGCCAAGCTGGGTGGATCATTTGAGGTCAGGAGTTCGAGACCAGCCTGGCCAACATGGTGAAACCCCGTCTCTACTAAAAATACAAAAATTTGCTGGGAGGCTGAGACAGGAGAATCGCTTGAACCCGGGAGGTGTAAGTTGCTGTGAGCCGAGATCACACCACTGCACTCCAGCCTGGTGACAGAGCGATGCCCTGTCTCAAAATAAAAAAAAGAAAAAAAAAAACAGCAATATCCTTTAATTAAATCAAGTCAGGATCTCTAAAGTTGACCACCATAGAAGTCTCTTTGCATGAGAAGGGACAACAGGACTCGGAAACCTAGACTATTGCTCCTTTCTCTGGATACAGCTGCTTTTCTATGGCTGCTGTGATCACGTGGCCTCCAGAGGGCGCTGTCCCCTGCAGCTCTTCAGATCAAGCTATGGTTTTTAACCCTGAGCAGCATCGGAATCCCCTGGACGGCTTTCATCATTCGGTCTCACACCAGAGTTCCTGATCAGTAGATGTGGGTGACACACAGGAACCTGCATTACTCCCGAGTCCCCAGGGAGATGCTGCTGCTGCTGCTGCTGGCCCTGAGACCACACTGTAAGAACCCTGCTCCCAAGGATCTAAGGCCCTTCTTTATGTCTTCAGGAGCAGGCCAGAACTTTAAAAGGAAACCTTACTAAAAATAATGAGGATATATATATATCCTCATTATTTTTATATATTATAAAATATATAATATATATCCTCATATATTTTATATATTATAAAATATATAATATATATGTGTGTATGTATATATACATAGACCCATATATAGATTGGGTCTAGCTCTGTTGTGTGTGTGTTTTTTTTCAAATGTGTGTGTGTGTATATATATATATATACACACACACACACACACACACATACACATTTGGAAAAAAACACACACACAACAGAGCTAGACCCAATCATATAATATTGCTTATTCTTTGTGCCTCTGAGCTCTGAGAATCACCTGAGCTCTGGTTTTCTGATTGAGAATTGGCCTCTCTTCCCCAGCTCCCTGCTTTAGGGCAGATGAATACCCCTCATGAATAGCATAAGAGGTTTTATCCACTGGCCTTCACAGGAACAAAGCCAGTGAGAGCGTTACACAGAATACAACACAAGAACTGTGTAACCTGAATGAGGAACATACATATAAAATAGCAGAAAGCTTTTATTTCCTTAACAGTTGATATAGTTTGGATGCTGGCCCCACCCTAATCTCACATTGAAGTGTAATCTCCAGTGTTGGAGGTGGGACCTGGTGGGAGGTGATCGGATCACGGGGGTGGATTTCTCAGGAATAGTTTAGCAACATCCTCTTGGTCCCATCCTCATCATAGTGATTTCTCGCAAGATCTGGCTGTTTAAAAGTGAGGCACCTGTCTCTCTCTCTCTCTCTCTTGCTCCTGTTCTCACCAGGCGATGTGCTTGCTCCCACTTTGCCTTCCACCATGATTAGAAGCTTCTAGAGGCCCCCAGAAGCAGATGCCACTATGCTTCCTGTACAGCCTGTACACCATGAGTCAATTATACCTCTTTTCTTATAAATTACCCAGTTTCTTTATAGCAGTGCAAGAATGGCCAAATACAACAGTGTTTCATTTATTTTGTAGCACCCACCAATTCCTAGGGCAGAGTTTGTACCTGATGAGTGCCTAATAAATGTCTAAAGTGAATTGAATTATAAGACACAACATTTCTTCATGCATAGAAACACAACCTACTTTATTGATGTTACTCATTTGTTCTCATCTATCTATATTTATCTGATGAACTTTGAATCGTTTATTACTTTAAACATTGCTACAGCTTCCCAGATAGCACAGCTTAATAAATACCCATTCATTCTTTTTTTTTTTTTTTTTTTTTTTTTTTTTTTTTTTTTTTTTTTTGAGATGGAGTTTCACTCTTGTACCCCAGGCTGGGGTGCAATGGCACAGTCTCGGCTCACTGCAACCTCCACCTCTCGGGTTCAAGTGATTCTCTTGCCTCAGCCTACCAAGTGCTGGGATTCCAGGCATGCGCCACTACACCCGGCTAATTTTTGTATTTTTAGTAGAGACGGGGTTTCACCATGTTGGCCAGGCGGTCTTGAACTCCTGATCTCAAGTGATCTGCCCGCCTTGGCCTCTCAAAGTTTGCAAACAGCTACTCAATTTTTATTTTTTTCTAATTTATTTGTTTTTGTTTCTCTTACCTGGTCTAGGAACAAGGAATTATTTTCAATGGTTTTATTCCTGGATGAGAATCCCAAGGCCACATTCTATTAGACTCAGCTTCTGAATGGTCTTTTAAACACAAACATGGCTGCATGAAGTTCATGTCACAAATTTGATGTCATGAAAGAGAAATTTAGTTCATTAGTCACCTGGGGTGGATAAGACGGGTAGACACTGCATATATAAAGGAATAATCCATGAGTGATTGAGGCTAAAAGTAATCCTCTTCAGAACTAGGTCAAGCAGTTTATATAGGGTTTGGATGGTGAGTCAGCCTGGAGAGGCTTGGACTTCTAGGATGAGGAACTTGTGAGGGGTGTGTGTGTGTGTGTGTGTGTGTGTGTGTGTGTGTAGCTTGGTTAAAATAGTGATTCATCTTTCTGGAAGAGCCTCTGTCTCTCGCTCTCTTTGTCTTTTTCTCTTCTTTTTCTCATGCTCTCTTCTTCTCATTCTCACACATTTGCTCTTGTTCTCACACTTTCTAGAACAACTCTTTCTCTCTCTCAGGCCTGCTTTGACTCCTGTTTCTTTCTGGCACCCCTTTTTAAGAACTAGTGCAAGGCTTTTGCCTGAGACATGACAGAGCAGGTGTATTAGTCTATTCTGACACTGCTATAAAGAAATACCTGAAACTGGATAATTTATAAAGACAAGAGGTTTAATTGACTCATGGTTCCACATGCTGTGCAGGAAGCATAGCTGGGGAGGCCTCAGGAAACTTATAATCATGGCAGAAGGTGAAGGGGAAGCAGGCACATCTTTACATGGCTACAGCAGGAGGAAGAGAGAGAGTGGGGAGGTGCCACACACGTTTAAACAACCAGATATCATGATAACTCATTCATTATCACAAGAACAGCACCAAATGGGAAACCCACCCCCATCATCCAATCACTTCCCACCAGGCTTCACCTCCCATATTGGGGATTATAATTGGACATGAGATTTGGATGGGGACACAGACCCAAACCATATCAGCAGGGGAGGGAAAAGAAGTGGTGAGCCCAAGGCCACCCCTGGTGGGACTTGATCTGAGTCCCCATTGTTACTCCTCCACCCATTCCACCTGCTGTCCTGTCCTGCCCTATTTGGACTCCAAACAGGTTCACAGAGAAGCTTTCACGGGCATCTAGACAGTACTGTCATCTCCTGTCATCCACCCTCATTTCTTCCTATGCATGCTTTAGTCTATGTTTTGAGGATCCCTGGGCCTTTGGAAATATGAGGTAGCTTTGCTGGTCCTCTATCTGCATGGGGAAGACAACAACAATAAATAAATAAGAAGGAACACATAAGAGGATCATAGATAATGTCAAAGGGTAACTGGTAATTGTATAGCTTTAAGGGAGAAGTTTTATGCCTATTTTTCTTTCAAAAGCAACCTATGGTCTTCACAAGCCCTGGCACTGAAATAAACATGAAACTAATAATTAAGCACAGGTTTCTAAGCTGTAGTTTATGATCTTTGGCAAGATAATGATCCAAGGGAGACACGGTACAGAAATAAGAGAGAATAGGTAGGCCGGGCGCGGTGGCTCATGCCTGTAATCCCAGCACTTTAGGAGGCCAAGGCGGGCGGATTACCTGTGGTCAGGAGTTTGAGACCAGCCTGGCCAACATAGTGAAATCCCATCTCTACTAAAAATACAAAAATTAGCCGAATGTGATGGCAGTTACCTGTAATCCTAGCTACTCAGGAGGCTGAGGTAGGAGAATCGCTTGAACCCAGGAGGCAGAGGTTGCAGTGAGCCAAGGTCGCACCGTTGTACTCCAGCCTGGGGGACAAGAGTGAGACTTCATCTCAAAAAAAAACAAAAAACAAAAAACTAGGTCAGACATGGTGGTTCACGCCTGTAATCCCAGCACTTTGGGAGGCCAGGGCAGGTGGATCACCTGAGGTCAGGAGTTCGAGACCAGCCTGGCCAACATGGTGAAACCCCATCTCTACTAAAAATACAAAAATTAGCCAGGCGTGGTGGCAGCCACCTGTAATCTCAGCTACTCAGGAGGCTGAGGAAGGAGAATCACTTGAGCCCAGGAGGCGGAGTTTATAGTGAACCGAGATTGTGTCACTGTACTCCAGCCTGGGCAACAGAGTGAAAAAAATACAAATAAAAATAAATTAAAAAGTAAAAAATAAAAATGTAAAAAAAAAAATTTTTTTTTTTTTGAAATGGAGTTTTGCTCTTGTTGCCCAGGCTGGAGTGCTGTGGCACAATCTTGGCTCACTGTAACCTCTGCCTCCTGGGTTCAAGGCAATTCTCCTGCCTCAGCCTCCCAAGTAGCTGGGATAACAGGCGTGTGCCACCACGCCTGGCTAATTTTGTATTTTTAGTAGAGACAGGGTTTTCACCATGTTGGTCAGGCTGGTCTCGAACTCCTGACCTCAAATGATCCACCTGCCTTGGCCTCCCAAAGTACTGGGATTACAGGCATGAGTCGCTGCATCCGGCTTTTAAAAAAAATTCAAAAAAAATTTTTTTAATTAAAATTAAAATAAAGAATAAAATAAAAATAAATAAACATGTCATTGGATACCCGTAATACTTTAGTGAGAAAATGGGTTTCATTTTATGCATAAAGAAACTGAAGTTCAGACAAGGTAGATGATACACCTATAATTACACAACAAGAACCTGTAACTAGATAGAGCCCAGTCCTTCTAACTTACAGCCTAGTATGCTTACAAGTACATATGGGCAAACTGTTGACCTTCATAAAACTTAAGACATATAATCATACCATTCAAAATCCCCCCAGAAGGTTACATCTAAATTTATATTCACCTATAGAAAACAGTCTTATTATTGGAAAAAAAAAAATAAGGGTGCTTGGATTTTCTCCCTACAAAGACAATAACATGTGAAGGTGAAAGAAAGATGACACTCAATAACTAGATGTTTAGTTCAAAAACAATTAGCCAAAGCAAATACTTTTTATACTATAACTTCTTCTCAATCTTTCTTTATAGGATGTTTTATTGGTTTTGAATCAAGAATAGTTAGGTATTTGTGGAAATCTTCGAGTAGAAAAAACAGGTGGGTGCACACACACCCACACACCCTCAGAGGAAAACCACTATAATGCAAGAAACAGAATAAAATATACATCTTATTTTATTCTGTTTTATTTTATTCTGTTCTCTTTTATTCAGTTATTTTATAAGTAACTGTCACTACTTTTAGCAAGACACAAGATATTCCACCCATAAAAAGTAAACAGGATGCTATAAAAAAGACATTGAGAAAAATGAAAAGTTCTTTAAAACACAAAGTATGACTAACAAAATTTAAAATTCAATAGAAGAGTTGGACAATGAAAATTAAGTAAGTCTTCCAGAAGGTAAAACTATAATAGACAAAGAGATAGAAATAAAAGGACAAGAGACTTAGAGGAGAAATCAAAGTAATTCTAGAAAAAGTAAACAGATAAGTTGAAAGGAATCAAATTATCAAGGACTAATACCTCCCAACAAAAAGCAATCCAGAGTACAAGAATGTAAGTCTCCACTTGGAAGGAGGTCACCAACAGTCCAATTTAAACAAATGAAAATAAATTTTAGAGAAACAAAGTGAATAAAAGATTCTAAAGTCACTTTCGGAAAGGAAAAACAGGTCACACACAAAGGGTGGGGGAATCGAAAGGACATTTAATGCTCAACGGCAACACTGAGAGGTGTTAGGACAATTACTTCAAAATCTTTAAGGAACCATGCCTGCCAAATCCTATATCAAATTACAAATCAAATGTGAAGATTAAATAAGGACACTTATAGACATCCACGGGCTCTAAAAATTTACCTCATGAGTCCTTAAGGAAACCATTGAAGAATATGCTTCAGCAAAATAAAGGAATTATAACCAAAACAAAAAACAAAAAAACAAAAAAAAACCCCAAAAACCAAAAACCAGAAAAACCCAAGGCAGCATGAGATACAGAAAACAGAACCTACACAGGGCAGCAGCAAAGGGAAATCTCAGAATGGAGCGATGGGCTCGAGGCCTACTCAGTCCCCGAATGGAACAAGAGGATGGAACACATACTAATTAATCTAGAATCACATACTCGGTAAAACTCTTTGCTTTTTCAGAGAAACAAAGACTAAAATTTTTTGTCATCAAAATAACCTCTCTAAACAAACATTAAAAGACAGTCCTGAAGATGGAAAATATTCATAAAAGACAGAAGGAGATTGAGTGAGAGTGGTGGGGAGTGAGCTCACATGCTGGTGTTAAATAAGTGCAAACACATAGAGACTGGCTGTATAAATCAGTAATAATGAAGTCTAACTTTAGGGAAAAAAAGAGAAGAAGATAGAGCTAAAACCCTGACAACAATAATGTGCAAGAGGGCTGGGCGCGGTGGCTGATGCCTGTAATCCCAGCAATTTGGGAGGCCGAGGGAGGTGGATCACCTGAGGTCTGGAGTTTGAGACTAGCTGGCCAACATGGTGAAACCCCATCTCTACTAAAAATACAAAAAAATTAGCTGGGTGGGGTGACACACTCCCGTAATCCCAGCTACTTGGGAGGCTGAGGTAGGAGAGTCACTTGAACCCAGGAGGCGGAGGTTGTAGTGAGCCGAGTGCCACTGCACTCTAGCCTGGGTAACAAGAGTGAAACTCCGTTTCAAAATAAATAAATAAATAAATAAAAATAATAATAATGTTCAAGACAAATGGAGACATTCCAAGGTCCTTGAATTTAGGTGGAGGAGAGTAGAGATACTGAATAACTTAGATAAGTATTAAGTACACATATTAAGCTTTTTTTTTTTTTTGAGACAGAGTCTTGCTCTGCCGCCCAGGCTGGAGTGCAGTGGCACAATCTCAGCTCACTGCAAGCTCACACCATTCTCCTGCCTCGGCCTCCTGAGTAGCTGGGACTACAGGCGCCTGCCACCATGCCCAGCTAATTCTTTGTATTTTTACTAGAAATGGGGTTTCACCGTTTGTTAGCCAGGATAGTCTCGATCTCCTGATCTCGTGATCTGCCCGCCTCAGCCTCCCAAAGTGCTGGGATTACAGGCGTAAGCCACCGCACCCGGCCACATATTAAGCTTTTAAGGGTTAAAAGGAAATAACTGAAACTTCGTGCTTTATTTGAAGTAAGAACTGTACTTAAGAGTAACCAAAGAGCCATAGCCAAAAGGAAAGCTATTCCTTATCGAAGAATTCCAGCTAATGCATGCAGAAGAAATAAAGAATTAGAAAGTCCCCAGTTTGTTCCCTCCTAATGAAGAAAAATGAGTACAGCAAGGATTACCAAAAGGTGCTAAAACCATTATAGATGAAAAGTTGAAGAACATCTCATGTTTACAAAGTAACAAAGTAAGGCCAGGCGCGGTGGCTCACGGTTGTAATCCCAACACTTTGGGAGACCGAGGCGGGCAGATCACCTGAGGTCAGGAGTTCGAAAATAGCCTGGCCAACATGGTGAGTACTCATCTCTACTGAAAATACAAAAAACTAGCTGGGCATGGTGGTGGGTGCCTGTAATCCCAGCTACTTGGGAGGCTGAGGCAGGAGAATGGCTTGAAACTGTGAGGCAGAGGTTGCAGTGAGCCAAGATCGTGCCATTGCACTCCAGCCTGGGTGACAAGAACAAAACTTATCTCAAAATAAAAAAAAAGAACAAGTGGGGCCGGGAGCGGTGGCTCACACCTGTAATCCCAGCACTTTGGGAGGCCGAGGCAGGTGGATCATGAGATCAAGAGATCGAGACCATCCTGGCCAACATGGTGAAATCCTGTCTCTACTAAAAATACAAAAATTAGCTGGGTGTGGTGGCGCGCACCTGTAATCCCAGCTACTCGGCAGGCTGAGGCAGGAGAATCGCTTGAACCTGGGAGGCTGAGGTTGCAGTGAGCCGACATAGCACCACTGCACACCAGTCTGGTGACAGAGTGAGACTCCATCTCAAAAACAAACAAACAAAAAGTAACAAAGTATCACCTTGCCAATTACTTGTGAATCTAAACATTGCAATGAAGACATCGGGCTTAGCTCATCTGAACCCAGTGATGAATATTAGCATCACTATTAAGTGGAACAGGACACTATGTGCATCCCGAAGTAATGCAATGTGAAGTAAACTGCAATATCTATGATATATTCTTGGCCAAAATGTTTAAGTTGAATCTAATCAACACTTTAGCTCTCATTTCCAGTTTACATGAGATACAGGGGTTAGAAAAATAGATTAAATAACACTACAAGGAAGCCATCAGGCAAATCTAGAATTTGAGACCTTCTACAAGACAATTGACCTGGTCTATACAATTAGGCAATATCATAAAAAGGAAAGGAAAGAAGAGATATTCTAGACTCCAAGAAGTTTAAGAGACATAAAACATGATGACAAAAATGACATATAGACCAAAATTGGATGCTAGTTCACACCAAGCAGCAGTAAAAGCTATTTTAGAAACAACTGGAGGACTCTGAGTACTAATTGAAACATTTTATGTACTAAGTCACTCTCATGTACATTGTTGTTCATTATATCTTTCTTTATATTTCATAATGTGTTTTCAAAAGATAAAGAAATGAGAACATGTATCTACTCACAATCCTGTTCAAAATCCCACTGTAATGGCGGAAGAAATATTTGTAAATGAATGAACTCTTTTTTTTTTTTTTTTTGAGACAGAGTCTTGCTCTGTCACTCAGGCTGGAGTGCAATGGCGTGATCTCAGCTCACTGTAACCTCCATACCCTAGGTTTAAGCAATTCTCCTGCCTCAGCCTCCCAAGTAGCTGGGATTACAGGTGTGTGCCACCATGCCCGGCTAATTTTTGTATTTTTAGTAGAGATGGGGTTTCATCATGTTGGCCAGGCTGGTCTCAAACTCCTGACCTCAGGTGATTCTCCCGCCTCGGCCTCCCAAAGTGCTGGGATTACAGGCGTGAGCCATCACGCCTGGCCTACGAATGAACTCTTTACAGCTCCAGAAACAACAACAAAAAAGAAATTCAAATTGGTGGACTAAAAATATTGGGGGTCCTCAGATTGATAGGGTAATAAGAGTAGAGAAACAACAGCTCAAAGAGAAGAGCAGTCCTGCAGTAATTCAAAGCTCATCATCAGGACTTTGTGAAAGGAAAAGAAATCATGGGGCCCCCAAATCACTAAGCTAAAGAGAAAAGTCAAGCTGGGAACTGCTCAGGACCAACCTGCCTCAGGTTCTATTTCACCCCTCTGATCCAGAGAAAGATGCATATATTGATTGATGTCTCATGTCTCCCTAAAATGTATAAAACTAAGCTGTGCCATGACCACCTTGGGCACATGTCATCAGGATCTTCTGAGGCTGTGTCATGGGTGCGTCCTCAACCTTGGCAAAATAAACTTTCTAAATTAATGGAGATCTGTCTCAGATTTTCTGGGTTCGCAACTTAAAGCACACCTCAGCTATTAACAACTAGAAAATCCTCCCAAGGCAATTGTTGAACAACTGATTTAATTAATGAATGAAATGATTAATTAATTGAGGCAATCAGCTCAGAATAACTGGGTCAGATTGGCCTTTCTCTTTCTTCTTGCATTTCCCTCCCAACACCTACCACCCCCGAGCCCCCAAATCCCCGTACCCTTCTTCCCACACTGAGCCATGGCCAGCAAAGGCTTTTGAGAGAGATATTAAAACTCACTGGTTTTCTCACCCTAAGATATGTAAAATACGGGCTGCATCAGGCTTACTGATCTATTTTGTTTGGCCTGAAGAGCACTTTATTTATTGAAAAATTTTAAATTAAAATCCAAGTTTTCAGTTTCTTTAAAACAAAACAAAACAAAACAAAAACACTAAGGCCAGGACACTGGGCCCCTCATTCTTGAATGACAACACGTGCTAGACTGGAGTTTCTGCCCTTCAGGGGCTGAAGTTCCTGCCAATCAGCTCCAGTTCTTTGCCTGTCTGGCCCCTGCCAGCATTTTTGTTTTCTTCTTCTGCCCTAGATCCATGTTTTCTAGACTCTTCGGTAGCGCTTGATAAATATACAATTTCCCAGGCCTTTTCTCTGGAGGTTCTGAATTGGTGGCTATTATGGGCTGAATCGTGTTTCCCCAAAATTCATGTTGGAGTCCTTACCCCCGGTACCTCAGACTGTGACCTTATCAGAGGTTTAGGGGCTTTACCGAGATAATCAACTTAAAATGAGGTCATTAGGGTGAGCCTCATCCAATATGACTGGTGTGCTTATAAAAAGGGGAAATTTGGACACAGAGACACACAGGCACAGACAGATGATGAGGTGAAGAGATGTAGTGGAAAGACAGGCAGCCATCCACAAGCCAAGGAGAGAGGCTTGGAACAGATCCTTCCCTCACAGCCCTCAGAAGGAATCAACCCCTACAATACCTTTCATCTTACACTTCTGGCCTCCAGAATTATGAGATGATATGTTTCTGCTGTTTAAACCACCCAGTTATGGTACTTCGTTATGGCAGCCTTAGCAAATGAATACAGCGGGTTTGGCACTGAGTCTAGAACTTTGTACACCAACACCCACATGGCTGCTGATAGGAATGACCTGTGGAGATTTACCAAAATACTGATTCCTGGGTTCCGGGTCTAAAGACTCTTGACCTCAGGTGATCCACCCACCTCAGCCTCCCAAAGTGCTGGGATTACAGGCATGAGCCACCATGCCTGGCCCAGAAATTTCTACTTCTAATTAAAAATAGGTGAATAAATTGGATTCTCTCTCTCTCTCTCTCTCTCTCTCTTTTTTTGAGATGGAGTCTCGCTCTGTCGCCAGGCTGGGGTGCAGTGGTGCGATCTCATCTCACTGCCACCTCCACCTCCCAGGTTCAAGTGATTCTCCTGCCTCTGCCTCCTGAGTAGCTGGGACGGCTAATTTTTTGTATTTTTAATAGAGATGGGGTTTCACCATGTTAGCCAGGATGGTCTCAATCTCCTGACCTCGTGGTCTGCCCGCCTCAGCCTCCCAAAGTGCTGGGATTACAGGCGTAAGCCACCGCACCCGGCCCTCCCTCTCTTTTTTTAAGTCAGGAAAGCATGATCAATTCACTTAACTCTATTTCAAAGATAATGAAAAGTAAAGCAACATCATCGCATATAAAACAGCTCTGGTGAGATGAGACAACGATGGGTATAAGCTCCTATGAGTTCTCTTTGACATGTTTGATGAGACACCCTGGGTTAGGGATCCATTTCTCCCAGTGGCTTGAGGTTAATGGTTCCCTGCCATGTACACCATTATTACTTTATTATATATTTGTCACAGTTCCTGCCATTCAGTTTCCAAAAGGATCACATCTCATCTTTGAGAGTTCATCCATTCTTTCCATTTCACATTTACCAAGGGCCCAGTATATGCCAGACCCTATGCCAGGCACTCAGGGTGGAGTGGGGACCTAAACAAACTCACTCCCTGCCCTTGTGGAGCCTATAGCCTAGTTCATGAGAAGGTCAGTGAGATCCTATAGAAAATTACATGATTTTACAAATTCCCTAAAGAAAAAACAAGATGCCAAAATGTAGAGTTTCTGGGGAAGGACACTTCAGATAAGGTGGTCAGGGATGATCTCTCTGAAAAAGGAATATTTGAGTTGAAACCTGTAGATTAAGAAGCCAAAGAGTTGGGGGTCACCAACCCAGGCACAGTTCACTGTTCATGCAGTTCCTCAAATGGGAATGAGCTTTGAGGCCAGCAAAGGCTGGTGTGGCTAAAACACTACAAGTAAAGGGAAGGAGCCTATCAAATGAGGGAGGGGTTGGACAGGCCACAGATCACACAGGCCTGAGTACCTTGGTAAAGAATCTGGTTTCTACTTTAAGATTAATGAAAAACCAAGTAAGTAGATAAACCCATTTCCCATTTAGGAAAAAAAAAAAAAAGTGCAGCTTGCTGCCAGTGCAGTCTCCTCAGGGCAAACGGGAAATGGGTTAAGCAGACAAGTCCTCCTCAGTCCCTTGTCAAATATCAACCCCACTTTCTCAAGAACCCACTGCCAGGAAGACCAGGCTATAAGCTGTAAGAATAAGGTATTGGGACTTTTAGCAAACATCATAGGTGGTTCTGATCCACCCTCAGTTAAGAATCACTGTGCTATTAATAGCAGATCAAAATCTCAGGGAGATGGTACATCCCATTATCTGATTCTCCTATGCCCATTGCTTTTTAAAAAAACTCACAAAAATAACAATCCAAGAAACAAATTGTTAAATTATTTACAACATAGATAAAACAATGAGTGGTATTAGCCTACCAACTTTCAGAAAAGTCGATCAAAAAATGGATATAACTTCTAGGGTTCAGTTCTAAAACCTGCTTCTAAGTTCTTCCTAGTTAAGACAGGAGCTATAGAACCCTGGCTGAGTCATCTCCTTGGCTTGGCCTTAAGAAACCCCTGGGGACACTGTATCAAAAGATAAGAATCCCCAACAGGACTTCAAAATAAAAATATTCATCAACAGGTAGGCAGACTCTAATTTTCAGTAAATGTCACGTGGTTGAGAACACATCACCAGCTAGTACAAATTCATGACCCCGAAACTGAACTTTGTAGCCAAAAGAAAGAAAGTAGAACAAAGCCTTCACTGAGACTGGGGATGGGCTGGGGGTAAGGAGGTGAACAATAAAAATATTTAACCACTTGTAGCACGTGGTCACAGATCCATCAGCACAGAGGCCAGTTGCCAATGCCTGCTATGTGTACAAAGGTGCGAGCATAAGAGAGGCGAATGTCATACTAACTTCTTCTATTCCCACTTTCCTACCTACCTGGAAGAGACAGGATAAACCAAAGAAGTGGGCCACCCAAAATCATGGAATCTCTTCTGGGGCAGTTGGGGCCTCTGCCATATCAATAAACCCAACTATTACTTCCTTTCAATCCATTCTGAGTCTACAAGTCCTAGACATTCAAGAAGTCGGCCGGGCACAGTGGCTCATGCCCAGCACTTTGGGTGGCCAAAGTGGATGGATCACTTGAGGTCAGGAGTTCAAGACCAACCTGGCCAACATGGTGAAACCCAGTCCCTACTAAAAACACAAAAATTAGCTGGGCATGGTGGCATACACCTGTAATCCCAGCTACTCAGGAGGCTGAGGCAGGAGAATCGCTTGAAGCTGGAAGGCAGAGTTTGCAGTGAGCCGAGATTGCGCCACTGCACTCCAGCCTGGGTGACAGAGTGAGACTCTGTCTCAAAAAAAAAAAGCGCTTGTTCCACTCCAACCTAAGCAAAGAGGACTTCGAGAGAACAGTTTAGAAAACCAGAATCCCCCCCTGCCTCAAATTTTGGGGCAACAAGGACTGGTGCACGAATCCTGACTGGAAGATTTTGGGAGTGAGTCTTGCTGGAGGAGGTAAGCATAAAACACGACAGTGGAGCACCCCATGCTTCTAGAGATGGAAACTCACAAATTTGAATTATTTTCACACACCCTTGAAAGAAAGTGAATCATCTTCTCTTTAATACAATTTAAGTATAACATAGAAAAGTGCACAAATCACAAGTGTATGTCTTCATGGATTATCACAAAATAAACATCCTATATAACAACTACCTGAGATCAAGAACATAAGCATTATCCCAGAAGTACCTGCCATGTCCTTCCTATTTCTCCAAAGATCATCACTATCCTCACTTCTTTTTTTCTTTTTTTTTTTGAGACAGAGTCTTGCTCTGTCCCCCAGGTTGGAGTGCAGTGGCACGTTCTTGGCTCACTGCAACTTCCGCTTTCCAGGTTCAAGTGATTCTCCTGCCCCAGCCTCCTGAGTAGCTGGGACTACAGGCGCATGCCACCACGACCGGCTAATTTTTGTATTTTTAGTAGAAATGGGGTTTCACCATGTTGGCCAGGCTGGTCTTGAACTCTTGACCTCAGGTGATCCACCCGCCTTGGCCTCCCGAAGTGCTGGGATTACAGTCGTGAGCCACCATGCCTTGCCTTATCCGCCCTTCTGATAACAGATTAGTTGCACCTGTTTCTGAAGATTTTGTAAATATAATTATTCAGCAGATAAGTTTGTGTCTGATTTCTTTCATTCAACATGTTCCTTCGGATTCATCCATGTTTTCAAATAACAGTAGTATACACGTTTTCATTGCTGTCTAATATTCTACTGTATGAATTGTGAAAGGAAAATAAATCTCAGGACCCCCAAATCACTAAGCCAAAGGAAAAATCAAGCTGGGATCTATGTCAGGCAAACCTGCCTCCCATTTTATTACTAAATAAGATAGCTACAAAGATAAAAAGCTACATACCTCCCTCACAATTTTCCCACATGGAAATTCCTTGTGGAGAAAGGTCAGAAAGAACTCAGTCATCCCTCTGAGGTTCACCTGAGACAAACGCATATTTGATTGCTTCCTCTGCCCATTGTTTATGTTAAAATGCAGATTCACTGAGCCAGATTAAATTGTGTATTTGATATGGAAGGGGGCAGGGAAGTGCTGGGAGGAGTAGGCAGGTCCCTGGTGAGGGCTCCACCCCCAGGCCTGTGCCCTTGGACCTAGATGAGGACAGGCACCCCTGCCTCTGTGACCAAATATTGCATTTCCCAAGACCACCCTGGCCTGCCATGCCGCCATCCTGCGCGTATAAAAACCCCCAGGATCCTAGCGGATATGCACACAAGCAGCTGGACGTCGAGAGGAACACACCGGTGTAAGAGCACATGGACAGATGCTGGCAAGCCGGCAGGCCATCGACCTATGGAACAATGTGGAGTTTGGCCAGGGTGGTCAGAGCAGAGCCCGGGCTGCTGAGCGGCCTGACTCCAGGGGAAAACCACCTTCCCACTCCATCCCCTTCTGGCTTCCCCATCTGCTGAGAGCTACTTCGACTCAATAAAACCTTGCACTCACTCTCCAAGCCCATAGGTGATTCAGTTCTTCTGGTACATCAAGGAAAGAAACTCTCAGATACAGAAAGCCCTCTGTCCTTGCGATAAGGCAGGGGGTCTAATCGAGCAGACTAACACAAGCCACCTACAGACAGCTAAACTAAAAGAACACCCTGTAACACACGCCCTCTGGGGCCTCAGGAGCTGTAAACATTCACCCCTAGACACTACTGTGGGGTTGGAGCCCCACAACCTGTGTGTCTGCCTGCTCCCCTTAGGGGTTTAAATAGCCAGGCACTGAAGAAGCAAGCCACACCCCATCGCATGCCCTGTGAGGGGGATAAGGGAACTTTTCCCATTTCATATTCAGTGGAAAGCTGATCAAGGACTCAAAAGAATGCAATGTTTTGTCTCTTATCTACTTATGACCTGGAAGCTCTGGCTTCTCAGGTTGTCCCACCTTACCAAACCAAACCAATGTACATTACACATATTGACTGATGTCTCATGTCTCCCTAAAATGTATAAAAGCAAGCTGTATCCCAGCCGCCTTGGGCACATGTCATCAGAACCTCGAGGCAGTGTCATGGGTGCGTCCTTAACCTTGGCAAAATAAACTTTCTAAGTTGACTGTGGCCTGTCTCAGATACCTTTTGGTTTACAGAATATATCACATTTATGTTTTTTTAAATTTTGGCAGACATCTGGATTGTTTCCAGTTTGGGGATGTTGTGAATGGTTGTGATATAAACATTCTTGTACCTGTCTTTTCTTTTGGCGTATATTTCTGTGTCTATTTCATACTCAGGAGTAGAATTCTACATCTATGCAGAATGTGGTGTTCAGCTTTAGAAGACACTGCCATACATATTTGCAAAGTGGATATAAATAGTTTATACTCCTATCAGCAATGGATGAGAATTCTACTTGCTATACATTCACATCAATACTTTTTTTTTTTTTTTTTGAGACAGAGTCTTGCTGTTGCCCAGACTGGAGTGCAGTAGTGCGGTCTCGGCTCACTGCAATCTCTGCCTCCCAGGTTCAAGGGATTCTCGTGCCTCACCCTCCTGAGTAGCTGGGATTACAGGTGCCTGCCACCAAGTGTAGCTAATTTTTGTATTTTTAGGAGAGATGGGATTTCACCATGTTGGCCAAGCTGCTCTGAAACTCCTAACCTCAAGGGATCTTCCTGCCTCAGCTTCCCAAAGTGCTGGGATTACAGGCATGAGCCACCAGGTCCAGCCACACCAATACTTTATATTGATGTCTATTTAATTTTAGCTATACCAGTGGATTGTCATTGTAGTTTTAATCATAAATTTCCCTAAAGGCTAATGAGCATCTTTTCATATATTTATTGGTATTTCAACATCCTTTTTTGTGAATTGACTGTTCTTTTGCCCATTTTTATGTTGGTGAGCTATATTTATCAAGCTTTTTATGTGTTCCTTTTTATATTCAGATATAGGCATTGCAAATATCTTGTGACTTGCCTTTTACTCTCTTAGTGATGTCTTAGGATTAACAGAATTTTTAAATTTATTTTAGTCCAATTTATCAAACTTTTCCTTTATGTTAGTGATTTTTGTGTCCTACTTAATAAATCTTTGCCCCCACTCAAATACCTCTCTCAATAACTTTTAGGAAAAGCAGGCCGAAAACCAGTAAGAATAAAGAGCATTTGAGCAACACTATTAACAAACTTGAGCTAGTTGATATCTTTAACATAACAAAATGTATCTATCTCAGCCAATAAATAACCAGTGTTATGTTTAATGGGGAAACACTAGAAACACTCCCACTATATTCAGGAAAAAGACAAATATGCTCATTATCATTATTTTTATTAAACATTGTATCAGAGATATTATCCAAAAGATTTGGTGAAAAAAACACGTAAAAGAAAGAAAAAGACATAACATTTGCTAGTTGCAAATGATATGGTTCTATGCTAGAAAATACAAAGCAATCAACTGAAAAATACTATAAATAAAAATTAAATTATGCAAGGTGATATAGTATAAAGTAATATACAAAATAAATAGCTTTTACTTAACCAACATTCGGACACGATGGAAGAAAAATCCCCAATTTTAATAGGAAAAAAAAGCCTAGGAATAAGCCTAATAAGTAATATACCAGGTCTGTAGGAAGAAAATCTTGAAACATTATTGAAGGGCATAAAGGAAGACTTGAGCAAGTGAAAGACATACAATGTTCTTAAACTGGAAGATAACATCAAAGGTGTTAATTTTCTCCCAAGGGAATTTATAAATTTAATCTCCTCTTTGTCTAACGAAGAGGGTTGTTTTTTTCCGGGCAGGGGCTGGAGGGTAAGGACTAGATAAATCCTTAAGTGTATACTTAAAAAAGCTCTTACCTACAAAGGCAAGTACGAGGAGCTGCAGGACGAGCGTGGCTACATCTCCCGGTGCTTCACGCGGAAATACACGCTGCCCCACCGGTGTGGACCCCACTCAGGTCTCCTCCTCCCTGTCCCCTGAGGGCACACTGACCGTGGAGGCCCCCATGCCCAAGCTAGCCACGCAGTCCAACGAGATCACCATCCCAGTCACCTTCGAGTCGCGGGCCCAGCTTGGAGGCCCAGAAGCTGCAAAATCCGACGAGACTGCCGCCAAGTAAAGCCTTAGCCCGGATGCCCACCCCTGCTGCCGCCACTGGCTGTGCCTCCCCCGCGCCCACCTGTGTGTTCTTTTGATACGTTTATCTTCTGTTTTTCTCAAATAAAGTTCGAAGCAACCACCAAAAAAAAAAAAAAAAAAAAAAAATAGAAAAACTTTTTTAAAAGAAGAGCAGGCCGGTGCGATGGCTCATGCCTGTAATCCCAGCACTTTGGGAGGCCGAGGCGGGCAGATCACCTGAGGTCAGGAACTCAAGACGAACCTGGCCAACATGGCGAAACCGTGTCTCTACTAAAAATACAAAAAATTAGCTGGGCGTGATGGCTGGTGCCTGTAGTCCCAGCTACTCAGGAGGCTGAGGCAGGAGAATCGCTTGAAACTGGGAGGCGGAGGTTGCAGTAAGCCAAGATCACGCCACTGCACTCAAGCCTGGGTGACAGAGCAAGACTCTGTCTAAAAAAAAAAAAGAAGAGCAGTAAGCGGGAACTAACTGTAAGAAATATTGAAGCATACGAAAAAGCTTCAGTAATTAAAACAGTATAACAGATAGACCTGCAGAAGAGATTAGAAAGTTTATAAATAGATTTAAATACATGCAAATTTTTACGTTAGCAAGTGATGCATCTCAAATCCGGGAGCAGGGTAATGATTATTCAATAAACAGTGTTAGAATAACTAGTTAATATCTGGGAAAAAATTAAGTTGGAACCATATCTTACATCTTACTCCCAGAAAATATCAAGTGGATCAATGATTTAAATGTAAAATATGAAGGCATACAACTTCTAAAAAGAAAACCTATAGAAATTCAGAAATTCTTTTATAACTTTAAAGTGAAGACCTTACTAATTATGTTTAATAGCCATTAAAAAAACGGCTAATTGCAGAAATAAACAAGAAAAGAAATAACAAAAACCAAAAAATGGCTAATTGCTAAATTCCAGTACATAAATACAAACAAAGGAAAGCTTCCTCATGAGGTGGAGTGGGAGACATTGTAAGCCAAGTCAACGAAAATCAGTGACCCTCTGGAAAAATCTTGGCAACGAATATCACAAAAGAACAGTTTATCTCCCCCAGTATTTAAAGAGCTCCTAGAAATCGTGGCTGGAAAAAGTCAGACTTTGTAAAATATTCAAGGAGATTTATTCTGAGCCAAATATGGGTGACCAATGGCCCGTGACTCAGCCCTCAGAAGCTCCTGAGTGCATATGCCTCGGGTGGTTGGTGTACAGCTTGCTTTTATGTGTTTTAGGGAGACGTGAGACACCAATCAACACATGGAAGATGCACATTGGCTCAGTCTGAAAAGGCAGGACAGCCAGAACAGGGGCTTCGAAGTCGTAGGCACATTCAAACATTTTCTGATTGGCAATTGTTTTAAAGGGTTTATTTTCAACAGAAAGTAATGTCTGAGTTATAAGGGGTTGTGAAGACCAGGGTTTTATCATGCAAATGAAGCATCCAGGTAGCAGGCTTTACAGGGAATAGATTATACATATTTCTTTCTTTTTATTTTTTTTTTCTTTTTTGTGAGACAAGGTCTTTCTCTGTTGCCAAGGCTAGAGTGTACTGGCGTGGTCACAGCTCACTGAAGTCTCAACCTCCCAGACTCAAGCGATTCTCCCACCTCAGCCTCCCAAGTAGCTGACCTAACAGGCATGTGCCACCAAGCCTGGCTAATTTTAGTATTTTTTGCAGAGCCAGGGTCTCACCATGTTGCCCAGGCTGATCTCAAACTCCTGAGCAATCTGCCTGCCTCTGCCTCCCAAAGTGCTGGGATTACAGGCATGAGCCACTGAACCCAGCCTTATAAATGTTTCTTATCATACTTAAATAGTTTGTTCTATCAGTAATTCCTAAAGGAATTACACCCAATAGGGCCAAATGAGGCATGTCTGGCTCCCCCTTCTTATCATGGCCTGAACTAGTTTTTTGAGCTAACTTTGGAATGTCCTTGGCTGAGAGAAGGGGTCCATTCAGATGGCTGGTGGGCCTTAGAATTTTGTTTTTTGTTTACAAAATCAAAAAAAGAAATACCAACAAACCTGTAGAAAAATGGGCAAATATGAAGACACTATTCACAGAAAAGGAAGTACAAATGACTGCAAATTTATGAAGAGTTGCTTAGCCTTACTCATTATAAAATAATTGCAATTAAAACTAACCTACGATACTATTTTCCCTTGTATTAGATTGACAAAAATGCAAAACAGTAATAATAAATTCTGCTGACAAAGCAATGGGAAGACAGGCACTTTTCACACATTGCTGGTAGGAGTTTAAATAAATAGAACTCCAGTGGAAGGCCACTTGTCCCTATCAAAATTATGAATGCAAATCTCTTTAACTCAGCAATCCCATTTCTGAGAATTTGTTGTGCATCCACAAGTGTATATTCTTAAAATGACATGTGTATACAAGACTATTCATTGTATTAATGTGACAGCAAAAGATCAGACACAAACATCAATAATAGATGAGGGTCTTGTTCTGTTTCCCAAACTGGAGGGCAGTGGCATGATTGTGGCTTACTGCAGCCTTGACCTCTTGGGCTCAGTTGATCCTCCCACCTCAGCCTCCTGAGTAACTGAGACTACAGGCATGCACCACCATGCTCAGCTAATTTTTGTGTTTTTTTTATAGATGGGGTTTTGCCATGTTGCCCATGCTGGTCTCAAACTCCTGAGCTCAAGGGATCCACTCACCTTGGCCTCCCAAAGTGCTGGGATTACAGGTGTCTGCCACCACGACTGGCCAAATGGGGAATTATTCTTGAAGCAATTTGAAAATGTCAGGCTGGGCACGGTGGCCCACGCTCGGCCTGTGCTGGATATTCTTAATGTATTTTCCTTTAGCTCAAATCTTCAACTTTCCGTTTCCCTCTTCCCCAGCAGGCTGAGTGCTATGCTTCAGGGATGCCCTCTCAGCTTGGGCTGGATTGGGAAGATGGGAGGTAAAGTAGGAGGCGGAGCTTGGGAGAGTGTGATCAGTGGTATTCATTTGGCAGGTTTTCCCTCAGTAGGTCAGCTGCAAGTTGGCAGTGGCTGTTTTTCTGTTTTGTTTTGTTTGAGACAGAGTCTCACTCTGTCACCCAGGCTGGAGTGCAGTAGTACGATCTCGGCTCACTGCAACCTCCACCTCCCAGATTCAAGATATTCTCCAGCCTCAGCCCCCTGAGTACCCGGGACTACAGGTGTGTACCACCATGCCTGGCTAATTTTTGTATTTTTAGTAGAGATAGAGTTTCATCATGTTGGCCAGGCTGGTCTCAAACTTCTGACCTCAGGTGATCTGCCCTCCTGGGGCTCCCAAAGTGCTGGGATTACAGGTGTGAGCCACCGCCTGCAGTAGCTGTTTCTCTACTTACAGCCACAGCAACTGCTGGGCAACACTCTCCTAAAACTGTCTGATTCTAACAACTGCTCCCTCCTCTTTCCCCTTGAGCCCTAGCACCTATACATTTTCCCCACAGCCCTGCTTTTGCTAGTCCTGACATGCTTGATCATCTTTGTTGCTTTTCCTTAACTATACACAAAACGTTATAAATAGTCCCTCTATTAAATTTTTCTCAGCTGCCCCATTTGAGCTTGCCATCTATTTCCTGCTGGGCCTTTGACTGATTCAGCTATTGAGCTGATGGAATGCAGAAATAAAATGGAGATTTTTTTCATTGTGTACTGCTTTACACTTTTTAGTTTCTGAATCCTGTGAATCTATTGCATACTCTAAAATTTTAACATGTATGTTTTTATTAACTTTTCTTTTTGTTGAGATAGAGTATTGCTCTGTCACCCACGCTGGAGTGCAGTAGCGTGATCTTGGCTCACTGTAACCTCCACCTCCTGGGTTCAAGCGATTCTCCTGCCTCAGCCTCCCCAGTAGCTGGGATTAGAGGCACGCGCCACCATGCCGAGCTAATTTTTTGTATTTTTGGTAGAGACAGGGTTTCACCATGTTGGCCAAGCTGGTCTCGAACTCCTGACCTCGTGATCTGCCCACCTTGGCCTCCCAAAGTGCTGGGATTACAGGTGTGAGCCACAGCACCCAGCCCTTATACACTTTTCACTTTGAAAATAATCATATATTCATGGGGAATTGCGAAAAATAGTAGAGACAAGTCCCCTGTAGCCTTCAGTCTTCCTCAATGGTTACATCTTATGTAACTCTAGCACAAGATCAAAATCAGGAAATTGACATTGATATGATGTGTGTGCATATAGTCCTGTGCCATTTTATGATGTGTGTAGATTCATGTAAACCTACTGAAGTTAGGATACAAAACTATCTCATCACCACAAAAACCTCCCTTGTGCTATTCCTTTACAGTCACACCCACCCCCTCACCCTCACCATCCTTAACTCCTGGCGATCCCTAATTTGTTTTCCATATCAATGATTTTGTCATTTCAAGAATGTTATATCAATGGAATTATATAGTATGTGGCCTTTTGAGATTGGCTTTTTCCCACATAACACAATGCCCTTGAGATCCATGTTGTTGCATGTATCAACAGTCTGTTCCTTTTTATTACTCAGTAATATTCCATAGTATCAATGTACAACAATTGGTTTAACCATTCACATAGCAAGAGTCATTTAAAGGCTGAGTGTGATGGCTCACACTTATAATCCCAATACTTTGAGAGGCTGAGGTGGAAGAATCTCTAGAGCTCAAGAGTGTGAGATCAACCAGCCTGGGCAACATAGTGAGATCATGTCTGTACAACAGCAACAATAACAACAAAAGCCCGGCATGCTGGCACATGCCTGTAGTCCCAGCTACTTGGACGGCTGAGGCGCAAGGGTTGCTTGAGCCCCAGAGGTCCAGGCTGCAGTGAGTTATGATTGTGCCACTACACTGACGCCTGGGCAACAGAGTGCGATCCTCTCTTTCAAAAAAAGGCATTTGGGTTTTTTGCAGTTTAGGGCTGTTACAAATAAAACTTCTATGAACATTCCTGCACGGATTTTTGTGTGGACATGAATTTTTATTTCTCTGGGGTAAATGCCCAGAAGTATGACTATAGGTCATATGTTAAGGTGTGCTTAGTTCTTTAAGAAACTGTCAAAGTATTTTCCAGAAAGGCTGCATCATTTGATATTCCCACCAGAAATGTATGAAAGATTAAGTTATCACTATTTGGTATTGTTACTATTTTCTATTTTAGCTGTTATAATAGATGTGTAATGATATCTTATTGTGGTTTTCATTTGAAGTTTCCTACTGGGTAATGATATTGAACATCTTTTCATGTGTTTATTTGCCAACAATATATCCTCTCGGCTCACTGAAGTTCAAGCGATTCTCTGCCTCCTGGGTTCAAGCGATTCTCCTGCCTTACCCGCACCTGAGTAGCTGGGATTACAGGTACCCGCCATCACACCTGGCTAAGTTTTGTATTTTTAGTAGAGACGTGGTTTCACCATGTTGGCCAGGCTGGTCTCTAACTCCTGACCTCAGGTGATCTGCCCGCCTCAGCCTCCCAAAATGCTGGGATTGCAGGCATGAGCCACCGTGCCCGGCCCACAATTGTATTTTACAACAGCGTAGGTATAAAGATGGATCTGATCCAGACTGTATTCATTTTATATATTCATTATTATTACTATACTCATTTTTTCTTCTTTTGAGATAAATTAAAATTTAAACATTTTTATGGGCTCCTGAAAATATCCTGGGTCCTAGACACTGGACCTATTCTGCCTAATGGATAAGTCACCCCTGTTCCTCCACCAGTCTCACTATTCACTGAGATCTACAGTCTGTGGAACAAAGTCCTAACTTTCTATCCTGAAAAATAGAAAACTCGTTGCCTTCAAAATCTGACAGCCACTTGCCTTGTAAGTCTTATTTACTCTCCTTTCCCAAAAGGATGCTTTTCCTCTGTTGGGCTGGCCTGACTCCTGTTTCTCCAACACAGTTGTTCCTGCTACCATTATTAGAGTTGCTTCTCTCCTTTTGGAATCTCCTTCCCCAAATTCTTACATCTGTCATATGGGGCCCAGTTCAATTTCTGGTGAGACACACACACACACACACACACACACACACACACACACACACGCAGAGAGAGACAGAATGGTACAGGCAGAACACATGAAGTAGATGTAAAGAAGGTTAAATCCCTGCTCTGTCTTGAACGAGTTACTTTTCCTCTCTGAACTAAAGTTTTCTCATTTTTAAATTTCTCATTTCTATTTTCAGGATAATAGTACCCTTCTGTTAGGATTGTCATGAGGATTACCTGAGATAAAGCAGGGGTCCCCAACCAATCCCTGAGCTACAGACTGGTAGTGGTCTGTGGCCTGTTAGGAACCCGGCTGCACAGCAGAAGGTGAGTGAGCATTGCCACCTGAGCTCTGCCTCTTGTCCTATCAGTGGCAGCACTAGGTTCTCATAGGTTTGTGAACACTATTGTGAACTGCACATGTGAGGGATGTAGGTTGCACACTCCTTATGAAAATCTAATGCCTGATGATCTGAGGTGAAAGAGTTTCATCTGGAAACCATCCTCCTTCTGCATCCCCTTCCCCCACCTGCCCACCCCTTAACCCAATCCGTGGAAAAATCCCTCATACCAAAAATTTGGGGACCACTGAGACAGAGTACAAAGCAAAAAACCCTAGTAAAGTATCTGGCACATAAACAAATTTCTTCCTTTCCCTTGTCACTTCTTCCTAAGGGTGCAAGCTTTCAGTGATCTATTTCTCTGCTGCAACTCCTATACTATGTGTTTAATCAAGCCCAGGCAATCTTTTCCTGGATTGGGTTAAAAATACAAATAAATATAGGGCCGGGTGTGGTGACTCATGCCTGTAATCTCAGCACTTTGGGAGGCCAAGGAAGGGGGATTGCTTGAGGTCAGGAGTTCTAGACCAGCCTGGCAAACATGGTGAAACCCTGTCTCTACTAAAATACAAAAATTAGCTGGGCGTGGTGGCAGGTGCCTGTAATCCCAGTTACTAGGGAGGCTGAGGAAGGACAATTGCTTGAATTCAGGAGGTGGAGGTTGCGGTGAGCCGGGATTGCGCCACTGCACTCCAGCCTGGGTGACAGAGTGAGAATCCATTTGAAGAAAAATACATAAATAAAATAAAATAAAATAAAATAAATATAAATAAACAGCTTTATTGAAGGATAATTGACATACTATAGATTGCACCTATTTAAAGATACAATTTGGGTCTGTTCCAAGATGACCGAATAGGAACAGCTCCGGTCTGCAGCTCCCAGCGTGATCGATGCAGAAGACGGGTGATTTCTGCATTTCCAACTGAGGTATCTGGTTCGTCTCATTGGGACTGGTCGGAAAGTGGGTGCGGCCCATGGAGGGTGAGCCGAAGCAGGGCAGGGCATAGCCTCACCCAGGAAGTTCAAGGGGTTGGGGGATTTCCTTTTCCTAGCCAAGGGAAGCTGTGACAGACTGTACCAGTAAAATTGGGACACTGCCACCTAAACACTGCTCTTTTCCAATGGTCTTAGCAAATGGCACACCAGAAGATTATATCCCGTGCCTGGCTCAGTGGGTCCCATGCCCACGGAGCCTTGCTCACTGCTAGTCCGAGATCACACTGTGAGGCAGCAAGCCTGGCTGGGGGAGGGGCGTCCGCCATTGCTGAGGATTGAGTAGGTAAACAAAGCAGCTGGGAAGCTGGAACTGGATGGAGCCCACCTCAGCTCAATGAGGCCCACCTGCCTCTGTAGACTCCACCTCTGGGGGCAGGGCATAGCTGAACAAAAGGCAGCAGAAACTTCTGCAGACTTAAACGTCCCTGTCTGACAGCTCTGAAGAGAGCAGTGGTCCTCCCAGCACATGTTTGAGCTTGGAGAACAGCCAGCCAGCCTCCTCAAGTGGGTCCCTGACCCCCGTGTAACCTAACTTGGAGACACCTCTCAGTAGGGGCTGACAGACACCTCATACAGCTGGGTGCCCCTCTGAGATGAAGCTTCCAGAGGAAGGATCAAGCAGCAATATTTGCTGTTCTGCAGCCTCCGCTGGTGAAACCCAGGCAGACAGGGTCTGGAGTGGACCTCCAGCAAACTCCAACAGACGTGCAGTTGAGGGACCTGACTGTTAGAAGGAAAACTAACAAACAGAAAGGAATAGCATCAACATCAACATAAAGGTCATCCACACCAAAACCCCATCTGTAGGTCACCATCATCAAAGACCAAAGGTAGATAAAAATCACAAAGATGGGGAGAAACCAGAGCAGAAAAGCTGAAAATTCTAAAAACCAGAGCACCCCTTCTCCTCCAAAGAATCGCAGCTCCTCGCCAGCAACGGAACAAAGCAGGATGGAGAATGACTTTGATGAGTTGACAAGTAGGCTTCAGAAAATTGGTAATAACAAACTTCTCCAAGCTAAAGGAGGACGTTTGAACCCATCGCAAGGAAGCTAAAAACCACGAAAAAAGATTAGACGAATGGCTAACTAGAATAAACAGTATAGAGAAGACCTTAAATGACCTGATGGAGCTGAAAACCACGGCACGAGAACTATGTGACGCATGCACAAGCCTCAGTAGCTGATTCGATCAACTGGAAGAAAGGGTATCAGTGATTGAAGATCAAATGAATGAAATGAAGCGAGAAGAGTTTAGAGGAAAAAGAGTAAAAGGAAATGAACAAAGCCTCCAAGAAATATGGGACTGTGTGAAAAGACCAAATCTACATTTGATTGGTATACCTGAAAGTGATGGGCAGAATGGAACCAGCTGGAAAACACTCTTCAGGATATTATCCAGGAGAACTTCCCCAACCTAGCAAGGCAGGCCAACATTCAAATTCAGGAAATACAGAGAACACCACAAAGATACTCCTCGAGAAGAACAACCCTAAGACACATAATTGTCAGATTCACTAAGGTTGAAATGAAGGAAAAAATGCTAAGGGCAGCCAGAGAGAAAGGTTGAGTTACCCACAAAGGGAAGCCCATCAGACTAACAGTGGATCTCTCAGCAGAAACCCTACAAGCCAGAATAGAGTGGGGGCCAATATTCAACATTCTTAAAGAAAAGAATTTTCAACCCAGAATTTCATATCCAGCCAAAGTAAGCTTCATAAGTGAAGAAGACATAAAATCCTTTACAAGCAAATGCTGAGAGATATGAAACTATTGCCACAATCAAGATACTAGATATACCTATCACCCTCAAAAGTTTCTTTGTGTTCCTTTATAATGCCTCTCTCAATCCTCCCACTCCCCATGCCTCCTTCCCTGGATAAGCACTGATCTGCTTTCTGTCACTATTGGCTAGTTTGCATTTTCAAAAATTGTATATAAATGAAATCATACAGTATATACTCTTGTTTATCACATCTTTCATTTAGCATAATTATTTTGAGATTCATTTATTCATCATGCTGTATACATTAATAGCTTGTTCTGGCCAGGCACGGTAGCCCATGCCTATAATCCCAACACTTTGAGGGGCTGAGGCAGGCAGATCAATTGAGGTCAGGAGTTGGAGACTAGCCTGGGCAACATGGTGAAACCCTATCTGTACTAAAAATACAAAAATTCGCTGGGCATGGTGGCGTGCACTTGTAATCCCAGCTAGTCATGAGCCAGAGGCAGGAGAATCAGTTGAGCCTGGGAGATGAGGTTACAGTGAGCCAAGATGGTGCCACTGCACTCATGCCTGGGTGACAGAGTAAGACTCTGTCTCAAAAAAAAAAAATCATTTATTCCTTTTTATTCCTGAGTAGTATTCTACTGCATGAAGATACTACAATCTGTTTATCCATTCATCTATGTATAGACATTTAGCTTTCCCCACCCCTCAGCTTTGAACTATTGTAAATAAAATTGTCATGAACAACTTTGGGTGGACATATGCTTTAATTTGGGTGGACATATGCTTTCATTTATCTTGAGGAAATGACTAGGAGTAGAATGACTGGACTATGTGGTAGATGAATGTTTAACTTTTTTTTTTTTTTTTTTGAGACGGAGTCTTGCTATCGCCCAGGCTGGAGTGCAGTGGCGTGATCTTGGCTCACTGCAAGCTCCGCCTCCTGGGTTCACGCCATTCTCCTGCCTCAGCCTCTGGAGTAGCTGGGACTACAGGCGCCCACGACCACACCCAGCTAATTGAATGTTTAACTTTTCAAAGTGTTTTCCAAAGTGGTTGTCCTATTTTACATCCCCATGAGCAACGTATGAACATTTAGTAACTACTCATTGTTGCCAACACTTGATATGGTCAGTCTTTTTAGTTTTAGCCATGCTAGGATATTTAATATATGTATGTGTGTTTATATGTATTAATATATTGCAAGGTTCATGGGTCAGTTACTTTGAACACAAGATACATTTCTCCTAGAAATATTGCCCTGCAACTGACACACCAGCCAAAGGCAAGTGGTTACCTGTAGCTGAATTAGTGCTCATATTAATTGATTTTTTAACAGATTTTAAATAGAATTTCTAAGACTGAGACTCCTAAGCCCCAAGCTACAACTTTAGGACTTCTGAACCTAAGTACCATACCCCCTGAGCTATGATTCCCTCTAAGCCCTGGTCTGATTGATAGAGGAAAAGATAAGGAGAGAAAGCTAGGCTTATTAACTACTTTTTTTTTTTTTTGAGAGGGGGTCTCACTCTGTCACCCAGGCTGGAGTGCAGTGGTGCGATCTTGGCTCACTGCGGCCTCTGCCTCCTGAGATCAAGTAATTCTGTCATCTCAGCCTCCTGAGTAGCTAGGATAATAAGGGCATGCCACCATGCCCAGCTAATTTTTGCATTTTTATTAGAGACGGGGTTTCACCATGTTGGCCAGGCTGGTCTCAAACTCCTGACCTCAGGTGATCCACCCACCTCAGCCTCTCAAAGTGCTGATATTACAGGTGTGAGCCACTGCGCCCAGGCCTTTTTTTTTTTTTTTTTTTTTTTTTTGAGACAGGGTCTTGCTTTGCTGCCCAGGCTGGAATCACTGCTCCATGCAACCTCTGCCTCTCAGGCTCAAGCAATCCTCCCACCTCAGACTCCTGAGTAGCTGGGTACACCACCACACCTGGCTAGTTGGTTTTTTTTTTTTGTATTTTTTGTAGAGAGGGGTCTCACTATATTGCCCAGGCCAGTCTTGAACTTCTGGGCTCAAGTGATCCACCTGCCTCACTCTCCCAAACTGCTGGAATTACAGGCATGAGTCACTGCACCCAGCCCTTATTTGCTTTTAAAAATTTAATGACTTTCGCCGGGCGCGGTGGCTCACGCCTGTAATCCCAGCACTTTGGGAGGCCAGGGCAGGCAGATCACGAGGTCAGGAGATTGAGATCATCCTGGCTAACACAGTGAAACCCCGTCTCTATTACAAAAATACAAAAAATTAGCCAGGTGTGGTGGCGGGTGCCTGTAGTCCCAGCTACTCAGGAGGCTGAGGTGGGAGAATTGCATGAACCTGGGAGGCGGAGCTTGCAGTGACCCGAGATCGCGCCACTGCACTCCAGCCTGGGTGACAGAGCAAGACTCCGTCTCAAAAAAAAAAAAAATTAATGACTTTCATGTTTTACACAAATGTCCACATAATGTGTCTATAAGGAATCTGACAAGCAGATGGCCCACTCAAATTGGGTAATTTGAAAAATTTAAGTAAATACACAATTTAGAAGGTCAGAATAGGCTACACGGAACTCATAAGAGATAGGACAATACCCCAAGCCTAGTCCTGCCTAGGCCTAAAGGAGAGAGGGAAAGAGTGGTTTCTAGTGATTACTAGAACCCAGAAACTTAGACAATTGTGTGGAGAGGGCCTTCAGTTGAGGGACGCTACCAGCGTGCAGCCACCTTTAATGCAGGGAGACAAGGGAATAAATCCTCTAACCTCTCCTTCCTCCAGTTCCCTGTGGATGCTTCCCAAAGACCAAACCCACAGGAAATCAGAAATCATAGAAGGCGGGTTGCTGTGGCCCCTAAATGTCAACCTCTTTGGGAATAGCACTGGGGGAGAAGGGGACAGTGTGTATCTGCAAGGCCAAAAGGAAACTTTCGTTACAATCTCTCCTCTCTTCCCTTAAGCATCCACTCCTGTCCTCCAAGTGAAAAATTCATGTCCCCAACATAAGAGATATGCAAAGGCTCACCAGTAATTGTATCGTCTTCTGGCGATGTCAATTCAGTATTTTTTTTTTTTCAAGGCAGGGTCTCACTCCTGTTGCCCAGGCTAGAGTACAGTGGTGCGAACATAGTTCACTGCAGCCTTGACGTCCCAGACTCAAGGGATCTTCCCTCCTCAGCCCCCTGAGTAGCTGCGGCCACAGAAGCACGCCACCACGCCCGGCTAATTTTTTGGTATTTTTCATAGAGAAAAATACCGTGTTGCCCAGACTGGTCTTAAACTCCTGGGCTCAAGTTTTACCATGTTGCCCAGACTGGTGTTAAACTCCTGGGCTCAAGTGATCCACCTGCCTCAGCCTCCCAAAGTGCTGAGATTACAGGCATGAGCTACCGTGCCCAGTCTCTGTTTTCCTCTACCACCTGTTTCGTGTTTTCTGTCAGAACTCAGCTGGTTGGGATTCTTTATCTTGTGGGGTAGCTCTATCATTGATTCCTGGTGAGTCTGAGTTCTTAGTGGTCTTGTTTTATTGGATGGCCATGTTTTCTACTGAGTAAGACTATTAGGTAAGCGAGAACTAAAGAGATGCCCCCATGAATCCTCTGCGTTCCAGCTGTGGTTCTCTTTTCCCTTATTGTGAAGTAACAACCTAATTTCTTCTGGTATCAGGATCAGTCACTCTGGCCAGTAGGATAGCTCTCTTCTCTGCCTGTTTGCTCAGAGGCATGAGAAGCCTAAAATGGTCAGGGCTACCAAGTAATTGGAATCATCACCATATTTCCTGGTGGAGAAACTTCTACAGGTTCTAGCATCTTCAAATCCTTTGAACTCAGGATAGTGGGGAAAGGAAGCAAAATCTTAAAAGGGCTGTTTGGTACAGCTGTGAGAAGGTACTCCCACATCCACCTCTTGTTTCCTATGCATTCTGGCTCCGGGGAAGAGGGCCTCTTAAGGTTCACTGATGATTTAAAGCATATGCTGGTAAGACAGCAACCCAGGACGGGCACGGTGGCTCACGCCTGTAATCCCAGCACTTTGGGAGGCCAAGGCGGGGGATCACCTGAGGTCAGGAGATTCAGACCATCCTGGCTAACATGGTGAAACCCTGTCTCTACTAAAAATACAAAAAACTAGCTGGGCGTGGTGGCACATGCCTGTAGTCCTAGCTACTTGGGAGGCTGAGGCAGGAGAATCGCTTGAACCCGGGAGGCAGAGGTTGCAGTGAGTTGAGATTGCACAACTGTGCTCCAGTCTGGGTGACAGAGTGAGACTATGTCTCAAAAAAAAAAAAAAAAAAAAAGACAGCAACCCAAACTTACAGAGTTGGTTCCATTGACTGAATCTACAGTAGTCTAGACATTCTACCGTTTATCAAGCCACGTTATTCTAGGTAATGGGGCACATGTTAAATCAATGAATTCCATGAGTGCAAACAGATTTCTTTCTTTCTTTCTTTCTTTTTTTGAGATGGAGTCTCGCTCTGTCGCCCAGGCTGGAGTGTGGATGGCGCGATCTAGGCTCACTGCAAGCTCCGCCTCCCGGGTTCACGCCATTCTCCTGCCTCAGCCCCCCGGGGACTAGAGGCGCCCGCCGCCACGCCCGGCTACTTTTTTGTATTTTTTAGTAGAGACGGGGTTTCACCATGTTAGCCAGGATGGCCTCGATCTCCTGACCTCGTGATCCGCCCGCCTCGGCCGCCCAAAGTGCTGGGATTACAGGCGTGAGCCACCGCGCCCGGCCGCAAACTGATTTACTTTCCTTGCCACAACATGAGTCCCTTGATTAGAGACAATGTTGTGTAAGATATGGTGGCTACAAATCAGGAATTCTCCAAGTCCAAAGACAGTGATTCTGATAGAAGTGCTGGAAGCAAGGAAGAGAAATCACTATTCAGAATATGTGTCAGATCTTGTGGGGGACAAACCACTATTCCCTCCATAATGAAAGAATCCCAATGTAATCAATGTATCACCCGATGGCTGGCTGCTGGCCCTGGGAATGGTATCATATCAGAGGCTCAGATTTGGCCTTTGCTGTGGGCAGGTGGGGCACTCAGCAGTGATGGTGACAAAATGAGGGGAAGTCTACATCTCTGAGTTCATCACTGGCTCTATTCCTGCCACTATGGCCACTTTGTGCATAGGCTCATTGAGAAAACACTAGAGTGACTGGAGAAAGAGATTACCTGACATCCACGGGACAGGTTATCTTGTCCACCATCTGTTCTGAAATATCCCTTTTCATGCTTTTCTCCCAAGCCTTCATGACACCAATTTTCCTCAATTGTTTTCTCCAAGTCCCTAACAATCTGGAAAATCTACTTCCTACTGTTTATAAATCATTTGAGATCTGAGCCGTCTCTTCTTTCACACAAAGTGGACAATCAGAAGTACCATTCAAAGTTCTGCCCATTGGGCGGATTTCCGTTTGCTATGGTTTTTCACGGCTATCCCTGAATGAATCTATGCTACAGAAGCCAGCATACCTGGAAGACCTGTCAGTAAACTAGACCCATTTTCCTCCATCAAGTGGTCACAGAAATCTTCCCCTGGGGCCATTTGTATGAGGTGAGGGAGGGCAGTGAAGCAGAGGACCAGGCAATGCAGGAGGCCAGGCCTCTTGCTTGTGCAGTTTGCTTCACTCATGTAGGTTCGGGAGCCAAGTAAACTGCACAAGCAGGTTGATTGCATGTATCCCACTTCCATGTGTAATGTAATAAAAGAAAAACTTCAGCCAAATTCAATTTAAAGAAGTTTAATTGAGCAATGAACAACTGGTGAATCGGGCAACCCCCAGAATCACAGCAGATTCACAGAGACTTCAGTGCAGCCACATGGTGGAAGAAGATTTATAGACAAAAAAAGGGAAATGACATACAGAAATCAGCAGTGAGGTACAGAAATAGCTGGATTGGTTACAGGTTGGCGTTTGCCTTATTTGAACACAGTTTGAACACTTAGCAGTCTATGAGTGGTTGAAGTATGGCTGCTGGAATTGGCCAAGACTCAGTTATTGTTACAGGCGCATACTCTTAAGTTAGGTTTTCAATTTTGTCTGACTATTAAGCTAGGTTACAGTTCATCCACAAGGACTCAAATATAGAAGTACGGAGTCCTTCTCAGGCCATATTTAGTTTGCTTTAACAAATGGAATGCTGCTGCACATATAAACAGCTTTATGGTTCAGTGGATATTCCCATGCATGGTAGGTAGTCTGGGTCATACAAACATAGGGCAGCCCATGATAAGGCTTTCAGGCTCTACCAGGGTGCAGGAGCAAGCCAGAGCCACCTTCCAACGATAATAATCACCAGCAGGTCATAAGTTTCCTATTGAGGATTGCCAGAGGCTCCATAAGACACCTCTGTTGGTCAAAGGTATTTTGAGTATCATTGAATCTGTGGGGTCAGAAGGCTCAAGTGACAAGACAGCTGGTACCACAGCTTGGATCTGCCTCAGAACCCTTTCGTGCTCTGTATCCCACTCCAAACTGTCAGCTTCGCAGCTTCCTAGGTGATGGGTTCAAGCAGTATGCACAAATGTGGCTTGTTGCCTCCAAAATCTAAAGAAGCCCCAAAAATGTTGTGCCCCCTGGTGATCAGTGCAAAGCAGGGCAAGTTACTTCTCACTCTTAGAAAGTGAGAGACGTACCCCAGGCTATTGCACCCCTCAAAACATTACACATACAGCAGGCTGCTGAATGTTCATGGACTCTATCTCCTATCTTCTGGCATGAATGTGACTTACTAAGACATCGAGGATACTTGCTACTTTCTGCTCCCCAGTTCCAGTTAGCATTATGTCATCATTGTAAAAGATGAGAGTGACACGATGTAGGGTATCAAGTTGATTACAGGCCCTTTGGACTGTTTTATAACAGAGACCAGGAGATTTCATGTGGCCTGGAGACAACTAAGTAAAGGTATAATGTTGCCCTGCCTTGAAAATATGAACTTCTTCTGATTTTTGTTAATTATGAAAATGGAGGAGAAAGGAATATGCCAGGTCAATGACTGTAAATGGACACTAGGGCCGTATTGATTTGTTCCAGTAAAGATACTACATCCAGATCATTATTATGTTTGCCATCACCATCTGTTTAAGTTTGCAGTGATACACAATCATTTTCCATAACCTGTCTGACTCTTACACTGGCCAAACAGGTAAGTTGAATGAGCATGTGATAAGGATCAAAGCACTGCATCTTTTAAGTGTTCGATGGTGGCACCAACCTCTGCAACTCCCCTAAGGATGGGGAATTGCTTTCAGCTTACCATCATGAAGGAGGGTGGTGGTGCGGTTCCAGGGTCTTCACTTGGCCCTTTCTACCATAGTAACTCTCACTCCATAAATAGGTAACAAATATGGGCATCTGCCTGTTACTAAGTATATCTAGCCCCACTGTATATTTTAAGGCTGGGAAATAACCACAATGTGGATCCAAGGTCCTACTGGACCAACCGTAAGATGAACCTGGGCCCAGACTCCACCAGTTATCTGAATGGTGGATCCCACTGGCATTTTTCAGGTCTCCAAGGATAAATGTCGGTTCAGAGTAAGTATCTAGTAACTCCTGAGAGGGTGTGTTATTTCTCTTTGCTTTATGTATAATTTCTTAAGTAAATGGCAGTAGGTTCTTCCAGGGAAGAGGAGATGGATCATTCATGATAAACAGCTATGCCTCTACCATAGCATCCGTCCTCAAAGGATCCACCCTTTCCCTCTGTTGAGGAGCTTTGGCTTAGATCTGGGACCTAAGAGGCCAAGATTTCCCATTATGTAGATTTGAGGTTTTCCCAGTATAGCCCCAATTTTTTCACCTGTATATATCAAGAAGAATTTCAGTAGTGACCATAGATTTCATTTCAAGAGATCCTATAATCATTTAGTTATTGCCACAGATGCCTGTGGGCCAAAAATCTCTAATTACCTGTCTCTGTGGCTTACTGTAGCTGGTGTACTCAACTGTCTTTGACAGTTAAATGCTGCCATTTGGCCTCAGGCCTCTGGGATCCCATATTCCCATGGAATCAGAAAACCCAGTCCTTTTGCAATTTCCCCCAAGGTTATCTCTGGCCTCGCAAGGAGAGTCATCACCTTTTCAAGCAGGCTGGTATCTTCCCACTGATGCACTTCCTGAGGCTTTGGTGACAAGCAGATGAGAGGCTGGCTGAGTAGTTGTTTGTAATAGAGAAGCACTGCTCTTTGGTATGCCAGGGAAGTTCCAACATTTTGACCTAATTAACTATAGGCCATAAGCAGGTCATGAAACCGACTCAAACAAGATTGTGCATCAGAATCCCCTGGAAAGCTTGTGAAAACACAGATTCCTGCGCCCTACCCCATAACTCTGATTCGGGAGGTCTTGGGTGGGGTCTGAGAATTTGCATTTCTGAGTTCCCAGATGATGCCAACCCTGTTGTTTGGGAACACAGTGTGGAAGCCACTGTTCAATATTTCAACCTCATTATATCAGAGGCCTAGAGAAGTTTTTCTCAATCTTTAATATGCACACAAATCACCTGGGAGGCTTGTAAAATACAGAGTTTTGCTTCAGTAGGTCTAGGGTGGATTCTGAGATTCTAGGATTCCATTCAGCTCCCAGGTGATGCCACTGCTGCCGATCCACAGACCACACTGAGTTTCAAGGCTCCAGGCCATGAGTTCAAGCTCAATTAGCAGATCATTAATGTCACTCTTGGGTGGCCCATGCAATACATTAAATCCCAACCCATCTCTGTGAGTGTGGCTCAATAAAGCCATGTATTTTTTCTCCTTGGTCTAACATCCTTAGGATTCACTACCCCTTAAGGGCTCCCTAGGCTCCTGACAATACAGTTTGGTACAATCCTGATCTAAACTTCTTTCTGTGTACAGGCTATCACTACTCACTTCAGGACTTGTAATTCCTTTCAGTAAAGGCCTAGTAGTAATGAGGGGCAGGTGTTGGGTGGAGGGAGGTCCTGAGGGGCACTGGCCTCAGCTTGTGTGACAACTGCCCCAGGTGCAGGTATTGAAAAATTTTTATGTAGGTAAGAACTGCTTCTCTCAAACAGTGGAGGCAGAGCTCCCTCGCATAGCTAGGGAAGTCCAAGGGAGTCTGGAGTTTCAAAATTCTGCTTTACCCACATTGATCCGACCCCTGTTTTAAGCTCCACTCCTCTACCAGTGCCCTCACCTTGGCAGAAAAGGCCTAGTGAAGTTGGTGTGCAACCCAATTAAATGTTGTTATAATGCTCAGCATTAGGAACTGGACGTGGCCCACGGTGTCATCTGCTCTGTGAGTATAGGAGACACTTCATCCTTCAAAAGCTGCCACTTCATCCTTCAAAAGCTGCCACCCAGGCTTTCTGATTATCCACTTACAATCTCAACTGCAAACTCACAGTTTCATTTTTCCTTTATTCTTCATATACTTTCTAGCACTGTCAAAAGAAGCCAGGTGGTCCCATGGTCTATATAATCATTACTCATCACCATAACGTCAGTGCCACAGTACTTGATCTTCCAATGCCTTGCCCTCTTCCTGCTCTTCATCTCATGCCCACACAGTGATAATGTGAATAACCATGATGCTGCCCTATGACAGGGGTTATCTGTGTCGAATTTACCACTGGCAATTAAGTAAATGCGCTATCCAAACCAAGATTCCCAATCTGAGTGTCTTTCTCCTGGGGCCACCTGTAGTAGCAATTTCTATGTCAGTCAAGATCCCACAGAGGCTAGATGCAGTGGCTCACACCTGTAATCCCAGCATTTTGGGAGGCTGAGACAGGTGGATCACGACGTCAGGAGTTCAAGATCAGCCTGGCTAAGATGGTGAAACCCCATCTCTACTAAAGATACAAAAATTTGCCAGGCATGGTGGCAGGCGCCTGTAATCCCAGCTACTTGGGAGGCTGAGGAAAGAGAATTGCTTGAACTCAAGTGGCAGAGGTTACAGTGAGCCAAGATCGCGCCACTGCACTCCAGCCTGGGCAACAGAGTGAGACTCCATCAAAAAAGAAAAGAAAAGAAAGGCCAGGCGCGGTGGCTCACACCTGTAATCCCAGCACTTTGGGAGGCCAAAGTGGGCGGATCACAAGGTCAGGAGATCGAGACCATCCTGGCCAACATGGTGAAACACTGTCTCTACTAAAAATACAAAAATTAGCTGGGCGTGGTGATGCATGTCTGTAATTCCAGCTACTTGGGAGGCTGAGGCAGGAGAATTGCTTGAACCAGGGAGTCAGAGGTTGCAGTGAGCTGAGATCACGCCACTGCACTCCGTCCTGGTGACAGAGCGAGACTCCATCTCAAAAAAAAAAAAAATTCCAGAGAGAAATAGATGACATACTCTGAATAGCTTAAAGAGAGTTTAATAAAGGCACTATTTACAAGGATATGAGTAGGGCATAGGGAATTCACTAAGCATGGTACAGTGCCCTGGGGCTAGTAACAGCATGGCACCATTACCACTCAGCATTAATGTTAAAATAAGATCATAAGATTGATAGAACAGACTCTTTGTGGCAATAAGATACCAAATTATAAACAGGACCTAGGCTATGCCAGGCAAGAGTTAAATCATGCACTCCTACACTTAAAGGATAAACTGTGCTCTAACTGCCACAAGGGTTTTCTTTTTCTCTAGCAGCTAAACAAATGCTAGTCTTGAGATAAGTAATAGTAAAAAAATGTTGCAGCTCATGCCAACCGTGACTAACTGAACCCCTGTTGCACCAGCCACAACTATAGCCTTGATTGGATAAGAGACTGGTTCTAGCTGGTTTACGGAGGTTGTGCATTTATGTGCATTCATGTCCTGAAAAGACCTTCTGATGTACAGGACCTAATTTTTAAATGTTATGTATAGGGCCTAACATTTAAATGTTAAGTCTCCACCCCAAAGTGAACATGGGTTGTACATAACATGCATGCTTGTTCAATATGCATGTGTCAGGACCACCTTCATGAATATTTATAGTCCTCCTGTAACCTGTTGAATATGTATGTTTAGCCACCCCATTCATCATAAAGCTCTTACCCCAACCCCTCCTCCTTCGAAGTGCCTGTCTCTGGTCTTGCCTGGAGGCTGTGCTTCCCAGCCTGCAGGATGCCACCTTGCAAGCTATAACTGCTTATAAGAAATAAAGTCTCCTCACCTTTCCAAACTTGTAGATTTGTGATTTTTTTTTAAGTTAACAGGTGGCATGTGCCTGTGGTCTCAGCTACTCATGGAGGCTGAGGTGGGAGGATCCCTTGAGACCACAAATTAGGAGTTCAAGTCCAGCCTGGGCAACATAGCAAAACCCCATCTCTTGAAAAACCTTTTTTTATCTAAAAAAAAAAAAAAAAAAAAGCTGCCCTACGTGTTCTACCCAACTCCAACAGAATGACATCAAAGTAACTGGAACATAAAGGCACAGAGCACAGCATTTCAAAAGACGGTATCAGGTAAAACTGACAGCATTTAATACAGCACCAGCTGAACAAAGATTTCGGCTCTCTTTGAATGATTTCATAGGTAGACATCAGCCAGTCCAGCCCGTGTTTTTGATGAACAGTGCTTAAGATGTGCTCCCTGAAGTGAGATCACCCAGCCTGTGGCTTTAAAGTGATAGCTGAGTGATGGATGGTAATTTCCCATCTATTATGATAAGACTCCCTTTCCAAAGGATTTTTCTGCTAAGTGACTCTGGTTTTCATTTCCCTAACACATTTTTCTTCCCTGAATGCCTTTCTGATATGCCTTGTTTAAATAGTCAGTGGCTTATTGAAATTCGCAGGGACTTGCAAATTTCTGCCTGCTACAGAATGATTTTTTTTTTTTTAATGTCACCTTGATTTGTTAGGATGCATTTGACCTCCTGTCACTGACAGGAGAAAGGGTGAGGTCTTCTTCTGCAGACAGTAAAGAGCAGGCAGTTTTATTTCTCAGATCCTTTTACTAGATTTGAGGAGTAAGGAAGAGACAGCAGATGGTTTTGAAGAGATTCAATCACCCATGGGTACTGCTGCAGAATGTGGGTCCTGCAGGCACGCAAATATTCAAAACAAACTAAACCTTTAAATAAATAGAGACCATGCCATTACCTTCTCAATTTGGGACCATAGACATTGATATATACATTTTAACTTAATATCAACATGAAATCAAAGGGCTATGTTCATCTTTTAGTGACCACAGATGGTACAAATACCAAGGTAGATGCCAAATATACCAAGCGATGGTGGGCTGGGGTACCGGTTACTCCACCTGAGGATTACATTTTATTTTTTGTAAATCTTTACTACTAACAAGTAATGCATATACAGTAAAGTGTGCAAATTTAAGAGTATGGCTCAGTGTATATATATATTTATGTGCAGTGTGTGTATATGTACTTAACTATCATCAGATCGAGAAGTAGAACATTTCTAGCACTCTGGAAGGTTCCCTTGTTCTCTCTTCTAATTATTACCACCCTACCCCCAAGGGTAATCACTATCCTGACCGCAATCACCATAGATTAGTTTTACCTGTGTTTGATTTTCACTTAAAGGAATGATACGATATTACTTCTTTTGTGTCCAGTTCTTTTTGGTTCATTATGTTGTGAGATTCAGCCATGTTATAATGCACATCACTAGTTCATTTCTTTTTATTGCTAAAGAGTATTTTATTGTAAATATATATCACAATTCTTTATTCTTTCTGTCATTTATGGGCATTTAATTTCTTTGAATAAATTTAACAAGTTGCAAATGAATATTTAGCAAATTGCACTCAGATTAAAATAACAAAATAATCTCTTATCAGAAGCTAAGAAATACATTTTCCTCCTCCTCATCCATATCCAAAGACGGTTCTGAAAATGCCTTTTCTTCTCTATTATAGCAACACCTAGTGGCTTGAGAAGGCCAGGTCTAGAGGTATGCATTTACGGCTGGGAAACACTGACCTTTAGTTTTGAAGACCTCAGCACCTAGACGTCGACTATAATCACATAACAATGGTCCCCATCTGAAACCATTTAAGTCAGAATCTTTGGAGGAAGAGGCCAGGATTGGTAGGTTATAAAAGTTGCCCAGATGATTTTAATGTGCAGCCAAGGCTAAGAGCTACTCATCTAGACCAGTGGTTTGCAAACTTTTGTCAAATAATCAGAATCGCGTTTCAAACACAGATTGCTGGGCCCCGCCCACAGAGTATGTTTCAGTAGGTCTAGGGCAGAGCCCAAGAATTTGCATTTCTAACAAGTTTCCCAGGTAATATTGATGCTGCTAGTCCAGAAACCACATGATAAGAACCACCGATCTAGACTAAGTCTGTTATTTAACGCAAGAAAAAAACTGCAGGCCAGACAGTTGAAGCAATTTGCTGGAGTCATGGAGTCAGATAGTGACAAAGCTGTAACTAGAACAAAGGCCTCACAATTACTTTCCTCTCATCAGATATATCTAAGCTTGGATACTGCTGAATGTTATGCCATTTGAAGCTATGTAAAGAGATCACTCCCCCACAATAAAAATGTAAAACAAATAGATGTTTGGAGAGGTGGGTGAGGTAACTCTTTTCCATAAACGTATTTGCAAAAACGTAAACATCCTGAGAAAGCGGAAGCAGAACACATACACGAGGACCAGTACTTGATGAGGACAAGAGAGATGGGAAACAGGCTGTGGAGTTCCTTTCGGCACCCTGAATGTTAACCCCTGCTCAGGAAAGGGTGCATCTGTCTTCATCATGCCTCTCTCTCCTCCCCTCCTCCAGCCACCTCCCAAAGGCAGAGCTGCCGCAACCTGCCTGGCCCATGTGGTGGCAAGTCACCCAGTCAGGAGACACCCTGGCCAGTAGTTTATCTCTTTCTTCCACATCTCTGCTATAACACAAGATTTACTGTGTTGCTGTATTTTCCCATGACTCCTAAATCTCACTCACACTTGCCCCTTACAATAAGATTTTCCCAAATATGGCTGGCTTGTCTCCAACAGTTGTGGCCCACATCTGCCAGTTAGACAGCCCTGTGCCTGAGTCTGTAGCGCAACAGCTGTGGGGCTGGGTGTGAGCCTGTCCTCCTAGCTATGCTAAGCATGCTGTAATGACACACTACCCTGGCAGCTTGGACCTTTGCCTGCTGAGCCATTTTGGCCTGCCTTAGTGGCTCCCTGAACTGTATCAGGGTGTCACATGGCAGGAGAGCTTTGCCCGTGGAGCTGGGGAATCTGTATTTTAAATACATGTTACAGGTGATTCTAAAGTACACTTCTGGGAAGTGTGGACATTTTCAGCTCAGGATTTAAGAAGGAACTGATTTATTCTACCAATGGGAACAGAGAAGAGAGAAAGGAAACTGCATCAACCAGGGATTGCAGGTGCAGAGCATTCTTATGTAAGATATTTAAAAAACTGTTTTCTGCAGAAAAAAACTGATGAAGATTAATTTTTGAATAAGGACATATGCAAAGACTTAAGGACTGTCTGCTATGGAATAAAAGGCAGCCAGTCTAGTGGTGGACAAGAGCAACTTGAGGGGGAAGAAACCCCAAACAGAACAAAACAAAGAGGGTCTAGAATATACCAAAACGATCTCTGCAACTACAGTGGTTACATCAACAGTTTCTTAGGAAAAATCGGGCTAATACCAAAATTCACATTTTGGCTTTGATGGTGTGCTGTATAAACAGTTTTCATCATTAAAGGAAGGTCCAGTTATTCTTTTTTTCTTTCACAAAGTCCCTGATTGAATCACCTCCTCCTTCCAGCATGTTTGTTTATTTACATACATACAGAGACACAAGTACATACATACATATATCCTATTACTGGCATCTCACTTTGACTTAAAGATGACGAAAGCCATTTCAGTCACTATCTCAGGGGATGCCACTTCCCTTACCTCCCTTGTCACGTTGGACATACCCACAATAGACCCAATACAGAAGAAAACAAAAATTCTCTACAGTTTTGTAAATGATGCAGTATGTGCCCAGGCGTGGCAGCTTCAGGAGTCCAAACCTCTGTCAATACCAGGATTATTATCCACACCGTTAGTTTCTTAATGTGAAGGCTATCTTAAAATTGATGTATAACACATTACAGACAGTGAGAAAATATTTCCAAATTATATCTGATAAAGGACTTGTATCTAGAATATATATAAAAGACTCATAACTCGATGGTAAGAAAACAACCCAATTTTTAAAATGGGCAACACATCTGAATAGACATTTCACCAGTGAAGATATAGGAATGGCTAATAAACACATGAAAAGATGTTCAGTTGGCTGGGTGCAGTGGCTCACGCCTGTAAGCCCAGCACTTTGGGAGGCCTAGTGGGGCGGATCACAAGGTCAGTAGATGGAGACCATCCTGGCCAACATTGTGAAAACCTGTTTCTACTAAAAATACAAAAATTAGCTGGGCATGGTGGTGTGTGCCTGTAATCCCAGCTACTCGGGAGGCTGAGGCAGGAGAATCACTTGAACCTAGGAGGCAGAGGTTGCATTGAGCTGAAATGGTGCCACTGCACTCCAGCCCGGGCTGTAGAGCAAGACTCCATCTCAAAAAACAAGGAAAAAAAAAAAAAAAAAGAAAAGAAAAGATGCTCAGTCAACATCATGAGTCATTAGAAATATACAAATTAGGCCAGGCATGATGGCTCACACCTGTAATTCCAGCACTTTGGGAGGTTGAGGCAGGCAGATCATGAGGTCAGGAGTTCGAGACCGGCCTGGCCAACATAGTGAAACCCCATCTCTACTAAAAATACAAAGATTAGCCGGGCATGGTGGTGTGCGCCTGTAGTCCCAGCTACTCGAGAGGCTGAGGCAGGAGAATCACTTGAACCAGGGAGGTGGAGGTTGTGGTGAGCCAAGATCCTGCCACTGCACTCCAGCCTGGGCAACAGAGGGAGACTCCATCTGAAAAAAAAAAAAAAGAAAGAAATATACAAATTAAAACCACAGTGAGACTTCACACACACTAGAATGACAATAAATCAAAATGCACTGACAATTACAAGTGTTGGCGAGGATCTTGAGCCTCCTCAGTGTGGAGTCCTCACAAAGCTCTAGGATTGTAAAAGGGTGCAGCTATTACCACAAGTTTGGTGGTTCCTTAAAAACTAAATATGAATTTACCACACAATCCAGCAATCTAATCTCCCTCTTAGGTATATATATCCAAGAAAAATGAAAACATATGTCCACACAAAGAGTTTGCATGCAAATGTTCACAACAGTATCATTCATAATAGCCCAAAGTGGAAACAATCCAAATTTGAAGGGGTAAACAAAATTAGTATGTCCATACAATGGAATGCTATTCAGAAAAAAAAAAAATGATGAACTATTGGTACATGTTTTAACATGGCTCTACCTCAAAAATGTCATGTAAAGTGAATGGAGCTAGACTCAAAGACTACATATTTTATGATGTCATTTATATGAAAGGTTCATAAAAGGCAATTTTATGGACACACAAAACATTAAGTTGCTTGGGGCTGGGGAGTGGGAATGGGGAGTGGCTACAAATGAGCATGAGGGATCATTTTGGGATGATGGAAATGTTCTAAAACTGGATTGTGGTGATAAATGCACAATGCTTGTCTATTTACCAAATCATTAAATTATACACTTAAAATTGGTGAGTCTTATGCATGTAAATTATGCCTCGATAAAGCATTTTAAAAATATAGAGACAATTATCACTATGAAAAAAGCTTTCATACAATTTAACTGACTTTACAGCACAATGAAGGCTGGTATTTTTATCAGTAATTCCCAACCATTTCCAGGCCAAGAATTCCTTTTTAACAGCAAAAAAATCATAGCCCCACAATAGTTAAATTGAACCTTAAGCATAAATTGAGGAAATACATAATTTCAGGAATACTGTGATAATTTTAATTGAATTTGGACTTAACTAATCACATCTACTACATATAAAAATAGAATATAAATAGCAAGATATAGTAGTCAGTCTACTAACAATGTTAAGTGCAGATATAGAATCACCAGCTCCTCCATACAGGTGGGGTCTCACTCAAGGGACAGTGACCCCTGAGTTGAAACTCCTTCTAAAGCTTCCAACTCCTTAATGCAGCAGTGAACAAAGAAAAGCAAAATTGCTGCTTTAAGTTCAATTCCATGATGTTTTTAGTCATCTCTGCAATTAATTTACAGCTGGGAAGAACATGATTTATTTTTTGGACTAGAAGCATGTCCCATGTGTGGGCAAAATTTACTTGACAAGTGGATCATAGAAAAAGAGGATGCTGTATGACTGGAAAAATATACAGAGGTTGACTGGTTAGATGCTGGTCCAAACATACTATGGAGCTGTTTTGTGGATTCCTGATTTGTCTCTAATCTATCCCCTAGGGCCCATTTCAGTTGTACCTGCTTGTGTAACCACACAGCTACAATGCAAACTTTATATCAAATGTTCATGACCCTGCAGAGACAGCCTGGCCCCTTACTGTGGCTTGCTTCCTCTGGGATTTTCATTTTCTGTTGGATATCCTCTCACATTTACGGACAGTAGTATAGCATCATTAAGCATTTCCAGCATTACCAGTTGAGGATTTCCCACACATAAATCACTTAATAGGATCTGAAGTGTACTATTTCCATGGCCAAGAAAGGGATTCCAAAATTGTTTCCAAATTATTTATGAAACACTTGTTTGTTTCAGTAAGTCTTGTTTTTGTCACTGTCCACTGGCAGCCACTCACACTGCACCTGCCTTGTGTCAGCTGGCAGCCACAAGTGTTGCAGAGACGAGAAACATAGGAGAAACTTATTTTTAAACAGTGTGTAACTGTTTAGTTACACTTCTAAACAGTGAGCTCAGAATGTTTTTGGGTGAAGTATATAATATACTATTCTCCCTGTGTTTCCAGATTACTCATTATATGTTTTTCCAGAGTCACAATTGGACCTATTGCTTTAAATTTAGAGTACTTAGCCAGAAAACACATTGAGTACAGTACACTGTTGGGAAGTGTAAATAATAAAGTTTTAAAAATCATTTTATCTTATGTTTCCTGACTTTGCGGACATGTTGTAATATCCTCTGCTAAGGGATGTCAGTTTTGTCCTGTTCTGGACTATCTTTTCTAACCTCAGCTGGTCACGGCAATTTCCCCAGGGCCAATTCATTTCCTTTTTCAGTTATTTAGGTCATTGTTCCCATGTTATGATTTTTCTTCACAATGGCAAAAGAAATAAATAACTCTTACAGATTAAAGAAAAAATATAGGCCAGGTGTAATGGCTTACACCTGTAATCCCAGCACTTTGGAAGGCTGAGATGGGTGGATCACTTGCAGTCAGGAGTTCGAGACCAGCCTGGCCAACATGGTGAAACCCTGTCTCTACTAAAAGTACAAAAATCAGCCGGGCATGGTGGCGCGCACCTGTGATCCTAGCTACTCTGAAGGCTGAGGCAGGAGAATCGCTTGAACCCGGGAGGTGGAGGTTGCAGTGAGCTGAGATTGTGCCACTGCACTCTAGCCTGGGTGACAGAGTGAGACTCCATCTCAAAAAAAAAAAAAAAAGAAAAAAGAAAAAGAATTTGTCACAATAAATTTGTAACTATATTAAACAAGTAAAAATAAAAAGTGGAATACATAAGGTCATACTGAATTATGCTAAAAATTTATTTGTAATTTAAAATGCAAATTTAGAATTTGAATAAAAGTTCAGTGTAATGGAGTATGTTTTTCTAATTCACTTTCTATTTTTAGTTCAATTTTGTAATTTTAAAATATCAATTTTTTGATCACTTGATTTACTCAAGTTCCTTGGTGTGTGTGTGATATCAATTATAGTTAGCAATAGTTATAGTTTTGACAAAGAAATAATGGACAGTTTATAAAGTTGTTACTGTCAATATTTTTTCTAAAGCTTGCTATTGCACTCACACCTTTATGGGTGGTATTATTTAAGGGTCTATAACTCAACAAGTATTAAAAACTGTGAATAGCAAGCCTGACTTTCCTGTATAAATGTTTTCATTGGAGGGGTTTGCTTCTGCCCTTTCAGTGTAATAGGAATTCCGTCTCCAGGTTTCTTTCTTTTACCTCCATCCAAGAGTTTCAAGATTACCTGCTTCCTACGCCCACAAAACCCCCTAGGATGATTTGAAAGGAATGTCTCAACCAAAAAGTATCAAGTAATATTTATAAACATCATGAAGAGAGTCCCTACTATGATAAGTGTTTTCTACATATTTAATACTCACAATAAGTTTACACTGTAGAAATTACAGCCCTCATTTTTCAAAGAAAGGCACACATAACATAACGTCACGAAGGTAAAGAAATGAGAACAGGGTCACAGCGGTGAGATTCAGATCATTCTGCCTCAGAGTGGTTTTATCTACTACTCTTGTTTAAGTCAAGATTTATATTGTTTCATTTTAAGGCATGGATTTCATAACAATACATTACTACTAATTTATTTTTAAAAGTGTTATTAGTTTTTAATTGAGGTAAAACTGACATACAACTAAATAAGCAAAAAAAAATTTTTTTTTCTTGAGACGGAGTCTCGCTCTGTTACCAGGCTGGAGTGCAGCGATGCAACCTCAGATCACTGCAACTTCCACCTCCTGGGTTCAAGCAATTCTCCTGCCTCAGCCTCCCGAGTAGCTGGGACTACAGGCATGTGCCACCATGCCCAGCTAATTTTCGTATTTTTAGTAGAGATGGGGTTTCACCATGTTGGCCAGGAAGGTCTAGATCTCTTGACCTCGTGACCTACCCACCTTGGCCTCCCAAAGTGCTGGGATTACAGGCCTGCACCACCATGCCCAGTCAAAATAAACAAATTTTAAGTGCTGAATTTTATATTTCTGTACCTGTGTAGCTACCACCTGGATCAAGATACAGATGATTTCAGCATTCCAGAAGTTCCCCTCTTATACACATTCCCAGTCAATACCACCTCCCCAAAGATAACCACTATTCTGATGTCTATCACCATAAGTTACTTAAAACGATTTCTGAACTTTGCATAATGCGGCCCATAAAGTATATAATATCTTGTGTCTGGATTCTTTTGCTCAAGGTATCTGTAAAAAAAACTATATTTTTAAAAATGTTAGTTACAACTTATGTTGAATTCAAAGACATTTGATCTACTTTAAAAATGAAAAAAAAGTGACCGGGCGCAGTGGCTCATGCCTGTAATCTCAGCACTTTGGGAGGCTGAGGCAGGCAAATCACCTAAGGTCAGGAGTTTGAGACCAGCCTGGCCAACACTGCAAAACTCTGTCTCCATAAAAAATACAAGGGCATGGTGGCGGGCACCTGTAATCCCAGCTACTCGGGAGGCCGAAGCCAGAGAATCTCTTGAAACCGGGAGGCAGAGATTTCAGTGAGCTGAGATCGCGCCACTGCACTCCAGCCTGGGTGACACAGTGAGACTCCGTCTCAAAAAATTAAAAAGTTCATTTAAAATATTTAAATGATTTACATATAAATGTTTAATATTAAAATTTAATCCATATACTTCAAATTAACATTGCTAGAGGTTATAGAAATGTTTAAACCAAGTTTTGATGAAATACTGTACCACTTGTACCACTTAGTTTAAAGGTGCAACCACATTAAAGTTTCATGTATGAGATTTGGAAAGGTATGATTTTTTTTCAGTAGGTATGATGATTGACAAAATTGTGGGACTCACTAGCATAGAGATGAGTAAGCAATTCTAACCCCCTAGATTCCATCAGCGTAGCCAGTAAAAATTGTGGAAAGTGGTCCTGTAACATTCAGTATTGCTGACAAATCTGAACAATACGAGAGAAAAAAATTCTATGCCACAATTACAGGGCAATCATTCAATACAGGATTAATGTTACAAGGAAAGGAAAAGACCTAGAAAGAGGGGTAAAAGGAAGGGACAAAGTTGTGTTAAAGGTTAATATTGTTATATATTTCACTTAAGAAAAAAAGTTTAGGATAATGGAATATTTATAACTTTGCATAAATGTGACATCTATCAGTTTTAATTTTACTTATAAATGTATAATGTGTATAAGATCTATCTTATATAAGATTTAGGTCTTACATATATAATCTTGTATACATGGTATATCAATTCTTCTTTTGCAGAATGTAATCAACCAACCAAATTGATAAGCCTTCATTACTAATGAATCATTTTTTGATACACTGATCTTTCTCTTTTTGCCATAGCACGTAAGTGCTATAAAATAGGGTTATAAAACTTGCTGAGGTATCAGCTGGGAATGCATTTGACTGAAAGTAACAGAATTTCTAATTAGCAACGGCTTATGCATTAAATGTCTAATGAGACATGTAATTAACTTTTTTTTTTACAACAAAACTTTATTTAAAAACTTTTTTTTTACAGATACGGGTGCTTGAAAAAGCTCCGGACATGTAATTATCTTACAAGAATTCTAGAGGTGGGTGAGCCCAGGGCTCGTTAGTTCAGCAGCTTCACAATGTCAGGGCTCTGGATCACTGTCTCTGCAGCTCGTTTGGTATCCCTATCATGGCTGCAAGCTCTAGACATCATGTTTCCTCACAATCATATTCAGGTAGAAACAGCCTGTTAGAAAAGTGCTTTCTTCTTGTCAGTGAGGTAAGTCTTTTCCAGATTGTCTCAGCAGATTCCCCTCATATGCTGGATACTCCTAGTTGCAAGAGAGGCTGTGAAAGAGAAAACGTGACAAGGGGGGTACTATATTCTAGTATGTAGAGAAGTAAATAGGCATGGGAATGGCTTTTTGCCATATGCAGCTAATTGTTATTTGTTACAGTTGATGATCAGAATCACCTGAGGAGTTGGAAAAAAAAATCCTGGGCTATATTCCAGACCAAATGAACCACAATATCCCAGGAATAAGAATTTTCTTTTTTTTTTTTTTTTTTTTTTTTGAGATGTAGTCTCGCTCTGTCGCCCAGGCTGGAGTGCAGTGGCGCGATCTCGGCTCACTGTAAGCTCCGCTTCCCGGGTTCATGCCATTCTCCTGCCTCAGCCTCGCAAGTAGCTGGGACTACAGGCGCCCGCCACCACGCCCGGCTAATTTTTTGTATTTTTAGTAGAGATGGGGTTTCACCACGTTAGCCAGGATGGTCTCGATCTCCTGACCTCGTGATCCACCCGCCTCGGCCTCCCAAAGTACTGGGATTACAGGCATGAGCCACCGTGCCCAGCCAATAATTTTCTTAAAAGCTCCTCATGTAAGTTTTATGATCAGAGCTTTGGCACTTCTATAATAAAGCACTGTAATATTTCAGAATGTGTGAATGCAGTCTTGATATCCTCCTGCCAGATATCAAGGTGCAACAAATCAATGCACTACATTAAAGTGATTCATTTCATTAAAACAAAACAAAGCCTTCATCTCATTTCTGTATGTTATGATATAAACAGCTTTTGGACTAGAAGGGTTAATTCCTAAAAATATATGTAAAGGAACTAAATATAATAAAGTCTGCTTAAAATACAAAACAATCTTTCTTAGCACTGAGGAATGAAATGCAGCTATTAATATATGTCACTAGGTGATGCTCTTTGTTAAATTTTGTTCCTGGTAAAGTCATCTGAGGAATTAGTATTCATTCACATGGGAAAGAATTTATGGTAGGTCCAATAAGACTTTAGTTGGCTCCTTAATCACAAAAGTTAAATAGTCCAGAAAATAAGTTTATATGCAAAAAAGGAAAGCCATACAAATTTATGGGCAGAAAATTATTTCTTTTGAGACAGAGTTTCACTCTTGTTCCCCAGGCTGGAGTGCAATAGTGCTATCTTGGCTCACCACAACCTCTGCCTCTTGGGTTCAAGTGATTCTCCTGCCTCAGCCTCCGGACTAGCTGGGATTACAGGGATGCGCCACCAGGCCTGGCTAATTTTGTGTTTTTAGTAGAGATGGGGTTTCTCTGCGTTGGTCAGGCTGGTCTCGAACTCCCGACCTCAGGTGATCCGTCCGCCTTGGCCTCCAAAAGTGCTAGGATTACAGGCGTGAGCCAACGCGCCCAGCGGGACAGAACATTTCAGTCAGGCTATATGTTTAGAATACTGAGACTTTCAAATTGTGAAGATAGTATTTCTATTCATTTTTGTCTCCACTTTCTTTTTTTTTTTGAGATGGAGTCTTGCTCTTGTCACCCAGGCTGGAGTGCAATGGCGCGATCTTGGCTCACTGCAACCTTTGCTTACCGGGTTCAAGCGATTCTCCTGCCTCAGCCTCCCGAGTAGCTGGGATTGCAGGCACCTGCTACCACACCTGGCTAGTTTTTGTTATTTTTAGTAGGGTTTCACCATGTTGGGCAGGTTGGTCTCAAACTCCTGACCTCAGGTGATCTACCTGCCTTGGCCTCCCAAAGTGCTGGGATTACAGGCATGAGCCAACTCACCCAGCCTTCACTTTCTTTCATGTCTTGATAAGATTTTATATTTTTGTTGACAGAGTTCTTGAATACTTTTTGATGTATTCCCAGGTAATATTTTCTGATGTCACTGAAATGTTATCTATGTCTGCACTTTTTTTATGCTGAAATATTTTACAGTAAATTAGTATTACATCCTTAAGTATTTCAGTATGGATTTCTAAAATAACATTCCACTTAAATTATTCCCTAATATCACCTATTATCAAAAGTGAAATAGCCAATAAACACAAAAAGGGGCTCAAGCTTATTTGTAATTAGAAATACAATTATTAAGACAAAGAGATACTATTGCACACATATTCAACTGGCAGAAATTTAAAAGTCTGATACCAAGTGTTAGAAAGGATGCAGAGTGCTGAAATTCTAATCCATTTCTATGAACGAGGGGATAAAATCTCTCCGGAAAAGTTTTGTTTTACATAGCAAAAGTGAAGATGCATCGACCTGATTCCCTCTACCACTGCTAGACACATACCTAACAGAAATGCACAGGTCTACCAACAGACACATGTAACAATGCTCATGCTAGTATTGATGTAACAGGAAAAATTTGAGATAACTCAAATGTCTCTCAACGTTAGAAAAAACAAACTATGGGCCAGATGTGGAGGCTCATGTCTGTAATTCCAGCATTTCGGGAGGCCAAGGTGGGTGGATCGCTTGAGGCCAGGAGTTCGAGACCACCTGGCCAACATGGTGAAACCTCGTCTCTACTAAAAATACAAAAATTACCCAGGCGTGGTGGCACAGGCCTGCAGTCCCCGCTACTAGGGAGGCTAAGGCAGGAGAATCACTTGAACCCGGGAGGTGGAGGCTGCAGTGAACCGAGATCATGCCACTGCACTCTACCTGGGCAACAGAGCGAGACTCCATCTCAAAAAAAAAAAAAAAGTAAAATAAAAAATAAAAAATATGGCCTGGCATGGTGGCTCACACCTGTAATCCCAGCACTGTGGGAGGCCGAGGCAGGTGGATCACCTGAAGTCAGGAGTTCAAGACCAGCCTGGTCAACATGGTGAAACCCCGTCTCTACTAAAAAGACAAAGATCAGCTGGGCGTGGTGGCAGGCACCTGTAATCTCAGCTACTTGGGAGGCTGAGGCAGGAGAATCGCTTGAACCCAGGAGGTGGAGGTTGCAGTGAGCCGAGATTGCGCCATTGCACTCCAGCCTGTGCAACAAGAGTGAAACTCTGTCTCAGAAAAATAAATAAAATAAATAAAATTAAAGAAATAAAAAAATAAAAAACATAATAAAAAAAAGAAGAGTTAAAAAAAAAACAACAAAACAAAACCCAGACCAAGCTAATTTATATTGTTTAGGAGTACAAACATGGGTAGTAAAAAAATTAAGACAATAATGATCAAAATTCAGAATAGTGCCAACTATGGAAAGAAAGATGAACTTTTGCTGAGGGAGAGCCTCACTGGGGTGTCCTGATGCTGGCAGTTTCCCCACCGAGGTGTGTAAATGCATGAACTTTCCTTTATAATTATTTATTATAAAAAATGCATACACTTATAAAGTGTATAAATTATATGCACTTTTTCTGTATGTATATTTCACAAGTGAAAAAAGTTAAAATGTGATGAAATATATAAAAATACAAAGCAGAATTGCTATACGCTTGTTAAACATTATTTTGAAAAAATTGCTTTTACTTTGTAAAAATTAAACATAAGTGACAGGGCTTTTGCTATGAGTCATTTATTTGAGATCATTTATCAAAAGGCACTTACTGAGGACCAATTTTTGAGGCAATGTAATAATGTTATTTTATTTTTACATGAGCTAGTTCTTATACAACCATCAATTCTGAATCTTGTTTAGTTTGATGTTAAGTAATATACACAATTTATATTGTTCATGTATGAAATTTGTCTTTTTCATACCTTTTTCTGATTTCCTCATTAGGATTTCAAATATCTTTTGGAAAATACTCAAAGCCAAAAGGTGGTCAGAATTTCACATTCTAAGTTGACTTTTTATTTTATTTTTTTTGAGACAGAGTCTCACTCTGTCACCCAGGCTGGAGTGTAATGGCACGAACTCAGCTCACTTCAATCTCCGCCTCCAGGGTTCAAGCAATCCTCCTGCCTCAGCCTCCCGAGTAGCTGGGATTACAGGCATGAGCCACCATGCCCAGCTAATTTTTTGTACTTTTAGTGGAGATGGGGTTTCGCCATGTTGGCCAGGCTGGTCTCGAACTCCTGACCTCAGGTGATCCACCCGCCTTGGCCTCCCAAAGTGTTGGGATTACAGGCGTGAGCCACTGTGCCCGGCAGACTTTTAACACAGTGATATTAATTCATTTGATGGTCTCCTCCTGTGTCTTCTAAATCAATATCAAAATCTAAATAATCATCACTTTCTTCATTTCTTCTGCAGCTTCTTCTATGGTTGGAACTTAGATTATTTTCAGTATGTTCTATTTTTTCTGTTTCTTTATTCAACCTAAAGATGAAAGAAAAAATTTCTATTTATTTCCCAGGCTTTCATTATTTAACCATGTAGATTGAAAAGACTTTTACAACTACATTTCTTGAATAACAGAAACCTAATGAAGTAAGTATAAAGAAAAAGATCCACCTGGGAGTGGTGGCTCATGCCTGTAATCCCAGCACTTTGGGAGACCAAGGCGGGCAGATCACCTGAGGCCAGGGGTTCGAAACCAGCCTGGCCAACGTGGCAAAACCTCATCTCTACTAAAAATACAAAATTAGCTGGGTGCGGTGGTGCAAGCCTGTAATCCCAACTACTTGGGAGGCTGAGGCAGGAGAATCGTTTGAACTTGGGAGGCGGAGGTTGCAGTGAGCCAAGATCGTGCCATTGCACTCTAGCCTGGACAACAAGAGCGAAACTCCTCAAAAAAAAAAAATCATTGAACGCTAACTTGAGATCCAACCAATTGTAATACTATTGTCACTAAAGTAGGCTCAAATAAATTAATATATGATGTCTATTAAAAGAAAAGTTGTTAAATAATGTGTAATTCTTTTGTAATGAATATGAATCTCACACAAATATTTTATTTTCTTAAAAATATAGTTTCACTTTTATTGTAATGATAGAAAAATAATTTTAAAAGTCTATATTAGTTTGACATACAACTTAAGTCTAAGAGTTATGGATCACGGATCATCTCTTTTTTTTTTTTTTTGAGATGGAGTCCCACTATGTTACCCAGGCTGGAGTGCAGTGGCACGATCTCAGCTCACTGCAACCTCTGCCCCCCAAGTTCAAGCGATTCTCCTGCCTCAGCCTCCCGAGTAATTGGGATTACAGGCGCCTGCCACTGTGCCCGGCTAATTTTTTTGTATTTTTAGTAGAGATGAGGTTTCACCATCTTGGCCAGCCTGGTCTTGAACTCCTGACCTCGTGATCCACCTGCCTCGGCCTCCCAAAGTATTGGGAATACAGGCGTGAGCCACTGCGCCTGGCAAGGATCATCTCTTAAAAGAAATTCATGTATCAATCACTAAGAGTAAAATTCAAACATAAAAGGAAACACTCACGGAATAACAATGTCTTCTTTCTTTCCACATTTTGCGCAAACTTCAAGTTCACAGGCACATGGCCTACACATTATGTGATAAGAATCCTTCACTGTCTTTTGTAAACATTTGACACTAAAATAAAAAATAAAATGTTAACTTATATTTATTTCAGACTTATTTGATAAAATAAGATGTGTCTAAATGTATAGTTAAAAAGCCTAAGAAATCAAAATTCCTAGATTTCAATTTCAGGTGTTTATCTTATGTCACTCTAAATTAATTATATCAAATTTCCAGATAACAGTTTACAGCTGCAGAATAAAACTGCTGGATATTTATCCACTCTTAAAATTTTTTAAAGTGTCACTAAAAATGTGTTAAAACAAGATCAATATACAAAACTCAACTGTATTTCTATATACTACCAATAAACAATCTACCAAAGAATAAAGGAATAAATCCAATAAAAGAAGTGCAAGACCAATACACTGAAAATTACAAAACATCACTGAAAGAAACTAAAGACCTAACTATACGGAAAGACATCCCATATTTTATATGAAAAGACTTAATATTGTAGGCTGCGAGTAGTGCTCAGGCCTGTAATCCCACCAGTTTGGGAGGCTGAGGCGGGCAGATCACCTGAGATCAGGAGTTCGAGACCAGTCTGGCCAACATGGTGAAACCCCACCTCTACTAAAAATACACAAATTTAGCTGGGTGTGGTGGCATGCCTGGGAGATGTGCCACAGTACTTCAGCCTGGGCAAGAGTGGGACTCCATCTCAGGAAAAAAAAAAAAAAAGACAATATTGAGAATATTGAGAAGATAGCAATACTCCCCAAACTGATCTACAGATTCAAAGAACTCTCTATTAAAATTCCAGCTGGCTTTTTTGCAGAAATTGACAAGCTAATCCTAAAGTTCATACAGAAATTCTAGGGACCCAAGATAGCCAAAACAATCTTGAAAAGGAACAATAAAATGTGAGGATTCACATGTATTGATTTCAAAACACACTACAAACCTACAGTAACCCAGACTGTGTAGTACTGACATAAGAATAGACGTATATAGGTCATCAGAATAGAATTGAGAGTCTACAGGCAAAATAGTGGAAATATATTATGGATTTATAGACTATGTAAAAGTAAAATGTATGACAACAATAATATAAAATTGGCCGGGAGGAATTGAAAGTATATTATTATAAGGATTGTGAGGTACTTATTCTGTATGAACGTTATCAGCCAAAATGACAATTTTAGAACACTCTATACAAGAGCAATACATTGTCTTCAAGTATACATGGAACATTCTCTAAGATAGACCATATTCTGGGCCATAAAACCAACCTCAACATATTTTAAAAAAGAAAAAACTGGCCGGGTGCCGTGGCTCACGCCTATAATCCCAGCACTTTGGGAGGGCGAGGTGGGTGGATCACCTGAGGTCAGGAGTTTGAGACTAGCCTGGCCAACATGGTGAAACCCCGTCCCTACTAATAACACAAAAAAATTTAGCTGGGCATGGGGGAGCACATCTGTAATCTCAGCTACTTGAGAGGCTGAGGCAGGAGAATTGCTTGAACCCAAGAGGCGGAGGTTGCAGTGAGCTGAGATTGCGCCATTGCACTCCAGCCTGGGCGACAAGAGTGAAACTTTGTATGAAAAAAAAAGAAAAAACCCTGAAATTTATATAAAGTATATATCATCTTGCCACAGTGAAATTAACAAAAAATCAATAACAGAAAATATCTAGAAAATGCTCAAATATTTAGAAAATAAACAAAACACTTCTAAATAACCCACAGATCAAAGAGGAATTCACACACACAAAAAGAAAATATTTTGATTGAATGACAATGAAAATGCATCAAAATTTACAAAACGGAGCTAAAGAAGTCCTTGGGAAATTTATTTTAATACATGATTACAAATTATATTAAACAAAAAAGTTACCTAAACTTTTACCTTTAGAAAATAGAACAGTAAATTAAACTCAAAGCAAACAAACGGGTGCTGTAATAAGAACAGAATCAATGATATTGAAAACAGAAAAATAAAATCAATGCAGCCAAAAGCAGGCTCTTTGAAAAGATCAATATAATTCATAAACACATACACTGAAACATCAGGAATAAAAGATGGTACAGCACTATAGATCTAACAGACATTGAAAGAATAATAAGAGGCTGGGTGCAGTGGCTCATGCTGGTACTCCCAGCACTTTGGGAGGCTGAGGCAGGTGGATCACTTGAGGTCAGGAGATTGAGACCAGCCCAGCCAACATAGTGAAACCACATCTCTACTAAAAATACAAAAAATTAGCTGGGCATGGTGGTGTAATCCCAGCTACCTGGGAGGCTGAGACAGGAGAATCACTTGAACCTGGGAGGCAGAGGTTGCAGTGAGCCGAGATTGCACCACTGCACTCCAGCCTGGGTGCTAAATACAGTGAGTTCTAAGTTTCTCTTCAAAGAATCAGTATGTCAGTATGTTCAGTTCTTTGTTCTCCATTTTAAAGTTTAACTTCCTTGTTCTCTTCATCTCCTTGCCCCTAGTTTCAGTAAACAACCTTCCTGCCAGTTCTAATCAGTAGTACACATCTGTTCCCCTGGTCACCTGCTCTGACCTGAGTCACCTTTAGTCACCTGTTCCATAACCGTCTTTCCTGCCGAAACTGCTCACCCCGCCACTCTGGCTCATATCCCTGCTCTGTTTAAAATAGCCAGTTGGAATTAGCTTAGATTGTGTGGTCCAACCCTAGCCAATAGGGGAACGACACAGCAGTAGAGGCTACCTACGTCAGGGATAAGAACCCCTTCCCCTCCTTTGTTCAGGTGTACTCTTGCCACTGCTCCATCCGCGAGACACACCCTTCTATAGAAGTAAAATTGCCTTGCTGAGAAAATTTATGTTTGAATGCTATTTCTTTTGTGGCACTGAAAATTTATTTCTAACAAATGACAAAGCAAGACTCTGTCTCAAAAAACAAAGAATAATGGGAAAATTTTAGTATTAACTCTATGCATATAAGCCCAACAACTCTGTAGAAATAGCCAAATTTTTGCAAAGAAAGAATATCAAAACTCACTGAAGAAGAAATAAATACTCCTCTATCCATTAAAGAAAAATTTAATCATAACTCTAAAAAAACTCTCCTAATTTTTTTTTTTTTTAAGGAAAACTCCAGGTCCAAATGGCTTTACTGGTAAATTCTATCAAATATTTAAGAAATAATACTGATCATATACAAATCCTTCCAGAAAAACAAATAGAAAGAAATATTTTTCAACTCATTTGATAAGGCTCTAACATCAAGACAAAAAAAAAGCAAACAAGAAAATGACAGATGAGTATTTCTAATGAACAAAGATGTAAAAATCCATGACAAAATGTTAGCAAATCAAATCCAGCAATATATAAACATCTTGCACACACGCTTGCTCACTCTCTCGCATGCTCATTCTCTTGCAAGCGCTCTCTCTCTCTCTCTCTCTCTCTCTCTATATATATGCACCAATGGATTTATCCTGGGAATACAAGGCTAATTCAATATATTCAAAGCCAATAAAAAAAATTCACTAAAGCAATGTTCTAAGAAAAACCATATGATGATGTTAATAGATGTGAAAAAAGCTTTACAGAAATATAACATCCGTTTATAACAACTCTCAGTAAACTATGAACTGAAGGAAACATTCTCAACCTAAAAACAGATAACTACAAAGAAACTACAGCTAATTTCCTACTTAATGATGAAAGACTGAATACCTTCCCTGTAAGATCAGAAACAAGGCAAGAATATCTGCTCTCACCACTCCTTTTCAGCGTGATATTGGAGGTCCTAAGCAGTGCAATAGCAGCCAAAAAAAAAAAAAAAAAAAAAGAAAGGCCGTAGAGATTGAAAAGAAGAAATAAGTGTCTTTATTTAGAAGAAAAAATCATTGTCTATATAGAAAACACCAATGAATCTATTTTTTAAAATGTACTGGACATAAACAGTGAGTTTAATAAAATCACAATATATGGGGTCAGTAAACAAACATAAACTGTATTTCTGTATTTCTAGCAATGATTAATTACTTTGTATAAGAAAAAGCAAAGAAATTATAACAGCCAAAAGAGTTATGAAAATGAAAAATGAGGTTGGAGAATTCTCACTATGTGATTTCAAGACTTATCACAAGGTAGTGATCAAGGTAGTGTAGTACTGGTGAAAGGACACACAGATCAATGGAATAAAGACCAGAAACAGACCCACGTACATATATGACCAACTGATTTTCAAGATAGTAGAAAGGAAACTGAATAGAGAAAAGACAGTCTTTTCAACAAAGAATGTTGGAAAAACTGACTATCCCTAAAATTAACAAGAAATAGAACATAGATTCAAATATAAAATCAAGAATTATACAACTTCTAGAAGAACCCTCAGCGAGGCAAAGATATCTTATCTACAACAACAAAACCATGATCTAGAAAGAATAATTTGTGAAATGGACCCTCTTCAGAATAAAAAATGTCTCCTCTTCAAAACACACTCTTAAAAGAATGAAAAAACAAGCCAGAGGTTGGCACAAAACTGAAGTATTCTGAACATCTTACAAACAGCCAGCAAAGCTGTCTTTTGTGAGGATGATTTGCATCTGCAGAGGAAATAAAGTGAAGTAAACAACAGATATAAACAGGCTTTCTCTGAATCCCGCCCTTGTCTGGATCTAGGAGAGATCAACTCAGCTCTAAAACTTTAAAGGTCTGACAGAAACATTTACCAGAGGCTCTGTGGGGCTACCACCTGTGAGGTTTCATCTGCATAACAAGACTGCCTTTGCCCGGGTTTCTCCTCTTCTCCCCAACTCATAACTGTCTTTCCACAATATCCTGCTTTGCCACAATCTGAGCCCCCCATTCTCTCTGTAACTTCAAGATGATACAAAAGCGTTAACCATCTTGCCTTTGCGTTTTTTTTTATAGTCATGACTCCTGTGCACACGTATGCACACAATAAAATTTGTACACCCTTTTCCCTTGTTAATCTATGTATTATGTTTGTTTTATAGATTCAAATTACCAAACCTTCAGGGGAAAAATTCAAACCTCCCTAAAATGGTAAGGAAAAATTTTAAATTCTCCTAAATATAAATTTTTCCAAATTTCCCTAAAAAATGGCTATATTGTATTTTATGAGTCCATTGCTAAGAAAACTTCAGAAATATCAAAATGGTGATAGTTTTGCCTTCTTTTCATTTCTTTATGGAATACACGTTAAAAGAAAAAATTCAGCTGAATTACATTTAAAGGAGTTTAATTGAGCAAGGAGTTTAAATGAGCATTAGAGGAGTTTAAATGAGCAAGTTTAATTCACGAATCAGGCAGCCCCCAGAATCACAGCAGATTCAGAGAGACTCCAGGCATGCCTCATGGTCAGAACAAATTTATAGACTAAAAAAGTAAAGTGCAGTACAGAAATAGGAAGGGAGGTACAGGAACAGCTGGATTGGTTACAGGTTAGCATTTGCCTTATTTGAACAGTTTGAACACTCAGCAGTGTATGAATGGTTGAAGTATGGCTGCTGGGATTGGCCAAGACTCAGCTATTGTTACAGGCGCATACTCCTGTTAGTTAAACTTAGGTTTTCAATCTTGTCTACCTATTAAATTAGGTTGCAGTTCATCCACAAGGACGCAGATATAGAAATAGGGAGTCATTATCAGGCTATCTTTAGTTCACTTTAACACACACAATTCCCAGAAACAATCACTCAAACAATTCTGACCATACATGTACCACAACTAATCATTTTAGTGGAAACTATGGTCAAATAAAAACACAGGTGACCACTGTTTACATGTTTCTTGATAAAGGAAACAATATACTTCTTAAAAATACTACTATTGGGTGGGCACAGTGGCTCATGCCTGTAAACCCAGCACCTTGGGAGGCCCAGGCAGGAGAATTGCTTGAGCCCAGGAGTTAAGAGAACAGCCTGGGCAACATAGAGAGACCCCATCTCTACAAAAAACAAAAATTAGCCAGGTGTAGGGGTGCACACCACCTACCAGAGTGTAGTAGTCCCAGCTACTCAGAGGCTGAGGTGGGAGGATCACTTGAGCACTGGCAATAAAATAGTAGGAAAAGAACACTAGTTTGGGAAACTGGAGACCTTGATTCTAGCCCGTCCTTGACATATCCTTGTCATACTGACAGACAGGACTAGCTGGATTTCCTAGGCTAAGAATCCCTAAGCCTAGCTGGGAAGGTGACCGCATCCACCTTTAAACATCGGGCTTGCAACTAAACTCACACCCAACGAATCAGGTAGTAAAGAGAGCTCACTAAAATGCTAATTAGGCAAAAACAGGAGGTAAAGAAATAGCCAATCATCTATTGCCTGAGAGCGCAGTGGGAGGGACAATAATTGGGATATAAACCCAGGCATTCAAGCCGGCAATGGCTACCCTCTTTGGGTCCCCTACCTTTGTATGGGAGCTCTGTTTCCACTCTATTAAATCTTGCAACTGCACTCTCTTCTGGTCTGTGTTTGTTACTGCTCGAGATGAGCTTTCGCTCATTGTCCACCACTGCTGTTTGCTGCCGTCGCAGACCCACCACTGACTTCCATCCCTCTGGATCCGGCAGGGTGTCCGCTGTGCTCCTGATCTTGCCAGGTGCCCATTGCCGCTCCTGACTGGACTAAAGGCTTGCCATTGTTCCTGCACGGCTGAGTGCCCGGGTTCGTCCTAACTGAGCTAAACACTAGTCACTGGGTTCCACAGTTCTCTTCCGTGACCCACAGCTTCTAATAGAGCTATAACACTCACCACATGGCCCAAGATTCCATTCCTTGGAATCCGTGAGGCCAAGAACCCCAGGTCAGAGAACACAAGGCTTGCCACTGTATCCGGAATTGGTGGGTTCTTGGTCTCACTGACTTCAAGAATGAAGCCATGGACCCTCGCGGTGAGTGTTACAGTTCTTAAAGGCGGCGTGTCCGGAGTTTGTTCCTTCTGATGTTCAGATGTGCTCGGAGTTTCTTCCTTCTGGTGGGTTTGTGGTCTCGCTGGCTCAGGAGTGAAGCTGCAGACCTTCACGGTGAGCGTTACAGCTCTTAAGGCGGCGCGTCTGGAGTTGTTTGTTGCTCCCTGTGGGCTTGTGGTCTCGCTGGCTTCAGAACTGAAGCTGTAAACCTTCGCGGTGTTACAGCTTACAAAGGCAGCGTAGACCCAAAGAGTGAGCAGCAGCAAGATTTATCGCAAAGAACAAAGCTTCCACAGTGTGGAAGAGGACCCCAGCGGGTTGCCACTCCTGGCTGGGGCAGCCTGCTTTTATTCTCTTCTCTGGCCCCACCCACGTCCTGCTGATTGGTAGAGCCGAGTGGTCTGTGTTGACAGGGCGCTGATTGGTGCGTTTACAATCCCTAAGCTAGACACAAAGGTTCTCCACGTCCCCACCAGATTGTCCCCACCAGATTAGCTAGATACAGAGTGTCTACACAAAGGTTCTCCAAGGCCCCACCAGAGTAGCTAGATACAGTGTCGATTGGTGCATTCACAAACCCCGAGCTAGACACAGGGTGCTGATTGGTGTATTTACAATCCCTGAGCTAGACATAAAGGTTCTCCACATCCCCACCAGACTCAGGAGCCCAGCTGGCTTCACCCAGTGGATCCCACACCAGGGCTGCAGATGGAGCTGCCTGCCAGTCCCGTGCCGTGCGCCCGCACTCCTCAGCCCTTGGGTGGTTGATGGGACTGGGCTCCGTGGAGCAGGGGGTGGCGCTGGTAGGGGAGGCTCGGGTTGCACAGGAGCCCATGGAGGGGGTGGGAGGCTCAGGCATGGCTGGCTGCAGGTCCCGAGCTCTGCCCCGCAGGAAGGCAGCTAAAGCCCGGGGAGAAATCGAGCACAGCGCCAGTGGGCTGGCACTGCTGGGGGACCCTGTACACCCTCTGCAGCCGCTGGCCTGGGTGCTAAGCTCCTCATTGCCCGGGGCCGGCAGGGCCGGCCAGCTGCTCTGAGTGCAGGGCCCGCCAAGCCCACGCCCACCCGGAACTCCAGCTGGCCCACAAGCGCCTCACGCAGCCCGGGTTCCCGCTCACGCCTCTCCCTCCACACCTCCCTGCAAGCTGAGGGAGCCGGCTCCAGCCTTGGCCAGCCCAGAAAAGGGCTACCACAGTGCAGCGGTGGGCTGAAGGGCTCCTCAAGTGCCGCCAAAGTGGGAGCCCAGGCAGAGGAGGCGCCGAGAGTGAGCGAGGGCTGTGAGGACTGCCAGCACCCCATCACCTCTCACCACCATCTTGGAAGCAGCACGCCGCCATCTTGGAAGTGGCCTGCCACCATCTTGGGAGCTCTGGGCGCAAGGATCCCCCGGTAACAATGTAATCTCTGAAAGTCACTTTAACTTCTCTGAGTCTCATTTTTTATAATGCGTACTAAAAGTCCTGGCAGCTTAGCATGAACAAAAACAGTAGCATCAAATTATACTAGTAATCACTGTATCATCCCTTCCACAACCCGTTAAAAAACAAAAAACGCGTAAGATTTTTTTAATGACACTGTTGTCATAGTAACACAACTTTTTTTTTGGTGAGACGGAGTTTCACTCTTGTCCCCCATGCTGAAGTGCAATGGCGCAATCTCGGCTCACTGCAACCTCCACTTCCCGGGTTCAAGGGATTATCGTGCCTCAGCCTCCCGAGTAGCTGGGATTATAGCCACGCACCACTACACCTGGCTAATTTTTGTATTTGTAGTAGAGACAGGGTTTCACCATGCTTGCCAGGCTGGTCTCGAACTCCTGACCTCAAGTGATCCGCCTGCCTCAGCCTCCCAAAGTGCTAGGATTACAAGCGTGAGCCACTGCGCCCGGCCAGTAACACAACTTTTTGTATTGTATAATTAAACCTATCAACATCTGGAAAATCTGTTTGAAGGAAGTAAAATTTCTCCTCTATCTTCTTAGGGTTTCCCTTTGGGACTGACATAAAATAGATTACTACTTGCTAGAAATAAAAGACTTTACGTGATTACAACTCTTCTGGCACTGCCTTCATTTCCTGGTTATTACACTTTAACCTTTAACATAATTTAGCTCCTGTCGTACTTTCATGTATGTGATGACGAGGTACTTTCGTAAACAGTGAGCCACAGTACTCCACCCTTGGTGTACAAAACATAAACGCAACATTGCTGAAGTTTCATAAAGTCCTATTTTCCTGCAATGGCTCTAAGTCATCTGTAGTCAACATAGCAAGATCATAAAACTTTACTATGGGATAACATCATATGCTACTTAGAGAATGCTTTTAAGGAAACAATATCCCCAAATTCTAAGTATCTCGAGTATAAGAACTTATTACACAATTCACTTCCTTGTGTCCCTAGATTACAAGTTTGAAAGTAAATGAAGAGGCTATATATACTACCTTGTCTTAATGCAGTAGACAAGTAGATTACAATAATTCTTAATTTTATTTTTTGAGACAGGGTCTCACTCTGTCGCCCAGGCTGGAGTACAGTAGTGCAATCACAGCTCATTGAAGCCTCAACTTCCCAGGCTTAAGCAATCCTCGCACCTCAGCCTCCAGAATAGCTGGAACTACAGGAGCACGTCACCAAGCCTAGCTAATTTTTTCTATTTTTTGTAGTGACAGGGTCTCACTATGTTGCCCAAGTTGGTCTAGCACTTTTGGGCTCAAGGCATCCTCCAGCCTCGGCCTCCCAAAGTACTGGGTTTACAGCCGATAATTCATAACGGGTACAAAATATTTACCTCTGACCAACTGTAGTTTATGAAAAATAAAAAATAAAAATTATTCAATACTTTAGGGCAGGCAATTTTAAATCAAAGCATGAACTGGAGTCCTCATGAACTGGAGAGGCATTGAAGGAAGTAATAAAAGCTCTCTACTGCTTTCACCTTTAAAGACAGTAAGACCATGGTTGTGGGCAACAAACGACAATACAGCCACAGTTTACAGTTATTTTATACTATCATGTGATACCAAGAGCTATCAATGACTAAAACTCCACTCTAGAACATTTTAATACTCTTGGAATGTGGTGACACAATTTTTTTTTTTTTTTTTGAGGCGGAGTCTTACTTTTTTGCCCAGGCTGGAGTGCAGTGGCGCGATCTCAGCTCACCACAACCTCAGCCTCCCAGGTTCAAGCGATTCTCCTGCCTTAGCCTCCCTGGTAGCTGGGACTACAGGTGCATGCCACCATGCCCGGCTAATTTTTGTATTTTTAGTAGAGACAGGGTTTCACTTATGTTGGCCAGGCTGGTCTCGAACTTCTGACCTCGTGATCCACCCGCCTTGGCCTCCCAAAGTGCTGGGATAACAGGTGTGAGCCACTGCGCCTGGCCGTGGTGACACAATTTTCAAATCACTAATTAACCTTCAGAGCCTCAGCCTGTTATAAGAAATGCTGGAGGCCAGGCGTGGTGGCTTACACCTGTAAATCCCAGCACTCTGGGAGACCGAGGTGGGCGGATCACCTGAGGTCCGGAGTTTGAGACCAGCCTGACCAACATGGAGAAATCCCGTCTCTACTGAAAATACAAAAATAGCCGGGTGTGGTGGCGCATGCCTGTAATCCCAGCTACTCGGGAGGCTGAGGCAGGAGAATCACTTGATCCCGGGAGGCAGAAGTTGTGGTGAGCCAAGATTGTGTCACTTTTCTCCAACTTGGGCAAAAAGAGCAAAACTCCGTCTCAAAAAAAAAAAAAAAAAAAAAAAAATTTGGAACTGAAAAACGGCCAATGTGTATTGCCACACACTGGTAAACATGAAGGAACAGATAGATATGTAGAATATGGCCGGGTGTGGCGGCTTGCGCCTGTAATCCCAGCACTTTGTGGCAGATCACTTGAGGTTAGGAGTTCGAGACCAGCCTGGCCAACATGATGAAACCCCATCTCTACTAAAAATACAAAAATTAGCCAGGCATGGTGGCGGGCGCCTGAAATCCCAGCTACTCAGGACGCTGAGGCAGAGGTTGCAGTAAGCTGAGATCACCCCACTGCACTCCAGCCTGGGTGACAGAGAGAGACTCTGTCTCAAAAAACAAAAACAGACAAAAAAGACCTGTAAAATGTAACTGTTTACTTTTGTTTGATAAAAGAACAAAAATAATAACCCAGTTTTTAAAAACTAGAAATCCAGACCCTAAGCCAACTTTCCAAGTTTAGTTTTCTTTTCATTTAATGTATATTCAAAAAGACTGAAACCTCCTTTTGATAGGCAACTTTGATTACTGTTCATGGATCACCAAAAGTTATGCAATGAGAAAAAAGAAAAAGTAACAAGAGCAAATGAATGAAGAAATGATAATTTATGTGGAACAAAAAAACAGGACATATAAAGACAGCCCGGGATTATCTGTATTGTCTATGAAAGTCAACAGGATTCTTGTTCATTTTCCCTCCATTCCCTGGTCCCTCCTCACAGGGTTTCCTACCACTGTGATTATTCATACCACTCTTCTACCTTTAAGTTTTTTCTAGACCTGTCTCTCTGGGTTTCATTTCATTTTTCTGCAGCCTTACCTTGTGTCCTCTGCATCTCTTTCTCCTTTTACTCACACCTAGCACTTTTTGCAAACTGCCCAGAATTATCTGTGGAGTCTCTCTCTCCAAATAGATGGTAAATTCCTGGGCGTCACAGATTCATTTGCTATCTTCTTTTGACATACAACACAGTGTCTTGTACATTGAGGATGCTATTTAAAATAATTGCAAATTGAACACAGTTTCCTATCTGTCATCTTTAACAATCTTGCTTTTGCTCAGAAATTAAGAGCTCTGATTGGAATATTATTCCCCAATATAACCATGGACTGTTCCTAGAGACAATTTTGTTCTTAATACAACACGTGAATTATAGTAAATTATCTTTCACATCCAGTCCAGCTTCTTGGTTCTTGCAGGTAACAGCAGACCTGGTTACACAAGACAAGGTGTTCTAACAGGTATTATTTTGGTTCTATAAAGGAAAACTCTACTTAAGTTAGGGACCTGACATTAAAATAAAAGCCAGAAATAGATTATGAAACTTAAAAAAATCTAGATGCTAGTTTTGAGTATACTGTTTACTAGCTTACAGAGTAAGACACCTAATTTTTCTAAGGCTACCTCCTTATCTGTTCTTCCTACCTCTACAGGGTTGTTATTAGAATCCAACATATGTGACAGAGGTTTGAAAATGTTAACTTTGGCCGGACACGGTGGCTCACGCCTGTAATCCCAGCACTTTGGGAGGCTGAGGCAGGCAGATCATCTGAGGTCGGGAGTTTGAGACCAGCCTGACCAACATGGAGAAACCCCGTCTCTACTAAAAATACAAAATTAGCCGGGCATGGTGGGGCGTGCCTGTAATCCCAGCTACTCGGGAGGCTGAGGCAGGAGAATCATTTGAACCTGGGAGGCAGAGGTTGCAGTGAGCCGAGATCGTGCCATTGTACTCCAGCCTGGGCAATAAGAGCGAAACTCTGTCCCAAAAAAGAAAAAAAAAAAAGAAGAAAATGTTAAATTTAAAATAAATATCTTATTTGTCCACTCTGAATTCAAATTCTGGGGTTAAAATATATAATATATATGATGTGGCAGCCATTGGCCCTTGGCCTCTTAAAGTTTTGTTAAAAATAATTGACAAGAGGTGGATTGACTAATAGGAGAAAAGGCTATAAATTTACTTAATGTGCATACACAGGAGCCTTCAGAATGAAGATCCAAGTTCTCAACAGTTTCAGAAACTTATATAATATCTTGAGGTTATAGAAAGAATGGGGGCTTAGATTCTGGTAAAGCAGAGCAGGGAAGAGGTTTGGCCAGCAAAAGTGGCCTGGTTATGTAGAGGAGCCTCCCTCAGAGAGACTTTTAAAGGTGTCCTGCTCTCAGTCTCTCCTGGATCTGGGGAAAGAAAGAGAAAGCGGAGGGGGTATGACTGCATTAATGGAGATTCTATACGGATACAAATTTTCCCTACTTAAGACAGCTTTGCAAAGCCACTTTTGTCAGGATGGTGAAGTGGCAGCCATTTCAAAATACATCAAAGAAATATATTTTCAGGGTAAAATATTTTAATTACTGGCCGAGCACGGTAGCTCACGCCTGTAATCCCAGCACTTTGGGAGGCTGAGGCGGGCGGATCACCTGAGGTCAAGAGTCCGAGACCAGCCTGACCAACATGTAGAAACCCTGTCTCTACTAAAAATACAAAATTAGCCGGTCGTGGTGGCGCATGCCTGCATTCCCAGCTACTCGGGAGGCTGAGGCGGGAGAATGGCTTGAACCTGGGAGGCAGAGGTTGCGGTGAGCAGAGATCATGCCATTGCACTCCAGTCTGGGCAACAAGAGCGAAACTCCGTCTCAAAAAAAAAAAAAATTTTATATATATAAAAATATAAAAATATATATATATATATATATTTTTTAATTACCTTCAATTACCTCCTTAGGCCAGCTTGAAGTACTTGGGATCTTTTCCTTCCCATTTACCCTATTTCCCCAAACAACACCAGCTTCCTGAACATTCTCTGAAGAATTCCAGCAATAATTCTCAAAATTCCCACCAATAGAGTATGATTTCTAGTTTTAAGGGACTTAAGTGTTCTGGTTTCAACCTTTTACACTTAAAATTCCACTAGAAAGGATACATCATTCAGACCTTAAATAGTACAAAGACTGCACTTCCAAAATACCAGTAAAGGTTCTATAATACCAAAGCTACTTCTACATCCCAATTCTTACTAATAAGGATTTTATTGATCTAAGACATATTCTCTGCAATGCCATTCCTAATCCTTATTTGTGGAAGTGATGCTGTATCATGGCTCATGGTGGGAAAAACATACACAACTGCAGGGGTTTTCTCAGCTATTTATAGTAGATCTTTACCGTGTTTATGAGGAATGGGGGGAAGGAGAAAGAAAAGACCGGGACTACTGTTGAAGTATTTACTATCTTTTAATTGTGCTTGGATTCTGGAAAATAGCATTTATGTTTTGACTATCTTCATCTTAATAACCTCTGCCATCACAAACTTACCTGATTTTTCAAATAAACTACACATAGGTACACACTCATCTAAAGAGAGGAACAGGCTAACAATGAAGTTTTAATCATTTAATATCTTTCTCCTGTTGTATTTTAGAACAAATTTTCCTTCCTAATTTATTATGTTCTTTGCAGCAGTAAGTAATCAGTTTTTCACTGAGTAATATGATATTTAATAATTACTTATTTCAATGAAATTGACTGAGATTTCACCTGGAGTTTGGTGCAAAATTTAACTCAATGCTTAAAAATACCAATTCTTCTGTCTTAGCCAATAAATCTTTAAAATGTAATGAATACAACTGATATGAACTTCATCTTCTATTTCCACTTAGTCTGATACCCTAAATTAATAACAAAAATAATGGGTGAAATTTGGGGCAGGATGTGAAGGGGCTTGATAATCTATCAACTGGATAAATAATCACATTGCTATGTTAGTTTAAGTGGTAAACATAAAACTATAGAAAGTCAGTCTTGGCCGGTGCTGTAGCTCATGACTGTAATCCCAGCACTTTGGGAGGCCAAGGCTGGCAGAGGTCAGGAGTTCGAGTTCAGCCTGGCCAACATGGTGAAACCTCGTGTCTACTTAAAAAAAAAAAAAAAGTCAGTCTTCAGGGAATAAACACACAAATTAAACACTCAATTTTAACCAAGACCTTTTATATTCTATACTGTTTCTTCTTGTCATATATTCTATCATGAAGGCACTTAACTTTGTTCATTTCTCTTTAGCTATTTCTCTTTAGAAAATATGAGCAAGTCAAAGACTCTTCTCTGGCTATGACCCTAGTATAGACTGAGAATCCCTTATCTAAAATATTTGGGGTGAGAAGTGTTCAGATTTTTTTCCCCCCAGGTTTTGAAATATTTGCTAATACTAAGAGTTGAGCATTCCAAATCCAAAAATCTGAAATCTGAAATGCTCCTATAAACATAGCCTTTGAGCATTATGTTGGCACTCAAAAAGTTTCAGATTTTAGGACATTTTGGATTTGGAATTTGGGACGCTAAAACTGTATTATAAAATATAAAGCTTTTGTGGGCCGGGTGCAGTGGTTCACACCTGTAATTCCAGCACTCTGGGAGGCTGAGGCGGGCAGATCACCTGAGGTCGGGAGTTTGAGACCAGCCTGACCAACATGAAGAAACCCCGTCTCTACTAAAAATACAAAATTAGCTGAGCGTGGTGGTGCATGCCTGTGATCCCAGCTACTTGGGAGGCTGAGGCAGGAGAATCAGTTGAACCTGGGAGGTGGAGGTTGTGGCGAGCCAAGATTGCGCCATTACACTCCAGCCTGGGCAACAAGAGTGAAATTCTGTCTCAAAAAAAAAAAAAAAAAAAAAAGCTTTTGCATTCCCCTTCCTATTACCAATTGTGATACCCAATGCTTATTAGCATGTAAACAGTTGTTTTATTAGAAGATTCTACAATAAGGCATATAATGTTCAGATGTCCTGAAATAAACATATTCTTTAAAGAAGAAAAAACATGTAAAAATTCTTTCATAGTAATGCACTAAAAAATCCATTTATTTTTCCTTGACTACAAATGTATTTATTTGTAAACTAAATGGATTTGTATCCATTTATTTTTCCTTTTCATTGACTACAAATATATCAAAATGGAGGCAAGTCAAAGTGGTTAAAACATACGGACTATAAAAATTAGCCATTTAAATCATAGGTCGCCATTCAGATGCTACAAATTCAGATTGCATGGAGATCAAGGACTCACTTTGTGCTGATCACTGCATATAGCATACATTATTCCTCAGGTACCTCCTAGTGAGTGGTATGCTCAGTTTCTAAGCACTGAGAACAAGTACAGCTTGGATGGCTACAGATGGAATCTACTGATAAATTAAATTTGGCCTAAAGCTGCCTGGGTACATATTTTAAGTTTGCCCTAAAGGTTTCTCTCTATATACTGAACTGTAACATAACTTGATGTGTAAACTGACTGTAACCTACTATTGTAACAGTAACCAAGTCTCAGCCAACCACAGTCAGCCAGTTGTTCAAAGTAGGTTCAAATAAGGCAAATGCCAAGCTGTAACCAATCCAGCTGTTTATGTACTTCAGTTTTGGACAGAAAAAGGAAAGTGACCTTTGGACAGTTTTGGACAGAAAAAGGTCACTTCCCTTTTTCTGTCCAAAACCGTTATTGAAGCACATGGCAGCCCTGAGAGTTGCTCTGAAACTACTCTGGTTCTGGGAGGTGCCTGATTCTTCATTCTTTGCTCAATTAAACTCTGTTAAATTTAATTTGTCTAAAGTTTTCTTTTAACATAACCTATCAAAATTGTGATTACAACTAGTTTAAGGAGACTCTGGTTTCCTTGAGTGCTTACTCAATGAACAAATATAAGTAATGAATGCCAATTGATAGACACATACAATAATACAATGCCAAGGACTGAGTGCAAGAAACTATCACGAATTTAACCATAAACTGGCCAATATATCTCTCTGTCCACTAATTTGTCTTCATTGAAAAATGAGGACAGTGATACTCTATTAAGCAATATTTTAGGGGTATAGAAATTCTTCCCTTTAAAAATAGAGGCTAAAAAAAGGAAAGGGGTTGGTTAATAAAATATTATCTTTAACGTCTTGGTTTGGCTAATTTAGTTACAAGAAAGCTTTGTAGCAAAGAGGGAGCAAGCACACGGTTAGGAAGGCAGCCTTATAGTGGCATAACTGTCAGAGGTGTGTGAACCAGAGCAACTCCATCTTGAATAGGAGCTGGGTAAAATGAAGCTGAGACCTACTGGGCTGCATTCCCAGATGGTTATTAAGACATTCTAAGTCACAGAATAAGATAGGAGATTAGCACAAAATACAGGTCATAAAGACCTGCTGATAAAACAGGTTGCAGTAAAGAAGCTGGCTAAAACCCACCAAAACCAAGATGGCCACTAGAATGTCCTCTGGTTGTCCTCACCGCTACACTCCCACCAGCACCATTACAGTTTACAAATGCCATGGCAATGTCAGGAAACTAACCTACATGGTCTAAAAAGGAAAGACATGAATAATCCACCCCTTGTTTAGCATATCATCAAGAAATAACCATAAAAATGGGCAACCAGCAGCCCTCGGCTCTGCTCTGTCTGTGGAGTAGCCGTTCTTTTATTCTTCTACTTTCTTAATAAACTTGCTTTCACGAGATCCAAGAACCCTCTCTTGGGGTCTGGATTGGGACCCCTGTCCTGTAACATAACCTATTTGGCAACATCTCAGCCCCCCATCTCATTTTCTCCCAAACAGTAACACCTTTTTCCCTACAGTCTAGAGGACCCCCTCCCCCCGACCAACCAATCCCCCCAGCCAACTCTCACATTATAGGAGACATATAAAAGCAGAACTTCTCTGCTGACAAAGCTCTCTTAGCCTCCTGCTGCTAGAGTCCCACCCATCACCACTGGAGCCCTTGACTCAACTTATGTAAAATACGCTTTTTTTTTTTTCCCCAAGCTGGGGTCTTGCTCTGTCACCCAGGCCAGAGTGCAGTGGTGTGATCACAGCTCACTGCTGCCTTGACTGCCCAGGCTCAAGTGATCTTCCAGCCTCAGTCTCCTGCCTCAGTCTCCCCAGCAGCTAGGACCACAGGTGCGCGTCAGCATGCCTGGCTAATTTTTAAAATTATTTGTAGATATGAGGTCTTGCTTTGTTGCCCAGGCTAGTCTCAAACTCCTAGAATCAAGTGATCCTCCTGCCTTAGCTTCTCAAAGTGCTGGGATTACAGGTGTGAGCGACTGTGCCTGCCTCCCTCCCCCACTTTTTTTTAAACCACTGGTTTAGTCAACTCTGAAGCCACAGAGGTATCTGAGTAGAGGTGAGATGAGATGCAACGATCAGTTTAAAAGAGGAGAATTTACTTATTCAATGCAATGAAGTATGAATAGGTAAGGGGTACACTTGGGCAATCAGTGGGAACAAAAGTTGAGAGGCAATAAATCTGGTGGGGTTAAACACCTGGATGTGAGGGCCAGAAGAGTGACTCTGTTCAAATAAAATATTTAATGAAAAGGAAACAGTTTTTTAAGGAATAAAGCATCCTCATGACATGAAACTCTCAGGCCAGACATCTCTAGAGTAATGCTGGTTCCAAGGCAGGTTATATTAGCTTTTTCCTCCTTCACTTGAAATATTTTTATGATGAAATCTTCTTTCAGTGAACATTTATCACACAGCTTGTAAGGTCTGGGCTCCCTTCTCCTCATTTAGGGCAGTTCTGTTTTAGCCTGTTGTATTCATGGGACTCCTGGATAAGCGTTTTATTAAAGAATTTGACAGCTGAAAAGTTTGAAAACCACTGAACTAAGATACAGGATGTTTCAGTGCCTTGGCTTTGTGAGTATCTATCTATTCGGTACAGAGCAAGGCTTCTCAACCAAGACACTCTTGACATGTTGAGCTGGGTATTTCTTTATTGTGGCGGGCTGTCCTGTGAACTGTGGGATGTTTAGCAGCATCCCTGGTCTCTTTACACTATGTGTCAGTAGCACCCTTCCTGGGGACAAACTCCATCCTCAAGCCACCTCCTTAACTGAGAACCACAGATGTAAAGAATTCACAGGTCCAGTTCCAAGCTCAGACCCCAATCTGTTTGAGGACTGTGCTGTTTTATACCAGCTTCTCTTTTCTTTTCTACTACTATGGCAAGGTTAAACATTGGCTAACATTATAATGCTGGTGATTTTTTTTTTTAATAGGTAGAGAAAAGCAGGCTCGAGAATATAAATGGGGGTATTCGTCTGCCACATTTCTAAATTAATAGGAGAAAAGGTTGCTTGGTTACCTGAAATAAAAGTCAAAAAAGGTTTCTAGGTACCAGCATAGGCATTTCAGGGCCTGAAAGCAAAATCCAATTATCTTTCCACAAGTATATGTATTAAAAAATAAAAGCAGGCTGGGCCAGGCATGGTGGCTCATGCCTGTAATCCCAGCACTTTGGGAGGCTGAGGTGGGCAGATCACGAGGTCACGAGGTGACCATCCTGGCTAACACGGTGAAACCCCGTCTCTACTAAAAATACAAAAAAAATTAGCCGGGTGTGGTGGTGGGCGTCTGTAGTCCCAGCTACTCGGGAGGCTGAGGCAGGAGAATTGTGTGAACCCAGGAGGCGGAGCTTGCAGTGAGCTGACATCGTGCCACTGCACTCCAGCCTGGGCGACAGAGCGAGACTCCGTCTCAAAAAATAGAATGAATAAATAAATAAATAAATAAAAGCAAGGTGGTCCTCAGCAGGATATGTGGTACTCAACAGCAGACAATGTCCATAAACAAGACAGGTGATATTTGTAAAAATTAATGAAGCATTAGGTCCAGGTGAAGAGGAGAAAAGGACTTTTTGAATTGAATAATACAATGCTGAGAAATCACTGAGAGAAAAGGAAAACAAGGCTTTGGAATCCAATCAATTTGCATTTGAATCTTACCTCCATCTGCTTTACTTTTGTCTTGGTAAGAAGTATAATCCTTCTGAGCCCAGAATAAAGAAAATAACTAATTTCATCTGGCCTTGCACTGCTTGAGGAAAGGGACAAAATCTTTTAAACATTTATATTTCTAGTACCTTGAAAAATATATAAATGTCTATAATGACTTTTAAGTATAAAAATATCAAGATTCCTTCCTTAAGATTTATACAAATTATTTAATATATTTTTACGTTTATTTTTTTCATAGGCATTACTGACTGGGATTGTTTTATATTTATAAGATCTCTTGTTTCTCCAACAATTCAGCTCCATATCGAGATTATTTACAGTGTTCATGAATGACTTGGGATTGACCAGGAATGGTAATGAATGGTTTTCATTTATTTTGGGGTTCTTTTTCAAAAGTAAAAAACAAGGCACTTGAAAAATAAAACTTTATACAAAAAGATTTAGACTTTTCCTGAACCCTAATTCTTATATATATGAATAATCTTAAAGTCTGAACCCTCTTTTTCAAGTCTAACAATGCTTATGCCATCCTGTGTCAAGGGAGATACTGACAGCACCATTGCAGCCCTCCCGCAGGGAGTAGTAGGTACTGGCCTTAAGAAATGGGTAGGGGGATCTTGGTACAGATTGTGCTGACTTCTAATTAAGGGTGGTGGCTGGTCTTGGTGCTTTATCTTTATGAGCTTATCACTTTATTCCTATAAAGACCTAAAGCTTTGAGTAGTCAGAGATATTTATCTCATTACGTCAAAGGACAGTACCACTGTCACACTGTTTATATATCGCTGATAAGTGAGATGCTTTTTATCCCCTCATCTTTCATAGCCATCATCCTATCCTCCTTCAGTACGTACATAATTTTCAATTCATCTCTCTTCCAACTTAAGTTAGGACATTTATTCTTTTCTAAAAAGTCTCTGGAGATGGTCCAGGATTGTATTCAGTAACTGAGAGAAAATTCCATAAAGAACATGTTTATAAAAATACTGCAGCATGTCACCTCACTGAAAAAAGAAAAAGAGAAACATGAAATATTCTGTCAGCTACGAACGCAGTAAAATTTTTGTTTCCCATGGTTGAAACAGGTAAGTCTGAAGAGTTTATAGGTCAAACTCTTTTTCTTTGATTTAACTTTTGGCATCGGATCCCACGAACAAATGGAAATTTGCTAATTAACACGTGGTTTTTGGTGATTCACAAGATAAACAAATGGGAGAAAAAGTTTTAATTTTCCCAATATCCAGGATATTATTACTTCTAAAAGAAATGTCACTTATAAAAAGCCCCACCATGCCCTGTATTTTATGTTGTGCAGAACTTTTCTTTATCTACATCATTTAGTTACACAATTTGTGGCAATAGATAGACACATGAAACAATATTCAACATTTTAACTGATGGAAATACTCAGCATGGCAGAAAAATAAATCTTTATACAAAAGATATATCCAAGGCTGGGTGTGGTGACTCATGCCTATAATTCCAGCACTTTGGGAAGCCAAGGCAGGTGGATCACGAGGTCAAGAGTTCAAGATCAGCCTGGCCAACATGGTGAAACTCTATCTCTACTAAAAATACAAAAATTAGCCGGGCACAGTGGCATGTGTGTGCCTGTAGTCCCAGCTACTCCAGAGGCTGAGGCAGAAGAATCGCTTGAACCCAGGAGGCAGAGGCTGCAGTGAGCCGAGACCGTACCATTGCATTCTAGCCTGGGCAACAGGGTGAGACTCTGCCTCAAAAAAAACAAAGACAAAAGGTATATCCAGTAAAATTCATATACAAACCCTAACAAATGACAAATTTAATTCATAAGTGATTAGCTTGAACAAAACATTAAACATTTTAAGTAATGCTACCATCAGCATAAACAATGGATTCAAATCCCTTACAATGTTGGTCAAGTCTTAATATGCAGAGAAAGTGAAGTGAAAATGAATATAAGTGAGTTTTACTTTCTATAACACTCTCAATCCTGGATTGGAGTTTGAAAGCTAGGCTTTCCAATATGTCTAATGTGCCATGTGTTCAGGACCTTCTGAAATACATGATGTTCTAGGCCAGGCAAGTAACCTCCTAAGTAATATGTTTAGACTGATGGGATTCAGAACATGCTACCCCAAAATATGGCGCTTTGGCATACTGAGTATTTTGAGCTGAAGAAATGTGACAAACAGCAAATGTAGGAAGGACTCTCTGATCCACCCCTGAAGTAGGCCATAAGACCCTAATATGAGAGGTGCCCTTCCTATACCTAGAGGAAAGGACCATGCTTATCTCTAAAAACAGAGGAACAGTAAGAGGAATCTGAATGAACAAGCCCTGCTGTTTAGTTTACTACCCTTAGCTCATTTAGTTTACTATGCTTAGCCCTTTCTTTTTGTCCCCTATCACATTTTCCCCATGATTTTCCACTCCCATCAAACCTAGCATAAAACCACACAGGTTTACCCATTTCTTTGGGTCTTTGTTTCCTTATGAAGGCTTTGGTGTCACAAAAAGCTTACATTAAATAAATCTGTATATTTTTCTCTTCTTAATCTGGTTTTTGTTAAAGAGCCAAGGGTGAGAACTTAGACTGGTAGAAGGAAAGGACTTTTTTCCTCCTCTACAAGATCTTGTTTTAACTAGCAGTTTCTTTTTTTTGGAGATGGAGTCTTGCTCTGTCGCGAGAAAACAAAATACATAAGTTCAGAAGTTCTACAGCAAAATATAGCATCTGGAAAATTTACAATAACTGATGTGATCTTTTTTACACACTGACACATTTAAAATGAAGATAAACATATAGGATTTAGCACATATTAAAGGTAAGAGATTTAAATACTGATGATGGATAAGGCAGGAATGTTTTTAAATCATTTCCTTTGTTACACAGCACTAATCTATTAAAATGCTGTGACTACATAAATGTTGTTTATTGCCTACACTTCAAATTCTTTTAGGAAACAACACTATAAAGAGAAAATGGAGATGGATCATGAAATCTTAAAATACCTTTATAGGAATAAAAACTTGTTGAAAATATTCAGAAAGCTACAAATCTTGTATGAGGCCTATTAACTAAAACTACATGATTTATTTTGCAATCAACATCTAATTACTCTAGCAGAGAACATAATTCATTCATGGAAATCTAAAATTGGGTAATGCAAATAGTTGCCAAATTTCCTTACTGCTAATTTGGGCCACTAAGCATAAAACTCATCAGACTTGTTTAAGAGTGTTTTCTTTTGGGAGGAAATGCTAGAGAACAGGAAGAAAAGACTAAAAGGAGCAAGAAGCTGGTAAAACTATTTAAAGGGGGGGGGGGGGGGGGCGTGGCTCAAGCCTGTAATCCCAGCACTTTGGGAGGCTGAGGTGGGTGGATCACTTCAGGTCAGGAGTTCGAGACCGGCCTGGCCAGCACAGTGAACTCTTGTTTCTACCAAAAAAATACAAAAATTAGCCAGGCATGGTGGTATGTACCTGTAGTCCCAGCTACTCAGGAGGCTGAGGTAGGAGAATTGCTTGAACCTGGGAGGCGGAGGTTGCAGTGATCTAAGATTATGTCACTGCACTGCAGCCTAGGTGACACAGTGAGACCCTATCTCAAAATAAATAAATAAATAAATAAATAAATAAATAAATAAATAAATAAATAAAATAAAACAAAAGGGGGGGGGTCAACTATACCTGTAATAAATACTAGACTGCTCCAAAACGGGGTACAGAAAAAAAAATCTAAAAAGCTTAAGTTAGTTTATCCTTCCTTAACACTTTTGCCTTTCAGTGTTTAAATATTTTGAAGTAAACAAATTATTTTATATCTTAAGTTTCAGATTTGCAAAAGGCTGACATAATTTTTTAGTAGATATAAACAAAGGTCATATTGTATCTATTATTTAGACTGATTTTCTAAACTGTAAGCAAAATTTTTTCCCATAAAGGAAGAAGGAATGCATTCAAAGATGATGAAACTATTGAATAGTCAGAAAAATAAGGCAACAGAGAGCAAATATAGTCTAAATAGCTACTATATAGATTACCAAATTAAATCTTATAATGTAAAAGGAACAATGCTAATTTTTATTTAAGATAATCACTTTTCTCTTTCATGCAGCAATTACTCTCCAATATTGTCCTTACACAGCTGAGCTGAAGGATGTCAGGGAGCTATAGAGGATGCACAGAAGGCTGATATAAGAGAACCCCAGAATTACACAAGAGTTAAGTCTGGGTGCGGTGGTTCATGCCTGTAATCCCAGCACTTTGGGAGGCCTAGGCGGGCAGATCACCTGAGGTCAGGAGTTTGAGGCCAGCCTGGCCAACATGGCAAAACCCCGTCTCTACTAAAAATACAAAAAAATTAGCCAGGCATGGTGGTGGGCGCCTGTAATGCCAGTTACTTGGGAGGCCGAGGCAGGAGAATCGCTTAAACCTGGGAGGCAGAGGTTGCAGTGAGCTGAAATTGCATCAGTGCACTCCAGGCTGGGTGACAAGAGCAAAACTCCATCTCAAAAAAGAAAGAAAGAAAAAAAAAAGGATTTAGGGATGGCAGGATCAGAAACAAAATCTAGTATCTTTTCATTTAGACCTCTATTCCCAAAGAAATAATAAGTTATCAATCTAGTGATTCACTTCTAATATTTAACCTCGGCCATTTCTGTAATCTTCATGAGTTGAATTAAAAGGTCTAAAGGTCTGATCCGTTTTAAGAATTGATAATTTATGGTGCATAGTATTACCTTATCAGTGGAAGACAGAATTGTAGAAAACAAATACTCTCTTCTCAGCCCTAACCCACCTTTCATGAATAAAGTTCTATAAAAATGATGCATATTTATGAAAGAATGGGGCAGGAAATGATGAATTTAACTTTTTAAATCTGTCTGCCTTCACAAACCAAGATTCAGCACACAAGATGAAATTCTACAGGGGAGAATGGAATTTTTTCATTATTTACTTTAACATTTATTTGGACACAATTTTGAAAATCAGGAAATGAAATAATAAACTATGATACATATACCACCAAGTAAGGTAATGAAGAATCTTAACTCACCATTTTTTAGGTTTTGATAATGGTTTGTATTTGCTGTATTTTACACGCCACTCAAGAACTTCTTTACAGCGCTGACATACTCCATCATGAAGTTTTGCATTAATTTTCTTAAAAACAAACAGAAAGACAAATTGAGAATTTCACGTGTGAGCCAGCATTGCAAATCCCATAAAAGAGTGTATAAGATGTAAGTTTTAAAATATAACTGAACCTTAATCTGCATAACAATTTATGATATATTATGTATTTTTATGTATATTACTCAATTTGTTATTTTTTCTTACAAAGGCAATGGTTCTTTTTTCTTTTTTTGTTTTTTTTTTTGAGACAGAGTCTCATTCTGTCGCCCAGGCTGGAATGCAGTGGCACAATTTTGGCTCACTGCAACCTCCACCTCCCGGGGCTCAAGCAATACTCCTGCCTCAGCCTCCTGAGTAGCTGGGATTACAGGCGTGTGCCACCATGCCCAGCTAATTTTTTGTATTTTAGTAGAGACAGGGTTTCACCATGTTGCCCAGGGTGGTTTTGAACTCCTGAGCTCATGATTCACCCGCCTCGGCCTCACAAAGTGCTGGGATTACAGGCATGAGCCACTGGGGCCTGGCCCTCATCTAGAAAATTTTTAACCTTCCCATTGATTCTGATGTATATATGTGTCAAAACTCAAAACTGCACAGTTATGTGTATTTCATAGTATGTAAGTTATATCTCAATAAAAACATAATAATAGAAAAGAAAACCTTGCTCATATTTGAAGACTATCATTTCAACAATTCAAATCCTCCCCGTGAGTTGGAATTAAACTGAGAAATTGGGCTGTCCTGAATTGTCAGTTTGTTGAAGAGAACAGAGACTGAAATTTGAGGAAGGGGTGCCAGGGAGAAGCAGCTGGAAGCAAAAAGGCATTTCATTTTTCAGTTTTATGCTTTTGAATTCTCATGTTAAAAAAGTTTTAGAAAAGTTCCCCCTACTAACTTGGTTTCTTCAAACTTAAATAATATGTATTCGTATGTAAATATCTGTAGTGGAGAAAGGGCTTTATAAGGAAAAGTTTTTTATTGTAATTTTCTTTTCAAAATGTGTTGGGAAAGAAGGAAGATAGGAAAAATTTAAATGTGTCATGTATTTTCTCTAATAGTTTCATATTTTTGTAGCATACTCATTTGATTCAGGACACAGACTATATATTTTCACTGAGTACTCTGAGAATTCTCTAGTTTGCTTTGGCTGTGGAAGCTTGGTCTTTGCCTATTGTTGGAATAATGAGCAGAAGACATTTAAAATTTTCTTTGCTTCTTTTGTTTTCTTTTAAAATTTCTCAAGGGGAGAAAGAAATGCACCACAAGTATGCAGATTCTTTGGGAGGCTATTAGATATTAAGTTAAAAGCACAATGTTTACGTCAGATCATCTGAAAGAAACAATTTTTGAACAGCACTTGATATTCTTGAAAGTTCTAAACAAAAAGATAAAATATTTGATAAAACATTTATTCAATGAGAAAATATTTTAGAAATATTGTGAAAAACCATAAATTAAGCTGTGAATATATTTCATTTTATTTAATTTTTCTCTTTCTTCAAGGAATCTTCACCATCAGAAGTGTGAATATATTATGTTTAACTTTGTGATGAGAAATACATTCTGTTACTTACAAATTGTGTATATAGGTGCATTCCTTCCTTCTGGACATAGATGGAGAGTCCCAGTTCTGCATGCTACTATATCCCCTGCTTACTCTAGGCCCCTAACTGTTGCCAGAAAGAAGGAAATCTGTGCCTACACACCAAACTCTTCGTCCTCTCAACCTTTGTACTTATTAATAGTTATCATGGACAAAGCTAGCTAAGAAATGCAGAATCAAAGTTCACATTCATCATTTGTCTTCTCTGTCGTCTAGAACATCTTACTAAGCATTACTTATATTTCCTTAACTGAATGACTTTGAACTGTGACTTCAATATGAATGTGATATTAACTTCCTAATTGGAACATTCTTAGAACACAGACATTTCACTACCTGCAATTTTATTGTATATAACACATTCTGCTTGTTAACTAGGAAGCATTCTTTGGTTCCTTGTTTGTTTCTGTATCCAATTTCTGACCAGTTCATCTTGATTTACAAAGCTGTGCAGAGTTTGGAAACTGGTTTCTTTAGGGTGGATCAACAGTAGAACAAAACAGGTCTTTGTGGGAACTTGTCCTGTGAGTGATGTGTGAAGCAGTATAAATAGATATGTTGTACAGGGTTCACATGACTAACAGGCACTACTATCAAATTAAACTTGATTTTTATGTGTTAAGAAATTAATGAGAGTAAGAATGAGAAAGAATAGTACTTTTCACTTAAAAATAGGTGCAGAAGAAAGAAAAGTATATACCTGTTTTACCATTCTTTGGCAAAACAGAAGTGAATTCCAGAGATGTGAGCAAAGAAAGTTAATCCTAGTTCTAGGAATCCTTCTGCCTGGGGGGAAGGAAATGACAATCTAACCTTATTCACATTTATATTTACAATTAACCCTATTTTGGCAATTACTTTTAGTGTATCCCTCATGGTAGAAGATCATAGGTAATTAAGGTTAAAACTTAAGTCTGTCCAAATATAAAATCAAAAGTTTTATAAATACAAAAGCCTATAAAGGTCATTTAGTTCGTTCAACAAGCTACTTTCCAGATTTGTGAAGAAAAAAAAAATCTTCAGTGGAAGAGTCCACTGAACTTAGGAATCAGTGAAAGAAGAAACCCTTACTTATCAAATGAATACTTTTCAAAGTTAGAATAAACTTAAGGAACATCAAAAAACATGCCTACTTAATATATACATAACGTCTTAAAAATGTCTTAGCCATCATTCCTACAACTTTTTTTTTTTTGAGACAGAGTCTCGCTCTGTTGCCCAGACTGGTGTGCAGTGGGGCAATCTTAGCTCACTGCAACCTCTGCCTCCTGGGTTCATGCAATCCTCCTGTCTCGGCCTCCTGAACAGCTGGGATTACAGGCGTGCACCAGCATGCCAGCTAATTTTTGTATTTTTAGTAGAGATGGGGTTTCGCCATTTGGCCAGGCTGGTCTCGAACTCCTGGCCTCAAGTGATCCACTTGCCTTGGCCTCCCAAATTGCTGGGATTATAGGCGTGAGCCACCGCACCCGGCCTATACAACATATATTTTAGAGTCAGTGTTGTTATTGCTGCTTTAAGCATTCTATTTGTTGTCAAACAATATATCTTTAACACAGTAATGCCATACAGAAGTTGGGTGAGAAAGGGCCGGGTGCGGTGGCTCACACCTGTAATCCCAGCACTTTGGGAGGCCGAGGCAGGCAGATCACCTGAGATCGGGAGTTCAAGAACAGCCTGACCAACATGGAGAAACCCCGTCTCTACTAAAAGTACAAAATTAGCCGGGGTGCTGGCGCATGCCTGTAATCCTAGCTACGCTGGAGGCTGAGGCAGGAGAATCCTTTGAACCTGGGATTTGGAGGTTGCAGTGAGCTGAGATCGTGCCATTGCACTCCAGCCTGGGCAACAAGAGCGAAACTCTTCTCAAAAAAAAAAACAAAAAACAAAAAAAAGCTGGGCAAGAAAGGACTTCAACTCCCAAGAAGGTAGCAAGAGCAAATTGTAAATATTATATCTGTATCAACATGCTGATGCTGAAAAATATTTTATAAAGTATCATTTAACAGAAGGAAGATACTACGGTAGGTGAAAAGAAATTTTCATTGAATGAATACCATTCAAAAGCAACTAAAATAATTTTTCCTTAGGTTTTTTTTGTACATAATTCTTTCAGAATTGCCAAAGGTAAAACAAAGGCCTATTTACTCCTCTTAACTGAAAACAAAAAAACAAACAAAAACAGAATTAAAAAAATGAAATTCTCAAAGAAAAATGCCAATGCCAATTCCAATGCTAAAAATCTATTTCCATAAACTGGCTTTGTTCTTTTCCCTGCAGTACTCTTCTCCTAAAATAAGGTATTTTATGCCACTACTGCTGTAACAATGTTACTCCAGAAATAGAAACTTTTATATCTTATTTAATCATATTTAAAAGTATGTACTTTGAAATTTGCTGGAAAGAGTCCCTTATTCTAAATTTGGCTAGAGGATAAAAGATCCCTGGATTTGGGGGCAAGAACTCACGTGACTAATAACAATAATGTGAAAATCTGACTTTTAGGCTGCTGCTTCCTTTTTTTTTTTTTTGAGTCGGAGTCTCACTCTGTTGCCCAGGCTGGAGTGCAGTGGCATGATCTTGGCTCACTGCAACCTCTGTCTCCCAGGTTCAAGTGATTCTCCTACCTCAGGCTCCTGAGTAGCTAGGATTACAGGCACACGCCACCATGCCCAACTAATTTTTGTATTTTTAGTAGAGACAGGGTTTCGCCACGTTGGCCAGGCTGGTCTCGAACTCCTGACCTCAAGTGATCCGCCCACCTTGGCCTCCCAAGGTGCTTGGATTACAGGTGTGAGCCACAGCACCTGGCTTTAGCCTGTGAGTTTCAAATCATAAACTACATTATTTAAATTCCTTTAAATATGGCTAGAACATTGTTGGACATAAAGTATCTTACAAAACACAACCAAAAAATAGAGGAGGGAATCAGAATGAGAGAAAAGTAAGGGCAGGAGGGAAATTACAAAGCAGTCAGGAGTGCAGCTGGAAAGTGCACTTGTTAGAGATGGGCCACAAATGAAATCTGAGCTTTCTAGCACCCAGTAAAACATAACTCATTGTCTGTAACATGCCAAAAATCCAGTTTCTCAGAAGCAGCACAAGTATTCTTGTTACTGAAGTGCAAAGTTTCATCTTTCCTATACCATGTGATACAGTAAGCGATGCTCGCAAAAATGTCCTTACAACACAAAGCATTTCACAGAACTGTTTTCTATCCTGGTTCTCAATGTAGGCCAGTGTTATAATGCCAAAACAGAGTGCAATACAGTTATTCTTAGGTGTACAATGTAGGTACAGATCCCTGATAGTCATAGGATCTGCAGGAATGCACTACATATAATAAGGCCATCTTCAATAAACACTATTTCTCTCAACTTAGCTCTAAAAGCATTCCCGTCTATTATGAGAAATGTCAAACTTGCAGAAAACAGTGAAAACAATAATACTAATGCATACATATTCACACTCCCAGAGACAACTATTAACATCTTCTTACCTTTTTGCCTTTTGTGTGTATGGGTACAGGTAAAATAACTTATGGATATCAAGACACTTCACTTCTTAATACTCATCATATCCTAGCAATAAAGACTTTCTCGTGCTTAACCACAATACTGTTACCACACCTAAGAAAAATGAAAGATAACTCCTTAATGTCACTGAATGTAGTCAGTTTATATTGAAATTTCAACTGCTCCAAGACAGCTTTCAGAGCTGTTTTTTCCTCCCCAAATCAGGATCAATCCGTATTCAAGTACTGTATATCTGTTATCTCTCTTTTCACCTATTTATGTTTTATCCCCTATTACGTGAATATTTTTTGAAAGTAACAAGCAAGTCATTTTAGAGAATATCCTACATTCTGGATTTGTCCATTTTCTCATGCTGTAATTTAACTCATTGCTTTATTTCCTGTAAAGTGGAAGTTAGGTTTACAGGCTTAACTATATCCAGTTTAAATATTTTTTGGATCAGAATAATTCATAGGTGATGCTGCTACTGTTGTGTACTTCATATTACTCCAAGTCAGGAGGCACATACTGTCCAGTTCTTGCCTTGTCAGCAATGCTGAATTTGATAACTTGCTTAAGGTGGTGACCCAGATCTCTTCAAATTACAACGGCTACAATAATCTATGGAGGCCATGTTAATGTACTGTACCACAGTAACACTTTCCCTCATGGTTTTGGCATCCACTCATGATCTTTGCCTGAATCATTCATTTTACTAAGTGATGAAGAATGCTAACTTGAATTCTTTTCTTTCTATATTAATTTTTTAAAAAAGATCGTCAGCTTAAATCAGTTTTGAGAAGTACATACATATCAAAAAATTCACCCATTTTAAGTATACAGTTCTAATGAATCTGACAACCAAACTTTCAATACTACCATCACTCCAAAAAGTTCTCTAATTCCCCTTGGTTGTCAATCCTTTCTACTACCTCCCAGGTAATAATGATTTCAAATCTGCTCCTACAGTTTTGCCTTTTCCAGCATGTTGTGTAAATGAAATGGTTAAGTATATAGCCATTTGAGGAGCTCATTCCTTTTTATTGGTGAATAGTATTCCATTGTATAAATTACCATAATGTTTATTCAATTCACCAATTAAAGGACAGTTGGAGTTGTTTCTAGTTTGGAGTGCTAATAAATATTTGCATACGAGTTTTTGTGTGGACATATTTTTTATCTTAGGTTAATTACTAGGAATGATATTTTTGGGTTGTATAACGGAATGCTTAATTTTATAAGAAACTATTAGTTTTTCAATGTTGCTGTACCATTTTGCATTCACACCAGCCATATATGAAGATCCAGTTTTTCTACATTATTTCCTGGACTTGAAATTTTATTTCTTACTTTAGCCATTCAAATAGGTATGTAGTATTATTTCATTATGATTTCAATTTACATTTCTCTAATAACTAATAATGTTGAACATCTTTTGATGTGTTTACTTGCCATCGTGGGTTTTTTGTTTGTTTGTTTCTTTAAGAGACAAAATCTCACTCTGTTGCCTAGGCTTGAGCGCAGTGACATGATCATAGCTCACTGCAACCTTAAATTCCCGGGCTCAAGTGATCCTCCTGCCTAAGCCTCCCATGTAGTTGGGATTGCATGCATAAACCACTGTGCCTGGCCCCACCCTGTATTTTCTTTGGTTAAGTGTCTATTCAAATCTTTTGCGTCTTTTTTTTTAAAATTGTTCATTTTCTTATTATTGAGATGTGAGAGTTCTACATATTAATATATTCTGGATTAACAGCCCTCTATCAGATGTATGCTTTGCAAATATATTCTCCCAATCCATGCTTTCATTTCCATTATCTTAATAGTTTTTCCTAAGAGCAGATCTTTTTAATTTCAAAGAACAATTTATCAATTTTTTTCTTTCATGAACCATACTTTTTGATTCTTGAATAAAAAAGATCTTAATCTGTTTTCTTCTGCAAGTTCAGTAATTTTACATTTTACGTTTAGTCTATAATCTATTTTGAGTTAATTTTTGGTTGTACATAGTGCAGAATCCAAGTAGATGTTCTTTATAAATTATATACAGATGTACAATTGTTCCAGCACCATTGAAATGCCTTTGTACCTTTCTCAAAAATTAAGTATGTGTAAGGTCTATTTCTGGACTCAGATCCTGTCACATTAATCTATGTGTCTAGTCTTTCACCAATACCACCCTGTGTTGATTCCTGTAGCTTTATGGTAAGTCTTGAAATCAGTACTTCAATTCTTCCATCTTTTTTTGTTTCCAAAATTGTTTGGCTATTCTAATTCCTCTGCTTTTCTATATAAATTTTAGAATCTGTTTGTTGATTTCAACAACAACAAAAAACCCTGCTATGATTTTGGTTAGGATTACAGTGAAACTGTAAATCAATCTTGGGAAGAACTGACATCTTAACAACATTCAATCTTTCAGTCCATGAACATTCCATTTCTTATTAGATAAACCCCAGTCATTTGTAATATATTGTCCTTTTTATACATTGATGAATTCCATATGCTAGTATTTGGTTAATGATTTTGGAATATATATGCATGAGGAATTGTACTCTATAGTAATTTGGATTTTTTTTTCCAATGTCTTTGGTTTGGGTTTTGTCTGTTTTGGTTCTCAGGTGCTGGAGAATTTATATAACTTAGAAGAGCACAAGAGAAGAAAGTCATACAATAATAAGAAAATCACACATAAGAAAATCATACAATAATATAGCATTGTATATATATTATTTTTTACTGGACTTTATTACTTTTATAGATGAAAAATACCTCTACAGATCAATTTTATAGAGCTAAAACGAGTCTTTACATATAAATATTCAAAATATAGAAATTTTATAAAAATACAGATAAAGAATAAAGACAAGTCCTATCACTCAGAGATTCTATACTTTGCAGCACTTCAAGTATATATTTACATAAGTTCACATTTTTTCCACATATGTTGTTTTATAACTTATTATTCATTTTTCCATATTAATATATATACTTTCAAAGCATGTCTTTATTGTATGTACTATAGTCTCTCAGAGTAATACCATCATTTAGTTAACCTATTATCTACTCTTTGACAGTTTAAATGTTTCCAATTTCTGAATATATATATTTTAAATATATTGGCCTATAAATATCAGAAAACTTCTAATAAACATGTAAATTCTCATCCCATTATATTTATACATAACAAGTTCTGGTTCCATATGAACAACATTGTAAGAAAATACAAGCAATTTTATTAGATGCAAAATCTCATAGTAAAAAATAAATGTCCCCTTTCTTTGGTCAAGTGTGTACTACTTCTTTATTAAGCTTCTCTAAAAAGAGTTTACATGTATGGATAAGAATAAGAGAAAAAAATAGTTCATGTTGTTTTATTTGCCACTGTATCAATACAGAAATCATTACAAAATGATTTTATTTTGTAAACATTGTTGCTATTATAATAAAGTATACAACAAGTCTCAAATTTGTGCATTATTACTCAACTCAACTGACTTATATTTTTAAAAAAATGACCAAACTTAGAATGAGTACACATAATTATTTGGATAGTGAGGCAAATGTTTCCTACTACCGTCCGTAAAAACTTGCTTCGCTTTTTTATCCTGGCAGTTAAGATTTTTTAAAAGAATAGAAGACACTGACAGTTCCCTTTTTGAGAAAGGAATTAAAATTCTTGCTATAATCAACTTACTACATTTCCTACAGACAGAACACCCCTACTATATGAAAACTTTCAAACCTATAAGCCCTTTTAAAATGTGATATGAAGTAATAATTTGCATGTGTACTATCCTCAAAAATACCTTATTTGGACAAGTTACTGAGCCTTACTATTTTTATGTATTTTATTATTTCGCAAAATGAGCTAGTCATACAAATAGCCCAGAAATACTTTTGAAATGAGTTCTGGTAGTAAAATTGGTTTGTCATTTAAGGAGAAATATAAAATCAAAGTTATTACTAGCTTACTTCTTTTTAGGAAATTATGTTTGTTCCACATAGCTAATTAGAGAGAAATTAACACTTATAAGAATTCTTCACAAAAACTTAAGTCCAAGTTGAGCAAATTTATTACCCTAAAAAACCTGATATGCATACATATATCAGTATTTCAGTAATATTTGATTTTTAATCTATAAAAATTTAATTAAAAGATATCTAAAGTATAGGTGATATAGATCTGCACTGTGAGCTAAAATAATATTCTCTGAAGTTTAGTCCATCTTGCTCCCATTCACTCTAAATTCATCACAAGTTTTTAAAACACCAATAACAAACTGAGAAGTGAAAGTATATACTAGAAATACTCAAAATGATCCTCTTGTTCCATATACTCACAATATCTTTTTCTAGTCAAGAAATAATATTTCCCTCCTCCCATTTTCCTTGTTACTGCTAGAATCTTTAACAAATGACATCTACAAAAATGAACAATCACATTTTTATCCAAAGACTGAATATAAAATGAGTTCTGATCATCCCAAACAGAGAACCATTCTTTCAATAAGTGGGCAAAGCTATTCAGTTGCAATTATGCAGACAGGGTCTGTGTACAAACTAACCACTGATTTATTTCAGCAACCAAGCAAACTACCTAGATTTTCACTGACAAACCTAATGCATACACAAAGTGGAGCCACACCTACCTACAGGCAGAAACATGCTGTGGCAGTACCTTTTTCTGGCAGTTGAGAAAACCTATTTAAGCAACTTTATTTTCCCAAGTATATTTTTCTCACTTACTTTTAAGGAAATTAAAATAGGTTGGCATTGTATTTTAACAAATAAATATTTGCGAAGCATTCTAACAAACACTGCGCTGATAAATCTATCGCAACTTTGAAAGTTTCAACAGGCCAGGTATGGTAGCTCAGGGCTATAATCCCAACACTTTGGGAAGCCGAGATGGGAGGATCACTTGAGTCCAGGAGTTTGAGACCAGCCTGGGCAACATAGGGAGATCCTGTTTCTACAAAAAAAATGAAAATTAGCCAGGCAAGGTGGTGCACACCTGTGGTCCCAGCTACTCCAGAAGCTGAGGTGGGAGGATCGCTTGAGCCAGGGAGGTCAAGGCTGCAGTGAACTGTGATCATACCACTGGTGACAGAGTGAGACCCTGTCTCAAAAAAAAAAAAAAAAAAAAAAAAGCTTGAACAAAGAACTCTAGTATGAAGATTTTTAATTTTCTCCATTCCAATTCAGCAAGGCGTGTTATGAACATTAGAAAATATTTTTAAGAAAGGACCTACAATGCAATGTTTTAAAATTATCTTTGAACTATCTTCATTATTAACTATGAGTCACTCGTAGTAAATAATAACTCAAGAAAAACTCATGTAAATGGAAACAAATAGCTATATTGTTGCAGCAGTAATATGGGAAGCACACCTTTCCTTCCTCAAAATTTTGAATGCCAATCGCTTTATCTAGAAATAATATGTCTTTCCTGAAAAAAAAGACTCTCTACAAGTAGGGTAATACTTTCAATCCCATTTGCTCCTTCTCAAGATGTTTTGCCAATACATCTCCTTCTTTTAGTCATCAACTTTCTCTCTCAACCCTGTTCAGTCCCTTCTTTTGACACTATTTTCTCCAGGTCAACTGAATGCATAACTACAGCCTCAGCAATGAGCTCAACGAAGATTACATCCAAAACTATGTCCCTAGTGCTAACTCATGTCTCTGAAAGTTCTGATGTCTCAGATTGCAGGCAAGATACCCATTTTTCTCCTCACAGAAATCCTTGAGACACCTCAGATTCAAAGACCAAACAGCAATCACTCAATTAGCAATACAATCTGTTCCTCCTGTGTCCCAAACCTCATCTTTAAAAATCTTTAGATAAAAAAACTTAGGTCACTTTTTTTACTTCTTCCTCTTTCACCTGTATATCTCTTTACTTCCTTATATAATCTGTATTACTGAAGTGGCCTCTCAAACAGAAGATGGGTTACAGAGTAAAGACGGAGGGAGTGAGACCAAACAGCCAACAGTTATTTTTTTTCTATGTTTCTCCCCTGGTAAATACACAGAGCATAAAATTTACCAACTTAATGATTTTTATGTGTATAGTTGAGTGGTATTAAATACATTCATATTGTACAACCATCACCACCATCCATGTCCAGAACTCTTTTCATCTTCCAAATCTGAAACACATAACTCTCATTTTCCCTTCCTCCTAGCCCCTGGCAACGATCATTCCACTTTCTGTCTGTATAATTTTACAACTTTAAGTATCTCATGTAAATGGAATTACAGAGTATTTGTCTTTTTTTTTTGGGGGGTCGGGGGGCAGGGTCTCGCTGTGTTGCCCTGGCTGATCTCAAACTGCTGGCCTCAAGTGATCCTCTTGTCTCAGTATCCCAAAGTATGGGATTATAGGTGTGAGCCACTGCGCCTGGCTTTTTGTGACTGGCTTATTTCACTTAGCATAATGTCCTTAAGGTTCATTGATGCTGTAGAATATGTCAGAATTTCCTTCCTTTTTAAGGCTAATATTACACTGTATGTATATAACATATTTTGCTTATCTACTCTTCCCTAGATGGATACTTCAGTTGCTTCTAGGTTTTAGTTATTGTAAATAATGCTGCTATGAACATGGATGTACAAATATCTCTAAGACCCTGCTTTCAATTCTTTTGGGGATATACCCAGAAGTGAAATCATATGATCATATAATGATTTTGTTTTTAATTTTTTGAGGAGTCACCATGCTGTTATCCAGAGCGGCTGTGCCATTTCATATTCCCACGAAGAGTAATAAACAAAGGTTCCAATTTTGCCACAGCCTCAAAACATGTTACTTTCTGTTTGTTTGTAAATAATAGTCATCCGAATTAGTATGAGGTGGTACCTTGTAGTTTTCATCTGTAGTTCCCCAGTGATTAGTGACGAGCATGCTTTTGTGTGCTTACTGACCATTTGCATATCTTTGGAGAAATGTCTACTTAGGTCCTCTGCCCATTTTTGAATTGGGCTGTTTCTTTTGTTGTTGAGTAATAGTTATAGTATTATATATTCTGCATATATATATTTTTTTCGGAGACAGGGTCTTGCTCTGTTGCCCAGGCTGGAGTACAATGGCACCATCTTGGCTCACTGCATACTCTGCCTCCCAGGCTCAAGCAATCCTCCTACCTCAGCCTCCTGGGTAGCTGGGACTACAGGCACAAGGCACCACACCTGCCTAGCTTTTGTGTTTTCTAGTAGAGACAGGGTTTTGCCACGTTGCCCAGGTTGGTCTCAAACTCCTGGGCTCAAGTGATCCACCTGCCTCAGCCTCCCAAAGTGCTGGGATTACAGGTGTGAGCCACTGTTCTCGACCATATATTCTGGCTATTAATCCCTTATCGGGTATATGATTTGTACACATTTTCTCCCACTCTATGAGCTGCCTTTCTACTCTGTTGATAAGTGTCTTTTGATGCAAAAACATGTTTAAATTTTCAGCAAAGCCAAATACTGATAGCAGAAAGAGAAAGTGAGGCATTTATTGCAAGACGCCAAACAAAGAGAACTGGGCAGCTCATGCCTGAACTCCCAGATGGCTTACAGGTAAGGATTTTTTGTTTGTTTGTTTTGAGACAGTGTCCTGCTCTGTTGCCCAGGCTAGAGTGCAGTTCAAGTGATTCTCATGCCTCAGCCTCCCAAGCAGCTGGGATTACAGGTGCCTGGCACAACACCTGTCTAATTTTTGTATTTTTAGTAGAGTCAGGGTTTCACTATGTTGGCCAGGCTGGTCTCAAACTCCTGACCTCAAGTGATCTGCCCACCTTGGCCCCTCAAAGTGCTGGGATTACAGGCATGAGCCACCATGCCCAGCCCAGGTAATGGTTTTTAAAGGCGGGTGACAAGCAAAGTCATAAATCAATATATGGAGATTGTACACTGGCTTGACCTAAAAAGGAGGGACATCTTGAAATGGGAGCACACAGGTCATAGGTGGATTCAAATATTTTCTGGTTGGTGATTGGTTAAGGAGGTAAAACTTTGTCTAAAAATTTGGGATCAGAAAAAAAAAAGTTAGCTCTGGCTTATGGGCATGACCTTCTGAAGGCTCTTCAAAAAGAAAATTAGAACAAACAATAGCAGTTAGAGTTTAGTTATCAGTTCCCTCTTATCTGAGGTCTATGCGCCAGCAGATCCATCTAGTGGGAGTCCAGGTTTCCAAAAAGCAACTCAAAGACATATGTTATGATGTTATCTTTAGTTTCTACAGGGGACAAAGTATCTCCTGAATATAACTTCCTTGGCCATGTGTTAAGTTACTATTACACGTAACATGGCCCCAAAGCCCAAGAGCAGTCTAGCGATTCAGATATGCCAAAGAGAAGTTGTAGAGTGGTTCCTTTAAGTGAAAAGGTGAAAGTTCTCAACTTAGAAAAAACAAATTGTGCATTGAGATTGCTAAGATCTATGGTAAGAACAAATCTATCTGTAAAATTTGTGTAGTAGGAAAAAGTTGGAACATTTCCTCCTGCATATAACAGGGGGATTATTCTAAATTATGAGTCACTTCTCTCCTGCTGCCTTCAAAATTCTTTGTCTTTGGTTTTCAACAGTTTGATTATAATGTATCTCAATGTGGGTCTCTAAATTCACCTAACTTGGAGTTCTTTGAGCTTCTTGGATGTTTACATTCATGTTTTTCACCAAGTTTGGGAAGTTTTCAGGCAGTATTTCTTCAAATATTCTGCCACTTTCTCTCTTCTCCTTCTGGAATCCCCAAAATATGTTAAGTTGGTCCACTTAAGGGTATCCCACAGATTCTTTAGACTCTGTTCACTTTTTCCCAATCTTTTCTTTTATGTTTCTCATACTTGACAATTTCCATTGTCCTATCTTCAAGTGTACAAATACTTTCTTCTGGCTGCTCAAAAATGCCTTTGAATCTCTCTAGTAAATTTTTCACTTCAGTTACTCTACTTTCAGCTCCAGAATTTCTTTTTGGTTTCTTTTTAGGATTTTTCCTTATTGATATTTACATTTTATTCATATATCATTTTCTTGACTCTCTCCACATCTTTCTTTAGTTCTTTGAGTATCTTTCGGACAGCTATTTCAAAGTTCTAATAGATCCACCATCACTTCTTTTTCAGAGGCAGTTTCTGTTGATTTACTTTTTTCCTTTGAATGAGCCATATTTTCCTTTTCTTTTATGCCTTATGATTTTTTTCTTGAAAACCGAACATTTGAATCAAATAAGATAGTAACCCTGGAAGTCAGATTCTCTTCTTTCCCCAGGGTTTGCTTCTTTTTGTTTTGTTTTTTATTATCGTAGATTGTCTCATAAAGATGAAATGATCTAGATTCAATAATTGGTTACACAGAAAATGATTAGTACAGAGCTGAGGCAAAGTCATGACTCTGTAGAAGAGCAACTGTTAAGCCAGTTCTCAATCTCTAGTGTCATAAGACCCTACTGAAGACTATATCAAAAATCAGATTTCCAGGCCCTACCTTCTGAGATTGTGGTTTTATAACTCAGGAGTTTCTGTTGTATAGACAACACTTTGACAACCTACAGTTAAGGGATGGGGAGTGCACTAGAGCAAGCAAGGTATGATTAATGCCAAGAAAGAGTTCAGATAGAATGAGCTTCTATGAAAATAATCTCTTTCTCCCCCGACCATTTCCCAAGGCAAACTGAGTGTGTACAAACTGTACAAACTGAGTGTGTACAAACTGTACAAACTGAGTGTGTACAAACTGAGTGTGTGTGCTCCTTGGAAAGCTACTCATGTAGACTGGAGTATCAGATCTGAGCATCAAATACAGGAGAAGGTAATTACTAGAATAGTTTCATGTATGATTTGAGGAGCACATACATCAGAATCACAGATGAGTCTTGTTAAGAATGATCATTCCTGGACTCAACCCTAAGATATACTGATTAAGAATGTCTGGCACCTGGGATTCTGCATTTTAAACAAGCTTTCCAGATGATCCTTAAGCACACCAAAGTCTAAGAACTACTGCCCTAGGCAGCTAAAGCAAACCGACATTTCTAGAGAAATGTGTTCCCTATCTCACCTCTGCTACTGGGAATACTATTAAGGACGTGATATACTTTTCCTGAAAAAGAAAGTTATGATTCTTATAGTTTAAACAACACTGGTTAGTGTAGGTGAGAAATAATAAATCGCTGACAAGTGTATAGTACCTTCTGCTTAAAAATCAATTTTTACAATTAATTAAATCATTTCCTTACAACTATCTTGAGGGATGAATAGTACTATTCCTATCTTATATAGGAAGAAACAAATCCAGGCAGGTTTAATAATCTGTCCAAGATCACACATCTACCAAATATTACAACCAGAGCTCAAGGCCATGCCTCTGACTCCAAATTTCATCATTTGCCCCACTATTCCATACTGCCTTTCTTTTGGAAACTAAATCTTAGACTGATTTTTAATTTCACCATTGAGAGCACTGATTCTTTGGGGTGATGAATTCTGAGCTCCAAACAAGTGACTTAAAGAAAGCTTTGAAACATACAGTGTTTACAGACTAAACACTGTTTAGTTACAGACTAAACATTCTGGAGACTGTTTCAGATATCTGATATATTAGTCTAGCATACGCAGAAACAGTCTCCAGAATAATCTCTGAACTGACAGGAAAAGATATGGTAGAGGCATAAGTCAGGAATCCAGAAGAGCTATCATTTAAGAAGCTTTTCCAAAATCATGTATCAAAAGGCATCACCCCCAGCTGTAATTTTTCCCAGATTCTCACTCTGTATGACTAAAGTCCCTTAATTCAGACATGGATTGACATGGGTACTGCACTGTATAGAAATCAGCTGTTTTCTGGATTGACTTCCTCCATGGTCAGAAAAAATAAAGTTTACATCAGTAGTTTCTGGCCTTTATTCCTATTCCTGAAATTTAAGCCAAATCTAAACACCTCGAAGGCTGGGAGACTATTCCTTCTTCCTCACTCTTCCCACTGAATTACCTCTGCCTTAGTTATAAGTTCAAAGGTCAGACCAAATGTACTAGTGAATCTAAAATTAGGAACATGCTAAGAAATGTGGGTAATTTCTAGATCAGTGATTCTCAACCTTTGTTTGTGTCTTCTTTTTTTTTTTTTTTTTTTTGAGACAGGGTCTTGCTCTGTCACCCAGATAGAGTGCAGTGGTGGGATCACGGCTCACTGTAGCCTCCACCTCCCAGGCTCAAGTGATCCTTTCACTTCAGCCTCCCTAGTAGCTGGGACCACAGGCATGTGCCACCATGCCTGGCTATTTTTTTTTTTTTTGGTAGAGACAGAGTCTCACTATGTCACTATGTTGCCCAGGCTGGCCTCCAACCCCTGGGGCTCAAGCAATCCTCCCACCTCAGTCTCCCAAAGTGTTGGGATTACAGGTGTGAGCCAACATGCCTGGCCTGTTTCTGTCTTTACTGTCCACATAGCCATACCTTCATCATCATATACAGAAAGTGGCAAATCATAATTAACGGGAGAGTAATAAGTATTTTGGGGAAAAACAGGGAATAGAGAACCTAGAACATTATCTTCCAACAGAGAATATCCACATGAAAATTAAAGGAAATATAGCTATATGCATGAGTTTCTATCTTCTCAGATCTTCTAGTATCCTTATCATTTAGCTCCCTGCTTGGTTGTTTATGTTTCTGGTCAATGTTCTTCTGCTTACTCAAGTCTGAGTGATTTTATGTGCATGGAACATGGCTGTACTTTGGTCAGGTGTCCAGACAAAAGCATTCTTAGGGAAGAATTATTTATCTACAAAGTTTATTATAAAATAAATCTTTTGGTTTTTATTATAAAAATAATAGCAAACTAAATAATTTTTATTCAAAAGACTGCTACCATAAATCTACAAACCACATGTCTAATTCTGTATAAAAATTCTCCCTGCTATTTTTACAACATTCTTGTGGCTACGAGTAGGTATAATTATCCTCGTTTTGCAGATGAGAAACCCAAGGCTCAAAGAATTAAGAGATTTGCTTGAGGTCACAAAATTAATCAGAAGCAGCAGAGGCAGAATCCATAAAAAGATATCTTTAAGTTTAAGGCATGCTATTAAGTTACAAGTGGAACATGTGTTCCTATAGCTTTTTAGATCTTCTAAATATTAAAATAAAACACATATACTACTTGGAAGAGCACACATTTTCATTGGTACAGTGTTTTGACTTATTCTAACACTGGTATTAACTGCTTTGTAAATAAGGCCAAACATGCTGGCTTGTTCCTAGAATAACATTAGAGTATTATACATTATTTAAAAGTCACAAAATTTCGAAGTTGGAAAAGTTCATTTAGAGAACAAAACATAATTTTTGCTAAGCAATGTTCTAAGAGAGGAGGATATAGTTTTCTATGATGCTGTTCCACCAGATTTTCAACATACTGAGATCTAAACAATGAAGATCTAACTAAATGGTGAGCAATATGGGTCAACCTATGTACAATTCAACTGGAATGCAAAAAGCACCACTAAAGCAGCAATTGCGTAGTGTCATGAGGCAACACACATGTTTTTATAAGCACTCATTAAAAGTTAGTCACCATTTGAGATCTTGTCCAACCGGTACGGTATGCCCCAAGTTAGTGATCTTAAAAGAGACAAACCACTGATGGACTATTGTTTAACATGTATTAAACAAAAAAGAAGAATGAGATTTCCTAATAGGGATGTATGGAGTTAAGTCTTACAAACATAATAATTGGTAATGTCCACAAACCAAATGATTTTGTCTTTAAAAAAAATCTGCTTCGTAAGTCATTTACTTGGGGCAGGTTTAAGAGGACAATGACCATCTTAAAACTAACTTCCTCAAAGATAGTTAGGTGCCTCGCTCTGGTCATATTAATATGTCACAAGAATAACCTATTTATGGTAACAATGAATTCAGGAGTCAACTCACATCAGGAAGAAATTAGATTGTACCATGATTCATTTGGTTTAAAGCTCAGTATTCACATGTGACCTGCCTAACTTCAGTTGAGAGCATTTTCTCACTCTTAGAAACAGCAGAAAGAGGATTTTGATGACAAGAATATAAAAATCTAAGGGATAAAATTAATATATATTCTTAATGAAGAATGCAAATTACCTGTAATAAAATACTACCTTTTATTTCCATACTTTTGCTGTATCTGAATTTGTCCTATAATTCTTTTCATTTTATTCTCAAATCATCCTTGTGTGAAGGAAAATAAGTGGTACTGTTATTTATTGATATTCTAACTTATAAAGAGTTGGTATAACTCACCCACAGTTATATAAAGAGTGACTCAGTATTCATGTGAAGAGTCTACTCCTGGTGTGGCCCTGACTCCAAGTTTAGGACTCCTTCCAACATATTAAACTATAAAATGTGTCACAGGTTAGAATTAAGTACAGTCTGTATCATGACCATCTCTTTATTGTCTACAGGAACAATCCAAAAAAATATGAGCTAGTATGTACTCCACATTATGCTAAGCATCTCAAAGATTCAGAAGATTCATGATGCGTAGTCCCTTCCTCACAGTGCATTCTATAAATCTGAACAGCAAGCGATATATTCTTAGAGTTAAAATAGTGTTTAAAATAAGAAATTAACTAACTGATTTCTTCAAAGTGAGCTTTTAGAAAAATTTGCATTGAGAAGGAGGCATATAGATACAGGGCTAACTGACAGCTCGTGCAGATATTCACATAAGCCATTGCCTTTTTTTTTTTTTTTTTTTTTTTGAGATGGAGCCTCATTCTGTTGCCCAGGCTAGAGTACAGTGGCAGAATCTTGATTCACTGTAACCTCCGCCTCCTGGGTTCAAGCGAGTGTCCTGCCTCAGCCTCCCAAGTAGCTGGGATCACAGGAATGTGCTATCACGCTCTACTAATTTTTGTATTTTTAGTTAGAGTCGGAGTTTCATCATGTTGGCCAGGCTGGTCTCAAACTCCTAGCCTCAAGTGATCCACCCGCCTTGGCCTCCCAAAGTGCTGGGATTACAGGCATGAGCCACTGTGCCTGGCCATGAAATGCAAGTAACTTGATAAAGGACAGAAAATAAAGTAATCCAGTTAACTGTTTTTTACAGAGAGGAGAAACCCCATGTTTTTAATGTTATATTATATAAATAATACTACAGTTCAAATATCACTTTACTAATGAACTAAAAATCTACTTCAAGAACTTATCAGCTATTTTTAATTTTAAGCTTTTTATCATAAGAAGGTCTTAGTAATATTACTAGATTGCTTACTATTGCTTCTTGTACACTGGTCTTATCTCCCAGCTAGACTATTAACACTACAAAGGCCAGAATGATAGGCACTCAGACTTTAAAATTTTGATGGCAATACTGATTTTTCTTGTTTGTGGCTTCTCCGCCACCCAAACAAGACAAGATCGTTAGCTTGCATTTATTTTTAATCCCTAGGTTTGGTTGAAACCTGGAACTATGAGTTTACTTTTTTTTCTTCTAAAAGATTTACCTCTTCTATTTTTATAATTCTATATAACAACAGCATTAAATTTCACTACCATATTGTCAATCATTTTTAAAGTTAACCCAGTTTTCCTAAGTTCTTGGTTCATCAGTTTCTTCTCTCGCATCTTTTTATATTCTGGAGTACACCCCTAAATGTATACTTTTTTTTTTTTTTTTGACAAACTTTCAGCCTGGATGATTTTTTGCCCTGACATATGAGCGAGCCATAGCTTAGCTCTATAAGAAATTCTAAATTCAAAATACTCCTTTACAGTATTTTGTAGACCTTACCCTACTTTTTATGATAATAGATGAGAAGTCTGATGCCTACTTACAGTTGCTTTGTAGTTAACCTCTTTTGTTCCTCTGAAAGAGGGTAGCAATTTCTCTTTACCACTGGAGTTTACCAACCTCACCATGATATGCCTAGGTAACATCTTTTTCCCACAATAATCCTAGAAAGCACTTGATAGAACCCTTCTACTTGAAGGCTTAAGATTTTCCTTAACTTTGGAGTTTTTTTTTTCTTTTTATCATTTCTTTCTTACCTTCCATGTCCTCTGTATTTCCTTTAGACAGAGCAGCTTTCTTAGCTTGAGCCTCCAAATATCAAATTTTATTTCATAATTTTTATCACTTTGACCTTTTTGACTAGGTTTTAGACAAGCCCATTGGCTTGATCTCCCAAATCACTAATTTAGTCTTTAACCTTGTCCTATTCAGCCTTTCTATTAAGATGTTTACATTTCTACAACCACAGTGGTAGTTTTTAAGCAATGTCACAGGATTCTTTTTTTTTTTTTTTTCAACAGCAGTGTTTGCTGGTTTTTGGACTTTGAAAGCTATTTGAATCATTAAGGATATAATTTAGGATACTTCGGGTTTCGGGTTTTTAAAAGTACTCTTCTGTGACTTACATTACTTCTCTTAACTGGGCATGGGAGGGTTTCTAGCATGCGTTTCATCATGGTTTCTATTTTCCTAAAAAGTTTAGTCTGCTTAGCTCATATTTATAAATGAGGGCCTAAATCTACATTATCCAATATGGTAACCAGTATTCACATTTGGTTATTTAAATTGAACTAAAATTAAATAAAATTAAAATTCCCCAGTTGTGCTGGTTGTATTTCAACTGCTCGATAGGGACATGTGGTTACTGGCTACCAAAATGGATAGCAATTATCGGGCATATTTCTATCACAGAAAGGTCTAATGGACAGTGCTGCTAGTGATTAAAGAGCTGTAGCTATAGAATGCATTACTAAAGCAGAATTGGGAATCACTATTGCTTTGGAAGTGAATTCAGATATTAATTATACAATCCCTGGCTCTGTTGATAGACTAAAAATTAAGAGCTATGGCTTTGCTTTAGTATACACAGGAAGCATTTTGCTTCTAAGCACAAGGGTTTCTTTGTTAAGCTCTAAGACCAACAGGGATCAGGTATACTGCTCTGCCTTTCTCTTTCATGGCATTTCCCCACTTTAGAAAGTTGTTCTTCTATCTTGGCATTATTCTAGAGTTTTACTGAAAAAACCTTAACTTCCACCCATATTATGTTGTAAATTCATACACTGTTTAGTTGTATAAATCTAATCCTCTCCATATTTTAGTTTTCTTAATTTTTAAAATAAAAGTAGAACTTATTTTGCTTTTTTGTTTAACTGCTCAATGTATATGTTACAAAGTTCGCTACATTCAGATATATAAAAAAACAGCTTGTTCATTTCTTATAGATAATCTGGCCTTTATCAGAAGCTACTGACTAAAACAGTCTCTTTCAGCTATATGTTCCTTTTCTTCGAATTTTGCCTCCCTATATTTTTTCCCAAGAGAGTCTGATTGGACAACGGAGTCCACCGTCTCCTCCAGCTTCAGAGAAGGGACCTGTCTTTGTCCTGCTCTCCTTAATGCTGCTTTCTGCCGACAGAACCTTCTTCAGTTTTTTGGTATCATAGTTCTTTTTTTCTTTCTTTTTCTTCTTACTGAGATTTGGGGAAAAAGAAAACTCCTGCCTCAGCCTCCCAAGTAGCTGGGATTATAGGCGTGTACCAACATGCATGGCTAATTTTGTATTTTTAGTAGGGACGGGGTTTCACCATGTTGATCAGGCTGGTCTTGAACTTCTGACCTCAAGTGATCCACCCGCCTTGGCCTCCCAGAGTGCTGGGATTACAGGCCTGAGCCACCGTGCCCAGCCAAGAAAAGGAAAATTTTAAGTACATGTTCAGTCAGCCATTTTGAATTAGAAAAATACCTCAGTTAAATTTGACTGACTTTTCTTACTGGGCAGTGAAAAAAAGACCTTAATAAATGTGTCCCTAGAGACACATTAAAATTAGAATTAACTACCACAGTAAGCCAGGAATTTTTTTTTAATATACTAAGGACTAGCTGACATTGAATCATCATATGAGAGTCAAAGAACTGCTCATTGTTCTGTATTGGTGCGTTTAAATTCAAGCAACAGTGTTACATATGTAAAAGTAACCACAATACTATTTTATATCAATAATAGATGACAATTTACCACACATGACTATTCTAGTTTTACTGAAAACCAGATTTAGCATTATTATGTCATTCAAGTTTATGGGAAACATGACATCCTATTACTGTAGTGCCTTATGATAAAGACTAATGATGGTATATTGAACATTCACATATATAAGTATATACCATGATGTCAAATATATTACTCAAATTGATGACTTCAGTGGCATGAGTCATTTAAAAATAAACAAGACAGACACCTGATGTAAGCTACCTATATAAATATTCTCAGAACAACAAAGCATTTAAAATAATCCCTAGCTTAGCTTGGCATTTCATATCCATGATGCTGGGAATGGCCTACAATATCAGCTGACCTCCAAAACTGGGTCTGATTAGTGTAAAGTTGTAATCGAATTCTACTGCTGATGGACCATCATTTGAAAATTATTACATATACATAACTCCATCAACTACAAGAAGAAATACTTCTCTATGACATAAGACTCTGCAAAAACAAAAGCAAAACAGAAAATGCGTCATACAAGTTAGTTACAAAAGGGCAATTTGAGTTATTAACATTTTAGAATGTAGCTCCAACTCTTCTAACTAAAAATACATCTGAGAAAATATCAAAGAAAATGTTTGCCATAAAGTTCTAAAAATGTCATTCCACCTCAAGAATAAGCAGATAAATTGGAAAAGAATTAGGACTAAGATTGAGAAAATCAACTCCAAAGCTATGGGAAAGTCTAAGTTCACTTGATATTTTTAGAAGCCAAAAAACCCTACAGGGACCAAATTAATCACTGTTAGAAAATCAAATCACACTGATTTCTTTCAGCCCAAAGAAGGATTATCTGAAGTTGCTTTGTATATTTAAACAGTTAAGAGGATCTTTTGGAATGCTTTTTCACATCCACTAATACTATTTCTGAAAAGAGCCTGGTCATCTGGGTACCTGTATCTGTCCCCAAAAGCCACGACTTAAAGGTTAACATTTGTTCTATCTAGGGAGTGTTTTAATAGGAATTGTAATAACCCATTAGAGATGGAAAGATTGAGGATGCAAGAAAGCATGAACAATCTAAGGAAATTTACACATTAAATCCTTAGGTAGGCAAGATGGGCTCCAGGGTGTTGTGGAGCGGCTAGCCTCAGGGACAGACAGGCATTTCATCTACGGTAATAATAAAATAAAATATATGGGTACAGACATTGGTAGTTTGATAGATGTGGTGGTGGTTTAATAAAAAGCTGAATCTAAGCATAGTGAGGTTCTGTCAGCTGAGTACCACAGAGGGAAAGATGGACAAGGGAGCTGGGGTATATGCAAAAGAACAGTTACACTGATGAAACATAGGCTCCAAACTAGAAAAGCAGGGAAGGGCTGGGTGCCGTGTCTCATGCCTATAATCCCAGTACTTTGGGAGGCCGAAGTGGGCAGATCACGTAAGGTCAGGAGTTCGAGAGCAACCTGACCAACATGGAGAAAACCCATCTCTACTAAAAATATAAAATTAGCCAGGCATGGTGGCATATGCCTGTAATCCCAGCTACTTGGGAGGCTGAAGCAGGAGGATCACTTGAACCCAGGAGGCGGAAATTGCAGTGAGCTTTGAGATCATGCCATTGTACTCCAGTCTGGCAACAGGGAGAGACTCTTGTCTCAAAAAAATAAAAATAAAATAGAAAAGCAGGGAAATCAAGACATGAATGAAGTACAGTAAAAAGTAGAAGGGCTAATGGACAGGACTACCCAATGGGGATAATAAATATTATCTGAGGGATATGGAAACCAGATGGATGGTGGTCAGTCTTTTTTTGAGACGGAGTCTCGCACTGTTGCCCAGGCTGGAGTGCAGCGGCGCGACCTCAGCTCACTGCAACCTCTGCCTACTGGGTTCATGCAATTCTCCCACTCCAGCCTCCCGAGTAGGTGGGGTTACAGGCGTGCGCCACCACGCCCAGCTAATTTTTTTGTATCTTTAGTAGAGATGGAGTTTCACTATGTTGGCCAGGCTGGTCTCAAACTCCTGACCTTGTAATCTGCCCGCCTCAGCCTCCCAAAGTGCTGGGATTACAGGCGTGAGCCATGACGCCTGGCCCAGTCTTTTAAAAACTTTGTAAGTACAGCAGTTACCAGTGAGGAGCAAGTCTGTGGTCTGACCATGAGGGTAGACTTCTGAGGTGGCAATGAGATGTCAGATGTTGGACAGATTATCCATGTGTATGTAGCAATTACTAAGTATGATGACAGGAACTGTGGAAAGGTAGCAAGCCCAGGTACTAATGAGAAGGTGTAACTAGGAGTTTAGTACACATCTGGAGAGTACAGTAGTCTGACAGCATGTATTTCTGTGGAGCTACAGTTTTTGAGTAAGGAGAAACAAACACAGCAAATGGGAGAAATGGTTCTACATGGGAGAGGGGTGGTAAAGATGTGGGGTGAAAATACATCATCACTTAAGAGGATTACAGGGAAACAGTGCTCCCAGGAATAGCCAGGTAGGGCAAGAAAGTGAAAGACATTTTATATTCAACACTATGTCTCTATTTCATGACAACAGACTATAAATTGTGGAAGGTAAAGTGGAAGCATTAGGGGAGGGAGCATTGAAAGGTTGGAAGATTGCATCGGGTTAGGGTATGTACAAACCAAATAGGGAAAAGTAATAATGAATGATCTGGGAATCTAGGACATTAAAACACCAACCAGCCAGGCACAGTGGCTCATGCCTGTAATCCCAGCACTTTGGAAGACTGAGGCAGGTGGATCACAAGGTCAGAAGTTCGAGACCAGCCTGGCCAAGATGGTGAAACCGTGTCTCTACTAAAAATACAAAAATTAGCCAGAAGCCGTGGTGGGCGCCTGTAGTCCTAGCTACTCGGGAGGCTGAGCTAGGAGAATCGCTTGAACACGGGAGGCAGAGGTTGCAGTGAGCCAAGATTGCGCCACTACACTCTAGCCTGGGTGACAGAGCAAGACTCTGTTTCAAAATAATAATAATAATAATAATAATAATAATAATAATAATAAAAAGCCAACCAAAACAAATAAATGCCTTTTGGAAGTTTCAAGAGAGTAGTTCAGTATCTTTCCAATAAATTCCCTTTCTGCTTAAGTTAGCAACTAAAGAATCCTAATGCTAATTACCTTCATGGACAGTGCCTTGCACACATCAGACCAGTAAAAAAAAGGAATGTTTATTTACTTCATTTGTAAACCAAAAAGAATTTGAGACAGGTCTCAATCAATTTAGAGGTTTATTTGGCAAAGGTTAAGGACCATGGCCCATGACTCAGTCTCAGGAAGTCCTGGGAACAAGTACCCAAGATGGGCTGGTTGGGATACAGTTTGGTTTTGTACATTTTAGGAAGACAGAAGTTACAGGCTAACACATAAATCACTGTATGTAAGGTACACATTGGTTTAGCCTGGAAAGGCAGGACATCTTGTAGGGAAGGGAGGTGGGGGAGGCTTCCAGATCATACGTGGATTCAAAGATTTCCTGACTGGCAATTGGTTGAAAGAGTTCAGCTCTGCCTGAACAATTGAATACAGCATAAAGAAATGCTTGCCTTTAGATAAAGGAGTTGTGGAAGTCAAGGTTCTTGTCATGTAGATGAAGCCTCCAGGTAGCAGGCTTCAGAGAGAATAGCCAGTGAATGTCTCTTAAAAGACCTTAAAAGGTGTCAGACTCTCCTAAGGGGAAGGAGATTCTCTACAGAATGCAAATTTCCCCCCACAAAACACAGCTTTGCAGGGCTATTTTAAATATGTCAAAAGAAATATATTTTCCGGAAAAATACTTTGATTTCCTTCAGGGCCTGCTATCTGTCATGTGATACTACACTAGAGTCAGGTTGGAAGTTGGTATCTTACTACTACAGAGTCTGTTTTGTTAGTCTTAAGATCTCTATTTTAATGTTACTGCTGGTCAGTTGTGTCTAGACTCCAAATGGAGAAGGGTATGATGAGGCATGTCTTGACCTGTTCCCCACTTCCCATCATGGCCTGAATTAATTTTCTAAGTTTCTTTGAGGTCCCCTTGGCTGAAAGGGGGGGTCCATTAAGTTGGCTGAGGGGCTTACAATTTTTTTTTGTTTTACACATTCAATATATTTAAGTGCTATTTGGTCTGGAGTGATAAGAAAAATCTAAGAAAAGAATCTTAGGCATGTCAGCTATTCCTTTATCCCCTCCTTATTTCATTTCTTCCTTTCACAAAAGTGAAGATGTGAAAAACAGCACCAGCCATTGAGGTTGAAGTGAGCTGGCAGCCGGGGTGTTCTGAGGACATGCAGGATTCACTGTATACCTGCCTGTGACCTCACAGTAACATTTTTGCAGGTGTGGAGTCCTGAGGCTTAAAATAACAAATGCCACAGCTTGTAACTCTCAACCCCAAGGTTTTGTGTCTAACTATGCCCCTCCCTACTATAGTGTTTCTCTAAAAGGAAAATGGCCCATTTGGGGGTGAATTCATATTAATTACAACTTTCTTTTAGATTAATGAATTTACCTGAATGAAGAATTTGCAGAATAGTCTGTTTCTAAGCGTGAATTTATGCAGAAACAAATACTGGTGATACAATTATAAAATGTCATAATTAATCCAACAATAAGTATAATACTATTCCCTAAAAACAGCTGAAATTAATTTGTCTTGATTTGCTCTACTATGGGGAATAGTACTATACTTACTGTCATGTATTAGACATAAAATGAAGTACCTAAAATATATGATTAATGCACACAAAAAAATTATATCAGGCCTCAACATTAAGAAACATGCTTTAGGCTGGGCATGGTGGCTTACACCTGTAATCCTGACACTTTGGGAGGCCAAGGCAGGCAGATCACGAGGTCAAGAGATCGAGACTGTCCTGGCCAGCATGGTGAAACCCTGTCTCTACTAAAAACTACAAAAATTAGCTGGGTGTGGTGATGTGCACCTGTAATCCCAGCTACTTGGGAGGCTGAGGCAGGAGAAGTGCTTGAACCCGGGAGGTGGAGATTGCAGTCAGCCGAGATTGCACCGCTGCACTCCAGCCTGGTGACAGAGATTCAGTCTCAAAAAAAAAAAAAGAAAAGAAAAAAGAAACATGCTTTATTAGCTTCAAGTGGAAGCAACCTGGGAATCTAAGTATATGGAACATCCCCAAGCATAGATGAAATTATGCTGTGTGAAAGAGAGAAGAGAAAATAAAAGGTAAACAATAGTATGGATTACAATTCTTCAAAGCATTGAAAAGGGCACAAAGGAAAAGTAAAGAGCTTCACTAGCACTATTAGGTATAATATTATGTATATCATAATGCCTAGCACACCACAAATTATCTTGTCACTTGAAAAAATATGTTAAATTTAAAACAAATCAATGGAGGAGGGAATACATTTAACATAAACTCATTTAATAGCACTGGGAAACATATCAAAGAATATTTCTCAATTTGGAGAAAGATAAAAGAGGGTGACCTCTATAAAACTAGAATCATCTGTAGAACGTCAGAGATGGTCAGTTCAGATCTATGGTAGATTCTATGTCTGGCCAACTGCTTTGCTCAGTGGCTACCCTTAATTGCTGATGCCCATTGGCTGAGAAATAACACTTATTCCCATGACTGGCACTTCACCACTCACACTAAAATTCCTCACACCAGGGATTACATGAACCAATCTGGGTCTATTCCTTAAAGCTCAACATCTCTGGGCATGGGGAGACAGGACAAAGACCCTAACAACTGATACCAAGCTACCTGGACAAATAGTACAGTAAAGGTTTTTCCCACAGCAAAGTTTATTCATTCATTTTACAGTGTCAGGCATCACAACCCACGAAATTAGGATTACAACTTTATCTGAAACTAGAAAAAAATCAGTACCCAGGCTCAGTACCTTATATACAAAATCTACTTTGTAATGATCATCTTTACTCAACAGCAGTAGTCCCCAACCTTTTTGGCACCAGAAACGGGGTTTGTGGAAGACAATTTTTTCATGGACTAGGGTGGGGGTGGGGGATCAGGGTGGCTTTGGGATGATTCAAGTGCATTACATTTATTGTACACTTTATTTACATTATTATTACATTGTAATATATAATGAAATAATTATACAACCATAATGTAGAATCACTGGGAGCCCTAGCTTTTTTCCTGCAACTAGACGGTCCCATCTGGGGGTGATGGGAGACAGTGACAGATCATCAGGCATTAGATTCTCATAAGGAGCACACGGCCTAAATCTCTCCCATGTGCAGTTCACAATAGGGTTCACACTCCTATGAGAATCTAATGCCAGAGCTGATCTGACAGGAGGCAGAACTCAGGTGGTAATGTGAGAGTTGGGGAGTGGCTGTAAATACAGATGAAGCTTAACTCACTCACCTGCAGTTCAACTCCTGCTGTGTGGCCCAGTTCCTGACAGGCCATAGACCGATGCGGGGGTTGGGGGTTGGGGACCCCTGCTCCACAGGGAGACAAACTCAAACATCATGACTAGAGTTTGCAAATAAAGACTTACAAAAAGGTAAAGATGAAAAGACAATTAGAATTATTGTGACTTGTGGTTAGCTGAGATATTCAATATCTGTTAGAATGTTAACTTGTTTTTATTTCTGAAGAATAAAATAGTTGTCTTTTAAAATAGGAACACTAATATAATTAGTGTTCCTTCAACTTTCCCAAAACAAAAGGCAAGCAAACAAAAACAGAACTTTAAAACATCTAGGTGGTTCATCAGTCCTTTGCCTGTAATACCTATTTTTTCTCCCTCCCTGTGGCCCAGGCTGGAGTGCAGTGGCACGATCTCAGCTCACTGCAACCTCTGCCTCCTGGGTTCAAGTGGTTCCCCTGCCTGAGCCTCCCAAATAGCTGGGATTACAGGCACCCACCACCACGCCTGGCTAATTTTTGTATTTTTAGTAAAGACGAGGTTTTACCATGTTGGCCAGGCTGTTTGCAAACTCCTGACCTCAAGTGATCTGCCTGCCTTGGCCTCCCAAAGTGCTGCGATTACAGGCATGAGCCACTGTGCCCGGCCTTCTTGGTTTTTTTTGTTTGTTTGTTTGCCTATTTTTGACTGAGGTAAAATTTATATCAATGTCATGCATAGGCCTTAAACGTACAATTTAATGAGTTTTAATATATTTGCTCTTATAATCTTCACTGCTCCTGCCACTCCAGAAAGTTTTCTTGTGCCTTTCTGGTCTCTATAGATGGAATCACATAGTATGCTCTTTTGTATCTGGTTTGTTTCCCTCCACATTAATGTTTCCAAGATTCATCTGCTTTGCTTGTATCAGTGTTTCTTTTTTTTAAAATAGCAGAGTAGTATTCCATTGCATGCCTCTGCCACAATTGGCTTATATATATTCTCCCGTTGATAGATATTTGGAGGTTTTCCCCATTTTTGACAACTGTGAATAAAGGTGTGTGTAAACACAGAATCCTGTTCTGCTGTATAAATGCAATCATAACTAATCTTAAACTTGACAGCTTTCTGCCTAAATCAGGAGCCAAGAAAATGGACTAAATTAGTATCTACTTTCACATTAAGTCAGCAAAAGGAGCCTCTGCTACAGAGCCCAGGCTGATGAGATGAGATCCACCCCAACCAGCCCACATGTATGGCATGTGATACTCCAGGGGCCACACCTCATGAGGAAAGACTCTCCCTAGAACATTTCAAACAGGCAATGTTTAGTATCGGTGGCAATAAACCACACTCATTTCTGTTCTGACCCTAATCTGGTGTCACACTGCTTCTATTACACCCAAAAATACAGTACATATATATTTTAAAATCACACATACACATGGAGGGCTTTTGATTTACTTGCCCTTTGAAGTGTCCTCCCACAGATCCCATCCAACCAATGAAGAAGCATGTGCTAATTATGTAACTCTGGGCATGTCATTCACCTCTAAGCCCTAATTTCCCAATATGTAAAATGGGATCATTTTGCATCTATCTTAGGGTTACTTTGAAGATGAAATTATTATAGATAATGTATAGCAAGTATACATAGTGCCTAAACATAGTGCCTAATACACTTAAGTACACAAATATTAGCTATCCCTAACCTAATTTGGATTAGGTTGAGTATCCCTAATCCAAAAAATCTGAAATCTAAAACTTTTTGAGCACCTATATCATGTTCAAAGGAAATACCTGTTGGAACATTTTGGATTAAAGAGTCTAAACTGATATAATGTAAATATTCCAAAATCTGAAAAAATCTGAAATCCAGAACACTCTGGTCCTAAGCATTTCAGATAAATAATACTCAACTTGTATTAATAAAACTATATTTCCAAAATTATTTAGAGTACACCCATAGACTTCCATTTTCCATCTCCGTATCAAGATGAAGACTATAGTTTCCTAAAATTAGTGAGCTCCACAACAAATTAGTTCAATAGGTATTATGTAAATCAAAGCGTTCCATAGCCAAGCAAGTTTTGGTTGAATAATTTTTTAACTGCAAAACATTGATTTATTCCAATGTATACTACAACCCACCTCTAAAAGTGAGATCTAGTATACAGTATTTCCAAAGTGATTTGATCATGAAATTTTCTCCTGCCCTATGAAGAAGATACATGACCTTGGGGCTCTAAGAAATATATTTTGGGAAATGCTATTAAAAACAATACTGACTATATATATATTATTAATAGCATCCTCAAAAGGATGACAGATGCTCCTCCATTTAGTTTAATGTTACTCATCCTTCTGATTTTTGGGGCGCTTTCCTTAACCCTCCAAACGTAATCAAGACTTCATGCTATTATAGATACTCTCAGGGCTCCCTAGACCGTTCTTTCATAGCTCTTACTGCTGTAGTATTAACATACTTGAAAGATTATTTGATTAATGCCTGTCACTTCTCCCACCAAATCACAAGCTTCAATTAAGACTGTGACTGTATATTTCGCTCAACCCTATACTTCCAATATCTAGCACAATGTTTGGTACCAGATAACACATGTGGAATACAGACAGGAATACCAGAATTTCACTGCGGCCTTTTTGGCATAGTGCAAAACTGAAAACAACTCAATGTTTATTAATAGGAAAGTAGTTAAATAAGCTAATCCACATTTGTGCTGTATAATATTACACAGCCATTTAAAAAATAAGCTTAATCTTTCTGTTCTGACACATCCACTTTACTGAATGAGAAGGGAAAAGATGTATTTTATTACATATGCACTGTATCATACAGAGATATCTAGAAATGTACACATCAAAGTGTTAACAGTGACTATATCTGAACAGGACTAAAACTGGGAACAGAGACTTTCACTTTTATACAGTACCTTATATACTTCTCTATTGTTTCAGTATTCTTCAACAAGCATGCATTTCTTTTCTAATTAATTTTTTTAGGCTTTGATCAACTGCAGGGCCACATAAATTATTATGGGCTTTATTCTTAGTTCTTATTCTTAAAAATATTTTTGTAGCTGGGTACGGTGGCTCACACCTGTAATCCCAGCACTTTGGGAGGCCAAGGTGGGCAGATCGCTTGAGGTCAGGAGTGACCAACCTGGCCAACACAGTGAAACCCCGTCTCTACTAAAAATACAAAAATTAGCCAGGCATGGTTGCGTGCCCCTGAAATCCCAGCTACTTGGGAGGCTGAGACAAGAGAATCACTTGAACCCGGGAGGTGGAGGTTGTGGTGATCCATATCACGCCACTGCACTCCAGCCTGGGCGAGAGAGCGAGACTCTGTCTCAAAAAAAAAAAAAATAATAATAATAATTTTTGTAATGATCTCTGTAGCAATCCTCAGAGGAAAGTAAGACAAGAGATAGTACTAACCCAGTATCATAGATTAAAAGCTATAGGTAAATTGCCTGACATCATCAAGCAAAACAAATGACAGAACTGGGGCTAAGGAATGGCTCTTTTCTCTTAGTCCAATGCTCTTTTCGTTGGACATCACTGCCTTTCCAGTAAGGGAAAGAAGGCTGCCTTGATCTGCTCAACATCTTAGTACTAAATGACTAGAAAAGATTCAAACCTATTCCCACTGCCGACCCTCCCAATCCCCATAAGTCATTTGAGGGTACCGGTGACCAATGGCCAGAGGGACCTCTTTTAAATAACCCCAGGGAAGAGGAGGTTACAAATCCCGGTGCAAGCCCCTTCACTGTCAGATAATTCCCTCATATTGAGCTGAAACCTATTTTTGTTACTTTGATTCCCTGGTCCAAGTTTGGCCATTTGAAATGGCACAAAATTTGAATATACTCTCCTTTTCTAGAGTATATTCAAGCATATGAAGAAAGCTATCATCTGTGTCCTTTTGAGAATGAGTGCTTTACCTATATAAACTTCCAATAAAACATCTGTAATTATCCAACTTCTAATTGCAGTGAGTCCTAACAAACTGCTTGGCAGAGGAGGAAAAGAAAAACTATCATGTAGGACCCCTACCAAATCATAAAGTATTTAATACAAGTAGTCAATTGTTACTACAGTCCTCTAAGGCAGGGGTGTCCAATCTTTTGGCTTCTCTGGGCCATACTGGAAGAATTGTCTTGGGCCACACATAAAATACACTAACACTAATGACAACTGATGAGCTTAAAAAAAAAAATCACAAAAAAATCTCATAATGTTTTAAGAAAATTTACGAATTTGTGTTGGGTTGCATTCAAAGACGCCCTGCACCATATGTTGGACAAGCTTGCTTTATGGGGAGTTACAGAGAACCGTGCATTTTTTATCACTCCTTTGTTAGATGTCACCAGATCAAATAGCTTTCCAGTGTAAAGAACAGGCACAAAGTTAGGATCAGATGCTTCTGACAAAGTCTTGGCTTTAGATGGCTACTCATAGCAGATGCAAGAATCTGTTATGATCACAGACAATTATTAGCTATTCATTACACAGATGAACAATCAACCGAATGATTTTTCCTCAGTAAAATATTTTGTGTTGTTTTTGTCAGAACCTTCAATAATGAAGTGGCCTGGTGGTCCTCCTGATTAACAAATGAGACTTTTTCATAACTTAAAAGAGGGAAAGGAATTAAAGATAAAAAGATAAAAATGGTCAAATGCAACTTAGTGACTGAACCTGAGACCCAGGAAAACATTTAGGACCAGAATGACATAGTTATTAGATAACACCAAGAAAATGCACAATGAAAAGTACAAGTAGGAGAAGCTACACTATAGTTAAATACTCATTAAAACTGCTTTTTACGAAAACAGTCATGAAAAACAATCAAAAGCAAATGTTTGTGCACAACCTTAGGGTAAGAATACACAAGACGCAGACATCTATTTGGAATAGTGCAGCTTTTAATTTTTATTCTGGTTTACCTATTGATAATGGGAGCAAACTTGGTAAAGTCTTCCCAAATGTTGCTTCAGGTTTTCATTCTGAAAAACCTCTCAACCTAAGTGGGGGAAAGGAGAGCACTTAATTTAAAATATTCTTCCTTATTCTCCCTTACTGAGCTGTGTTGCCCTTCACCAATATTTATCATAATTTGTATTTACTTATCTTTCTGCTTTCTTTTTGCCCATATCACCTAGAAACTATAAGCTCCGTGAAGGGAGAGTCAGCTCTTTTGAACACGGTATACCTATGAACACAGGGCCTTGCACACGGAAGGTGCTTATTAAATATTTGTAGAATAAGCAAAGAAAGAAAGAGGAAAGGAAAAGGAGATCACAGGTTACCAAAAACAGATGACTTTGCTTTCCCAATAAATGTTGGGAAATTAATCACTTATTGAACACTTACTATGACCTAGGCCATTTATGCATAATCATATGGTTTCGCCTCCCAACAACCCTGACAAATTTGCATTTGAGACCAAAGTAAGGCTCAGAGAAATTAAATATTACACAACTCACTCAAGCCGCACACCTAGTAAATTTGAGCTCCATAACTTTTGTGAATATTAGGTTTATCTGAGTGATGCTGGCCCCTAATATGCCCCTGTTGTCAATGATTTTCTCTCCATACAGCTATGGAGACAGGGAGAGAGATTCACAGCAAACAGCAAATTAGTAGTTTTTTGTTTTTGTTTTTTGAGACGGGGTCTTGCTCTGTCGCCCAGGAGTGCAGTGATGTGATCTCAGCTCACTGCAACCACCGCCTCCAGGGTTCAAGCGATTCCCCTGCCTCAGCCTCCCGAGTAGCTGGGATTACCGGCACCCGTCACCACGTCGGCTAATTTTTGTATTTTTAGCAGATTGGGAGTTTCGCCATGTTGGCCAGGTCGTTCTCGAACTCCTGACCTCAGGTGATCCGCCCACCACCTCGGCCTCCCAAAGTGCTGAGATTACAAGCGCCAGCCACCACGCCCGGCTAATTTTTGTATTTTTAGTACAGATGGAGTTTCGCCATGTTGACCAGGTCGTTCTCGAACTCCAGACCTCAGGTGATCCACCCGCTTCGGCCTCCCAAAGTGCTGGGATTACAGCACTTTGAGCCACGGCGCCCGGCCTGCAAATTAGTACTTATATACAACCCAAGTCCTCTGGCTATCTAGACAGTCTGAATTTTTTAGCAGGATTTTACAGAAGTCCTGCTAAAGATAAACAGCAAAACAAGTATTTTTACATTAACCAAATATTTTTATCTTCAAAACAATTGTTACAAAACAGAAATTTCACACAATACTAGTGAGGACAGCCTAAGACAGCTTAATCATTCACATTTCCTCTATGGGCTTGGGGTTTTTGGGAAAAAAAAATCGTAGCTGCATAAACTTGGTGTAAAATTTGAAAGAGCCACTCATGCCACAATCCTCGTTTCCCTCTGCTAATTTGATCCAGATGGGAACGCTGAACGACGTAACTGCCCCATCTGCACCTTAGATTTCATTAGGCTCCTGTTCACTCTGTTTAATTAGTTAAGTGTGCTGACCATCAAATATTTACCAGGAGACAACATGTCCAGGTCAAAGAAAGGGCGTGAGAATAACATTTTAGAAAGAGTTGCACTGCAGCCAAGACTAACTCTGGGCTGCGGTCCACACTCGCCCCAGCCGACTCCTCTCATTTCCTCTCTCCCCTCTCCAGTGAGCCATTCCTTCCTGGAGTCAAAGACCGTGCAACAGGCAGGTTCCTACCTTGGTCTGCACACTTTTATCGAACTTGTCATTTTTGAAGCTAAACGTATTCTGGTGCTTCTGAGGTCTGGAACGAGCCACGTTGCCTTTCTGGGAGCTCATCGCCGAAATCAAAGCCACCCCTCGCCGGGAGCAGGCAAAAGGATGAGGGGAAAGAAAACCAACGAACTACTCCCAGGAATTGACGCTTCTGTCAATGACCCGGAAGAAACTAACGCAGCCTTTCCGCCCCGGCTCTGGGTCAGCCCACGTGACTCTTCTGGGAGGTCAAAGAGCATCGCTCTGCCCTCCCTGCTGTTAAGGCAAGCCACTCCACGCGGCGCAGCCTCACCCCTCCGGCTCCGCGCAGCCTCTTTCTCAAACCCGGAGAACAAGTCCCGCTTTCTTCGAAATGAGAATTCCCCCATTGGCCCGAATGTGTAGTCCATCAAATCAAAGGGGCGGGGAACCTTTGTTCCTATTGGTTCTTCTTTTCCGCAATCCCCGCCTCCTGCTGAGCGAGCTCAGCCTCTCCTGGAGCTCAGAGCGCCTCCCACCCTGCCGGGCGGCCTGTGATTGGTGGAAGTGAGGCAAGGCTGGGCTCCGTCTCTCCCCCCGCCCGCTAGCAGGCTGGAGCCGGGGTCAGCTTTGGCACCTTCCTCGAGTCAGTGGCCAACTCCTGGCTCAGTGGGGATTGTGCTCGTCCCCTCGGTTCCCCTCCAGTCTTCCTCCCGCTACCGGAACGAGCCTCGCGCTTGGCAGGCTGAGGAGGAGCAAAGAAAGCAGGATTAAAGAGAAGGAAGACCTGGCTGGGTCTGGGTGGTGTCTGCAGTGCCAGAAAGGGAGCCGGTGGCGGCGGCGGCTGCGACCACGGCCGCGCGGGACGTGAGGCCCGAGAGCAACCGACGGGCAGCGGCGGCCGCTCCAGCGCCCCGCACCGGGGCCGTTAGTCAGCAGAACGCGAGCTCTTGTGGAGGAGCAGGGCCGGCGCGAGGCGAGACTCGGGAGCGCGAGCGGGGCCCCTGGGGCGCCGCCGTCCTTCTTCGCCCCGGCGCCGGGGGCTGCAGCCCTGGTCCCCGCTCCTCTGTCGGGCCAGTCTGCAGGCCGAGAGAGTCGGACGGCGCCCGGAGCGCGGATCTCGCCTTGTGGAGGACAGCGCGTCGGCTGCGGTTCTCTCTCGACCTCTTCTGCCCGGCGCTTCGGCCCGGGCCGCTCAGGTGCAGGTGCGTGCGGCCTCGGGGTTTGGGGACGCCGCAGCCCGGCTCGGGGAGGGGGCGCTAGGCCGGGAGCCGCAGCGCGGGAGGGACGAGCCCGGGCCGGCGGGGGGAGGGGAGCGGGAAGCGTCTTTGTTGTTGGCGACCGGGATCCCTCTCGGCACAGGGGAAAGGCGGGGAAGCCACTCCTGATCGGGTCTGTGTTTTTGAGAGGATTCTCTGATGGTTGCGTGAAGGGGAGCGGTAGGACAGTCCCTGCGGTCCGTGGAGCGGCCGGAGTCAGGGGGTGGGGGAGGGAGGACCGACCGACACTCTAAGAAGGTCTTTGGTCCTCCTCGCTGAAGAGAAGGGTTCCATTTCATTTCCTTTGCTTTTCTCTCAGTGGATGAAAAGATGGGGTCAGGTTCCCATTCCCCTCACTGGCGCACTGAGAGATTCGCGGGTGCCTAAAAGCTTTCTCCTGAATGCCCTTATATCTCTGTCGGGCGCGATTTTAGATTGAATCTGCACGGGGCTTGGCGATTTGTGTATTCCGGTGGGGCTGTCGTAGGGTTCTTTTTCTTTAGATGGTTGGGCTTTAATCTTATTTGTTTTCGAACTCTAAGGTAGGCTTATCAGGAATCGTTTTTGAATTGGAAAATTTAAAGGTTTTGTTTGGGATTTTTGTTAACCCCGAAACAAAGTTATGTCAAATTAGATTGTACTGTGTGGGGGCTCTCGTAAAGGAAAGAGTGTATTTAACCTGGGGTTTTTGTTTAAAAAAAAAAAAAAGTTCAGATCTTTGATCTTTGGTGAGATTTCTGCCAATGCCCGAAGAGAATTTTTTGTAAATGATGCTTTAAGTCAGTGTGAAGTAGATTTGGTAAGCAAAAGGATGAATAACGGAATACAGAGGGTGACCTTTAAATTTCGCTGTTTATGAAATGTGTTCCTGTTTAATACTTTTTGTGATATATGATGCTTGATCTATAGATGATTCATTTGGAATTTTTTTATGCCTCTAATAAATCTTTGGAGATCTTGTGCCAACATATGAAACTATAATACCTAATGAGTCGGAGTAGAAAGCCAGATACATGTTGTAATAACGTTAATCTGTTTAGATTAACAGGGAAATTTACATTAAAATGAACTTTTTTCCGTAAAGAGTTTCTCTACATATGTTTATAGCATGAATTTCAGTTGGGTGACATCTAATGATAGCCAGTATTTTGAAAATTGTCATGATTGCTAGTATTCTAATTTGAGACTGCCCAACTTGTTGGTAAGTTTTTATTTGGAGAATAGGGGTCGTGTTACTTAAGGAACAGCAGAGGTAAAAATCTCTGTTGTGCAGTAATTGTCATATCATTTGAAATCCAGAAGGAAATGAATGGCACCTTCACCTATATTTTGACCTCTCTTTTCTCCTACTCTAGTGTTAATAAGGTTAATTGGCAAGGACAGGATTAGATTTTTAGCAGGCTAGGCAGTTTTAATTTTGTCCCTTAGTGTGCAGTATTCTAGTTGATGAGTAGCTTGTTTCCTTGAGTATCTTTGCCCATTTTGAAATGTTTATGAAATGACTGCTGACAAAGAATTTTCTGTTTCCTGGGACAAACAAAATCACCAAAAAACATCATGAAAAAATAATGTTTTTAGTAGCTTAATGAACACAGAAGAATTAAGCAATTAGTGTCTGTTCCAAGTTTGACACTGAATTGGTCTACAACTCCAGGCACGCTATCCCACATCTGAGTCAGTTTTCTCCATCTGTAATATAGGGCTGATAAAATGTGCCACCTGCTCACTTTATAAAAAGGGGAGTGAGAACCATATAAGCAACAGTTACTCTGGTTATGTGACATTGATATAAGTTAAATGAGAATACTTTTTAATGCAGTGCTCTTACTTTGTTTTGATATTATGAATTTCAATCCTTTGATGAACAGTTAGCATAAAGATAAGGAGAATGACTCTCCCTATGCCATCATTTAAGAATTAAAATTTCTTCCGTATTAAGATTGGTGTTAAGATCTTTAGAAGCAGTGATGACAAGAAAATAGAGTATATTTTATTGGTTGGTTTATTTACTGGTAGATTTTACCTCTGATTTATCCAAAGTTTTGCTCTTAATTCTGAAAATTCCCCCTACCCTTCCTACTCTTTAAAATTTCTCACACACATTGCCCCATTTGCCTGTCGAATCCAGCCTTGTGAGTTGGAGAGAGGGAAGGTAAGTTTGTGGCCTTTTTTTTTTTTTTTTTTTTTGAGACGGAGTTTTGCTCTTGTTGCCCAGGCTGGCGTGCAATGGCGCGATCTCGGCTCACTGCAACCTCTGCTTCCCGGGTTCAAGTGATTCTTCTGCCTCAGCCTCCTGAGTAGCTGGGATTACAGGCACCCGCCACCACGCCCGGCTAATTTTTTGTATTTTTAGTAGAGATGGGGTTTCACCACGTTGGCCATGCTGGTCTTCAACTGCTGACCTCAGGTGATCCACCTGCCTTGGCCTCCCAAAGTGCTAGGATTACAGGTGTGAGCCACTTCACCGTTTGTGGAATTTTTACAGATGAAATAAATAAAGCCCAGATAAGTTAATTATTTCAGTTGCCTAAAGCTAAGCAATTAGTAAGAAGTAGAATTGAGGCTTGAACCTGGGTCTTCTCTAGTCCTGAATCCTTTGCTTTGGAGCAGTGTTTTCCAAACACCTGTTCATGCCCAAGAGTTTTGTCCAAGTGAAGTGAGAACTAACATAGCAATATAAATGTTGGTGCCATACAATATAATGAATATCCATGTACCCATCACCCAGTTAAACAAACAAAACTACCAATTAAAACGAAGTGTCCGGCCAGGCTCGGTGGCTCACGCCTGTAATCCCAGCACTTTGGGAGGCCGAGGCAGGCGGATCACCTGGGGTCGGGAGTTAGAGACCAGCCTGACCAACATGGAGAAACCCCATCTCTACTAAAAATACAAAATTAGCCGGGTGTGGTGGTGCTTGCCTGTAATCCCAGCCACTCGGGAGGCTGAGGCAGGAGAATCGCTTGAACCCAGGAGGCAGAGGTTGTGGTGAGCCAAGATAGCACCATTGCACTCCAGCGTGGGCAGCAAGAGCAAAACTCTGTCTCAGAAAAACAAAAACAAAAAATGAGGTTTCCTTAGTATGTTAATACCTCTCTTAAATGCTGTTCCCTTTTCCCCCCGATATCTAACCAGTGACCCAAAGTTGACATGCATCCTTCCTATATCCACGTGTTGATACTTAACTACATACCTTTATCCTATGAACATTATATATATAGTTTTATTTTGATTGTCTTAAGACTATTTAAATACAGATATCTTTATTTAGCTTGCTTTCTTCACACAACTTGGCCAAGATTTATCTATGTTTATTTAGGTAGCTCTAGTTTATTTACTTTTACTGTTAAGTGGTATGTGCTCTGTTATATAACTATGTCAGGTTTCTGTTGATGGTCATTTTTGTTGTTTCCATTTGTTTGCTATTAAACAGTACTATAAGGAATATTCCTGTATATGTTAGGTATCTGTTGTGTAAGACTTCTAGAGCATTGGTTCTTGACCCTACCTACATCCCATGTTCATAGAAAATATTTTACAGTACTTTAAAGAAAGCATTGGCCTTAATAAAATAAGAAAAAATTGTAATAAAGTAATATGTGTTTCACTTTGTAAATACTCGAGCTCAAGACTACATTCAAGATTAGCCACCAAGTGTAATGGTCGACCAGCAACATCAGAATCCCTTGGGAGCTTGTTGGAAATGCAGAGCATCAGACTTTAACCTACTGATGCAGATGCTGTTTTTTTTGTTTGTTTGTTTGTTTGTTTGTTTTTTAATAATGTAAAAGACAGGATCTCTGGAGCCATACAACTCACTGTAACCTCAAACTCCTGGGCTCAAGGGATCCTCCCACTTCAGCCTCCTGAGCATCTGGGACTACAGGTATGCACCATCACGCCTGGCTAATTTTTAGATTTTTTACAGAGACAGGGTCTTGCTATCTTGCCCAGGCTGATCTTGAACTCCTGGCCTCAAGTGATCCTCCCTCCTCAGTATCCCAAAGCACTGGGACATTGGGATTACAGACATGAGCCACTGTGCCCGGCCAGATGCTGTATTTTATCAAGATTCCCAGGTGATGCATATACGCATTGAAATATAAGAAGCACTGCTAAAAGAAATAGTAGTAATTAGACGCTTTGTACCAATGGATGGTGTCTCCATCAATACAACAGCTACAGATTAAAACAGGTATGTTAGCCATTCAATTACCAATGCTGGGCCTGTCATTGGTGGAAAAGTGGAAAATGATTTTCTGAAATAACAAACTATCCTCAGAAAAGTTTAAACAGAAATAAAAGTGCAATCTTACCTCTTTACACAATGATTGCATTCATAACAAATCATCTATGTTAAAACTATACAAATAAACTTGGTATTAAATCCTGTTTAGAATTATCTGACATTAGTGGGTTTTTTTTCCTCTTTCTGTTCCCCTCTATGAATGTCCAGCAGAATATTCAAGTCATGAGGCATGGAGCAGCACTATTTATTTATTTACTTACTTACTTATTTATTTATTTTTTGAGACAGATTCTCACTCTGTTGCCCAGGCTGGAGTGTAGTAGCATGATCACTGCCCACTGAACCCTCGACCCCCCCCAAGCTCAAACAATCCTCCCACCTGGGCTTCCCGAGTGGCTGGGACTACAGGCATGCACCACCACACCCAGCTAATTTTTGTATTTTTTTTGTAGAGACAAGGGTTTCACCATGTTGGCCAGGCTGGTCTTGAACTCCTGAGCTCAAGTGATCTGCCTACTATGGCGCCGCACCCCGCCTGCCCCCTCCAAAAGTGCTGGGATTACAGGTGTGAGCCACTGCGCCCAATCTGAGCAGCACTTTCTTTATGCAAGAAAAGTGCCTGGCATTCCTGGCCTCTATTTAGTAGTGCCCCTCATTCATTATAGTAGCCAAAAGCTGTCATTGAGAAAGATTGCCCTGGTTTATAAATCTGGTAGTAGGTTGCTAGATCACAGCGTATGAATTTCTTCAACTTTATTAAATAACTGTCAGTTTTCTGTACAAAGTACACCTTCCAGTCCATAATGCATGAGAGAGGGTCTGCTTGTCTGCATTTCAGATATTTTAGAAGGTAGAAAAATATTAGTAGTAATATTTTATTAATTTTTGCCATTCTGAGGAGTATGAAATGGTACCTCATTGTAGTTTTTATTTGCATCTTGTTTTAATGTATTCTTTGTAATAATACTTGGTAGGCATTAAAAATATCTTCCAGCCTGGGCAACATGATGAAACCCCGTCTCTACTAAAAATACCAAAACTTAGCCGGGTGTAGTGGTGGGCGCCTGTAATCCCAGCTACTCAGGAGGCTGAGACAGGAGAATCGCTTGAACCTGGGAGGCAGAGGTTGCAGTGAGCCGAGATCGCGCCACCACACTCCAGCCTGGGGGACACAACGAGACTCCGTCTCAAAAAAAAAAACAAAAAACTTCTTCCACTCTTTAGCATGCATTTTCACTTTAAATATGTTGTCTTTTAATGACTAGAAGTTTTTAAATTTTAATATCAAATGTATCATTCTTTTGGAGAAAGCCTTCTCTATACTGGGGTTATAAAAATTCTTTCAGAGCATCTTTTAAGAGTTCACATTTAGATCTTAAATTTTTGTTGAACTGTTTGTATATAATGAGGTGCTCATGGATCTAAATTTACTTAAAAATGACTGCCCTTTATTGTGAAATTAGGTAATTTTTTATGTTAAGATGTTCTGATGAAATTACAGTGATAGTAATTGTTTTTAGTTCTTAATATCCCTTTGTGTCAAAATTAAAATTTGACACCTCTTTCATTCCAACTTTTCTCTTTTTTACTTTACCTGTTTTTTGAAATCCCTAAGGTTTAGGAACTACTACTTTAGTGTACTCTGATTCTTATGTTTCATCTGTGTCTCACGTTTACCCACTACAGCATCATCAAATGTGAGTAGACACTCTTAAATACTAATCATTGATCCTCATCTGCATCTTCCACATTTTGGAGTTTGCTTGACATGTCTTTTCACCACTTTTTATTATGGCTAGGATTTTAAAAATGATACTGATGACCCTAATTTTTTTTTAACAGAATAGAATTTCAGGCTAAATTTAAATGTTACTTGAATATAAATTTTTCTCAGCTATAGGGTCAAACTTCTTTGTTTTCCTAGTAATTAAAAGTGAGAATGATTAAACAAGTTCTTGCATACAGCTAAAGCTGAAAAACGGGAAAGGAAAATTGGGCCAGTGTCCACTGGGTACCAGTCACTATTCTGGGAATGGGAGGGTGGGGATGACGTCTATGAGCAAAACAAGCAAAGCTCCCTAACTTCCTGGAGCTTATCACCTACCAGAGGCCCACTGATAATATGCACAACAAATAATATATTAGAAAGTGATAACTGCTTTGGAATAAAAGAAAACATAGGGGTAAGGTGGACCAAAGGAGTTAGTTGAACCTGTTAAATAGGGAAGAAGAGAATGGGCAGAGATGTGCAGTCAGTGAGAGTATTAGCAATTCAGATATTAGCAAAATACTGGAAGAGTGGATAGAATATGGTCTTTAAGTGAAACCTGTGTTCCTGGCTCTCTCCACCTTTAAGTTGTGTGAACTTGACAAGCTAATTAACTTAACCTGAATTCTTGATTTCTTCATGATAACCTGGGAAAAGTATTATTAAGATTAAAAGATATAACAAGTGAAAGTGCCTACTTCCCGCCCCCCACTTGTTCTCATAGCACTCTGTACTTTATTTTCATAGCATTTATTACGGTCTATAATTATCTGTGTCATTATTTGATAAATATTTATCTCACTCATTCTAAAACATTGATGGAAAGAACCAGTCAGTGCAGTAAATCTATTTTGTTAACATACAGTCATTTGTAGACAAACCCTAAACCTTTTTCATGTAAAAATCATCTCATGCAGATTTATTGAGAAAGTGTTTTGTACTTATAAAATGTCTTTATGCTAGAGCTTCAGATTATATTACAGGTATTAGCCCATTAATTACCACATGTCATCTTTGTGATGAAGGCAATGGATATGTATCATCTTGCAGTTGAAGGAACTGAGGTTGCTAATTGCATAGAGACAGAAAATCAGAGAATTTGGATCAAATCTGATTACATTTGATTATATTTTCCTTTCTTTTCTTCAATAGTGTTAACATGGACTCTCTTTAAAGTATAAAAGCAAAAATACGTAGATTGTTGGAAAATCACTAGCAAACAAGCAATTAATATTTTAGTTATGACTTTACTTTTCAGTTTTTTCCTCATGAGAAGCTTCTTATAGTGTCTGAGGCGATGTTAGAATTCTATGCATGTAGCAAACACATGTACCCCATAAATAGGTAAAATATTATCTATCAGTGAAAAAAAAAAGGATGGCAATAGTTAGAGGCCTTTACACTTAAAAATACTTTATACAGATAAATACTTTTTAAAATTATGGCTTATCAGAGTATTTAAGATTTATGTTGAGGATGTAGTCACATTAAAAGGGTAGGATTTAGAAAATGCATAGCACATGCCTAATGTAGATCAGAGTGAAGAAAGGGGGTTGAAACAACTTCATTTACTTGGTGCAGCCAAGTCTCCATTCCAATCACAAGAAACTTGAAGTAAAGCAAGTGCCTCCAGGAACAAAAAAGACATTATCAATCATGTCAAACTTGTTTGGCTTCTGAATTTAGATGTTTTTTTAAGTTTGTTTTGAAAATTAAAATCAATGGAAATAATTCGTATAATAAACTTTTCCCAAAAATGTCATCTGCAGATTGTGACCTAGATATTTTGTTTCTGATTACTGTCCTGCTTAGTGTGCTGATAATTTTTCACTCTAGCTCTGTGGACCCAACCCCTAAAAGTAATGATTATTCTCTGCATATCAGTTATTAGCAAAGAAAATGTCATTTAGTAACTTGTGTTGGCAAGCCTACATCTGAAACACTACAAGTTACATTTTCTTCCGAGCTTTTTAACAGACCTCATTGTCACTTTTATTAATCAAATAGTTAGGGGCTGATCACAGTTCCTTTACAACTAATTGATAACAACCTGCTACAGACTTCTTTGTTCCTTCTCCAGTTCCACTGCTTCATTTGACTAGCCTGAAAAAAATAAAAAAACTAAAAGGGTGGGGGTGGGGTGGAAGGTGGGGGTAATGAGATAATAGCCAGAAGCAGGACTTTACATATATAAAGGGCGTTCTGATACAAACCCCTAGGGTAATGGCTTTCCATTTTTCATTAGATTCTATAAAAAATACATTTTGCTTCATAACCTAATTCATACATATGCACCCAAAAACCAAAATAAGTCTCACTAAAGAGATTATCTAAATTAATCAGCATGGGCACGGGTCAGGGGAGACTGTTTTTGCCCCCTACGGAAGGAAGTACAGCTTAAACAGAGGCTTAAAAACTAGTAAAAGTTTCATTTATTTGAAGGGGGAGTGATGAGTTGGGGAGATTTTATCAACAAAAAAGGAACTATATGTGGTAAGGCACAGAAGCAGAAAAGAACCTCTCTTAGCGAGGAACAGCCTGTTAAATTAAATAAATGAATAGGACAGTGCTCAGAAATAAGGCTAGAGACCAAGGAGGTTAGGGGGAATCATGTATAGCATGCCAGAGAATTTAGACTTATTTAAGAGGGCTTGAAAGGCCCATTGGAACATTTTAAACGGGAAAGTGACATCACCTGGTGGCAGTGTAGAGCATGGATTAGGGGGGTATGAAATAGATATTAGTGAGTGATTTTATAACATTCATTGAAAAGTGGTTGAGCTAAAAATGTGGCTAAGAGGTTTGGAGAGAGGTCCATAGGAAGTAGACCTTGATTAAATGAGAGGAATGAAGAGGGGGATGGGGAAAGAGTGAAATGCAGATGGAGATATTTCAGAGTCTAGAGTTTAAGGGGAGAGACCTGAAATCTTAGAGATTTAGATTTTTAGATCTAGGTAACATTGTAGTATAAAGGGTAGTTAAAGCATTAGGTTTGGGTGAGATAAAAAGAGGAAGACAAAAGACCAATCTATAAAAATAAATAAATAGGTTAAAAAAGAGTTTGAAGAAACCATCAGAGAAACCAAGATTGAAGGTTAATTTCAAGAAGGAAGGAAAGGACAACGATGTTAAATGCTATAAAGTGATCCTGTATAAGTTGAAGATTGAAAAACACCTGTTATACTTCGAAATTGTTAAGAGGTTGTCAGTGATCCTACAAGTTGATGATAGATGTTATATTACAATTCATTTTGGGCCTGACAGGGAATATTGGTAAGTGAGAAGTAAAGAGGTTTGATTCTGAAAAAAGAAAACAAACAAACAAACAAAAAAAAAACAACTCAGGTACAGTAGGTAGAATCTAGATACAGATACATGCAAAAAAAAAAAATTTATTTATTTATTTATTTATTTTGAGACAAAGTCTCGCTCTGTCTTCCAAGCTGGAGTGCAGTGGCACGATCTCGGCTCACTGCAAGCTCCGCCTCCCGGGTTCAGGCCATTCTCTTGTCTCAGCCTCCTGAGTAGCTGGGACTACAGGCACCCGCTACCATGCCCGGCTAATTTTTTGTATTTTTTTTTTTAGGAGAGACGGGGTTTCACGGTGTTAGCCAGGATGGTCTCGATCTCCTGACCTTGTGATCCACCCACCTCGGCCTCCCAAAGTGCTGGGATTACAGGCGTGAGCCACTGCACCCAGCCCATGCAAAAATTTTTTAGGCAAGTGCATGAACTCTGATGTGGAAACAGCTTCATGCTTTCAAGATACTGAAAGATGGTGAGTGAGAGAGGCTGCAACTATAGTGATGAGGGGGGGATAGTATCAAGATATGGTTGGAGGAGTAAGCAAAAGCCACTTGACACAAGGCCTTTAAGGACCTGTGGAGAAGTTTGACTTTTTTTTTTTTTTTTTTTTTGAGATGGAGTCTCACTCTGTCGCCCAGACCGGAGTGCAGTGGCATGATCTTGGCTCACTGCAACCTCAGCCTCATGAATTCAAGCGATTCTACCACCTCGGCCTCCCGAGTAATCCTGGGATTACAGGCACACGCCATCATGCCTGGCTAATTTTTGTATTTTTAGTAGAGACGGGGTTGCACGCTATTGGCCAGGCTGGTCTCGAACTCCTGTCCGCCTCAGCCTCCCAAAGTGCTGGGATTACAGGCACGAGCCACCATCCCCGAACCTTGATTTTTTTACAAGTAGAGAGAGAAGCCATCAAGGAGTTTTTAAGCGGGAAATCACCTTGTAGGCCATCTAGAAAAGAAACTGTAGATTAGGAGAACATATGAATGGAAGAAATTCACATTTACTCAAATATTTTTCTTTGTGTTTACTCGCACATTTTGAGTTGTTCTTTCTGTTTTCTTATTCTATATAACCCTAGTTAGTCCTTTCATTTCCTCATAGTGAGAAACTAGTACAAAAAGGATAGAAAAGGCAATCTTAATAAATTCAGAGAATTGCATTTGTTCTTATTTACAATTAAAGGTGACATAAATTGACTTTTCAATTGAACTGTCTTTTTTGGGGTTTAGACTTTTAAGATATTAAAGTCAATGAAAATTTCCTGCCTATCTGATACTCTTCTGGCTTGTTTTTAGTAAGGCTCCTAAAGAATTTACTTTTCTTTTAGAAATGTCATTTAGAGGCTTTTAAAATATTCTCAGTATTTTTAATGGAATGTAGAATTAGTGTTTTTGTTTTTTTTTTTCCTGTAAGAACAAGGCAGGAAGAGAGCCATATTTAGCTGCATAAAGATAATGTTAACATAGGATATGATGTCCCCGAAATAGGCAGTTTACAGAGAAGAGGGAGGATTTAGTATAATTTTGCCAGAGAAGCTCTATGTCTCATAGTGCATTATTTTCACATTAAAATTGAGGCAGTAGGGGGCATAGAGCTCATTTAAATAGAATTATAGCCAGAACCTTCATTTTCCAACTCTTGGGCTAGTGCTCCTTCCACAATTCCTATATTTCCTACAGGTCCAAGTAATGTTGTCGAAGATATATTTAATTCATCTAATAACAGGGTCCGTGGGATCCCTGCCTAAAAGGGTATTCAAGACCATTTAGTAACCTGATGTGCAACATTTGTAAGGGTGAGCAAACCACCCGTCTTATATGCCTGCTTTCTTCCTTATCACAAAGAAGTATTTACACCAAAGATACCCTAGACATATAGACTACCAAATAAAAACTACAGGCTCAGCCTATGAGATTCATCTCAAATAAAGGATTTGCCTCAATGTTTTTACAAACCTCTTCTGCTTTCCTCCATCCCACTCTTCCCCAGTTGCATTACTTGGCGTACAGCTTTGGAAACATTGTTCTGTCAGCTTTGGCTAAAATACTTTTCACACCTACCCTAGGACATTTCTTTGAAAGAAAAAACAAAAACAGTATTTGCTTGTATTGTTGCTACTCAGCTCTCTTTTTTTTTTTCCCTGAGAGTCTTGCTCTGTCGCCCAGGTTGGAGTGCAGTGGCACAATCTCGGCTCACTGTAGCCTCTGCCTACCAGGTTCAAGCTATTCTCATGTCTCAGCCTCTTGAGTAGCTGGGATTTACAGGCATGCACCACCACACCTGGCTTATTTTTGTATTTTTAGTAGAGATGTGGTTTCACCATGTTGGCCAGGCTTGCTCTGAAACTCCTGACCTCAGGTGATCCATCCACCTCAGACTCGCAAAGTGCTGGGACTACAGGTGTGCACCACCACGCCTAATTTTTTTGGTAGAGACAGAGTTTTGCAATGTTGCCCAGGCTGGTCTCAAATGCCTGAGCTCAAGTGATCCACCTACCTCGGCCTCCCAAAGTGCTGGGATTACAGGTGGGAGCCACCACTCCCAGCCAGAGATTTGTTTTTAAATTTCTCACATGTCTAAACCTGCCCTTTCCCATGTGTGTTGTGAGTTTCACTTTTGTTGCCCAGGCTGGAGTGCAATGGCATGATCTTGGCTCACCGCAACCTTCGCTTCCTGGGTTCAAGCGATTCTCCTGCCTCAGCCTCCTGAGTAGTTGGGATTACAGGCATGCACCGCCATGCCCAGCTAATTTTTTTTTTTTTTTTTAGTAGAGATGGAGTTTCGCCATGTTGGTCAGGCTGGTCTCGAACTCCCAACCTCAGGTGATCTGCCCACCTTGGCCTCCCAAAGTGCTGGGATTACAGGCGTGAGCCACCATGCCCAGCCTGCCATGTTTTTACTTCCTTTCCACCATGCACCCTATGCTTTTCTTCTTTCTCACTTTACACATTATCCTCCTAGCCTGGAGGATTTTCCCTCCGTTTTGGGAAGTCATATCTAAATGAAGTTCTAATTCTCTCACAAAGGCTTTCCTAATTCTTGATCTCTGCTGTCTTCTGATTTCTGAAAGCTTAAAATCTACTCCACATTAAATAGCCCTTAATTTTTTATTGGATGAAAAGACCCTACAGAACATTAATTCCCAATCTGTTAAATATATTGTTCTTATTTTCTTATATTAGGCATCTAGACTATTCTTTGAAATCTTTATTCCATTTCTTCTTAAGCACTACTGAAAAAAAAATATGAAAAGACAAAATTTCCATATTTGAAGAAGGTGGTGAAATGTAAACTTTTTGAGGCTGGAAAAGTTTTATTAAGCACAAGTAACAAGTGTTTGTTACACATCTAAGAGTAGTGCTATTTCTTCAAACCTTTACTTACAGATGCATATGATTAAGGGAAAACAGCTGCAGCCAGAGGAAAAGGAAGTGGTAGAGATGACAGTTTATGCAGCTAGCCAAACTGGGTAGACAAACTGAAGGCCACATTAGTAAGGATTGACTGACATGTTACAACATCTGTGTAAAGAGAGTTAAAGAGTATTACATTTATATTGAGAGTGCGTAAATGTTATAATTCCCCCATATCTCTACTAAAAAGGTATTATATATAGTATATGGAAAAGGGATTGATAGTTAAACGAGGAATATAACTTCCTTTGGGAAATAAATTCTTTGCAAGATGGCTTCATTTTAATTTCATTTTTTATATTTTTTGAGACAGGGTCTTCCCCTGTTGCCCAGGCTGGATTGCAGTGGCACGATCATGGCTCACTGTAGCCTGGACTCCTGGGCTCAGGCACTCCTCCCACTTCAGACTCCTGAGTAGCTGGGACCACAGGCGTGTGCCACCACACCCAGCTAATTTTTATTTTTTGCACACACTATGTTGCCCAAGCTGGTCTTGAACTCTTAGGCTCAAGTGATCCTTCCACCTTGGCCTCCCAAAGTGCTGGGATGAGCCACTGAGCGTGGCCTGCAGAATGACTTTATATCTCGTGTAGGGCAAGGTTACAAGAAGTTTAATGATATGGAGTGGTTGAAACCCTCTAAGCCAACTGTTATTAATTAGTTTTATAGGTTATTCTTGGAGCTGCCACTTCTGTAACTTTTCTTGGTTAATCTTTAGGTAAAAAGGGGACAGATCGATTTATTAGCCATTAGTTGGCACCTAAAATTCTTTCTAGTTATAAATTCATGTGTCTCCAATGAGAGACCTAAACATTTTCTTATTGTTCTGTACTTCCTCTTGGGCACCCACCACTGAACATCTTAACCCTTATTCTAAGAGGTTTTGTATATAATCAGCCTCAGGGCTGCTAAAAGAGAGAGGTGACATTTCCTAACCAAATTCAGCTTCTTCAGCTCAGAAAAAAGGATCTTTTTTGTAACAACATGAAAACCTATACAGGGGTTTAATCAATTTTCTCTATGTCCATTTATCCCATTTTCCCTTTTAATTCTGTCATTTGCCTTTGAAAAGGTGAGGAGAGGGACACTCCTATGTCTTGAAGAAGGTATATATATATATGTGTGTGTGTGTGTGTGTGTGTGTGTGTGTGTTTTGGTAGAAGATAGAACTGTATATATACATAGACCCCCTGTTTATTTGCTTGACTTTGTAATAACCATCAGAGGACTTTTTAAACAGCATTTCCACTAGGAAAAGCTGAAGCCTTATGCTACAAATTTGGCATCTTTTTTATTCGCAGGCTGAAATTCTAACCCTCCTCCTTCACCAGTATCTCTAAGTTACCAAGAACTCAAGATATTTTTTAGAAGTTTGATATCTTGACCAAGTTCTCTTGAACCCCCACTGGATAGGTGACAGAACTAGGGATATTCCTTAATGCCCGTATGTAGACATATTTTCAGGGCAGGGATAAGAAGTCTGCTACTACATTTGTAGTCTGCAATTTTATGCAATTCTAAAAGGTAAAAAAAGAAATTGAAGTCAGGAGTACAATGTAGAAATTCCTATCTACAGCTGAGAATGTTAATCATATAGAAGTGAAGTTGGGGACAGAATGAGCATTCACTGAATCAAGATATGAGTAGATTAAGATTCAGCTTGGTTTATTTTGTAACAGAAATGTCTTACACAGCACTGGAAATATCCATCTTAACCACAGATGAGATAGGTGCAAAAAGGAAGGGTTCTTTTAGCTTTCTGAATAGAAATTAAGATATTATAGCTGTTCTAGATTGGGTGAGTGGTAAAGCCTGAGAAGCTTAAAATGAAAATGTAATATATCTTAAGAACCTCCAGAGCTTTGAGAAAGTAGTTTTCAAGTCAGTCTGTTATTAAATATTTTGGACCTTTTGTCCCAAAATTTTGCATGTAGTTTCAGGAGTTTTCCATGAACCACAGACTCTAAATAGTCCTGTTGCATTCCAAAGTAATTTTTAGGCTTGACCCCAAGCTGTTGGCACATTAAGTGATTTTGCATGGAATTGATTAAATAGTACCTAGCTCCAAACCATCCAAATAAGGGTTTGTCCAAAGTCAGGTCTGAGAGCAATATACAGTATAATGTTATCCTGAGACATTGACATTTTCTGGTAGAAGATATTAATAAGAAAGTTAACTAAGTATTAGAACATTGACAGATTGGTGTTTCAGAGGCTGAACAGCTTGATGCATTCTTCAAATTGCAGACTTTACAAAGTAAGGTAATGTAGTACTTCTCAACTTTAAAAATCTATACTGGGTCATAGCCTCCTTTTTCCATACTGGTATTCTACAGAAGGCAGAAGAATCTTGAGAGTAAGTTGCAAAGACAGATAATTCAGCCTGAAACACAATTATATACCCTATTTGGCCAGGACATAGGCTTTAGGCAAGTAAGTACTGGTCTAGTCAAATTCCTTAAGAAGTTATAACTTCTTGGCTTCCAGGTCTAAGAACACTTCCTGATGACTGCCGAATATGAAACCTGGCTTTACCATTTACTAACACTGTGGTCTTGCATAAGTTAAACTTATCTATGTTTCTGTTTCCTCATCTGTAAATGGGGTGGGAGGAGGGAGGAAAAAATAATATCTATCTCATAGGATTGTTAAAGCACTTGGAGCAAGACCTAGTAAGTGCTGCATAAGTGTGTTTTGGTAAATTAACACTAGCCTGGCTTTTCTAACCTAGCAAAGTTTTAAACCTGAAAGTTTGGATTTGCCAGTCAATAATAATACTGTTTGATTTGTTTTGACAAAATTCAGCTCAGCCAGCAGTGGCTTTTGAGTGATTTCTGTGTGGCAGCCATTGCTAGGTGTAGGTATACTTGAATTTAAGTATGTGCAGTGGGGAGGGGTATGTTATATGGTTCAAAACTAATAAGGACAAACATGACCTTATAGTTAGTAAATGATTTATGAAATGGTTCATTTGATTAATTGTACAATCAAAAGAAACTTTTTTTTTTAGGAGACGTGTTCTTGCTTTGTCACCTAGACTGGTAGTGCCATGGTGTGATCATAGCTTACTGCAGCTTCAAATTTCTGGGCTCAAGTATTCTCCTACCTCAGCCACCCAAGTAGCTGGCATGAGCCACCACACCTGGCTAAAATGAATATTTTTAAGCCCAAGAAGTCTAGTTCCTTTTGAAATAAGACTTTCTGGGCCCTTTGTATACATTTCCATGCTTTTAGAAGGTAGCTTTTAATAATATGTACAGACTGCAATTTAATTTTTTAGTAATAATGCCCCAAGTGCTAAAGATAAAACTTCTAAAAATTTTGGCAGCTGGGTGTTGTGGCGGGCACCTGTAATTCCAGCTACTTGAGAGGCTGAGGCAGAGCCTACTTGAACCCAGGAGGCAGAGGTTGCAGTGAGCCCAAATGGTGCCACTGCACTCCAGCCTGGGCAACAGACTGAGACACCATCTTTAAAAAATCTAAAAAATTTGAAATTTAATGTATTTATTACCTTAATCCAGTTTTATATGTATACACAAATTGGTTATAGTATCTATTTTGTTACCAACTGATAAGTAAGAAATAAGTCAAACATCAGTAGATGAAAGGACAAGCAAAATGTGCATTATATTGTGAAATATATATTTGATCTTCATTCTTGTGTTGTGTCATACAACTCCAACAATCCTTAGAATCTCCAAAGTGAAGTATCCTTTTTTTTTTTTTTTTTTTTTTTTTTGAGGTAAGAGTCTCGCTCTGTCGCCCAGGCTGGAGTGCAGTGGTGCGATCTCAGCTCGCTGCAAGCGCTGTCCTGGGTTCGCACCATTCTCTTGCCTCAGCCTCCCGAGTAGCTGGGACTACAGGTGCCCGCCACCACACCCAGCTAATTTTTTTGTATTTTTAGTAGAGACGGGGTTTCACCATGTTAGCCAGGATGATCTCCATCTCCTGACCTTGTGATCCGCCCGCCTTGGCCTACCAAAGTGCTGGGATTACAGGCGTGAGCCACCGCGCCCGGCCAGTGAAGTATCTTTGTATGCTAACAAGTTGACTGAAAGCCATGCACCTCTAGGTAGCTATTGGATGGATGTTAGTTACCCAGAAACAGGCAGGATTAGAGGGTTGGGACTTACAGTCCTGCCTGTTAATCTCTGGGGAGGAGAGAGGGCGTGAAGGTTAAGTTGATACCAACAGCCAGTGATTTAATCAATCATTGCCTACTTAACAAAGCTTCCATAAAAATCCAAAAGGACTGGATTCAGAAAGCTTCCAGATGGCTGAGCACATGGAGGGTGGCATCCCCTTCCTGCATGCCTTGCCCTGTGCATCTCTTCAACTGTATCCTTTGTAATATCCTTTATAATAAACTGGTAAATCTGTCTCCCTGAGTTCTGTGCGTCGCTCTAACACATTAATCAGACTGGAGTAAGAGGTTGTGGGAACCCCAATTTATAGCCAGTTAGTCAGAAGCATAGGTAAAATAACCTGGGGCTTTAGATTGGGATTGGAAGTGGGGAGCCCTCAACCTGTGGGATGTGACACTGTCTCCAGGTAGATAATGTTGGAATTGAACTGGGTGGGAGGACACCCACCTGGTGTCCACTGCAGAAGCGATTGCTTGCATTGGGGGAAATCTCTCATACATCTGGTCACAGAAGTATTCTGGTGATTGTTGTGGTGTGAGTGCAAAGGACAAAATAGTTTGTTTTAGGTACAATGGAATATTTTTCAGCCTTGAAAAGGAAGGGAAATTCTAAGACATGCTACAATGAAATAAGCCTGTCACAAAAGGACAAATATTGTATAATTCCACTTGTATGAGGTACTTAGAATAGTCAAATTCATAGAGACAAAATGGTGGTTGCCAGAGGCTGGCAGGAGAAGAAAATGATGTTATTGTTTAGTGGGTATAGAGTTACAGTTGGGGAAGATGAAAAATAAAATCTGGTGATAATTGCACAATAATGTGAATGTATTTAATGCCATGGAACTGTACACTTAAAATAGTAACTTTTATCTATATTTTACCATAATTTAAAAAACACAACATTATTTCCCTACAGTGACCAAGATACAAAAACCACTCATTTTGGAAAACAGCTGTAGGAAATGACAACCTCCCTTACTCTCTCACCTCTGCACTTCCCCCACCTTATCACCTGCCTTCCCCCCCCCAAATTAATTTGCTAAATGTAAATTTATGTTTATAAATTTTATATTAACTAAATTTTGGTAAATATAGTGTGCTTGTTTAGGAGCTTTGTGTTTTTTGTTTGTTTGTTTTTGTTTTTTTTTTGAGAGGGAGTCTTACTCTGTCACCCAGGCTGGAGTGCAGTGGCGTGATCTCCTCTCACTGCAAGCTCCACCTCCCGGGTTCATGCCATTCTCCTGCTTCAGCCTCCCAAGTAGCTGGGACTACAGGCGCCCGCCACCACGCCTGGCTAATTTTTTTGTATTTTTAGTAGAGATGAGGTTTCACCGTGTTAGCCAGGATGGTCTCGATCTCCTGACCTTGTGATTCGCCCACCTCGACCTCCCAAAGTGCTGGGATTACAGGTGTGAGTCACTGCGCCTGGCCAGGAGCTTTGTTTTTAGTAGCCAGAACAACTTTGAAAACCTGAAGTTTTTCAAATTATAAATTTCTTCATTCTTTTTATATACTATGGAAGATTGTATCTGAAGCTTATGAGAACATCTTAGTTACAAAGTTTTAGAACTAGAAGAAACCTTATTATCAGTTTATGCTTTTCACTTTGTAGAAAAGGAAAATGAGGTATAAAGAGATTGACTTCCCTAAAGTCACCAGCTTTTTAATAGTAAAACTAGAACTGAAAGCCATGGCTCTTTTGATTCTTACTGCTCTTTGGACTACACTGTGCTATCGTGCTGTCCAAAGGCTTCATTGGCATCTCACTAGAAGAATTTACTGGGTAAAATTTTTAATTACATTATTGGACCAAGAGTTAAAGCTGTACTATGTTCTCGAATATTTGTAAAGTATCTTCTGGTCCCATTGAAGAGATAAACAGAACATACTTGTTTGCCCTATAGACAGGGTATGGGTGTGTGTGAGAGAGAGAGTGCGTATGTGTGTGTTTGTAAGAGACAGACTGACACTGACTACTCTATCTCCAAAATCCTCTTTATTCTAGCAGTTACAGGAGTTCCAATTCTGCAGTCAGTCCTATTCAGACTATAAGCCTTCTGGGTCAATAGGCTTACACAAATATAAAGGAAACCCAATTTAGTTCTTTGCTTAGAAATATGAACAGTCAAGAAAGAAGCATTCCAACAGCATGAAACCCAAGATGAACAAGCATTACCTGAAAAACACAAATGAAGAGAACAAAAAGAAAAGCTTTATAGATATAGTGGATAGTCCTAGGATTCCTAAAAAGAAATTCCACATGGAACAGAGAAGATGGAGAGGAAATAGAAGAAAAATTATCTGAGCTAAATAAAGACTCAGGGCTTTAGATCAAATGGACCCATTAAGTATAAAACAAAATGAACAAACAATAACACACATTTAGATAATAGGCTTATGAAATTTCAGAGCCAAGGATGTAGGGAAATCTCATGAATATTTTTGAGGGAGAGATGAGAATCACTTTTAAAAAATCAGATTGGTAGACACTTTTATTACTTGGTACTAGAAAATGTGGACCAATGATTTAAATTTCGAGGAGAATTTTAAGAAACAACCTATAATTCTGAAGCAGACCTAGTTTGCTGTAAGTGTGGAAGTATACATAACAGTGTAGTTTACTTCCCCAGACCTTTGGGTTAAGGGGGTGGGGGGTAGTGCTTGGGAGTTGTAGTACAGCAAAATCAAACAAAAAAATCTTACAAAAAGGAGCTTGAGATTCAGAATCAACAGAGGTATGTGATGAAAAGAAGTACTAGGTAGGCAGGCAACTGGGCTGTGAACTAACCCAGAACATAATTATTTCAAATTAAAACAGAAATCACTGGGGTCTAAACATGTCTTTAAGAACAACATGGATTTTGTTGAACAAATTCTAATAAATTGGAATATGTTAAATGTAATAAAAAGGCAAAAACTTCAGAAAATTAAAGCCTCTTCTGAAAGTCCAAATGTGAAGCAAACGAAAATGTGCCTAATTTTTGAACAGTGAGGTGTAATTGAGTATCAAGAATGTAAACACCTTGACACTTGGAATTTAGTGACATAAAATTGCTGTTTATTCTCTGAGTTTTACCATGCCCCTTGGATGGGCAGTGAATGACACTGTAAGTACTTTTTATTATCCAATTAATGAGAATCAACCAATAGATAAAAACTTAATAAATTGCAAATGATATAAAACTTAATGTGAAACTTAATTGTATAGTCAGCAATAATGGTATATGATTACATGGGGGAGCCAGAAGAAACTTCCTAAAGTTGATAGAATAAGAAATACAGGTTCAGCTATAATATCTAAAGTTATAACTAATACAAACTAAAATAAATCAGAATGAGCAGAGAAGGCGGGAATTAGGGTAAATCTTCTCAGTCTTTCGTGTGTGTGTGTGTGTCTGTGTGACAGAGTCCAGCTCTGTCACCCAGGCTGGAATGCTGTGGCACAAACTTGGCTCACTGCAACCTCTGTCTCCTGGGCTCAAGCTATTCTCCTGTCTCAACCTCCCGACTAGCTGGGATTGCAGGCATGCACCGTCACTCCCAGCTAATTATTTATTTATTTATTTATTTATTTATTTATTTTTATTTTTATTTTTAGTAGAAACAGGGTCTCACCATGTTGGCCAGGCTGGTCTTGAAACTCCTGACCTCAAGTGATCGACCTGCCTCTGCTTCCTAAAGTGCTGGGATTCCAGGTATGAGCTACCTTGCCCGGCCCGCTCAGTCTTTTATAATGAGGCTACATTGTGATAAGAAATAATGGATTTTTTAAAAAAATGAGTATGGTAGTAAGCACTAGAAGAATTAAAAACAAATGACCCAAAATTGTAATTTCTGAGAACAAGGCTGAGGTTTGGGTTGGGATTAGGGAAGAGACTAAAGAAGTTTTAAGTGTTTTTTTGTTTGTTTGTTTGTTTTGGTCATTTTTTGTTTTTTATCAGTTTTGTACATGTATGTGGTCAGGAAGCCAAATAATTCTACAAATTCCCAGGGGCATTTAGTTATTTTTGAATGATTCTTTTGGTGTTTACTTCCATGTCGCTAGATAACAGTATTATATTACTACTTCTTACATGTTGACATCCCACTTACAGTAGAGAGCATAGCTGTCCCCCACCAGTATCGCACAAATACGCTCCCAGATCCCCCAACTTCCCTGTGTAATTTGCCATATCAGTCTCTTTTAAGATATGTCTTTCAGATTAGTCTGATTCCTCAGAGGAGGTTTTCCCAATATAAACCTCTACTCTTATGAGTTGGAGACAGTATCTAGGGAACTTCATTTTTTGAAGTGGACTTTTAACCAATCCTAATTGTAGCCTGGCAAGGAGACTTTTAAAAAATAGTGTAACATGCGGTTTGATTTTTTTTTTTTTTCTTTAGACGGAGTCTCGCACTGTCGTCCAGGCTGGAGTGCAGTGGTGCAATCTCGGCTCACGCAGCCTGTACCTCCTAGGTTCAAGTGATTCACCTGCCTCAGCCTCCCGAGTAGCTATGATTACAGGCACCTGCCACCACGCCTGGCTAATTTTTTGTATTTTTGGTAGAGATGGAGTTTCGCTATATTGGCCAGGCTGGTCTCGAACTCCTAACCTTGTGATCTGCCCGCCTCAGCCTCCCAAAGTGCTGTGATTACAGGCGTGAGACACTGCACCTGGCTGGTTTGTTTTTTTTTTAAACTTTGTCTTGTAATACTTTCATAATAGCAATGTTATTTCTTAAAATATCAAATCCCTATTGTGGAACTTGACTAATATTTATTTGCATACAGTAGTAGTATTATCACCGTTTACATTTTTGTCTTTTCACTGTAGCTCTAATATGTTTTACAGCAGTTTCAGTTGCCTAAAAAACAAAACCTTTGTTGTTGTTTGGTAAAGTTTTTTTAACTTTATTGAAACAGCTTATTTTATTTACTGCTTGGTAAATAAGGGTTGTGTGGGTCCATGCTCATATGCTGTATTGACCTGTAAATGGTTTTATAAACTTTTTGTATAAACTCTTAGAAATAATCTTTTTTGTAACTCTTAGAAATTCAAACTGGGGTACCCATAATATGAACCTCTTTTTAAAAAAAGATTGTATTCATTATTTATAATCAATACTTAAATTTTGTGAGATTTGTGACTACATTGACTAGATAATATTGAGGTACATATGGGTGTTCTATGGTATGAAAAATACTGAGTAGGTACTCACCTGAAAAGTTTCTCAGGGAATTATTTTACTTATAAACTAGGGAATAATGTGCATTGTGGAATGTTTCTGGAACAATGTAATATGACAGCTTTTCTATGAACTTTGAGTTTGAGGATAAGCATGATTTGGATTCTTAGAATAGAAATGCCAAAAGCTGATGATTAGGGAGAGAAAACATGTGTCTGTTCATGTCTAGCTTACGCTCAGCAACAGGTAAAGGTGTGACTTTTAAAAGCCCTGAGCTAATTGTACTTTCCAGTCACCAAAAGTTTTATAGGAATATGTGATACTAGCATATGCAAAAACCAACAACCTGTTTTACTGCTCCATCAGTAAGACTTTGTTCACTTGTTAGGACATTGCTCTGGTGGATCATCAAGATTGTAAGTGTTTAGGATACTGTTTTGGACTATGTTCAGAAATTCATTAGCTAATAGTCACAAGTGTTTTTTACACTTTCTCATGGTTTACTTGCAACTTCAGCTTACAAGGAACCTCTCAAGAACATGAATCCTTTTGATTCATCAAACCGTGGATTAAAACATATAGATAGCCTAATTGAGTTGCACTGCTCATTTTTAATAAAATGGCTTTTATGTTAGAATTGGGTTAGAAATAAGTCTGTGTCATAAAGATAAAATTTTCCAGAATAGTCTTGTGTAGGCAATCTCACTTAGTTCTGTGTGTTTTATCAATGTTCAACAGAAAGATCTATGAGATTTACGTATATGTACTTTGATGGAAAAGCCAGGAAGGAAGGTGCTCTTTAGCATTTGAAGCTAGTATGAATTTAAAGCATGGAACCATTTGTTCTGGATTGTCTGGGTTTCAAAGGTTTTCGTTCAGCACTGCCCTTAGGGCTTTCTGTAGTGAAAGAAATATTCATACTATGCTGTGTAACTTGTAGCCACAGTGGCTGGTGGGACTGAAGAAGTGAATATTTAATTTTAGGTAATTTAAATTTAAATAATCATATGTGGAGAGTGAGTGCTTAGCTAGTGCAGTGTCTAGCAGTATCAAGAAACTGAGGGAAAACAAAAGTAATAAAAAGCACTGCATTAAAATAAATAGGACTTCTGACCCAAATTAGTTTGCTTGGCACAGCTTGTAGACTCTTTACCCTTAATTTTCATCTTCTACTATAATGTCATCATAGATCTAACATCTTCATTTCTGAACCTTACTAGCTTTTTTTTTACTAGGATAGTAAGTTCACAACTTACACTAGAACTGACACTATTTTGATGTCTCTGGTTGATGCCTCCTATCTTCACCTCAACTTTCTTTTTTCGTCTAACTCCAGTACTTTCCACCAGTGAGAAAGGACTCTTATTTGCACATTGCCCCGTACATTTTTTTTTCCATTTGAGAAACTCCTCTAAATTTTTCTAAACTCAAATTATTAAGGCGTTTGTTCAGTTTACCCCAACAAAACCCACACTTCTAAGGGTGTTTTCAAGTGACCCATTGGCACTGTTACACTCTATATCTAGAATCTTATTGGTATTTAAAAATTGCAACTTTACCTTAAAAGTACCAGACATGATTCTTTTTCAAAGAAGAGGTCTTGCAAAAATTTCTTCTTTTAATTCAAAATATTAAAACATTAATATTTTTAAAATTTTTTCTCCGAGTTTAAAAACTCATGTAGCATGCAGTTCATCCAGTTTGTGTCTTCAAGCAAAGTTGACTTTTTCCTGCAAAGTCACCTGAATTTTGAGCCCTTTGATCTCACAGATGAAACTCTTGTTTCATCTGTGAAACCCGTTTCATCCATGAAACCCTGTCTCTACAAAAAGTACGAATAATTAGCCAGACATGGTGGCACACACCTGTGGCCCCAGCTGCTCGGGAGGCTGAGGTAGGAGGATCGCTTGAGCCTGGGAGGCGGGTGCAGTGAGCCAAGATCACGGCACTGCACTCCAGCCGGGGCAACAGAGTGTGACGAGCTATGGTCCTGCATAAAGCATGCCCAGATAAGATAGAAAATGTTTTAAAACATTGCTACAACTAAGTACCTCCTGTCCAAGTTGTAGTTAGTGAGTTAGTGGATTTTTTTTTTTTTTTTGAGACAGGGTCTCCCTATGTTGCCCAGGCTGGTCTTGAACTCCTGGCCTCAAGAGATCCTCCTGACTCGGCCTCCCAAAGTGCTCAGATTACAGGCATGAGCCACTGTGCCTGGCCCAGGAAACTTTGATACTGTGTTTTGGATGCTTCATCTTCTTTCAAGGTGAATATTCAGCTTCTCTGTATGTACTAAACTCTGTAATGTGTATGGCTTTCTAAAAACCATAACACTCAGAGCTTAGAGTTTCACATGTAGCTATACTTTGAATACTACTACAGATTACATAGAATGATGTTGCATCCCCAGAGTTATCCATAAATGGAGTAATTCATCTTGAATTTTAGACTATAGTTCTTAACATGAAATCTAATATATCAAAATTTAAATGGTTTATCATATACAGTGTACTGAGCATAGTTGTCAACATATCACACAAAATGAAGAAAGATATAAGCATTCTTTTAAATGTTTTCTCTAAACCTGCTTTTAAAGACTTTTAATGCTAGTTCAGTACAACAAAAATCTTAAACCTTATAATAATTAGTAGTAATATGAGTTGGTCTGCATTACCAAGAAACTATTACAAGGAGATCAAAAAGAGATTTTTTTTCCCCTAGTAAATTGTTATTATATCAAAAATTGACAGGAGTCATGTCAGTAATTTCTTATGTTAGAAGAGAGGAAGGAGATACAGTAGGTCATTCTATTTAGGGACTTTTTTTTAACATTAGTCTTCCTGTTTTGCTGAGAAAGAATCAGTTATTTATCTTTTTTCTTTGTCATTGAGGAGGAAAACGTTACCAGGAGAAGCAGATTCTTAAATTATTATTTCATACAATTTTAGGAAATTGCTCTTGCTGTAAGTGAAGAAATTGTTGAATGCCCTGCCAAAAGGAAAACCTTAATTTTCACAATGGGCCATCTGTTTAACATTGAGGTTACCCCCCTTTTTTTTTTTTTGGAGACAGAGTCTTGTTCTGTCACCCAGGCTGGAGTGCAGTGGTGCAATCTCGGCTCACTGTAACCTCTGCTTCCCGGGTTCAAGCCATTCTCCTGCCTCAGACTCCCGAGTAGCTGGGATGACAGGTGTACACCTCCACGCCTGGCCAATTTTTATATTAATTATTATTTTTTTTTTTAGTAGAGATGGGGTTTCACCATGTTGGCCAGGCTGGTCTCGAACTCCTGACCTCAAGTGATCCTTCTGCCTTGGCCTCCCAAATTGCTGGGATTACAGGCATGAGCCACCGTTCCCGGCCTGACCTTTCATTTTTTGTATTTATTGCAAGAGGGGCAAGATTCCCTCCTCCCTGGAATAGGGTCCTTCTCTGTGTTTCATAACACATTGAATGATTTGAGTAACTTGCAAGGCTTTTTCCACCTGCCCCCACTTAGGTTCATAGATTTTTATTTGACTGCTTCTCTTTTGCCCCCATGTGAAAAAGCTTCTGTTTTGCCCCCGTATGAAAAACCTAAGTAATAGTAACAAAACGTTTTTGCATTTTTTTCTTGACATGTAAATTTAGTGAATTTCTTTCTTTTGTAGGAGCTTCTTGGGTGCAAAGAGTTGAATCAGTCTTAATAATTTACTAACTCATTCATTTAAGAAATATTAGAAACCCTACTATATGTCAAGTAGTCTGCTTGATACTAGATGTCCAGTTGTAAGCAAGCAGATGTGATTGTTACCCTCTGGAATTTCTAATCTAGTTCATGGCACATTATCACCATCAATCTATGAGCATAGGCCCTGCTCTTGTTTTACTTAATTTCTATTTTTTTTTTTTTCCCTTCAACCTCCATCCCCATTACCCCTTTGGTAAGCATATACTCTGACATACGTACCCTTAGAAATGTATTTGTCCTCAAAGATAATGTTTATGTCTGTTTTGCATGTATGTTAATGATATTATAGATCTGTTCGTACCTTACTTTTTTCACCCAATACCATTATATTTAATCCCTAGTCATCAGTCTTTGCTTCTGACTGTGTTAATTTTCTATTATCTGCATCCAACACATGCTTACTCATTTCCCCAGGTATGGAACCTATATTGCATCTCAGGCCCTGACACAAATAATACTTCAGATACACTTAAAGGACCTGGCAAGTATTTCTTTGTAGTACTTACCCAAGAGAGAGATTCTGGGTCATTGGTAAACACAGTGGCTTACCAAGCAGTTTACAAAGATTTCCATTTTCCCCATTCTCACCAGCACTTGATAATACTCAGCTTTCTAATTTTTTCTTTTAGTTTTGATGTATTATTTCTTGATTTCTCTGATAGTTGGTGAGGTTGAGCCTTTTTTCATATACTTGTTAGCCATATGAATTGCCTATTCCTATCTTTTGCCCATTGTTCTTGAGTTACCCAGTTTTTTCTTGTTTTTGCTGAAGTTCCCTACATTTTAAATATTCTGACAGTTTGGGATGATGAATTCATCCAAAAAAGGACATTTATCTTTTCTCTTTCTTTTTTTTTTTGAGACAGAGTCTTGCTCTGTCACCCAAGCTGTAGTGCAATGATGCAATCTCGGCTCACTGCAACCTCTGCCTCCTGGGCTCAAGTGATTCTTCTGCCTCAGCCTCCTGAGTAGCTGGGATTACAGGCACGCGCCACCATGCCCAACTAATTTCTGTATTTTTAGTAGAGATGGGGTTTCACCATGTTGGCCAGGTTGGTCCTGAACTCCTGACCTCAGGTGATCCACCTGCCTTGTCCTCCCACAGTGCTAGGATTACAGGCGTGAGCCATCACGCCTGCCCTGACATTTTTCATTTAAGATAAATCCTTTATTTGAATGAAGCTAAATCTACCAATGTTTGTCTTTTGTGGATTGTGTAAAAATTAGTTTTGCTCTTTAAGTCTGTGATCTGCCTGGAATTTGCTTTCTGTATTCCATGATGTAGTGATCCAACCACTTTACCCATGTGGTAAGTTTTCCCAGCACAATCTACTAAAGAATCCATCCTTTCCTACTGCTTTGAGAAACCAGCTGTGTCAATCCCTAGTCCCATTCACATAGGGGTTTATTCATAAGCTCTGTTACTAGGTCTATTTGTTTCTGTACCAGCACCACTCTGTCTTTATTACTTGGACTTTGTGCAGTGTGTCTTAATATCTGGGAGGGAAAATTCCTATCTACCCCACAAATATATGTATATACCTTTGCTCTTTATAGACATTTTCTGGTAACTTCTTTATTAATATATAATTGACATACCATAACATTCAAATATTTAAGATACAACTCAATTTTTGTTTGTTTGTTTGTTTTGAGATGGAGTCTCGCCCTGTTGCCCAGGCTGGAGTGCAATGGCGCAATCTCAGCTCATGGCAACCTCTGCCTCCCAGGTTCAAACGATTCTCCTGCCTCAGCCTCTGAGTAGCTGGGATTACAGGTGTGTGCCACCATACCTGGCTAATTTTTGCATTTTTAGTAGAGATAGGGTTTCACCATGTTGGTCATGCTGGTCTCGAACTCCTGACCTCGTGTTCTGCCCACATCGGCCTCCCAAAGTGCTGGGATTACTGGTGTGAACCACTGCGCCCGGCAATGTTTTTAATATATATATTCACAGAATTTTCACAGAATTGTGCAACAATCACCCAAATCAATTTTAGAACATTTTCATTACCCCGGAAAGAAACCTGTTATCCTTTAGTTATTATTCTCCATCCCTCCTGTTCTCCTCATCCCCATTTTATGGATATATATACTACCTTTTGTTTTGTTTTTGTTTTCTTGGTTTTTTTTTTTTGAAATGGAATCTCAGTCTGTTGCCCAGGTTGGAGTGCAGTGGCGCGATCTCAGCTCACTGCAACCTCCGCCTCCCGAGTTCAAGCAATTCTCCTGCCTCAGCCTCCTAAGTAGCTGGGATTAAAGGCATGCACCACCACACCAGCTAATTTTTGTATTTTTAGTAGAGGCGGGGTTTCACCATGTTGGCCAGGCTGGTCTTGAACTCCTGAACTCAGGGGATTCTCCCGCCTTGGCCTCCCAAAGTACTGGGATTACAGGCGTGAGCCTCTGCGCCCAGCCTACATTTTGTTTATCCATTCATCAGCTGGTGTACATTTGGATTGCTTACGTTTTTCAGCTATTGTAAATAATGCTGCACATGCATGTACAAGTTTTTGTGTGGACATGGGTTTTGCTTTCTCTTGAGAGTAGAATTGCTTTGTCAAATGGCAACTCTTTAAGTTTTTGAGGAAATATCAGATTGTTTTCTAATGTGACTACCATTTTTCTTCCTATCAGCAGTGTATGAGGGTTCCAATTTCTCCACCTGCCAAATAACCTTTATTATTATGTCTTTTTGATTATAGCTATCTTAATGGAGATGAAGCTGTATCTCTTTGTGGTTTTGATTTCCATTTCCTTGATGACTGATGGTGTTAAGCATCTTTTCACATGCCCATTGGCCATTTGTATATCTTTTGGAGAAATGTCTATAAATCCCTTTGCCTATTAATTGGGTTGTCCTTTTATTGTTTTTTTTTTCCTTTTTTTTCTTTTTGGTTTGTTTTTTGAGACCGGAGTCTTGCTCTGTTCCCCAGGGTGGAGTACAGTGGCGTGATCTCAGCTCACTACAACCTCCACCTCCCGTGTTCAAGTGATTCTTCTGCCTCAGCCTCCCAAGTAGCTGGGAATACAGGCACTTGCCACCATGCCCGGCTAATTTTTTGTATTTTTAGTAGAGGCAGGGTTTCACCATGTTAGCAGGATGGTCTCGATCTCCTGACCTCATGATCCGTCCGCCTCGGCCTTCCGAAGTGCTGGGATTACAGGCTTGAGCCACCGTGCCCAGCTGTCCTTTTAAAATTGTTGAATTGTAAAGGTTATTTGTATTTTCTCACATTCAGTAGGTTGTCCTTTCAGTATCCTTGTGTCTTTTGAAACATGAAAGTTTTTAATTTTGGAGTCTGATTTATCTATTTTTTTTTCTTTGTTACTTGTGCTTTCAGTATCTTTTCTAAGGAAACATTTTATAACCCAAGGTCACAAAGATTTATGCCTATATTTTCTTCTGAGAACTTCATAGTTTAGATCTTACATTTAGTCTTTGACTCATTTTGAGTTGATTTTTGTATATGGTGTGAAGTAAGAGTAAAATTTCATTCTTTTGCATGTGGATATTATGTTGCCCTAGCACCATTTGTTGAAAACACTTCTTTCACCATTGAATTGTTTTGGCACTCTTGTCAAAAATCAACTGACCATAAATGTCAGGTTTATTTCTGGATTCTCAGTTCTATTCCTTAGATATATTTGTCTGTCCTTATGCCAATAGCATTCTGTCTTGATTACTGTTGCTTTATTATGAGTTTTGAAATTGGGAAGTGTGAATCCTCCAACTTAGGTTTTCTTTTCAAGATTGATTTGGCTATTCTGGGTTCCTTGAGGTTCTGTATGAATTCTCTGCATTTTGTTTTTCTTGATTATAAGTGGAGGAGTCTTTTTTCTAAGTTTTTTTTTTTATTTTCTATAGACCTTTATACTTTTATATAAATTTTATAATCACTTTTGAGTTCCTCAAATTTCTGCTGGAATTTTGATGGGAATTACCTTGAAATTTTCATTCTGGGAGAGTTGACATTCTCAATGCTATTAAGTCATTCTTTCCATTTTTTAATGTTCTTATTTAAAATTTTTCTGCATAAAGGTTTTCTGCATTCTATTTTATATTAATTCCTAGATAGTCGTTTTGGTTGTGGGTGCGATCTTATTTATAATTTTTTTAACTATTTTTAGTTGTTTAATGCTAGCTAACATTGAACTGTACCAACTTTACCTAAGTTCATGCATTTGCCAAAATTGCTGAGAAGTCTCATTTGTTTTAATACTTTCTAGATTCTTTTGGTTTTCTATCAGGGTAATTATATCATCTACCAAACATATTGTTTTGTCCCTGTATATCTATTAAGAAAACCATGTGTTTTTTTTCTTTAGTTCATTAATGCGAATTACTTTGGTTTAACATTGGAAGATTTGTCATTCTTGTCTTTCAGCTTGATTTTGTATTTTGTATTTATATACACTTTACATGTTGTTTCTTTTTTTTACGGTTTTTAAGGTTTTTTCATGCATGTTCAAAGTGAAGTGGACTTACAGTTTTATTTACAGATCTAAGTTTTGGGATAAACGTTATAATAGCCTCAGAAAGCAATTGTTGAGCAGCATTCATTTTCTGGAATAACTTCACTTAATGAAAGTATTTTAAGTGAAGGTGGTCTTTGATTTCCATTTGAAGTTCTGATGGTTATTTGCATATTCTAGCCTTTGTGCCAATTTTGTCCTTTTATATTACTCAAGAGATGCGTGAGTTTTGTCTAGGTTATTTATTGACACATGATATTCTTTCATTTCTAGAAACTATGTCTGTAGCTCAAAGTCCTTTTTCCTTTAGTACATTATTTCATTTATTTTGCTTATCTCTTTCTTGTGATCAGTCTTGTCTGAGTACCCTTTCCACAAAACAGTAGTTATGAGTTTGGGTTACAGAGTCATTCTGTCATGTATCAGTTCCATTGATCAGATTTGTGACATTAGGCAACTTATGTAACTATTCTATGCCTCTGTTTTCTCAATTGCAAAATGGGTGTAATAATAGTCCCTAAAGCAGAGGATTGTTGAAAGGATTAGTTAATGTGTGAAAAGTGTTTAGAATAGTGCCTGACACTTTGTAAGTGTTCAGTTAATGCTATTTGCTATTAGTAGTAGTGGAAGCCTTTTCTGAAATCAGCTGTTGGTTCTCCATTGCTTTTTGTTCTTTGTTTTGTTGATATCTGCTCTTAATTTTCTTTTTCTTGTTTTCTTTTTGTTTACTCTCTTCTTAAGTTGGACACTAATATTTAAAGCTAGACTTTTGTAATGGATAATTGTAACTCCTTTAGATGTGCCCTGCACTATCATTTTTCTGATGATTATATCTGACTTACTAGGAGTCATGCTTATATTCAGGCTTTTCTTCTGTGTCTTAAGCTTATCAGTATCAGTAGCATCCTCAACAAGTCAGGTACCCCAGCACATTTTTACCTCTTAAGTAGTCTCTCTTTTGTCAATCCTCTTCGTATTCATATTCACCAAAGTTTTTGTTCTGGATTTTTAGGGATATACTTTGTTGTCTTCACCCTCCTTGCTCCCATTGCTCACTTGTACAAAAAACATTGTATTAACTATTCTCCTTTATTTCTCATATCTCAGATATCTCATAGAAGTCTCTTGGGGTTTGGGGGGTTTTTGTTTGTTTTGTTGTTATTGTTGAGACAGGCTCTCACTCTGTAGCCCAGGCTGGAGTGTAGTGGCTCTATCACAGCTCGCTGTAGCCTCGACCTCCCATGCTCCAGCAGTCCTCGCACTCCAGCCACGCCAGTGGCTGAGATTACAGGCACACACTACCATGCCCAGCTAATTTTTGTATTTTTTATAGAGATGGAGTTTTGCCATGGTGCTCAGGCTGGTTTTCAATTCCTGGGCTCAAGCAATCCTCCTACCTCGGCCTCCCAAAGTGTTGGGATTACAGGTGTGAGCCACTGTGCCTGGCCTTCCCTTGGATTTATCTCCTTCCCTCCTTGCTGGAGTTTTTCAAAGAGAGACTTGATTTGGTTAAGTCTTATGAGTTTTTGTGGGCCTGCAGATCTCTCTCTCTCTTTGTTTTTTTTTGATAGAGACAATGTTTTCCTATGTTGCTTAAGTGGTCCTCCCATCTTGGCCTCCCAAAGTGCTGGGATTACAGGAGTGAGCCACCACACCCAGCCCAGATACCTTTATCCTTATATTAAAACTGTATTTTTGTTCTATGTACAATTCTAGGTTAAAAGTTTGATTTCATCTTTAGCTTAAAATTATCTCTCCATTGTCTTTTGGCTTCCAGTGTTTATATTAGAAAGTCGTATGTTCATCTGATCTTGTTCATTTTTAAGTAGTTTGTTGTGTTTTGGTACACTTTGAGGTGTTTCAATCTGACTTTTTTCCCCCCTTTAATTCTGAGAAATTCTTAAATAGTCTTATCTTTATTTTCTCCTGGAACTTCTATAGTATGGATAGTGATATTTCTACTTCTATTTCTATCTATTAAATTTTGTTGTTTTCTATCTCTTAATTCCCACAAAAAAATTCCATATTTGCAAATTACTCAACCTGATCTTTTAGCTCACTGATATGTTTTTCAACTGTTAACTGCTCAAGCAATCCACTGCGTCTGGCATGAGTTTTATAAGAACAAGTTGGACTTGAAATTATCTAAGTTTAACAAGCTATTTCAGTGATTTTTTTTTTTTTACAGAATAAAATGTTTTTCTTCAGTAACTTGCTCACACTATACTAAAACCTAGATTTATTTGTTTTGTTTATAGTTTTTGTGAAATTTTTCAGACTTAAAAAGTATTCAATTAACTTTTGAAAGTAGGTCTGTGTTGCTGCCCTATACCAGGCCTCTTATTAGGAAAGTGATCATTTGCAAGTTGTTGTCATTAAATAAGCCCCAGTTATCTGGCTTTTGGGCAGTGGAAGAGGGGAGTCATTCTGTCAGCATTAAGGAAGTGAAGTTGTCATTAAACTAGACCCTGGCACTGCAGTTTTTCTCCTTTCTGCTTCTCTCCTTTGGTGTTCATCCCCAGAAACTTCTTCACAGCATTATATATGTTCAACCAGCCAGGTTTATTTCAAAAGTAGTTTATTATAGTGTATGAAAGTTTTTCTGCTGGGTGCGGTGGCTCATGCCTGTAATCCCAGCAGTTTGGGAGGCCAAGGCAGGCAGATCATTTGAGGTCAGGAGTTCGAGACTAGCCTGGCCAACATCATGAAACCCCATCTCTACTAAAAATACAAAAATTAGCTGGGCATGGTGGTGTGTGCCTGTAATCCCAGCTACTGGGGAGGCTGAGGCAGGAGAATCGCTTGAATGTGGGAGTCGGAGGTTGCAGTGAGCCAAGATCGCACCACTGCACTCCAGCCTGGGCGATAGAGTGAGACTTCGTCTCGAAAAACAACAACAAAAGTGTTTCTGGCTAAGAGATAAATTATAGGGCTATAGTCTAGATACGTACCATTTACTTATTAAGCTTTTTAAAAGGCTATTGTGGCTCAGCAGTCAATGGTATATGAGGTAATCGGGGTTGACAAATAACCATAGACAGATATTAAACAGACAGCACTGATATTATACCTTGTACCTCATCATCTTTCTGCAGGTCATTTCCTCCTCTGGAACAGATCCTTTGAGTTCCTTCCCTTTCATCTTCTTCAACAGACACTTTATCCTCCTGACCAGGATAGTAAATTTGTAGCCAGAGTCTATAGTAAACATCACTAATTTATCACATCTTTTGCTGGCTAAGCCCTGTGTATGCCTTAGAATCATTCTCAGCACAACACTTCAGGAAGCCCTCAGTTAAAGTTAGCAGATGACACTTAGTTGTTATTTCTGTCCTATTTCTTGTTCCAACCAGAGTACGCCATTAACTTATTCAGGCTGTATTTTGAAGGCTAAAAAGGAATAAAGGTAGAAAGCAATTAAAGCATTTCCTAATATCCAAGATGTTTTTCTGCCCTTCCCTCACCTTTTGAAGTCTTTTATGTTATACCTACCCTTGTTTCTCTCTTCCTGTGCTTTTTTCTGCTGCTTCTTATAAACACATTTATACTGAGCATTATAGGATATATTTGATTCTGTATTGAGTGAAAAGGGCATTTTTTTCCCCTACATATTCTCAACCATTTAGTCACTCTGTTGAGTTGTTTTCTTCCCATTTTTGGTGTAATAGGGTACTTTTTTCCCCCTATTCTTATATTTAGATTTTTTTTTTTTTTTTTTGGAGAAAATTGGATGCCACCAAACCTGTAAGGTGTTGGTTTTAAATGCCTTTTCTCTGGAACTAAGCAATGGCCTAATTTTGCTAAAAAGAGACAGGAATTTGAAAAAGGACAAGATGGAAGGAAATACTGATAGAACTAACAAGTATTACTTTATTTTTGTCCCTAAGTTAAAGTGTGACAATGATATGGCCATCACTCACCGTATGTTGTATGATGGGCCTTCACTACACCAACATTTGATATTCACAACCAGGTCCTTCAGTGTAGGTATTGGCCTTGTTTACTTATGAAGAAAATGAGAGTCAAAGAGATAGTTTGCCCAAGGACATACAGCTGGTAAACGGTAAGTGGTAGAGTTAGGATTTTACCCCAGCTTCCTAACTTTAAACCTTGTACTCTTTCTCTTCCAAACATTTAGAAAAGTTTACCTTTAGTAGATTTTACCTTTTTTCCACAATAAACTTTATATTATAGCCTTTTTAGTTTGGGCAGTAATTACATACATACATGCATGCATACATACATACACTTTAATGTTCTATAGGTTATTTGGGCCATTGGCACTGTGACCAAAGTGATAGTCTTCTGAGCGTGTTCTGAATCTGTGAGGCAGTGTAGCCCAGTAACATAGTGTAGTGACAGCCTGGAGTCAAATCCTGGCTCCACCACTGCCTCATCTTGTGCAAGTTTCCTTTCTCACAACAACTTACACAGTTGTTCTGAGAATTAAACCAAGTAACACACATAGAGCACTTGGCACAATGCCTGACAAATAGCTTCATAAATGCTATTAGTATGTATTCACTTTATGCTAAATTCCTAGCTTCTCCATGAGGTTCTAAGAACTTTTGCTGAGTTACATAGAAATTACAGACTACACTAAAGATATTTCATACCTTCAGGTTAGTTGTAAAGAAATGGCAAATATTACCTTTATCATTTTTGACATTTTTGTTAAATGAGATAATAATCAGTGCTATTTGAAACCTGTCATATAGGATTTGAGTCTGTCTGCTGGTCAGGAATATTTGCCTCACCCCAGGATTTAAAGTACTTCTAGAAGGAAGCCAAAGGCCGGGCGTGGTGGCTTACTCCTGTAATCCCAGCACTTTGGGAGGCCGAGGTGGGTGAATCATCTGAGGTCAGGAGTTCGAGACCAATCTGATCAACATGGAGAAACCCCATCTCTACTAAAAATACAAAATTAACCGGGTGTGGTGGCGCATGCCTGTAATCCCAGCTACTTAGGAGGCTGAGGCGGGAGGATCACTTGAACCCGGGAGGCGGAGGTTGTGGTGAGCTGAGATCGCGCCATTGCACTCCAGCCTGGGCAACAAGAGTGAAACTCCGTCTCAAAAAAAAAAAAAAGAAGCCAAAAATCTGTTTGGAATCATACCTAAAATAGTAATAGTCATTAACCACCAATAAAATTTACCCATGTCTGTGTTTTAACTTTTTATTATATGAGTCTACATTCAGTTATTAAAATATTTGCTATCTCCTTTTCTTTTTCAGAGCATGAATAATCTTTCATTTAGTGAGCTATGTTGCCTCTTCTGCTGTCCACCTTGTCCAGGGAAGATTGCTTCAAAATTAGCGTTTTTGCCACCTGATCCAACTTACACACTGATGTGTGATGAAAGCGGAAGCCGTTGGACTTTACATCTGTCTGAACGAGCAGACTGGCAGTATTCTTCTAGAGAAAAAGATGCTATTGAGTGTTTCATGACTAGAACCAGTAAAGGCAACAGAATTGCTTGTATGTTTGTACGTTGTTCACCCAATGCGAAATACACTTTACTCTTCTCACATGGAAATGCTGTTGATCTTGGTCAAATGAGCAGCTTTTACATAGGACTAGGATCACGGATTAATTGTAATATATTCTCATATGATTATTCTGGATATGGTGCCAGTTCCGGGAAACCCACAGAGAAGAACCTCTATGCAGACATTGAAGCTGCTTGGCTTGCTCTTAGGACAAGGTAAATTGTGGTTGGAATTTATTTTTCATACTCGTGGTGGTTAGCTAAAAATATCTTGTGTAAGAATAGAATAAAAGCTGTTTTTATTATACATAACTGCTATATAGAGGTTATATTTACTATTATATACCTGTGAATAAATATTTTAGACAGCAATTTTAAATTTCACATAATAGCAAAACAAAGTTTTTAAAGACAGTTTCAGGTTTGTTTGTCTACATTAATACACGTATATATGTATTTTTTTTTAACTTAAATTCTTAGCTGGAAGTCCATGGTGCATGCCTATAGTCCTAGTTACTTAGGAGACAAAGTCAGGGGAATCACTTGAGGCCAGGAGTTTGAGGCTGCAGTGAGCTATGATCATGCCGCTGCACTCCAGCCTGAGTGACAGCGTCAGACCTCATCTCTTAAAAAGTTAAAAAAAAAAAAAAAATTAAATCCAGTGACAAATGTTTGGTTTTTGTAAGCTTTCTTATTGGAGTGTGATATAAAAAATGTTTATTCAAAGCTGCAACCTTTCAAGGAAATGAGAGAAAATACTGACATAGCTAATTATTCACTTGATCTGTCATTAACAGTATGAGGCTGGATTGCTTTCTATTAAAATCTTAAGCCAAGATTTGCATTATTTTATGTGATTACTTCTTGGGAAGTACAACTTAAAGATACCTTATTGGAATTATTTTTCAAGTATTCATTCTGTAAAACTGAGATTTTACTTTATATTCTGTGTTCCTAAAATTGGGAGAGATGATATCAAGTTTAAAAAAATTTTTTAGGCTGGGTGCGGTGGCTCACACCTGTAGTCCTAGCACTTTGGGAGGCTGAGGCAGGCGAATCACAAGGTCAGGAGTTCGAGACCAGTCTGGCCAACATGGTGAAACCCCATCTCTACTAAAAATACAAAAAAAAAAAAAAATGTCTGGGCGCAGTGGCTCATGCCTGTAATCCCAGCACTTTGGGAGGCTAAGGCAGGTAGATAACGAGGTCAGGTATTCGAGACCAGCCTGGCCAAGATGGTGAAACCCCGTCTCTACTAAAAATACAAAAATTAGCCGGGCATAGTGGCGGGTGCCTGTAATCCCAGGTATTCGGGAAGCTGAGGCAGAAGAATCACTTGAACCTGGGAGGTGGAGGTTGCAGTGAGCTGAGATCACACCACTGCACTCAAGCCCAGGTGACAGAGTAAGACTCTGTTTAAAAAAAAAGAAGTTTTAATGTTATGATAAATTGTTTAATAAAATTTTCTTACTATGTCAGTTATTCTTTGATTATAGCAGCATACATTTTGGGGAGCTAGAAATTGCATTAATCTTTTCTAGTCACCAAGATACCTAAACATTTTTCTTGAAAAAAAAATCACAATTTTGTAGACTTCAGTGTATTATTAGTCAGGTTAGTGTACAATAAACAGATACCTTAATATAGGCTATTCTTTATATTATATGAAAATAAAATATCTGACTTCCAGGATGTTTTAGACTGAAGCTATAGGATATAAAGAAAACTTACTGTTTCTAATTTAATGTTTAAATATTAAAGATTTCATTTAGGAAAAATTTCCTCAATTTTAATAATAAAGTAGTTAATATTATTAAAGATATTAAAAATATCTTTAAAACTATTTTTCCCTCCAAAGAAATGTAATAAAGTTATGCTCTCATAGCGAAGTTCTACATAAAAGGGATTCTTAAAATCAATTGAAGTTATATAAAAACATAAATATGAGGAATAAGGAAAAAAAGATGGCAAGTAGTAGGTAAAGAGTTGATGGGGGATGGTAAAGTTATTGTTTAATTGATAAATTAAAAACTGCTTTAAATAAAAATCTTTTTTACATATATTGATATCAGTTCCATCAAGCCTTAAAACAAACAGAAACTGAGTGCCCACTTTTTAGAGTCAGTCAGTTGAATAACGTATAACAACTATAAGAAAGTATTATAATTAAAAAAATAGCTTTATTGAGTGATAAGGTTCACACTTTTAAAGTTTAACTTCAGTGGAATAATGAAGTTTTAAAGGGTGCCAAGTTAAAACTGATAGCCAGCTTTCATTATTAGTGCTTCCCAGTAACACAAAAGGGTCACTTTACTCAAACAAAACATGTTAGTATTCAGTTCAGTGTTCTGTGTCTATATGAAAAAATCCCATTTTTTAAGTGGTCAACTTTACTGTTTTTTTCTTTTTTTTTTTTTTTTTAATCTTGGCATTTATCAATTTGAAGAAAACTTTGAAAAATGATTTTCAGCCTTAATTTTTTTAACATATTTGATAGCCAGTGTTAATCAGGAATGGGCAGATTTCATCAATAATCCCATATACTATTTTAGCACTTATATTTTAGAATTTTAGACCTCTGTTTTCTTTCATGTTGAAACCAAAATATAGTTGGAGTTTCATAAGTGTAGGTACTTTAGGAAATATTACTTCTCTGAGCCTGTGTTTCCTCATCTGTTTAATGAAGAGATTGAATTAAATGATCCCCAAGATCTTTTCCAGTTCTGGAATTCTGTCATCTAATGAAATGTGTGTAATTAGAATACATGCCTTTTATTTTATTTGCCTGATTAAAAGTTAGGACTTAAGTAACCAGGAGAGAGAAAATAAATAATGAACTTAAATAATGTTCATTTTTGGGATGAATGAACATTGGAATGTCCTTTTTGGGAAAATTGGATATCCATAATAACTCCAATTTCTGACCTTCTGATGGACCAAAAGAAACTCGGGGCCTGGCATTCACTATGCACCTTTCCCACAAAGTCCTTGAGTTCCTCATCTGTGTGCTTCAGAGGTAAAAAACACTGAACTGGGAGTCAGTATACCTGGGTTCTAATTATAGAGCTGTCACCTACTGGTGACTTTGAAGATCTGCTCATTAGGCAGCTGGACTCTAGATTAGATGGTCTCTAAACTCCTTTCTAGCTCATACTGTTAGGCAGTTGTTACTCTTGTGAGTCCCCTCATGCTTAATTGTCAGCTACCTCTGCGACTCTATCCTTGAGCATTGTCATTGCTAGCTGTAGCCCAAATTTCATGATTGCCACCAACAATGCTGATATTCAGCTGACAGCAACAATGCAGCCTCAAGAACTGTGGTTATGCTGCAAATGTTCATTCTCCTAATTTCTTCATTCGTATGAAATATGTGCAACTAGGTCTGTTGTAAAGAAAAAAGCTTTTCTGAGTTTGCTAATATTTAGAGTCAATTTGAAGTAGACAGAGCCCCACTTTCTGTGTCCTATACAAATGCTTGTGTAGTACTGACTTGAAGAAACTATATGGGGAGAGCTGTGTTACTACCTGTATAGTTGAAATAGTATTATGCCCCTGGAAGAGAACACACGGACAGTTTCCCTCGCTCTTTCCTGGTGAATATCCAGATTCTTAGAAAGATATTTTACCTTTGCAAAAGATTTCCAAAAGCAGCTGTTATGTTCTTAGCTGCCAGAGTGACTGCTGTCTGCCTTCTAAGTGGAAAGGTGTATTTAATGTCACTATAACCTTTAACCCCACATTCATTAGCTCAGGTAGCACTGTACTTACACTTGCAGTAGTTTACATTTGGGATGATTATACTGTAGACAAGTAGCAAGCAGTTCCTTGAACATACTAGGTACCCAATAAATATTTATTGAGTCAATGAGTTTTCATCTATTTAAACCTGTGGCCATTTTAAAGGGATTAAAATAGTACCTTGTAATTTTAGCGTAAAGTCTATTCATAAATAATTGGACCATGTGGTGTTTGGAATTCTTTTTTATCTTTTCAACCATTAGTCCATTTCTACAACTAAGCAAAGATAAATTTTAAGAAAACTCGTAAAATCATAATTTGCCCTTTACTAAAACCATACATATATTCATTTCATACCATAACTATATGTAACAGTTCATCAATATGACCAATTTTGGAAATTAAAATGAGCCACTCTTGATGTGTAGAGAAATAAATAACTTTTGTTACATTGAACGGAAAATAAATATGACCTATTCATTCAACATCAGTTCATTAAAATATTAGTGATATGCCCCAAGCTTAGTCAGCAGTAAGCTAGGTTGAAATATTATAGTGTAATAAATTATTTAATAAATTTATTTCTTAAGATTGAAATCTTAAAATACCTCAGCAATTATTCTTCCAAAAGATGAAGTAGAGAAACACATGAAATAAACTGATGATACAGACTTTATTGTAATGTTAAAACTAACAGTAATAGCTAAGAAACTTAAGTTTAAAAAATGGATTAGTTGACATTGTCTTATTCTAAGATCAAATCCTTTGGAATGATGGAACATTTCATACCACTCCAACTTTTTTGGTTTTTGTTTTTAACGCCTGAACTTTGTAGATATGGCATTCGCCCTGAAAATGTGATTATATATGGCCAAAGTATAGGGACAGTACCGTCTGTGGATCTTGCTGCTCGATATGAGAGTGCTGCTGTTATTCTTCATTCTCCTCTGACTTCGGGAATGCGAGTTGCCTTTCCTGATACCAAGAAGACCTACTGTTTTGATGCATTCCCAAAGTAAGTAGCAATATTCAAAATAGTTAAATTCCAAGAAACTTGGGAATTTTTTCATCATTTAAAGTATTCATGACACAGTTCACTCAACCATAAACTTCATTTTATATATATTAGCACATAGAAATTATGAAAAATTAATTTGTAAAGAGGGTATTAGCAGGTGACCAGTCAGAAGGCTGAAATGTTTGAGGAGTAGTAATCCAGATGAAAATTGCTGAGGGCCTTACACCTCAGGTGGTGGCACTAGTATTGGAGACAAGGGAATTAATTTGAAACATAAATTTGACAGAACTGAGTATCAGACTGGGTGTAGGATGCTAAAGAGAAAAACTTGAACATGACTACCATGTTTCTGCCCTGAGGTGCTAATGGATAGTGCCATCCAGTGAGACACTTGATGTTAGAGAAGAACAGGTAGAGGCTAAAATGAGTAAATATCTGATTAATGATATCTAACTTACAAAAGAAGTGAATTGAAAAAAAGTTGAATCTTAAATTAACTAGATTAGTAAGTATTGCTGCCACAAAACCTGCAAACATACTTAGATGTATTTGAAAGGAAAGTAGCTACTTTTCCTTCATGCTTCTCAAGACAGGAGGTAGTTCCCACCTACTCTTCATAGTTGGAAAAAATTAATGGCCTATTTTTCTCAAGGAGAAGACAAGAAATAAGTTGGCAAATTTTAGTTTTCTCTCCTTTCTCCAATTGGCAACAATACAAAGGATTTTTTTTGTGAATGGCCGATGGGCCAAAGGCAAAGTCATCACATGGTTCAAGAATTATTTTAAAAACACAGAATTTTCATCATTAGCCAGTAATGGATCACTTTAGTAGGGAAAGTATGTGAACACATGATCTTATCACAAGGGCAAGCTGTGGGCATGTTTGGGTTTTTATTTTGTTTTGGGTTTGTTTTTGTTTCAGGTAATGTGGGTATAGGCATTATACTGCCTCTGTCTAGCTGAATGGTAAAAATGATAGGGATGTATCTGAGTATCCCCATATCAGTGTTGTTGTCAACTTCTGTCTCCATCTAGCTCCCTCTTTCATTTCTGGTGCACCAACAGAGAGCAACACTAAAAATAAACTGTTTGGCCAGGCGCAGTGGTTCACGCCTGTAGTCCCAGCACTTTTGGAGGCCGTGGCGGGTGGATCACTTGAGGCCAAGAGTTCGAGACCAGCCTGGCCAACATGGTGAAACCCCGTCTCCACCAAAATTACAAAAATTAGCCAGGCATGGTGATGCGTGCCTGTAATCCCAGCTACTCGAGAGGCTGAGGCATGAGAATCCCTTGAACCTGGGAGACAGAGATGGCAGTGAGCCAAGATGGTGCCACTGCACTCCAGCCTGGGCGACAGAGTGAGACCCTGTCTCAAAAAGTAAAAATAAACTGTTTGAAAAAGATAATATACTTCTTTTTATTTTTTATTCAAGTTTTAATTCCTCTACCGCTGAACATCTTTCTGACAACAGATAGTAAACCCAAGTATTTATTCTTACCAAATGCAGCCTTAGATTATTTCATTGATGGTTTTTTCATTGTCAACATTCCATTTTCATTTTATGTTTATTATAATACCTTTCTCTAAAGATTCTTAAAAAGAATTGTCTGTGTAGTTTCTGTGTCCTCCAAGTTGCCTTTTAAAAAAGTGTTTGTTTTGATTCCTATGTTATTTGAAGTGTTCTCCTCTCATGTCTGATAATTCTTGGTTGCCTGCTTATAGGTAAGTAAAGGAGCTGATCAACTCTTTACTCTTACATATAAGCAGACAATCAAGATTTAGCAGATCAACTAAAGGGCTGATCTGATAATAATCTCCAAAGAAGGCTCTTTCTTTCTTTTTTTTTTTTTTTTTTTTTTTTTTTCTGAGACAGAGTCTCGCTGCGACACCCAGGCTGGAGTACAATGGTGCGATCTTGGCTCACTGCAACCTCTGCCTCCAGGGTTCAAGTGATTCTCCTGCCTCAGCCTCGCGAGTAGCTGGGATTACAGGCACGCGCCATCATGCCTGGCTAATTTTTTTTTTTTGTATTTTTAGTAGAGACGGGGTTTCACCATGTTGATCAGGCTGGTCTCGAACTCCTGACCTCAGGTGATCCACCCGCTACGGCCTCCCAAAGTGCCGAGATTACAGGCATGAGCCACCGTGCCCGGCCCAAAGAAGACTTTCTAAAAGTCCCTCCTGGAGGACAGTGGCCTGACTACCAGCATTCTGGGAGCCACATAGGGAAAATGGGTTCATAGTAGCCAGTATGTAAATGTATATGTTTCCATTGTCTCTATGATACCTCTGTTCTAAACTCTGGCAGTCTTCTAGTTCACAGACATTCCAGTCTTGGGGGCAGGCAGTTTCTGGGTATATGAACAGGCAAAAGGAACTGGGAAGGGGAGGCTAACTTTCTTACACAGACTTTGCAAAAATCCTGTATATTTCAATCACCCCCTTCATCACCATGGTAATTCCTTAGCTTTCTGGGGTATTCTGTTGTATAAATTGGTTTCGTTCATCACTTTACCATCTATCTGCCTAAAATTGTGTTTTCTTCTTTTAATAAATTGTTTCACACATTAATCTTCTTTCCAGCTCCAACATTTTATTATATTTTAGTACATTCTCCTTGTTTTTGTATCTTTATCCTCAAACAAGAACAAAAACATAAAACATTTTGCTGTCATTTTAGTAGGAGACTAGGAGAAAGAATATAGTGAGTGCAGAAAGTGAAATTAGCGCATACTTGAAATAGTTCTTAAGTTTTCTCTTCTGGACACCTAAGTTTCTCTGTGCCAAAAGTCAACATTGTAGAAAGGTACAGTAGAGTGACAAGAGCATTGAGTGATTCCAGCAAAACCATCAAAACAAGTGCATGAAAATAACTTCCTCAGATAATCTTAAGGTAGGGAGTATGTAAAAGGCAATTTTTGAATCTTACTGGAAATTCAGGAGACATTCTTACCTTCTGAACTGATTCATACAATTCTCATATTTGAATTATCTGTCTGATATAGCACAAGAATATGTTCCTTTACATAGTTAATTTATTGCATTTTTCCCCCTTCCTTTTTCCCTGCAGCATTGACAAAATCTCTAAGATAACCTCTCCAGTATTAATAATTCATGGGACTGAAGATGAAGTCATTGACTTTTCACATGGCCTCGCATTGTTTGAACGTTGCCAGAGACCTGTGGAGCCTCTCTGGGTTGAAGGAGCAGGTCACAATGATGTGGAACTTTATGGACAGTATCTTGAAAGGTTGAAACAGTTTGTGTCACAGGAACTGGTAAATTTGTAAAATATTCTGTAAATTTGCTACTGGGTTTTCCTTTCTTGCTGAACTGCACTCTTTGGTAAATAACATAAAACCTGAAGGTTTTGTTTGCAAATCATGTCAGTTGCCTTCATAAATGTACAGGTAATGATTTGTTAACAGACTTAATGAAGGTTTTAATTACCAGAACTAAAAACTGGAAATAACAGTACCGTGCAGTCAGGCTGTGTAATTTATATTTTTTCTGTGAATTTTTTTTAACATCAAGATGAGTACTGTATGAGATTTTAATTCTATAAAATCAAATGCTGTAAAAGTATTGCCAAATGCTTTTGCATACTAGAAACAAATTTATAAATATTTTTAAAACATCTCAATATATTAAATCTTATCCTGGAATACAACTGTAATATTTTGAAAAAAGCTATGTATCTAAAGCAATTTAAGTACTCATAATGGAATGAACTGTAAAAGAGATTTAAAACCATGCAAGTTCACTAGAATTAGCCTAAACCCTGTTGTACAGGGATAGAGGTTTAAAGTTATTTTATTGTAAAATACATTGAATTTTCTGTATACTCTGATTACATACATTTATCCTTTAAAAAAGATGTAAATCTTAATTTTTATGCCATCTATTAATTTACCAATGAGTTACCTTGTAAATGAGAAGTCATGATAGCACTGAATTTTAACTAGTTTTGACTTCTAAGTTTGGTACTGTGAGGCAAGTACTTAAAATTTTCATGCTGGTTACTTAAAAGGCATTTAGAGATTTCAAGAATGATTTTGTATGCGATGTTTTAAATTTTGACTGATCTCATAGTCTTCATAGAATTGCAGTAGTCTTCATTGTATGAAATCCCGAAAGTCCATGAGTTGATCTTAAAGACCACTAACAGACTGGCTATCAGATCCCTTTTCACTTTGGCTATTTTTTTCATTTTTTGAGATGGAGTCTTGCTGTGTCACTGAGGCTGGAGCGCAGTGGCGCGATCTCGGCTCACTGCAACCTCTGCCTCCTGGGATCAAGTGATTCTCCTGCCTCAGCCTCCTGAGTAGCTGGTATTACAGATGCTTGCCACCACGCCTGGCTAATTTTTGTATTTTTAGTAGAGACAGGGTTTTGCCATGTTGATCAGGCTGGTCTTGAACTCCTGACCTCATGATCTGCCCTCGGCCTCCCAAAGTGTCGGAATTACAGGCATGAGCCACTGCGCCTGGCCCACTTTAGCTATTTTTAAAAATAGGACCTATTGTTTTGGATTACTATCTGAGAATTTCATAGATTCACTCCTGGGTATAGGAGATAAGAATACGTTTAATTCATAACTTTTATATTAACCAATATAGTAAAAAAATAAAGCTCACACATACAAAAACTAAGTTGCCTTTCCTTGAATGAACCCTGTCTGAATAAAACAATGAAAAATAAAAATAAAATTAATGGTATGTAGTCTAATTTGTAAATGAATGAATATGGAAATAATACACACTGTGGATATATTTTAAGGCCTTATGTAGTTTTAATTGTTCTGCTCGTTCCGTGGTTATGTTTAAGACTATAGTATATGACTCTCTTCAAAGTATATCAAGTATTGTGAATGCTTTGGTTCAGATGTGTCAAATTAACAGTAAAACAACAAATATACCACTGACCTGTGCTTATTTGCCTTTTTCCATGCTCCCCACCCCCACACTAGAAAGAGTGAAAAAAAATTACCCTTCGTTTTTATAGGACATAGTTTGAAAATTTTTTAAATTATATCATCACTTTTTTGGAGAGGTCTTTCTTTCTCAAGATTGTCTTGTAACCTATACAGTTTCTTCTTTGTACAGCATACAACCCAGGGCTTAGCTAAATGTTTTCTTTGATTACCTGGGGAAATCTAAATATTGACCCTATTCATTCAGTGTTCGTTCATTCAACAGACAGTTACTGAATGTATAAATCATGCAAAAACCTGTGCTAGGTAAAGACAGACTGTGTCCTCATAGATTTCATGGTATAGCCAAGGAGACAGGCACCTCATTGCACAAATATTACTATTTTGATAAGGGCTGAAGGAGATTTGTAAGGTATTGTAACAGGTAAAAGGTACTTTTGGGAGGGGAACATAGGGAGCAGGGCAAGGAAGAGTCCCCCAGAGAAGTGGTATTTCAGCTAAGTTTTGAAGGATAACTAAGAATTGGGTAGACCTGGGTGACCCAGGGGAAGCATTCCTAGCTGAGGGGAATGAATAATATACGGAAGCCTAGAGGAAGGAAGGTGCAGTTAAATATGAAGACTGGGCCAGGGGCGGTGGCTCATGTCTGTAATCCCAGTACTTTGGGAGGCTGAGGCAGGTGGATCACGAGGTCAGGAGATCGAGACCATCCTGGCTAACACGGTGAAACCCTGCCTCTACTAAAAACACAAAAAGTTAGCTGGGCGTGGTGGCACGCGCCTATAGTCCCAGCTACTTGGGAGGCTGAGGCAGGAGAATCACTTGAACCCGGGAGGTGGAGGTTGCAGTGAGCCGAGATGGCACCACTGCACTCCAGCCTGGGTGACAGAGCGGGACTCTGTCTCAAAAAAAAAAAAAAAAAAAAAGAAAGTTTGGCCTATGCATGAGGCTGCTAATTAGGAACACAATTACAGATGGCATGGTGAACCCTAGTCTTTATCCTAGAAACAAATAGGCCATTGATAGAAAAAGGAAACAGCACTTGTCAAGAGTATAGATGAAAAAATCTGGAGATTTTCGCTTGCTGGAAATAACGTGTAAGTCAGTTGTGTAGAAACTGATCTAATTTTAGAGTGGTGAAAAATACATCATGGGAAAATGATACACAAAGTGCTGTTCAAACCACATTTACATTACTAATGTTATTCCAGGATGCAGTGAAAGGATATTTACAAATTAGAGCAAATCCTGAGGTATTTGCCAAGTTGGAAAAGGTACCGTAAACTGAAACTCCCAAACCAGCTGAAAGATGTGACTAAGGAGTAATAGCTACCTTCAAATATTTGAGAGGCATGTACAATGTATTCTATCTGGCTCTCAGAGCAGGACTGGGTGAAAATTACACAATACCAGATTAAAGCTCAGTATGAGAAATAACTTTATGGCTATTTGTCCATAAAGGAAAGGGATTGCTTCCTAAGCATTAATGAGTATCTTATCACTAGAGACAGAGCAGAAGCTGAATGACATCTGTCATAGGTGTCACAGAAGAAATTCCAGATTTAAATGAAAAGTCGAACTAGATGTACTGTGTGTAAGGTCGTTTGAGACTTTGTATTCCATTTTGATTTCCCCTACTTACTCCTGAGAGCTTACCTATGGTTTTTAGAAGACAGTATGATGTAGAATTAAATTGGCAGTCAGATCTGGGGCTCTTGTCAGCTAACAGTGATTAGATCTGCAACATTGGGCAAGTTACTTCTGGACCTCAGTTTTCTCACTAGAAATTAATGGAACTAATTGAATAATAATATCCCTTACATTTCTAATGTAATGTGAAAATTTCAGCCCTACTCACACGTAATGGCTCATATCAGTTTTTAGCCTTAACTGATGACTAAAATGGTCCCAATTTGTTTGTTTTGATATTTGGCTTTTGTACATACTAACATAGTACAATTTTGATAGTAACACAAATCCTTGGTCTCGTGCCATATCCTCCAAGTACAAAAAAGAATGATGAAGAAGAACTTTCATGAACTAGTTTGTCATCTTCATACTTTTCCAGGTTTCTTACACAAATTTACCAGTTCTGTATCCTACATGAATATATACCATAGATTTTTTTTTCTCGGTGATTTCTATAAATATATAGGTAGTGTTCACTTTAAGAGAGCTTCATAAGTGAAAATGAATTTTAAGCAGGGAGAGGTGGCTCAAGCCTGTAATCCCAGCTACTTAAGAGTCTGAGGTGGGAGGACCACTCGAGTCCAAGACTAGAAGGCTGCAGTGAACTGATTGTGCCAATGCACTCCAATGGAATGAGACCCTGTCTCTGCAAAAATAATTATAAAATGAATTTTAAAAATTGTAGACTGACAGCAATTATCATGTAAATAGTGGTATTCTTGCATTTAGACATACATGACAAAATCTTAAGAGTGATTTTTCATAAACAGTTATGGAAAGCCACATAAACTCAGATTATGAAAACTGCAGAGATGATATAGCCTAATCCCTTTATTTTACAGGTGCAGAAACATAAAGAAGGGAAGTGATTTTCTCAAGGTCTACAGTTTTCAATGACGGTACTATGTATTCCATTATCTTCTCTTTACCAAACTTAACTGGATTAATATACCAATGATCCTTTCAAATTATATGACATAAACTTATTTGCTCTCCAATGTTAGTCACAATTGTATTTTTTTAATGGGTAGGTTCCTCCTTGTCAGCTAGTTATTCATTGAATAGTAAATTGGTAGATTGTGCCAATTAATTCTCAAGTTAATGATTATTTAAAGAATTTAATACTAATTCATTTTACTAGGCACAGTTACAGTTAATTAGTTATGTTGAAACCTAGTGAGGATGGTAGCCACAGACACATGAATAAACAAGTGTTTACTTCAGAAGCTGATTTACTATAAATTGTAACACACAGAATAAGCAATTACATTGAAAAAAGTATCAATATAGTTACTACGAATTAGCTTTTAGCTTGTTGCTTTGTTTTAAAATAGGCAATTTATTCAAACATGATAACATGTTGTATTCTGATAATGTGCACCGCAAATGTCCAGTAACCAAAAAAGTAACAATTTATGCTTACGATACTTGGAATTAGGCTTTGAGTTTGAGCTTGCAGAATGGAGAAGACATTTGTCTATCGTATCTCTAAATGGATTATGCCTCTGACTGAATAGTTGAATGAGTAATGCTAAGGAAGGAAGCAAACACCTCTATGCTGGAAATGACCCACTTGACATTAGAGTTGTGTGTTTTACTTTTTCTTTTTTTAGGGAAAGTACAAAGGTCTTAACAAATGTCAGTGAGCTGAAAGCTGTTAAACTGGCTTTTTCGTATGAAGCCAGATGGACATGAAACTATTTTACTCCCTCTGTTTCCTCTTGTAGGCCGTGTACTAAATTTGCATAATATGACACTTTTAGAAAAAAGTTTTAATAGTGTGCTTTAAAAAATGACGTTATATTAGAAAAATGGGGAAATGCTGTTTTTAGATCATTTTTATCTCCTAATAAAATGCAAGTTTCAGCCACTGTAGTACTTGATTAATTCAAAATTTGGATTTCTTTTTCCTCTAAAACAACTACTTAAGGCAGTATATTGAAGTAGATTCAGTCTTCTGGTTTTTGAAGAAGAAAAGAAGTAGAGAGGGTAGCAGGTAGGTTTATGAATATAGGGGCACTATGTATGGTGAATTCATAGACTATAAATCAAAGCTTATAATTAGCATTCTCATGTTATGAATCTTAAATGAAACTTGTGTTTCTATTTGAACACCTAATAACTTTGGTAAAGTCAGAGGCCATCTATATTACTTCACCAAAGTGAGAATTTGCTACTTTTTGAGCTCTTTTAAGTCTAGAAGTCTGGGCTCCAAGCCTTCAAGGCCCATCCCCGGGAAATAGAATGGGCAGAAGGGAGGGAGACAAAAGAAAATAGTTTATATATCCCTAAATATATCTGGTGCTGTCAAAAATGATAATTAAACTTGCTAAAGTATTCAGTGTAATCCTAAATGAAAAAGAGAGTATAAATGATTACACCTCTGTAAAATAAAATGTAAGTGTCTATGGAATAAAAGCAGAAGGAAATAAATACAATGAAACAAATGATTGTGTTGAGGCAATAGGATTATGGGTGAGTTTTTTTCCTTGACCTACTTAGAAAGGTATCTTTTATGTTGGTGTGTTATTTTTTATGGTTGAAAAGAAGGGGGGAAACCTATTTCTTTGCTGTCTCCTGGTTTTCACTGTCAGAAACTGGCTTCTGGACTTCTGAAATCATAAGACTCAAGAATAGATAAAGGAGAAGTAATTCTCAAATGTGTTTTTAGCCTGGCTATCAGAGCAGCAAATAAAAGTAGCTGGAGGAGGGGAGGATTCCTTTATTTGGGTGAGCAATATTGAATTTTGTGTTTTGTTTTGATAGGGAGTGTAATGAATAGGATAATAATATCTGAAACTTACCCTCACTGAGTAACAGGTCTAAAGTACTTTTTAGGCAATGCCTACATAATATATTAATGTTAAAAACTCAACAATGCATTGTTATAGTTACTACTTTACCATCTGTAGTCATTTCCTTAGCCCATTACAGCTTTGTTTTTACTCACTTCCTATGTGCTATTATACTACACATACATTACATTTCTATATGTTATATAGGCCCAACAATCCATTATATACATATTATTTGAAATTGCTTTTTTAAATCAATTAAAGGAGGAAAAATATGCATTTATCATTACATAATTATCAATGTTGTTTGTTCCTGTAGATTCATATTTCTGTAGGGTCACTTGATTTCAGCCTGAAGAACTTCGTTTAGTATTGTAAAATGAGTCTGCTAACAAATTCTCAGTTTTGCTTATCTGGGAAAGTATTTATTTCATCTTCGCTTTTGAAAGATAGCTTTACTGTATATAAGATTCTTGGTTGCCTACTTTTTTCTTTGAGCATATGAAATGTTTTCCCATTGCCTTCTGGCTTCCATGGTTTCTGATGAGAAGTAAGGTGTTAATCTTAAATCTTATTGAAGTACCTTTGTAAATGATGCATTGTTTTTCTCTTGCTGATTTTAAAACTTCTCCTTGTCTTTGACTTTCAGTATTTATACTATAAAGTATCTGCTTGTGGGCATCTTTGCTTTTTTTCCGGAGCATTCATTAAGCTTCTTGGACGTATAGGTTATTGCTTTCTAATAAAATTGGAAAGTTTTCTGCCATTATTTCTCCAAATATTTTCTTTTCTCTCCTGGTACTCAGCACAAGGGCTACAGGATTACAGCTGCTCTTATGTTAATGGACCTCGGGCTGCTTTGCTTTTTTAGATTCTTACGTTTATTCTCTGCTTTCCTCTGTTGTCCTTTCATATTGTCAGCTGTTGCTACTTAACTACTGTGAGTTTGTTTCTTTTGCTCCAACTTGCTTTTTGTGTATTTCTACTCAGATGATCTAGGAAACTTGATAATTAAACTTATTATGTTATGTCTAAATTAAGAGCAAAATAGCTCTGCTTAAATCTGTGAAAGGCTGTGCTGTGAGCAATAGCCAGATAGCCAAGACTAAAGTTGCCCCTACCCTGAAGTAAGAAGTAGTAACACCAGGCGCAGTGGCTCACACCTGTAATCCTAGCACTTTGGGAGGCTGAGGCAGGCAGATTACTTGAGATCAGGAGTTTGAGACCAGCCTGGCCAACATGGTGAAACCCCATATCTACTAAAAGTACAAAAATTAACCAGGTGTGGTGGCATGCCTCTGTAATCCCAGCTGCTTGGGAGGCTGAGGTGCGAGAATCGCTTGAACCTTGGAGGTAGAGATTGCAGTGAGGCAAGATTGTGCCACTGCATTCCAGCCTGGGTGACAGAGTGAAACTCCATCTCGAAAAAAAAAAAAAGTAGTAGTTACTAGCTGCCCAGTTGATTTGGTTCTGTCCAGCAGGTAAGGATTACTAGGGCTGCTTGCTAGGAGTCTGCTTTTCTTGTGAATGTTACTGCTGTTATTTTTTGTATTTCTTTTTTAAGAAGTCATGAATTTTCAAGAACCAGAGCAATATATCCCCAAGTTTTGCTAGTGTTGAGTCAGTGGTTTCTAAATGACTCATCAGCAATGTGAGAAATTGAGGGGGAATATGTGAAGTGGTAGTATGCATCAATCAGCCTTGAGCTTAGTGTAGTTTGATAACCATCATTGACTGAGATGATGAATATGGAAGTGTTCCCTTTGAGAACAAAGACAAAAAGTTGAGCAGTTGCAAACATTGGGGAGATACAGAATAGAACTTAGAGTGACTTTGAAAATGAAGGAACAGGTTAATCAACACCAGAAACAGAATAGGAGGAAACATGCAATAGTTTAGGTCTAATAAATCCTTCCAGACAAATACATACATAATTAGAAGGCAGTGTAGATATAAATGTAGCCCAAACACCCAGTTAAGGAACATTTCAAGTCACGAGATACTCTGAGCATAACATTAAAAAAAAAAAAAAATTCTGGGTTAATAGTTAATTTGAATATGAAGAAATAGTGTGGAACTGTTGTTTGAAATGCTGGAAACAGGCTGTATTGGTGGGAGTATGACTAGGGTGTCTTTAGCACTATTTAAGCCCTTATTTTGGTCACATTTGGACTTGGCATTCTTGTGCTTTAGAGAAGCCACGGTCTTCCCAAGAGAAAAAAGGCAAATAATAATAATACTGATTAAAAGAATATAAAAGAATATAAGAAAAGCCTAACAAGAGCTGTTTGCACCAGTCGTTTGGATCTTTCCCAGTGTTTTCCCTCAAAGCCTCACTCCGGTACTTGGAGTGAGACATGAGAGATATTGGTGTGTACTGTCCCTTTTAATCCTCCCAGTTCTAGGTAGTTCTCTCAACAAAGAGTGCCATGCAGAGTATTGTAAAGGAAGAAGATCCCCCAGAAACAAAGGCCCTCTGCATTATAGATCTACCTTCTAAGAAGCTATCTGCTCTCTTATCTGTTAGATTGGACATCTCTGAAAGGCAGAGAATATGTCTTTCATTTTTATCTCTGCACCCTTCCCTTCCTTGGTAACTGAAAGCTTCCTGAAAATTGAATTAATATAAAGAAAGAACATGTTCCAAAAAAATAAGACTTTTCCATTTTGTTGCCTTATTTGAAAGCAATCAATCCTATCAATACGATAGCCTTATAATTCAAAGCTGTGACTTTATGTTTTCCTCATGTATCTTTATTATATTAGAGAAGAAACTAGTAAAATTAACAGTACAAGGGGGATATGAAGGGTAGCTTTTGAAATGTTAGACATTAATCCCTGAGCCACCGTTTCATCACCAGTTAAAGGTAGATAATTATCTTTTCTGTTGACCTTAGTGGTTTACTATGAAGATTAAATAATAATCTTAATTGGGAATACTTAGTGCCCTAAAGAAATGTAAAAAAAAAATAAGGAATTGTTTATGTTCTATAGGTGGATCTACACCTAGCAATTAAGTATCAGGCCATGAATTACTTTTTTTTATTTCCTCTCTTTTTTAGAGACAGGGTCTTGGTATGTTGCCCAGCCTGGACTTGAACTCAAGTGATCCTCCTGCTGCCTTAGCCTCCCAAGTAGCTGGGACTTGTAGATAATTTTTGAGGAGTTTTTATTTTTGATAATGTGCCAATTTATAAGTGAATTAGCAGTGAACACTTGAGTCTGTGGAACTCTGATTAAAGTTGGCCCATTTCTTTTCTTTGGCCTGTAGTACCTTAAAGTGATGGTTCTCCAGGAAGCTGGCACACCTGGTGAACCACAGCAAATGAGAGCAAGTGCACCTTTTGTCCTGTCCAATACAGCCTCATTCTCATGACACTTTCAGTCCAAATGTATTCTATTGTCCCCAAACATGCTGCCTTTGTGTTTTCATTTTGATGTTTAAACTAGAAAGGATGAAGGCAAGACAAACAACAAAGGAACAGCTGAAAGGAAAATCCCATGATTTCAGAAAACATTTAATCTGTAGTGCAAATCCTTGGTGCTCAGTTTTCCTTAAAAAAAATCCTGATTGCATTTTTTAATCACAATGCTTCTCCACTTATGTCAGAATTAATTATTCAAATTTAGTTTGTTAGAGGTTTGCTGTTTAACTTTAGGTGAAACCCCATCTCTACTAAAAATACAAAAAGTTAGCCGGGCGTGGTGGCACCCGCCTGTATTTCTAGCTACTCGGGAGGCTGAGGTAGAAGAATTGCTTGAACCTGGGAGGCGGAGGTTGCAGTGAGCTGAGATTACGCCACTGCACTCCAGCCTTGGCAACAGAGCGAGACTCCGTCTCAAAAAAAATAAGAAACTTAATAAATTACTAACACATGGCTGGGTGTGGTGGCTCACGCCTGTAATCCCAGCATTTTGGGAGGCTGAGACGGGCAGATTACTCGAGGTCGGGAGTTCAAGACCAGCCTGACCAACATGGAGAAACCCCATCTCTACTAAAAATACAAAATTAGCCGGGCCTGGTGGTGCATGCCTGTAATCCCAGATACTCGGGAGGCTGAGGCAGGAGACTCACTTGAACCCAGGAGGCGGAGGTTGCAGTGAGCCAAGATTGTGCCATTGCACTCCAGCCTGGGCAACAAGAGCAAAACTCTGTCTCAAAAAATAAATAAATAAATAAATAAATTACTAGCACATTAATAAGATTTAATATCTTTTAAAGAAGATTTTTAAATGTAAAACTTTTAATGTCTTAATATTTTATTTATCTTTATGATAACACAAAAATATGACATACAGGAAACTCTGTATCTTGACTAAATTCTTATAATCTGTGTCATTAGTTTCTCATTCAAGTGTAGTGGCAGCAGAGTCACTCCTTTGCATTAACCAGGAATCAATGAATTTAGATAGGAGGGTTTTTTAAAACAGTCTAATCCATTAGGGATAATCCCTTGAAAGTGGTTGTCCAGAGTTGCCATTCATTTAGCTGCCCTGAAAAACAAGCTAATAAACAGAAAAGCTCCTACTTATGACTTTCCTGGAGCTTTTCCATACTTTTCAGTGGTGGCTGCATTGAAGTAAGTTCATCTCACCAGACCTTGGAGAAGGGGAAGGAAAAACACTTTGATTTACACTACTTTACGAAGAAAATATTTATTCTACTGTATAATGTGATGTAAAATGTACATAAGTGAACAACTGAATAGCAATTGACTTATTGATTTGAATTGATTTGACTTAATCCATACGTTGTTTATGTTTTCTGATTCCAGCAGCTAATTAATCTTTTTTTAAAATGAGGTTATAAAGTGCTATACTAGTTTGTATAGTTCTGAAAAAGAGGTTTTAGATTGGGTTTTTAAAATGCTCTTCATCAGGCCGAGTGCAGTGGCTGATACCTGTAATCCCAGCACTTTGGGAGGCCGAGGCAGGTGGATCACAAGGTCAGCAGTTTGAGACCAGTCTGGCCAACATGGTGAAACCCCGTCTCTACTAAAAATACAAAAATTAGCCGGGTGTGGTGGTGCACACCAGTAGTCCCAGCTACTCAGGAGGCTGAGGCATGAGAATCACTTGAATCTGAGAGGCGGAGGTTGCAATGAGCCAAGACTGTGCCACTGCACTCCAGTCTGGGCAACAGAACCAGACTCCATCTCAGAAAAGAAAAAAATGGTCTTCATCACCCACAGCTCCTGTTTCCCTACTCCCTTGCCTGCCCCACCAAAGAAAGGTCTGAAAATTCTCAAAATAAGGAAGACTGTAATTTAGAATAATTAATTTGGTGTAAGAAAACAAGAACTTTTAAATTTATGATAATCCTCAGGAGATAAAATTTGTACTTTCTAGAGAGCATTCAATGCAAGTGACCAATTTATTTTTATCCCTGATTTTTCCATATTCATAATGCTGCTTATATCAAAGGACTTTTTAATAATCCTATAATATATGTGAAAGGGCTCTTAAAATTGTAAAGCTATATTCTATTCCAATTATTTATTATTAGAGAAAAATGAGCATGATGTCTGTGTATAGGCTGTTCCATTGAAACTTCCACGAAGATGCTTTGGTGCCTCACTCATATTCCTTAATCTGTACCACTTCAGTGCACACGGGCCCACTTGCCAGCTGCCAGCACTTGTATTTCTTTCCTGAGGGCTTTCTCTCACTACCTGAGCCAGTTTTGCTGTCCAGTCTGCTGGAAGTATTGCCAGAATTACACTCACTGGGAGCAGCCGTTAACCAAAGACTGGCTGGAGTTTAGGCACATCCCAGCTCCCTCGCCTTTCAGGTGGGATAACTGAGCTTCGTGTCCTTCACAGGTTCCCAGCGTTTCCCCAGAGAGATTACGAAGATTATGCTTCAGTCACTTAGAATCTTAGCTATCTTAATTTCAGACTTTATTGGTTGCCTTTTCCCTCCTTGACATTTCCCCATTCTCCTGGATCTTCTTCACCTCCTAAAATAAACTGTAGACCTCTTAAAATAAAGTGTAATGAGACAACTTATTTTATTTTGCTTTGCTTTATTGTGCTTTGCAGATACTGCTTTTGTTTTTTACAAATTGAAGGTTCATGGCAACCCTGCGTCAAGCAAGTCTATCGGTGTCATTTTTTCCAACAGCATGTGCTCATTTTGTGTCTCTGTGTCACATTTTGGTAATTCTTACAATATGTCAAACTTCATATTATTACTGTATCTGTTATGGTGATCTGTAATCAGTGATCTTTGAGGTTATTATGGTAATTGTTTGGGGGTGCCATGAAACACGCTCATATAAGATGACTAAGATGGCAAACTTCATGGATAAATGTGTGTGTCCTGACTGCTCCACCAACCAGCCATTCCCTCATCTCTCTCCCTCTCCTCAGGCCTCCCTATTTCCTGAGACATAACAATATTGAAATTAGACCAATTAATAACTGCGATGGCCAGGTGCTGTGGCTCACGCCTGTAATCCCATCACTTTGGGAGGCTGAGGTGGGCAAATCACATGAGCTTGGGAGTTTAAGACCAGCCTGGGTAATGTGGAAAAGCCCTGTCTCTACCAAAAACCCAAAAATCAGCCAGGTGTGGTGGCACACACCTGTAGTCCCAGCTCCTTGGGAGGCTGAGGTGAGAGGATCACTTAAGCCTGGGAGGCAGAGAGGTTGGCAACAACCAGCCTGGGTGACAGAGCAAGACCTTGTCTCCAATATATATATTATAATATATATATATAATAATATATAATAATATATATATTATATTATATATATAATATATAATAATATATATTATATTATATATATAATATATAATAATATATATATTATATAGACTATATATATAATATATAGTCTATATAATATATAATAATATATAGACTATATATAATATATAATAATATATAGACTATATATAATATATAATAATATATAGACTATATATAATATATATACTATATAGACTATATAATATATACTATATAGACTATATAATATATACTATATAGACTATATATTATATATACTATATAGACTATATATAATATATATACTATATAGACTATATAATATATACTATATAGACTATATATAATATATATACTATATATAATATATATAATAATATATACTACTATATATACTATATATTATATATACTATATATACTATATATACTATATATAATATATACTACTATATATACTATATATAATATATATACTATATATTATATATAATATATATACATATATAATATATATACATATATAATATATATACATATTATATATACATATATTATATATATAATATATATATTATACACAGACATCATGCTCATTTTCTCTAATAATAAATAATTGGAATAGAATATAGCTTTACAATTTTAAGAGCCCTTTCACATATATTATAGGATTATTTAAAAGTCCTTTGATATAAGCAGCATATATATTATATATTTTTTATATATATTATATATTTTATATATGTATATATAATGTAAAAACCCCTGCAATGGCCTCTAACTGTTCAAGTGAAAGGATGAGTCATTAGTCTTTCATGTTAAATCAAAGGCTGGAAATTGTTAAGCTTAGTGAGGAAGGTATGTGTAAGGCTAAGACAGGTTAAAAGCTAGGTCTCTTGTACCCAACAGTTAAGAAGTTATGAATGGAAGGCAAAAGTTCTTGAAGATAATTAAAAGTGATACTCCAACGAATACATGGATAAGAAAGTGAAACAACCATATTGGTCGTAGGAAGAAAGTTTTTTAAGTGATCTAGAAAGATCAGACCAGCCACAACATTCCCTTTGGCCAAAACCTAATCCAGGTTAGAGACCATATTTCTACAAAAGACAGAAAAAATTAGCCAGGCCCAGTGGCTCACGCCTGTAATCCCTGTCTACCAAAAATACAAAAATTAGCTGGGCATGGTGGTACACACCTGTAATCCCAGCTATTTGGGAGGCTGAGGCAGGAGAATCACTTGAACCCAAAGGCGGAGGTTGCAGTGAGCCGAGATTGCGCCACTACCTCCAGCCTGGGCAGCAGAGTGAAACTCTGTCTCAAAAAAGAAAAAGAAAAAATTAGTTGAAGGTGATGGCGTATGCCTGTAGTCCCAGCTACTTAGGAGGCTGAAGCCAGAGGATGACGTGAGTCCAGGATTTCAAGGCTACAGTGAGCTATGGTTATACCACTGTACTCCAGCCTGGGTGACAGAACATGATCCTGTCTCGGGAAAAAAAAAAAAAAAAAATATATATATATATATATATATACACACACACACATATTTATTTTTATATATATATTTATTTATATATGTATATATTTATATATATTTATTATATATATTTATAGCTATATATAAAGTTAATATATTATATATAATATATAAATATTATATTATATATAAATATATAATATATATATAAAGCTAATGTAGCTTGTCACTTTCAGTTGAAGCCAGTGTTCATTTACCATTCAGTTGAAGCCAGTGTTCATTTACCATTCTGGAAATCTTAGGGCACTTAAGAATTATGTAAATCTACTCTGCCTATGTTCTATCAATGGAACAACAAAGCCTGGATAATAGCACATCTGTTTACAGCTTGATAACTGGATATTTTAAGCCCATTTTTTGAGACCTACTGCTCAGAAAAAAAGAATTCTTTCAAAATGTTACTGCGCATTGTCAATGCACCCTAAGAGCTCGATAGAGATGTACAAGGAGATTAGTGCTTTTATAGTGGCTAACGCAACATCCAAGCTGCAGCCCATGGATCAAGGAATAATTTTGACTTTCAGGTCTTATTAAGAGATACATTTTATAGGGCTATAGCTGCCATAGATAGTAAATCTGATGAATCTGGGCAAAGTAAATTGAAAACCTTCTGGAAAGGAGTCACCAATCTGGATGCCACTAAGAACATTTGTGGGCCCTACACGGTGGCTCACACCTGTAATCCCAGCATTTGAGAGGCCAAGGTGGGTGGATCACCTGAGGTCAGGAGTTCAAGACCAGCCTGGCCAACATGGCAAAACCCCATCTCTACTAAAAATGCAAAAATTAGTCAGGTGTGGTGGCAGGCACCTGTAATCCCAGCTACTCAGGAGGCTGAGGCAGGAGAATTGCTTGAACCTGGGAGGCCGAGGTTGCAGTGAGCCAAGATTGTGCCACTGCACTCCAGGCTGGCCAACAGAGTGAGACTCCATCTCAAAAAAAAAGATTTGTGATTCATGGGAGGAGGTCAAAATAGCAACATTAGCAGGAGTTTGGAAGAAGTTGATTTCAACTCTCATGGATGACTTTGAGGGGTTTAAGACTTCAGTGGAGGAAGTAAGTACTGATGTAGTGGAAATAGCAGGAGAATTAGAAGTGGAGCTTGACAATGTGACTGAATTGCTGCAACTTCATGATAAAACTTGAACAGGGCCCGGTGAAGTGGCCCTGTAATCCTAGTAATCATGATTGTAATCTCAGCACTTTAGGAGGCTGAGGCAGGAGGATCACTTGTGCTCAGGAGTTTGAGACATGCCTGGGCAACATAGTGAGACCTTATCTCTATTAAAATAGTTTTTTAAAAAAAATTAGCTGGGTATGATAGCATGTGCTTGTAGTCCCAGCTACTTGGAAGGCTGAGGCAGGAGGATTGCTTCAGCCCAGGAGATGGAGGCTGCAGTGAGTCATGATCATACTGCTGCACTCCAGCCTAGGCAACAGAGCAAGACCTTGTCTCAAAAAAGAAAACACAATCTTGAACAGTTGAGGTGTTGCTTCTTATGGATGAGCAAAGAAAGTGGTTTCTTGAGATGGAATCTCCTCCTGGTAAGGATGCTGTGAACATTATTGAGATGACACAACAAAGGATTTAAAATATGACATAACCTTAGTTAATAAAGCAGCAGCAGAGTTTGAGAGCATTTACACTAATTTTGAAAGAAGTTATATAGAGAAAACGCTATCAGACAGCATCTTATGCTTCAGAGAAATCTTTCCTGAATGGAAGAGTCAACTGATGCAGCAAACCTCACTATTACTTTAAGAAATTGCCACAGCTATTCCAACCTTCAGCAACCACCATCCTGGTTAGCAGCCATCAACACTGATATAAGAGCCTCCACCAACAAAAAGATTACAACTTGCTGAAGGTTTGGATGATTGGTAGCCTTTTTTAGCGACAAGATTTTTTTTTTTTTTGCAGCAAGATATTTTAAAATGAAGGTATGTACATTGCTTTTTTAGGCACAGTGGTATTGCATACTTAATATAATACAGTATAATATAAAATAACTTTTTTGTTTGTTGATTTGTTTTAGTGTGCTTTCTATACACACATATCTCTTAAGACAAGTTTCCTGGGCTCTATTTTCATCCAGATTGCTGTCGTAATCCCTCCTGATAGAAAAATTCTAGAGGTACTTCAGGGTAGACTGCATGCTGTGAGGACAAAAATAGATTTATTTTAAAAATTTTATTTAAGTTCTAGGATGCATGTGCAAAATGTGCAGGTTTGTTACTATCAACCTGTCATCTAGGTTTTGTTTTTTTTTTTGAGACGGAGTCTCGCTCTTTCGCCCAGGCTGGAGTGCAGTGGTGCTATCTCGGCTCACTGCAAGCTCCGCCTCCCGGGTTCATGCCATTCTCATGCCTTGGCCTCCCGAGTAGCTGGGACTACAGGTGCCCACCACCACGCCCGGCTAATTTTTTTTTTTTTGTATTTTTAGTAGAGATGGAGTTTCACTGTGTTAGCCAGGATGGTCTCGATCTCCTGACCTCGTGATCCGCCCGCCTTGGCCTCCCAAAGTGCTGGGATTACAGGTGTGAGTCACCACGCCCGGCCTTGTCATCTAGGTTTTAAGCCGCACATGCATTAGGTATTCATCCTAATATTCTCCCTCCCCTTGCACCACACCCCCCCAACAGGCCCAGTGCGTGATGTTCCCCTCCCTGTGTCCATATGTTCTCATTGTTCACCTCCCACTTATGAGTGAGAACATGTGGTGTTTGGTTTTCTGTTCCTGTGTTAGTTTGCTGAGAATGATGGCTTGCAGATTCATCTATGTCCCTGCAAAGGACATGAACTCATCCTTTTTAATGGCTGCATAGTATTCCATGGTGTATATATGCCACATTTTCTTTATCCAGTCTATCATTGATGGGCATTTGGGTTGGTTCCAAGTTTTTGCTATTGTAAGTAGTGCTGCAGTAAACGTACATGTGCATGTGTCTTTATAGTAGAATGATTTATAATCCTCTGGGTATATACCCAGTAATGGGATTGCCGAGTCAAATAGTATTTCTGGTTCTAGATCCTTGAGGAATCGCCCCACTGTCTTCCACAATGATTGAGCTAGTTTATACTCCCACCAACAGTGTAAAAGCGTTCCTATTTCTCCACAGCCTGGCCAGCATCTGTTGTTTCCTGACTTTTTTAATAATCGCCATTTTTAACTGGCATGAGATGGTGTCTTATCATGGTTTTGATCTGCATTTCTCTAATGACCAGTGATGATGAGCTTTTTTTCGTATGTTTGTTGGCTGCATAAATGTCTTCTTTTGAACAATGTCTGTTCATATCCTTTGCCCACTTTTTGATGGGGTTGTTTGTTTTTTTCTTGTAAATTTGTTTAAGTTCCTTGTAGATTCTGGATATTAGACCTCCGTCAGATGGATAGATTGCCAAAATTTTCTTCCATTCTGTAGGTTGCCTGTTCACTCTAATGATAGTTTCTTTTGCCGTGCAGAAGCTTCTTTAGTTTAATTAGATCGCATTTGTCAATTTTGGCTTTTGTTGCAATTACTTTTGGTGTAATATAAACATAACTTTTATATGTACTGGGAAATGAAAAAAAATGTGTGACTTGCTTTATTGCAATGGTCTGAGACTGAACCTGCAATATCTCTGAGGTATGTCTGTATTTGCATTCAAACCCTTGTCTCAGGGTCTACTTCTTGAGGGAGGATCCCTAGAAAGATACTGCCATGGCTTAAAACATATTTGTGGCTCCCAAAGTCACCGAATCATGGACTATTTAGATCCACGTGGAAGGAGGCTTAGAAAAGCAGTATAATGGAAAAGGGAGGCTTTTTAACATTAAATATCTGGATTCAAATTCTGGCTTTACCATTTACAGCATGACTTTATACCATCCGCTCAAAACTTAAATGTTCTCATCTATAAGTGGTTGCAATATTAATACTTGCCCTGCCTGCGTTACTGGGTCTTTTCGAAGATAATACATGGGAAATAATTTAGGTAGATATTCATACAAAGATTACTATTGTTATTATTAATTGAAGAAAGCTTCAGTACACCAGTTGAAATTGGAATAAGTGAAGAGATAAGGCATTCTGGGTCTGAGACAGGTGGTTGTTTATGAGAGCCATGCCAATCAGTTAGATTTAAAAACAAGGATTTGTTTGCAGAATGGGAAAAAAATAATGTATAACACTTTCTCAGCCCAGTCTGAAGAGTGGCATTCTATGTGATTGACCACTGAAACCATTATATCCTATAAAGGAGGTACAGAGGAGGAGAAAAGATATATTAGCAGAATTGCACTAAAAATTGCATAGAAGACAGAGGAAAACCCTGGAAAGCAATGTAATTTCTTGGTGTCTCTTCTTTATTCTTACCACTGTTTCACATCTCCATACATGACTCTATGGGTTGGCAGTGGTTAAGCATGAAGACCTCGTAGTTGAAGTCAATCTGCATTGACCCCAGGAAAGCTAGACAAAATGGATCCAATGCTCTCATTGCACAATCTGGAATTTCCAATGCCCTCCCCAAGGTTTCTGTGAATTCCTGGGTAACTATGCTCTCTAGTGACCACCTCTGGCTCGGAACTCCTGTTTCTACAGAATTAATTCATTTATGAATTGTCTTTCTTTTCCTGCAACAATGTCCCTGTTTAGTATCTTTTTTTCTGAAACAGGGTCTTGCTCTGTGCCCAGGCTAGAGTGCAATGGCACCATCTTAGCTCACTGCAGCCTAGGCTCAAACAATCCTCCTTCCTCAACCTCCCAAGTAGCTGGGACTACATGCATGTGCCACTGCACCTGGCTAATTTTTTAATTTCTTGTAGAGACAGTCTTGCTATGTTGCCCAGGGTGGTCTCAAAGTCTTTGCCTCAAATGATCCTCCTGCCTTGGCCTCTCTCAAAGTGCTGGAATTATAGCCATGAGCCACTGCACCTGGTTTTGTATCTTATTGACCTACAAATAGAACAGAGCCTTTTTTCTTGACTTAAACACACACACGCACACACATGTTCCCATGAGGTGTTTGTACACATATAAGATTTTACTGATGGCTTGCAATGACACAAAGGATTCTATTGGAGCACACAAAAAAAATGTAACTCTGGATATTAGATACCCCTGTTTGTAAAAAGTCAGTTGGTCATTTCCTGCCATGTTTTTTGCTTGTCTCCTTTATTCTTGAATTGTGCTCTCAAATTTCTGATTCTATGAAGGTGAAAATGTGAACATGTTTTTTTGCTTCCTTTTCCCCTGTGGGATCATGCCTCACAGTCCCACTTTGTACCCCAAAGCAGTGCCTCTTGATATTTTTCTAAAAACATACTTTCCTGAAAAATGGCAGACATGGAGGTGCACCTCTCGGATGTCCCTTGAAGGCACTTGCTTCAGGAGCAGAGCTGACTGACAGCTTCCAGCTGCCAAACTTATTTCTTCTGTGGCTATCACATTGAGATTGTGCTTCCCCTGGGATGCTCCCAGCCAGTAACTACACATAGTAAGGCTACTAGAGGGAGCCATTCTTGCTGGATGGGGACTTCTCTATAGAAGTCCCATGGGAAATTTGCCCAGGGACTCCCCATTGACCTGGCCAGACTTTCTCAGAACTGTGTTGCAGTCCGAGGCCCATCCTACAAATTTAGCTCTGCTCTCCTTTCAGAGATATCATACCTTCGTCACAATCTGAAGGCTTTTCTTCCCTACTCTGCCCTCTCCATTTACTTTTTACACCTTACCCTCTCCCAATAAATCTCTTGTACATACAATTTCACCTAGCTTCATGGAGAGATATTTACTGGGGAGAGGGCAAGATATAGAACATTCCCTAAGAACTATGCCAGTTTCTAAAATCATTTTTTCCTACCCTGCCACAGAGGTATATCATAGAATCTCTTTGCTTATCATATTGGAAAGTATTAATTATTTGTATATAATGGGTATATATTTCTCCATGACAACCAGATTTTGGTCTGAAGCCCAGTTGCTAAAGTCAAATACATTCATCCATTGGTATCCTTGGGGAATTGGTTTCAGGAGCTCCCTCAGATACCAAAATTCATAGATGCTCAAGTCCCTTATATAAAATAGGGTGATATTGCATGTCACCTATGCATATCCTCCCGTATACTTTAAATCATGTCTAAATTACTTACAATACCTATTACAATGCCTATATATTCATTCATGTGTCTTTCATTCGTGTGATTCAACGTGGTACTTGGTCTGCAACATATTCAAATTTTACTTTTTCTAACTCTGGAAATTTTTCTGAGTATTGTCTATCCATATGAATCCATACAGATTGTCTATCTATGAATTGTCTATGAATCCATAGATGCCTAACTCATGAATATGTAGGACCAAATGTAACAGTCTTTAGAACTCAATCCTCTTTCCTCCTTAGTTAAAGAAAATAGGGAAGTCTTAGTCCTCAGTCTGTGGTTACTCAGAAATCACTTCTCAGTCCACTCAAAGGCTGGTGGTTGTACTAGTGGCCCTATTCTGCTGGTGCCCCATTATGAGGAACTTTGCTGAGCCCTGAAGGCCAAGGCGCTTAGTACCTGGTCTCAATAACATCCCTGCAGTTTTCCCCATAAACAACCCATAAATTCAGTCCTCTGAAACTTATAAGCCTACAACTTTTCTCCCAGATTTCAGAAATATTTTCATCCTCTAAAATGGGATTTCAAAATGAGACCCCATTGCCAGGCATGGTGGCTCATTCCTGTAATCCCAGCACTTTGGGAGACTGAGGTGGGCAGATCACTTGAGGTCAGGAGTTTGAGACCAGCCTGGCCAACATGGTGAAACCCTGTCTCTACTAAAAATACAAAAATTAGCCAGATGTGCTGGTGTGCGCCTGAAATCCCAGCTACTTGGGAGGCCGAGGCCTGAGAATCGCTTGAACGAGGGAGGCAGAGATTGCATTGAACCAAGATCGCACCATGGCACTCCAGCCTGGGCGATAGGGAGACTCTTCTCAAAAACAAAACAAACAACCACCAAAAAACCCCAAACACCAATGACAACAAAAACCCAAAGTAAGACCCCATCTCTACAAAAAAAAAATATAAAAAGTTAGCTAGGCATGGTGGTGTACACCTGTAGTTCCAGCTACAGGAGGCTGAGTTGGGAGGATCACTTGAGCCCAGGAGGTCAAAGCTGCAGTGAGCTATTATTGCACCACTGCACTCCAGCCTGGGCAACAGAGCGAGATCCTGTCTCTAAATAAATATTTTTAAAAATGGGAATATTTCCCTCTTCTACCTTTGAAGTAGTCCTTCATTATTTCCACTTTTAATCTCCATAATGAATCATTTGAAAATAAAGATCTACATCGTCCTCAGGGATAAAACCATCAATGAGACAAAGACTTGGTTATCTTTCTGGACAAGAGTGGTGGTGAGTAACTCTCAAGTCTAAAGCTGAGAAAAACAAAACAGGTAATTTTACAGTAAGTTACTGTTCTCTGTCAAAAAACCAATAAGTCAATCCACTACACACATTCTCTTTATTGTATTTCCTTGATGGTGGAGATTCGAACAAAGCAAATTTGGTGGTATCATAATTTTAAGCACCAGGCAGTGGACAGCAGAGACTGCTATATCCAAAAGAGACCCTGGGATTAAGTAATTCATGTTCCCAACTTGACAGCTGGAAGGATAGTCCAGGGTGGGAATGGTCAGGTTTTGGTCCAAGACCATATAATATTACGGCAAAAACTTGGCTTAAGTCAAAGGTATAAGAATGTAAGTAGAAAAGCAAGGAGATACATAGAATTAGTTTCATTACTTGTTCTCTGGGTAAATGTGGACTTGTTATTTATGTAATCTGGGTTTTTTGGACTTGTTATTTATGTAATCTGAGTTTTTTTTTTCTATCTTTAGACTTTGCACTCTAATATGCACCTTGTAGACTTGTTTGGAAAATAAACTATGAAGAAAAAGGTGACAGTGGTGTACTGGTTAATATATATAATATATATACACATATATATGTATATATACACATATAAATACATATAAAATAGATATTTAATATATACATATCTATATTTATAATATATGTATATATATTATATATAATATATGTATATATTTTTTAGATGGTGTCTCCCTCTGTCACCCAGGCTGGAGTGCAGTGGTGTGATCTTGGGTCACTGCAACCTCCACCTCCCAGGTTCAAGTGATTCTCCTGCCTCAACCTCTCGAGTAGCTGGGATTACAGGTGTGCACCCCCACGCCCGGCTAATTTTTTATTTTTAGTAGAGATGGGGTTTCACTATGTTGGCCAGGCTGGTCTCAAACTCCTGACCTCAGGTCATCAGCCCGCCTTGGCCTCCCTAAGTGCTGGGATTACAGGCGTGAGCCACTGTGCCCAGCTGGTAAATATTTAATAATAGGCTCTTGGGGTTGAGGGAAAAGCCCTAATTTGTAGTACTTGGTTATTTCTATGGTGTAAATATTCATCCAGTGGCCAGTTCCAAGCTACCAGTGGTTTAGCAATCAGCTGGTGAAATTCCTGAAAATTGCCTATCATAATCCTGTATGAGCCAGCAAGGGCCAGCTTCAGCACACCACTGAATGTGTAACACTTGACATATAGCAAATACTCAATAAATAATAGTTGCCTTCTCATCCTCACCAGGCCTGAGTTCTTTCTGCCATGCTATATAACTATTGTTTGATGAACACTATTTGAATTTCTCAAGATATGAGAGCCATCATTGTACTTATTCATATAAATAAAATGAACTCTGTTTCCCATATGAAGATGCCTGCATTTCACAGATTTTCAAGGTGTATTTGGGATGCACTTTCCTTTTTTTTTTTTTTTTTTTCCGAGACTGAGTCTTGCTCTGTCACCCAGGCTGGAGTGCGGTGGCACAATCTCAGCTCACTGCAACCTCCACCTCTTGGGTTCAAGCAATTCTCCTGCCTCAGCCTCCCAGATAGCTGGGATTACAGGCACGCACCACCACGCCCAGATAATTTTTGTATTTTTAGTAGAGACAGGGTTTCACCATGTTGGCCAGGCTGGTCTCGAACTCCTGACCTCAGGTGATTCACCCTCCTTGGCCTCTCAAAGTGCTGGGATCACAGAGGTGAGCCACAGTGCCCAGCCAGGGATGCACTTTCTAACAATGTTGGATCTGTGACCTGCACAGAATTCACCAGGCATAAATTGTGGCTTCCCAGAGAGGTTGACATTCTTCAGAGCAGCTGAAACTAAGGTACATTTAAAGCCTGATGAGACCATAAAGCAGAAGAGAAATGGTGATTTCAAATAAGAATATTGAATTAAAGGCAGATGCTCTGAATTATAATTTAGCTCTTTCTCAAACAGACAATTCTATGTAGCATACCCCAGGATGAATAGAAGTGACACATTTATTTATTATTTTCTTCAATAATTCCCTGAACAATTCCAGCTATCCTATTTGTTTGCTTGCTTTCTTTAAATTTAAAGATGTACTATGGACTTCAATTTCTAGGCAAGGAGGAATGACTGGTGCAGAATTACCCTCCCACTATAAACAACTAGAAAACTGTAAAACATATATGAAACAACTGTTTTCAGACACACTGGAATCACAGTATATTCAACATTTTGATTCCTGAGAGAAGTGATATGATTAAAATGAGCCCTACAATTGTCCTGGCTTTTGGTCTTGAGGTGGGGTTGTGAGACGTAATACAGGAACATCTAGTTAAATTTCACATATACAACACATTTCAGATTATAATGAATAATTTTTAATATAAGTATGTATACAATACAATGTTGTATTCTTATTTGTTAAATCCAGCAATGCTACCTGGAGGCAATTTTTGGACTGTGACACAGGGAGAGAAAACTCAAATGGACTATCATTTCATTAGGATGAGGAGATAGAAATTCTAGTTTGGTGAGTCTGAGGCAGGTAAAATTTCCAGGGCAGAAAACGGTAGGGGAGCAAACTACAGGGAAAGAACTCAGAAAATCTCACAAGGACCTCCTTGATTTCTTGGCTGCATACTGTCACTCTGTATGCATAGGGTGAAACTCCACAAGGCCAGCATGTAAAGGAAGAGTTCACACAGGGCTTGGGGACATTTGAATTCTGTCCACCCAGGGCAGAAAGACTTTTCTGAATATTTATGGCCATCAGAGGGGATCTGAGGAGGTTTATACCTTAGTAGTACTGCTGTATTGGTCCTAGGATAAAGGCAACACTAAACTCAATATAACAAAATTTTAAATGAGGCTTCAAAAGAAGCAAGGTGATCTGAAAGTAGCAACTGCCTGCCAAAACTAATTTCAACATTTTTAAAAGAGGACAACAAAATCTCGACACTATACAGTGTCACATACATAATGTCCAGCACCCAATCAAAAATTAGTGGACATACAAAAAAGCAACAAATTGCAACCCTATCCAGTAGAAAAATCACAGGAACAGAACTAAAAATGACAGAAATTATGAAATTAGCTAGCAAGAAAACAGTTATAAACATGTTCAAGAATTTAAGGGAAAACAACATGAGAAGACAATCTAAACTATAAAGACATAAATTGGGCAAGCAATTTACCTTCCACTTCAATATACCTTACCACTTCATTTAAGTATGATATTGTGTACCATGAGCACATACAATCTAATAGCACATGAAGACAGGAAAAAGTGGTCTGATACATCATTTGCTGTGGAATATCTACAGAAAAAGTGAGGTAACCCAGAAAATACTGAATTTCTCTAAAACAGTTCAATCTAAGCATTCTCAAGATAACAGTCAACTCTCTAGTATAAATCATTCAAGAAAATGCAGATCTGGGCCGGGCGCGGTAGCTCACGCCTGTAATTCCAGCACTTTGGGAGGCCAAGAGGGGTGGATCACCTGAGGTCAGGAGTTCAAGACCAGCCTAGCCAACATGGTGAAACCCTGTCTCTACTAAAAATACAAAATTAGCCGGGCCTGGTGGCACATGCCTGTAATCCCAGCTACTCAGGAGGCTGAGGAAGGAAGAATCACTTGAACCCGGGAGGCGGAGCTTGCAGTGAGCTGTGATTGCGCTACTGCACTCCAGCCTGGGCAACAGAGTGAGACTCTGTCTCAAAAAAAAAAAAAAGAAAACACAGATCTGAAAAAAAAATTTTGGCCCTAAGCCACTCTATTTTAGAGATTGTAGAACCAACTTACATTATGATATCACAGGATGTGGGGAGGAATGGGATTTATACAAAAATGCTGCAGACATTTTTTTTCTGTTTTTTTTTTAGAGACAGGGTCTTGCTATGTTGCTCAGGCTGGTCTTGAACTCCTGAGCTAAAGTGATCCTCCCACCTTGGCCTCCTAAAATGCTGGGATTACAGATGTGAGCCACTGCACCCAGCCTCTGCAGGTAGGCTCTTAAATATTTTCACCTTGACGTCATGTGCAACCATAATGATCTATTTTGTATTTGGATTAGTCAGCTATTCTACTTGCCTGTTAAGAAAGCATTGGGGCTTTTCAAATTGTTTTTTGTCTTTTTTTTTTTTTTTTTTTAGAGACAAGGTCTTGCTATGTTGTCCAGGTTGGTTTTGGACTCCTGGCTTCATGTGATCCTCCCGTCTCAGCCTCCCAAGTAGCTGGGATTACAGGTGTGAGCCACCATGCCTGGCTGATGCTTTTTGATAAGAATAAAAAAGGAAACACGTTTGCTGCTGAAGGAACTTAATTTGTATCAGGAAGTTTTTGCTTATGTTCTATACTAGTCTCTATAGCTGTTTTCTCTTCTTTCCACATATGAAAAAACATGTGTTTCATCATTAGCCTCTCACTTTTACCCTTCATCTCTCCCATTCTTCCTCTTCTTCCCTCTCCTTGTGAATTCCATTCAAACTTTCCCCTACTAAGTCAACAATAGATAATTTTACCAAGCTGTTATATCATTCTAACTTGGAAAATAAAAATAAACAGCAACCACTAAATAACTCATGCTTACTATCGCATGTTGAAAAGTGAAATCTATCAAGAAGTAACTGGGATTCATCAAGAAGTTAAAGAGTGTCCAACTTGCTCTAACACAGCAGTGTTGGATAGGGTGGGGCTAGTCAGATTTTATTTATTTAAATTAACTGACTGAATCTGGGGTACCCCAAAAAACATATTGTAAGAAGCATGTATTAGGCATATTGCCAGGATAATACATTTTTTTTTCTACTGCCAGACTTCAATTTGGTGGATGAATAAAGTAAGAGAGCATGCAAGGATATTCCCTTTTCACTATCATGTCAATGTGACATTGAATTACATTATATTTTTAATTCAAACACAACTGACCATGCCTAAGGCATAGCATTGTTAAACACAACTTCAGAGAACAAAGAGATTCTGAAGAAGATGCCAAAAAATAAAATCAAATTCAAATCAAACTGTTTGCCACAGCCTTCTCAGATTCAAGTCACACTGTCTTGGAAGGGACTAAAGGCTTTCCCAGATTTTCTCTTGTGAACAAGGTACAAAACTAACTGAACCCATGCTGAAAGTGTTTTGCACATACCCTGAGGATTATAGACTATTCTCATATTCTTGCAATCAAATAGGGTGTGGGAGTGGGGCAGGAGAGAAACACCAGGAAAATACTAAATGGCAAAACTTATTTGGATAAGGGAAGAGTGTCGAGAGAAAAGGAAAAAAGAAGAAAAAAAAAATAGACATAGAAAGGATGCTGTTCTGATTTTTTTTATTCTTGGGGGAAGGGAAGTTAATGGATTGATATATTTTTGCTCAATCGATTTTTGCTCAGATCGGCCTTTTTGACTGGCTAGGGAAAGAAGGACAAGATAAATATGTATCTTCCCAGAAGGTCTTACACGCTGTATACAAAGACTTATTTGGAGTAACTGTTCACCAGGTTTTTAATTGAAAGTGTAAGGGAGTATTCTGGGTGTAAAGTAAGGATCACAGTGAGAGGTTGATTTTTGGGGCTTGGAGGAAAAACGTAACAGTTAAAGGCTCGGAAACACCTGATCAATTTTCTCATTGATGAGATTAGAGTAAAACTGAACAGGGACCATTCTTGTGCCTGGTGCATATGTTAAAATGAGGGAAAATAATCAAGAGGAGCAATCTTTGAAGCAATTAAATATTGAATAAGACATAACTTTGAACCAGGCATGGTGGTTCACACCTGTAATCCCAGCACTTTGGGAGGCTGAGGTGGGCCAATCACGAGGTCAGGAGTTTGAGACCAGCCTGGCCAAAATGGAGAAACCCTGTCTCTACTAAAAATATAAAAAAATTAGCTGGGCATAGTGGCAGAAGCCTGTAATCCCAGCTACTCAAGAGGCTGAGGCAGGAGAATCACTTGAACCCGGGAGGTGGAGGTTGCAGTGAGCCAAGATAGCGTCACTGCACTCCAGCCCGGTTGACAGAGTGAGACTCCGTCTCAAAAAAAAGAAAAAAAAAAAAGACATAAAAAAAAGACATTATTCTGGCCTGTCGCGGTGGCTCACACCTGTAAGTAATCCCAGCACTTTGGGAGGCCAAGGCAGGCGGATCACGAGGTCAAGAGTTCAAGACCAGCCTGGCCAATATGGTGAAACCCCGTCTCTACTAAAAATACAAAAATTAGCCGGGCGTTGGGGCGGGCGCCTGTAGTCCCAGCTACTCAGGAGGCTGAGGCAGGAGAATGGCGTGACCCCGGGAGGCGGAGCTTGCCGTGAGCCGAGATCGCGCCACCGCACTCCAGCAGCCTGGGTGACAGAGCGAGACTCCGTCTCTAAAAAAAAAAACAAAAACAAAAACAAAACTTATTATTGAACACTACATGTTCTCATTTATACTCTACATCACTTAAGAAAAGATTTTAGTTTGATTGACATAAAGTCAGGTGATATTTTCCCCCATACATTGGTAGCTAAGACCTCAAAATGAGATGCAGTTTCTATGCTTTATGAGATACCTAAGTGGAAAGAATATCAGATTTTTGTGTCAGTTGTGTGACTGCTTCAGCTGGGAAGGACCCAGCATAAACCTTAATTTTTCTGAATCTCTTTGTTCTCTATAAAGAAGTTAATGTCTTCTTGTTGGGTTCCTATAAGAACTAAAGGAGATAATGTTTGAATAAACAGTCTTATAAACCAATAATCATTCCCCCCCCCTTTTTTTTAACAACCACTTTTCACATGTCATTTTTATAAGAAAATTAGCGACATTCTTTTTTTGGAGTGGGGAACGGGAGGCGGGGGAGGGACGGAGTTTCACTTTTGTTGCCCAGGCTGGAATGCAATGGTGCGATCTGGGCTCGCTGCAACCTCCACCTCCCGGGTTCAAGCGATTCTCCTGTCTCAGCCTCCGGAGTAGCTGGGATTACAGGTGCATGACACCACGGCTGGCTAATTTTTGCATTTTTAGTAGAGACAGGGTTTCACCATGTTGGCCAGGCTGGTCTCGGACTCCTGACCTCAGGTGACCCGCCCGCCTCAGCCTCCCAAAGTGCTGTGATTACAGGTGTGAGCCATTGTGCCTGGCCTGAAAATTAGCAACATTCTTTGCTATACACATTGACAAATATTCAAGTTTGTCAGAGGAGTCTCATCTGTTTGGGCCATTTGATTCTAGAAGCTGACAAAAAAGCCAGTTTTACTTCCAGATGAAATTAATGGTATATGTGGTTATTGTATTTACATGAAACTAATAATTCTGAATTTTATTTCACTAGGACGTTAAATTTAAACCATTTTAAATGCTAAATACATTAAACAAATAACAATGAATTCATTTTCAAATACCTGCACTCTAATTTTGCTGCCAAACTGATCAGAGGATAGAAAATAAATAAATTTGAAAACCATGAAGAGTCATACTGGTAGGTTATGAAAATCAAAGTCTCTCCTTAAAAATCACCTCCCAAATCACTTTGGTGCTTCACTAATTGAATATATTATCAGCTATTTGCTTAGCAGATGTAAATTTCTCTGAAATTAAACTATCAATCCCCAAGTCATGGTGTCTTTTTTCTTTTTTTTTTTTTTTTGAGACGGAGTTTTGCTTGTTGCCCAGGCTGGAATGCAATGGCGCGATCTCAGCTCACTGCAATCTCCACCTCCTGGGTTCAAGTGATTCTCCTGCCTCAGTCTCACTAGTAGCTGGGATTACAGGCAGATGTCACGACGCCCAGCTGATTTTTGTATTTTTAGTAGAGATGGGGTTTCACCATGTTGGTCAGGCTGGTTTCGAACTCCTTACCTCAGGTGATCTGCCTGCCTTGGCCTCCTAAAGTGCTGGGATTACAGGTGTGAGCCACTGTGCCCAGCCAAGTCATGGGTTTTTTTTTAAACTTACTATGCTTAACACTATGACAGTGATGCTATAAAGCAATATTATCACATTTTTTAAAAATGTGTTTGTCCAGGGGAGGTGGCTCATGCCTGTAATCCCAACACTTTGGGAGTCCAAGGCAGGCTGATCACTTGAAGTCAGGAATTTGAGGCCAGCCTGGCCAACATGGCAAAACCCTGTCTCTACTAAAAATACAAAAATTAGCCAGGCATGGTAGTCTGTAATCCCAGCTATTTGGGAGGCTGAGACAGGAGAAATGCTTGAACCCAGTGGATGGAGGTTGCAGTGAGCTAAGAGCATGCCACTGCACTCCAGCCTGGGTGATAGGGTGAGACTCCATCTAAAAAAAAAAAAAAAAAATTGTTTTACCTGACTGTGCAGTTGACATCTGTTTTACAGCTCCCTACAAAGGGAAGGCTCAGTGCTAGATTCTCCTATTTGGAGTTGGCTCAGTTTCTTAAATTTATGTTTACATCTGTTGCCGAATGCATGACATTTTTAGCAATTATTTCTGTTGTTTTTCTTTCTTTCTTTCTTTTTTCTTGAGACAGGGTCTCACTTTTTACCCAGGTGATGCAATCTTGGCTCACTGCTACCTCCACCCCCTGGGCTCAAGCAATCTTCCCGCCTCAGCCTCCGAAGTAGCTGAGACTACAGGTGTGTACCACCATGCCTGGCTAATTTTTGTATTTCTTGTAGAGACAGGGCTTTGCCATGTTGCCCAGGCTGCTGTCAAACTCCTGGGCTCAAGTGACCCACCTGCCTCAGCCTCCCAAAGTACTGGGATTACAGGCTTGAACCACTGCTCCCAGCTCCTTATTTCTTTGAATACTTTTTGAGCCCCATCTTCTTTTTCTTCTTTTTTTGGGACTCTGATGACATAAATATTGTATCTTTTATTTAGTCCCACAGGTCTCTGAGGTTCTGTTTATTTTCTTCCAATGTATTTTCATTCTGTTGTTTAGATTGGGTAATTTCTATTGCTCTGTCTTTAAGGTCCTTGATTCTTTCCTTTGACCTTTATCTTCTGCTATTGCTCTTGTAATTACCCTTGTCTGCTGCAAAGATAGAACCAATTCACTCTAATAGTAGTATTGCTGTAAAGAAAGAGGTAGCCAGGCATGGCGGCTCACATCTATAATCCCAGCACTTTGGGAGGCTGAGGTGGGCAGGTTGCTTGAGCCCAGGAGTTTGAGACCAGCCTGGGCAACATGATGAAACCCCATATCTACAAAAAATACAAAAAGTAGCTGAGCGTGGTGCCACACACCTGTAGTCCCAGCTCCTCAGAAGGCTGAAGTAGGAGGATCACCAGAGCCTGGGAGGTCAAGGCTGCAGTGAGCCATGATCATGTCACTGCACTCTAGCCTGGGTATCAGAGTGAAACCTTGTCAAGAAAGAAAGAAAGAAAGATAAAGAAAGAAAGAGAGAAAGAAAAAGAGAAAGGAAGAAAAGAAGAAGGAAGGAAGGAAGGAATGAAAGAAAAAGAAAGAAAGGAAAAGAAAAAGAAAGAAAGAAAGAGAGGAAAAGAAAAAGAGAAAGGAAGAAAGGAAGAAGGAAGGAAAGAAAGAAAGAAAAGAAAGAAAGACAGAAAGAAAGGAAGGAAGGAAGGAAGATTAATGCAAAGCAAGGAAAGCAGGAAGATAGTTCTCAAATCAACCTCCTTGAGAACTCAAAGATTAGGGTTTTTATGGGTGATTTGGTGGGCGGGGGATAGGGGATGGGTGCTGCTGATTGGTTGGGGGTGAAATCATAGAGTTATGGAAAATGATCCTTGTGTGCTGAGTCCACCTTTGGGTGGGGGACACAGGACTGGTTGAGTCATGAGTCATGGATCTAGATTGGTCTATTTTTAGGTTTTTGAGGAACCTCCAAACTGTTCTTCAAGGTGGTTGTACTAATTTACATTCCTACAAACAGTGTATGAGGGTTCCCTTTTCTCTACATCCTCGCCAGCATTTGTTATTGTGTGTCGTTTGAATAAAAGCTATTTTAACTGGGGTGAGATGATATCTCATTGTAGTTTTGATTTGCATTTCTCTGATGATCAATGATGTTGAGCACTTTTTCATATGTCTCTTTGTCATTTGTACATCTTCCTTTGAGAAATGTCTATGCAGATCCTTTGCCCTTTTTAAAATCAGATTATTAGATTTTTCTCCTATAGGGTTGTTTAAGCTCCTTATATAGTCTGGTTATTAACCCTTTGTGAGTTTGTAAGTATTTTCTCCCATTCTGTGGGTTGTTCCTTCACTTTGTTAATTGTTTCCTTTGCAGTGAATAAACTTTTTAACTTGATGTGATACCATTTGTCCATTTCTGCTTTGGCTGTTTATGCTTGTGGGATATTACTTGAGAAATTTTGCCCAGACCAATGTCCTGGAGAGTTTCTCCAAAGTTTTCTTGTAGTAGTTCCATAGTTTGACGTCTGAGATTTAAGTCTTTAATCCATTTTGATTTGATTTTTGTATATGATGAGAAATAGAGGTCAAGTTTCATTCTTCTGTATATGGATATCCAATTTTCCCAGCACCATTTTTTGAAAAAACTGTCCTTTCTCCAATGTATGTTCTTGGCACTTTTCTTGAAAATGAGTTCACTGTATATGTATGGATTTATATCTGGGTTCTCTATTCTGTTCCATTGGTCCTTGTCTCTGTTTTTATACCAGTACCATGCTGTTTTGGTTACTATAGCTCTATAGTATATTTTGAAGTAAGGTAATGTGATTCCTCCAATTTATTCTTTTTGCTAAGGATAATGTTAGCTATTCTGAGTCTTTTATGGTTCCATATAAATTTTAGAATTGTTTTTTCTACTTCTATGAAGAATATCATTGGCATTTTGATAAGGATTGCATTGAACCTGTAGTTTGCTTTAGATAGTATGGACATTTTAACAATATTGATTTTTCCAATCTATGAACATGGAATATCTTTTCTTTTTTGTGTGTGTTCCTTTCAATTTATTTTATCAGTGTTTTATAGTTTTCATTGTGAAGATTTTTCACTTTTTTGGTTAATTCTGTGAAAGGAAAATCAGTCTTGGGACCCCAAAATCACTAAGACAAACAGGAAAGTCAAGCTGGGAACTGTGTCAGACAAACCTGTCTCCTATTTTATTCCTAATTAAGATAGCTACAAGATTTTTTTTTTAAGCTACATACCTCCCTCAAAATTTGCCCACAAGATCTTGACCCTAAAACAGTTCTGTTGAATTTCACCCTGGTAATATAAATTGATAGCTTATCTTCACGGATGAGAGATAAAAGACAGAACTAAAAGTTATCCTGATGCTCAGCTGAGACAAATACATATCTGATTACCTCCTCTGCTCTATTATTTATGTAAAAAATGTAGATTCACTGAGCCAGACTAAGGCATAATTGACTATTCCTCTACCCACCTCTCACATGTAACTTGTGTGTTCAGTGAAAGGCTGATCAAAGACTAAAAAGAATGCAACTATTTGTGTCTTACCCACCTATAACCTGGAAGCCCCCACTTCCAGTTGTCCCACCTTTCTGGACTGAACCAATGTACATCTTGCACATATTGATTGATGTCTCATGTCTTCCTAAAATGTATAAAAGCAGGCTATACCCTGGCCACCTTAGGTACATGTCATCAGGACCTCCTGAGGTTGTGTCACAGGCATGTCCTTAACCTTGGCAAAATAAACTTTCTAAATTAATTGAGACCTGTCTCAGATACTTCCAGTTCACAATTCTTAAGTATTTAATTTCATTTGTGGCTACTGTAAATGGGATTACTTTTTAAATTTCTTTTCCAGATTGTTCGTGTTGGCATATAGAAATGCTACTGATTTTTGTAAGTTGATCTTGTATCTTTCAACATTACTAAATTTATCAGTTATAATAGTTTTTGGTGCAGTCTTCAGGTTTTTTGAAATATAAAATCATGTCATCTACCAACAAGGATAATTTGACTTCTTCCTTTCCAATTTGAATGCTCTTTATTTCTTTCTCTTGTCTGATTGCTCTAGCTAGGGCTTCCAGTACTATGTTGAATAATGGTGGTGAAAATGGGCATACTTGTCATGTTCCAGATCTTAGAGGAAAGGCCTTCTGGTTTTCCCCACTCAATATGATATTAGCTGTGGATCTGTCATCAGTTATATATGGCTTTTATTATGTTGAGGTATTTTCTTTCTATACCTTGTTTTTTAGGGTTTTATCTTGAAGAGATGTTGAATTTAATTAAATGCTTTTTTTGCATCAACTGAAATGTCATATGGTTTTGTCCTTCATTCTGTTGATGTGATGTATCACATCTATTCATTTGCATACATTGAAACTTCTTTGCATCCCAAGGATAAATCCCACTTGGTCATGGTGAATGATGTTTTTAATGTGTTGTTGAATTTGGTTTGCTAGCATTTTGTTAAGGATTTCTGCATCAATATTCATCAGAGATATTGGCCTATAGTTTTCTTTTTTTTTTTTTTTTTTTGGTGTGTCTTAGTCTGGTTTTGGTATCAAGGTAACGCTGGCCTCAGAAAATGAGTTTAGGAGTATTCTCTCTACCTCTATTTTTCAGAATAGTTTGAGTAGTATTGGTAATAGTTCTTTAAATGTTTGGTATAATTCAGCAGTGAAGCCATCAGGACCTGCACTCTTCCTTACTGGGAGCTTTTTATTACCCCACATGATCTTTACTGACACCTTGAGCAGAAGTTGGGGAGTGTTCCCATTACTTAAGGTGAGGATAAAAGTCCCAACTCCCCACTTGGTCTTCTCTAACACCATGAACAGGGGGAGGAGAAGGGGGTTGCTTTGTTGTAACTGGGCAAGAACATAAATCTAGGCTCCCTCTTGGCTTTTGGTGCAGGTTATGAATGGGTGACATTTTTTTTCAGTGGTATTTGGCTGGGGTAGTTGTTTTAAAAAACAACCTTTTAAATTTCATGTATGAGAGAAATCACATATGTGAAATTTAAAAAGTTGTTAAATCCTGAATTTAATGACTTTTTAAATTTACTGAATTAAATTACTTTTTAAATTTACTGAATATGCAGTATTCAACATACTGATTTTATTTCCTTTGGGTATATACCCAGTAGTAAGATTGCTAATTATATGGTAATTATATTTTTAATTTTTTGAAGATTTCCATATTGTTTTTCATAAGGGCTGTACTAATTTTCCTCTCTTTTATTTATTTATTTATTTTGTCTGAGACAGAGTCTCACTCTGTCACCTATGTTGGAGTGCAGTAGCATGATCTCGGCTCACTGCAGCCTCTGCCTCCTGGGTTCAAGCGATTCTCCTGTCTCAGCCTCCTGACTAGCTGGGACTATAGGCCAGTGCCACCATGCCTGGCTAATTTTTGTACATTAATTTTCATTTCTATCAGCAATGTGTAATGGTTCCCTTTTTTCCACATCCTTGCCAACACTTGTTGTCTTTTGGTTTTTTGATAGTAGCTATTCTAACTGGAGTAAAGTCACATCTCATTGTAGTTTTTATTTGTATTTCCCTGATGATTAGTGATGTTGAACATTTATTTCATATATTAGTTGGCCATCTGCATGGGTATTTTTTTGAGAAATAAATATCTATTCAGGTCTTTTGCCCATTTTTAAATTGGGTTATTTGTTTGTTGTTGTTATTGAGTTGTTAGAGTATCTTATATATTTTGGATATTAACTCCTTCTCAGGTGTTTAGTTTGCAAATACATTATTCCATTCTGTTGGTTGTCTCTTTGCTCTGTTGATTGCTTATGCTTGTCCTGTAGTTAGAGAGAGCAGACTTTTATTAGGCCTTTTTTGTCTGCACCTGTTAGCATTTTCTAATTGCCCATTTCTCTAGCACCCAGTTTGGGCTATATGAAGCAAGAAGAAAATTCATGATATCTAGCCGAGCCCATCTTCTCTCTCCCTTTTAGAAACTTCTTATACCTGTTTTATATACAATATCCAGGGCCTCTAGCTGTACTTAGCAGGAGAAATAAGAAGATGTGTGTGTACTCCATTGTGTCCTGAAACCAGAAACTCAGAATTAGATTCATTCCTGTGGTTCTGCTTTCACTGCTGTGGCATTATAATGGTTCTAGGAAGGAAAATTGACATTGAAACCCATATACTTTTTATTGCTAACACTCACCACTCCTAAATTCCAGTCCATCTAGGCATGTGTAAAGAGTTTTAAAGCCACACCCAACACAACACAGCTTTTCTCTTCCTGTGTCACTGCAACAGGTGGCAAATGAGGCAATTCTGGTGCCAAAAATCTAAGTTTCCCAGATGTTGAGTTGTTTGCCTCTGGCTAAGGAAGTGTGCCCTCACCAGCTGTGCTTTTTTCGGGAAATATATCCACCGTGACGGATCTCAATTCTCTATCATGAAGGCACCACTTGCTTTCATGGTATTTTAGAACTGAACTGAAACTATCTCTTGCAAATAACACTCTGTGTTGGGGTAAGAGAAGGAACCACTTACTTTTACATATTACTTTTCTTTTTTCTTTTTTTTTTTTTTTTGTTTGAGACAGTGTCTGGTTCTGTTGCCCAGGCTGGAGTGCAGTGGCATGATCTCGGCTCACTGCAACCTCTGCCTCCCAGGTTCAAGCGATCCTCCCACCCCAGCCTCCTGAGTAGCTGGGACTACAGGCATGTGCCCCCACATGCGGCTAATTTTTGTATTTTTAGTAGAGATGGGTTTTCACCATGTTGGCCAGGCTGGGTCTTGAACTCCTGACCTCAAATGATCCACCTGCCATGGCCTCCCAAAGTGCTGGGATTACAGGCATGAGCCACTGCGCCTGGCCTACATATTTCAAATGTACTTTCTAACAACCAATGCGAGCACTTCAAGCCTTTATATCTTTTCTGCTGGCACACATTTCCAATAGCAACTGGGGCTGCTGTTGAGGGAAGCACAGTTTGTGCATTGCAGAAAGGCACCCAGCCAATGGAACAAAAGGGAGCAAAGACCCAGTTCAAGCTCTACTAGCCAAATCATGTACCCACAGGGCTGCATCACCCAGAGGGGGTGACTTTTTCAAATTTGCACAAAGGCTTTCTATAAGCAATCAGCTGGGCCCTGAATCTAACAATAGCAGTATTGCAACATCTCAAAAGAAACACTTTCTTGTATTCTATAAACTCATTATACTTGAATATTCAATTGATACTCATGCATAATTTATATCATCACTTCAAAATAATTTATTTTCAGATTTTCAGGCCTATGAAGAAGAGCTACAAATCATCTGAGGAAAAACACATTGTAAATTTTGACTAGGATCAAACTGGCTTTTAAAAAAGATTTTCCATTCTCTCCCTGGGAGGACACCATTCTACCAGTGGGTATTGTTAAATATCAGGTACTGGGTAGATAACAGAGGTTTCCTGATATGCACAATTCGCTGCCCCATAGCTGTGAACATGCCCCCTTTTTCACCCACTGATCTGTTACACATCAGTATGTCCTTCCAAGGCAGTTGAAAATTCTTGCCATATGGGATTATCTGTATCACTGAATAAATCTTGATACTGAAGCTTCAAACAGGTAACTAAATAGTTGTGAGAAGAGGTCTCTTTCTTGTCTACTTAGCCAGCTGGCGGCCACTTAATGGGAATGTTTTTTCTCAGAATGAGAGCGCTGTGTTCCTTGGATCAAAGTAACTTATAAAATATATCATTGGTCCTACTCTTAGTATAAACCAAGTGTTGACTTACGCATGACAAAGACTCTCTCCTTTGGCCAAAACTTTAGTCAGTCTCTTCTGAGTTCTCTGTTTGACTAGCCCCAGTCTTGGGCTTCCCTCTCTGTCCTTGTAGAATCCAGTTTGAACAAGAATTATTCTAAATTGGTTTATCAAAAATGTCCCAACCTTGGTGTGTCTGACCACCCTCAATATCTCACCATTCTGACCTGCCTTCAGCAATAATCCTATCCAGTCAGTTTAGCCATGTACCCTTATGTTCGATGTTTTCTCTTAGTAATTTTCCATCTGCTGACTGCCACCCTACTCCTTGGTTGTAAATCTCTACTGGTCCTTGTTGGAGTTGAGTCTAATCTCTCTCCCCTGCTGCAATGCCTCATTTCAATGGTCCCTTTGTCTATCACCATGGCCCCCTCTTGAATTTAGTCTGCCTTCCCATCTTTAACAAGTACTTGGATAATTTTTTTCTTTAATGGGTGTAAAACAGTTGACTCATTTCAAAATAAATAATAATAGAGCATCAAGGCATACTACAGTCGCTTAGTATATAACAACGACCCTTTCTTTCATGGCTTCTCTAAAATATTAAACTCAAAAATGAAAATGCTGATAACAAGCTGGTCACAGTGCCAAAAGCACCAAACTAGAGTTGAGAAGTCCCGGGCTTCATCCCCCTCCCTGCCATTATCATTTGCTCAATTCAGCATAACTCTCAACATCTCTGCACCCCAGGGTCTGTGTCTGCTAGATAAGGAGATTTACCTGAGTCTAAAACACTCTCATTTTATTTTACTTTTTTAGAGATGAGGTCTTGGTATGTTGCGCAGGCTGGATTCAAACTCCTGGGCTCAAAGGATCCTCCCATCTCAGCCTCCCGAATAGCTGGGACTTAAAACACTCTAATTTTTATTCTTCCCAAACAAGTAGAAGTACAGCTTGAGTGAATCCTTTAAGTTGTGTTTTTTTCCTTTCAAACATTTACTTTCATTTGACCAACACATTTAAAACTTTTTCCCCTTCATGTAGAAATTGTTTCCCCATCTACTAATCTCTTCTTTCTCAAATGTAATCATTTCTAACAGCGTAGACAATAATTCTATAAATAGCCATACCCCTTTTTCCATATGCTATTATGTGAAAAAAAGAGACCACTTTGAAAATCTATTGTAAAGAAAAAAAATCAATTTACTTCCTATAAATTTTCTTTTAGTAGTTAGGGGTGAGCAGAATACATGTTTTATTACCTTACTACTAATAATGTATAACAACATTGTATAAGGAATGGTGTTATGAAAAGTAGATTAAATCATAAAATTTAGCTAATACAGCTCTCTAAAATGCTTGTCATAAGCCCTAAATTTCCACCTTGCCACGTGAACAAACATCCACTATCAAAATGTTTAGTTTCGAAGTGTCTAGTTTGGAAATATTTATCCAATGTGAAGGAGTAAAGCAAAACAAATCCCATTAAAAGACCAGGTTCTGGTCCTCATTCTGCCATATGCCATGAGATCCTGACTGAGACATTTATTTTCCCTAGACCTTTGTTTCCACATCTGAAAAATGAAGATTAGTAAATGCTAATTTAGATGCTCTATTAGTTAAATGTTTCCAATCTTATAACTCTATGTCAAATAGTTCTTAGACTATCCTTCAGAAATCTCAAATATTCAGAACTAATAACTCCTAATACACAGATTAAGAAACTGGGACTCAAATAAACTAAGTAATTTGTTCAAGATCACAAAGCTAATCTGTGGACTGCCTGATTCCTTATCCAGATCTGTCTGATTCCAAAGCTTATCCTTTTAGCTCTACCTTCAGTGAAATTCTCCCCTTTCAGGATGTCAAGAGAAGAAACCCTTCCTATTGTAATGGCACAAGTATGGCTTTTATAATCTTAGCATAAAATCTGTACCCTAAAGAAGAGCCCCCTTGGAGAAAGTATGGGACTGTCTGAAAGTTGCCTTCTATACCTTGTCCTACAATTAACTAAGACAGTGGCTCTCAAAGTGTAGTTCCTGGACCAGAAGCATCAGTAATACCTGGAAACTTGCTAGGAATGCAGATTCTCAGACTCTACCCATTGCATACTGGATCAGAAACCCTGGAGATGGGGCCCAGCAATCTATGTTTTAACAAGTCCTCCAGGTGATTCTGATACATGATACAGTTTGAGAAGCACTGAGCTAAGTTATATGGCCTTGGGCAATGCATGCAACAACTCCCAGCTCCAGTTGCCAGCTCCAAAATCCTATGGTACTTCTATGACCCAACATCTGAATTATTAATAGGAGAATAGCTGGGCGCGGTGGCTCATGCCTGTAATCCCAGCACTTTGGGAAGCCAAGGTGGGCAGATCACAAGGTCAGGAGTTCCAGACCAGCCTGGCCAACATAGTGAAACCCCATCTCTACTAAAAATACAAAAATTAGCTGCGTGTGGTGGCGCACACCTGTAGTCCCAGCGACTCGTGAGGCTGAGGCAAGAGAATTGCTTGAAACAGGGAGGTGGAGGCTGCAGTGAGTCGAGATCGTGCCACTGTACTCCAGCCTGGGTGACAGACAGAGCAAGACTCCTTCTGAAAAAAATAAAAAATAAAAAAAATAAGAGAATAGATTGGATTCTTATCCCTAATTTTGAGAACCGATACCCAGTAAGGTGAATAAGGAGAAAGCAGATAAGGAGGACAAAGAGGACATCCTTCACACAGCCCACAATTAGTCAAAGCGGCAATTTTGTTTGTGATGATTTATGTCACTGATGCCAGTGACATCCCAAATTAGAACATCTTTTTTGGAGTCACTCTGAATGCATCTCTTTGGAAATTTAAAAATTTATTAGGCGACTTGGAGCTCAGCTCAAAGAAAGAGTCAATTTAAAATATGCTGTTTCCTTAGCACTGCCTTAAGTCATTCAGGAGACAGTTTCTGGGAATGAAGTCCAATAGATCTTTTTCATAAACTGGAACAAAGTAGTATCTCATTTTTCAGGAGTTAAAACCTTTCCCTCCCCATCCTGGACATGACATATATACTGGGATCTATTTCAACCAGAGGTCACATAACCAGCCTTCCAGGTACCTTTAGGAACTCATGTTTCCCCAGCTTAGCAATGACTCAGTAGACAGCAGGGAGTATTAATGGCCTTAAATGCCATACTGGCGCCAAGGGTCATATTGTCATTATTTATTAAACATTTTATTTACCCAGAGCCTAAGTTGTTGTAACTACATTCTTATGTAGGGCATGGCTTGAGTCAGAAATCTTGTCATTAGGTTAGAAGAGATACCATTTTTCATTTATGAGGTTGAAGCTACAGATCTATCATGCAAATATCTGGTACATAGTAAGTATTCAATAAACATCTGTCAAGTGAAATAATGAGTTCACTAAACTAGTGCACAGGCTTAAATTTGGTTTCTAAGTAACTGTGACAGTTCTACAGCATTTTGAACACAAACTTACCTATTTCTTTTTTTTTTTTTGAGATGATTCTTGCTCTTGTCACCCAGGCTGTGGTGCAGCGGCACAATCTCTGCTCACTGCAACCTCTGCCTCCCAGGTTCAAGCGATTCTCCTGCCTCAGTCTACCTAGTAGCGGGGATTACAGAGGCCTGCTACCACGCCTGGCTAATGTTTGTATTTTTAGTTGAGATGGGGTTTTACCATGTTGGCCAGGCTGGTCTTGGACTCCTGACCTCAGGTGATCCGCCCACCTCGGCCTCCCAAAGTGCTGGGATTACAGGTGTGAGCCACCACGCCTGGCCAAACTTACCTATTTCTTTCATGGTGGGGAAGGAAATTAACATGTTCTGAATACTTACTATGTCCCAAGCACTTGGTACCTGCTTTTCATATTTTGTCCTCACAACAACCCTGTGAAGTTGGAGTTGTTACTCCTGCTTTGTAGGTAAGAAAACTGAGGCCAAGATTCTTAAGATTGAGCAGCTGGTAAACATCATGACAGAGCCAAAATTGGAACATAGTTCTTATCCTCCCACTTTTCCCCCATTGTCCAGTATGTGGGCAAAACAGCTCCTCTGAATTGGGGCTCGGATGGTTGATATTTAGCATTTGCATCCAAAGTTGTTTCTCTGTCAAACATTTCCATTCACTGAAATAAAACAGCTAATGGCCAGGTGTGGTGGCTCACACCTGTAATCCCAGCACTTTGGGAGGCTGAGGTGGGCGGATCACTTGAGGTCAGGAGTTCAAGACCAGCCTGGCCAACATGGTGAAAACCTGTCTCTACTAAAAAAATAAAAATAAAAATAATTAGCCATGTGTGGTGGTACAAGCCTGTAGTCTCAACTACCCAGGAGGTTGAAGCAGGAGAATCACTTGAACCCGGGAGGTGGATGTTGCAGTGAGCTGAGATAGTGCCACTGCACTCCAGCCTGGGCGACAGAGCGAGACTGTGTCTCAAAAACAAAACAAAAACAACAACAACAACAAAAAATAGTGCTGGCCAAGCACGGTGGCTCATGCCTGTAATCCCAGCACTTTGGGAGTCCGAGGCAGGTGAATCATGAGGTCAGGAGATCGAGACCATCCTGGCTAACATGGTGAAACCCCGTCTCTACTAAAAATACAAAAAATTAGCTGGGCACGGTGGTGGGCGCCTGTAGTCCCAGCTACTCGGGAGGCTGTGGCAAGAGAATAGTGTGAACCTGGGAGGTGGAGCTTGCAGTGAGCCAAGATAGCGCCACTGCACTCCAGCCTGGGTGACAGAGCGAGACTCCGTCTCAAAAAAAAAAAAAAAAAAAAATAGTGCTTAACTATCTGAAAGGATTCTTAGCTGGTGAGCCCTGCAAAAATAGATGGTGATTTGGATTTGACTGAGTCTCAGACCACAGTTTGCCAACCCCTAGGTAAGACAATAGTATTGGTCATTGTACTCTGGTTATGTAAGAGAATGTCCTTGTTTTCAGAAAAATACTACACATGAAAAATGTACAGGCAAAATGGCTAGCGTTATCTGCAGTTGTAGACAGGACAGAGGCCAACAGTAGGGGAGGATTGACTTTTACGTTTGGTGTGGCATCTTACCAAAACATAGCCAGAAAAGAGCTTTAGTTCTTTCCCCACCTCCAATCTCTTCCTCTGCTTCAACACCCTAGTGGAGTCAGAAACCAGATTGTGCATGACAGAGGAGGTTGAGGAAATTGAGAATACCAAGTGGGAGCAAAAGAGAAGAAGAGATCATGACTCACCCCTTGCCTCCGTAAACTGCCAGTCCACTTTCGGTCCTAGCATGGAGATGGGCACAGTTTGAGATCAAATTTGGTATTTTGATGGTTATATAGGACTAGATATTTTAAAATATTAGACTGAGGCCAGGTATGGTGGCTCATGCCTGTAATCTCAGCACTTTGGGAGGCTGAGGCAGGTGGATCATGAGGTCAGGAGTTCAAGACCAGCCTGGCCAAAATGATGAAACCCTATCTCTACTAAAAATATAAAAATTAGCTGGGTATAGTGGCTTGTGCCTGTAATCCCAGCTACTTGGGAGGCTGAGGCAGGAGAATGGCTTGAACCCAGGAGGCAGAGGTTGCAGTGAGCTGAGATCACGCCACTGCACTCCAGCCTGGGAGACAGAGCAAGACTCTGTCTCACAAAAAGATAAAAAATAAAAAATAAAATAAAATAAAATAAAATATTAGACTGAAAATGTGCTTGCTACTTAAAGTGACTATAGTATTTTCTATTTCCCCAAAAAGAACCAAAAAGTCATTAAAATTGCTGACACTGGCCGGGAATGGTGGCTCACGCCTATAATCCTAGCACTTTGGGAGACCAAGGCAGGTGGATCACCTGAGTTTGGGAGTTCGAGACCAGCCTGACCAACATGGAGAAACCCCGTCTCTACTAAAAATATAAAATTAGCCGGAGTTGGTGGCATGCATGTAATCCCAGCTACTTGGGAGGCTGAGGCAGGACAATTGCTTGAACCCAGGATGCGGAGGTTTCGGTGAGCCGAGATTGCACCATTGCACTCCAGCCTGGGCAACAAGAGTGAAACTCCATCTCAAAAAAAAAAAAAAATTGCTGACATTTTCATCCAAGTGTCAGAGAATAATTAGTCAGATAAAGGGTTAAAGGAACAGTGGGAGATAGATTTAAGTTGTGTAGAGATGAAGGGAATTTTCTTCCTTTCCCCTTCTCAAGGTTTGATCATTTGAGTCTATAAAATAGACTGACAATAGACAGATTAACAAGAAAAAAAGGATACAAATGTAATAATGTGCACATGGACATGGTGTCCTGCAAATATGAGACTCAAAGCAAAGCCAGATGACTGAAGCTTTTATACTATACAGAAAAGAATAGAGTCTTGGAGCCCAGTGACAGGTTATGGGTAGGAGTGGGGAGGAAATACAGGGTGAGCAAAGACTGTCTTGTTATGCAGATGAAGTCCCTCAGGTAGCAGAACTCAGAATAATTAGATGGGGCCAGGTGGTGACTCTTGCCTATAATCCCAGCATTTTGGGAGGCTGAGGCAGGAAGATCACAGGAACCCAGAAGTTGGAGACCAGCTGGGCAATATAGTGGGACTCTGTCTGTACAGAAAACAATTTAAAAACTAGCTGGGCATGGTGGTGCATGCCTGTGGTCCCAGCTACTTGGGATGCTGAGGTGGGAAGATCATTTGAACTCAAAAGGTCAAGACTGCAGTGCAGCAGGATTCTGTACTCCAGCCTGGGCAACAGACTGACACAGACAGACAGACAGACAGACAGAGAAAGAAGGAAGGGAAGGGAGAGAAAGAGAGAGAAAGAGAGAAAGAGAGATTAGATGGGAGCGCTTGTGGTAAAAGTTTCTTTGTCAGACCTTTAAAAGTGTCTGACTTTTAGTCTGCGTCTCCTATGAGTTAATCTTTCCTAGATCTGGATAAGACAGATAAGGGAGGCCTCAGAGACAGACTGTTTGCGTCTGCTGTTTCTCACTAATGCAGATTTCCTCTACAGATACAAATCTCCACTACACAAGGACAGCTTTGCAGAGCTATTCCTGTGGTCTGCAGCCCCTCTGAATAGCCATATCAAGATACAACAAATAAATATATTTTGGGGTGGCATATTTTGGTTTCCTTCTGTTTCCTGATTATGTTCTGTGAGTCCTGATTTTCAACAGCGATATAACCTAGAGGGTGGCAAGAGAAGATATTGTAGAGAAGGTGGCAAGGGCCAGATTTGAAGGCAGAATAAGTCATATGAGAGTTTGGGACTTTTCCCTAAAGGCTTTTAAAAAAAAGCCTTTGAAACCAGGCACGATGGCTCACGCCTATAATCCTATCATTTTGGAGGGCCAAAGCAGGAAGGTCACTTGAGGCTAGGAGTTTGAGGTCAGCCTGGGCAACGTAAGGAGACCCTGTCTCCTCAAAAAAATTTTCAAAATTAGCCAGGCATGGTGGTACACACCTTAGTCCTAGCTAATCAGAAGGCTGAGGTGGGAGGATAATTTGATCTCAGGAGTTTGAGCTGGAGTGAGCTGTGATTAACCAAGGCACTTCAGCCTGGGCAACAGAGTGAGACCCCATCTCAAACATACAACAACAAAAAAGCCATTGAAGAGTTTGAGATAGGGGAATTTTGTGGCCGAAGTTGTGTTTTTTTTAAAAATCCTTCTAGTTTCAGGCTAAATGATTATTTGAAGGGCAGTAGAGGCAGGACTCACCAAAAGGAGGACATGGTTTAGGCAAAATATGATGGTGGTTTGGTCCAGAGTAGTGACAGTGAAGATAAAAGAAATGGAAGGCAAGAAAGAAAATAAACTTTTAATCTGAGGAACTCAAGCATTTGAAATGTCACAGCATGGCTAAGTATGATGGCTCACATCTGTAATCCCAACACTTTGGGAAGCTGAGACAAGAAGATTGCTTGAGCCCAGGAATTTGAGACCAGCCTGGGCAACATAGTGAGACCCCATCTCTACTAAAAGTAATAACATTAGTTGGGTTGGGGGCAGTGGCTCACACCTGTGGTCCCAGCTCTGGGGAGGCTGAGGTGGGAGGAGCACTTGAGCCTGGGAAGTCGAGGCTGCAGTGAGCTGGGATTGCACCACTGCACTCCAGCCTGGGTGACAGAATGAGACCCTGTCTCAAAACAAAACAAAACAAAAATAAACATTAGCTGGGCATAGTGGCACTCACCTGTAGTCCTAGCTACCTGGAAGGCCAAGGCAGGATGATCGCTTAAGCCCAGGAGTCTGAGACCAAGCTAGGCAACACAGCAAGATCCCATCTCTGCAAAACAGAAAAAAAAATTATTAAAATAAAATGTGACAGCAGTCATGTCTCATTCCCTCTTTGAGCTAAGCAGGGAAGCCACTTGCTCTGTGGACTCTATACTGACTGATGCCAAGTAGTCATGAAATCCTAACAATGTCATATGCTGGACACATAATTCATACCCTATAGTTCACCAATGTATACCCAATCATTAATCCATATTATTCCTGTAAACCAATGAGAATTCCTTTCAAACAATTTTGTATTAGCCCATTCTTTGTTTCCTTTTGCCTTTAAAAAACCTGCTTGTGGCAAAGGCTGAACAGAGCATTCCCCAAAGTTGGAAGTGTGTCCTGGGCAGCTGTCCTCACTTTGGCTTAAGTAAATTCTTCAAAATTATATTGTGTGCCTCAGCTTCATCCTTTAGGTTGACAAAGATTTTGAGAGAAGCGATAAGCTTGATCATAATTGGGGATGGACTTGTGGGAAGTCAAGGGCAGCCCCCACATTACTGATTTGAGCCACTTATTAGTCAGCAGCACCATTTCTGGAGACTGGGAACTTTGTTGATCTTGGAAGAGACACAGGGCAGACAATATTGTCTCCATCTTATTGATATAATGACTAATATTCAAGAAAACCAGGTAATTTGCTGAAGTCCACACATATTATTTCTGAGAGCCGCTGCCTCGTTTTCTACTTCAAATGACAATGCTTGAGCTGTTTGGTGTTAGTTCCCTTTGATTGCATTTGGAAACAAATGCACCCCCACAGGTGAAGTTAACTGTGTGATTTAAAGAAAGAGAGGAAGAAACTGGGTTCTGATCTAATTCTCAAAGTATGTATACATTCAGCAGTTTCAGCAAAATATCATTATGCTTCTTGGAATCACAGAAACATCCCATGAAATCTTTGATTTCAATACAATTGAAAAATCTCTGAACTTGCACAAGTAACATTTTGTTTCTTACCCTGCCACAGGATTCTGAAACTTATCTTTTAGAGCAGCGTTTCTCAAGCCTTAATGTGCAAGGTTGGGCCCAGTGGCGCTCACCTGTAATTCCAGCACTTTGGGAGGCTGAGGCGGTGGATCACCTGAGATCAGGAGTTCCAGACCAGCCTGGCCAACATGGCGAAACCCCATCTTTACTAAAAATACAAAAATTAGCCAGGCGTGGTGGCGGATGCCTGTAATCCCAGCTATTTGGGAGGCTGAGGCAGGAGAATCGTTTGAATCTGGGAGGCAGAGGTTGCAGTGAACCGAAATCAAGATCGCGCCACTGCACTCCGGCCTGGGGAATAGAGTGAGACTCCGTCTCCAAAACAACAACAACAACAACAACAAAACAAAACAAAACAAAACAAAACCTTAATTTGAGTCACTTGGAGATCTTGTCAAAATGCCAATTCTGCTTCAATAGGTCTGGGGTGGGGCCCAAGTTTCTGCATTTTTAACAAGCTCCCAGGGGATGCCCATGATGCTGACTGACTTTTAAGAAATCAGAGTTTTCGATGTACTCACTACTTCTCCAAGTACACATGGGCACTGAGACAGGACCCAAAGGAATTTCAGAAATGTAATTATATTGGGGATAAACAAAACTAGATCTTGCAAAATGATGAGGCAGACAAATGTTGTCAGGCCTATTTTTCTACTTTCCAAATTCCTTTCCTGGCTCAGCACCTTGCTCGGGCCTTAGCCCATCTTTCTGCAGCTGGTTAACTAATCCTTGCCTACAGGTAGACAGAAAGGTGGTTTTTCCTGTTACATCTTCCCCATCCCTCCCTGGGAAGCTTCAATTTCAGATGTACTTTCAAATTTCAAGACCCAAAGAAATAAATGTTTAATGTGGAATGACAGACAATACTTCGATATTTGTGGGGAAGGGTCCTCGCTCAGCACTCCTCCAGTATCAGTTCTAGACAGATCTTGGAGAAGAGAAGAAACTCAGCTTGTTCAAGTGGCTCATCCTATAGGAAATACTTTCTCCGGCTTATTTCTCTGTGCCTCCTTAAAATCAATCTATGATATGCCAAATATTAACAAGGAAAAAATTATCTCCGAAGAAGACACTGACAATTTTGCCTGTGCCCTCCTCAGTCAGAGGCGATGTGGGGTGTAGGGAGCATTGTAGAACTGTCAGTGAGTTAAGGGATAAACATGTTGAGATAGATTGGATTAAACAGCATTGTTCCAATTAATCATGCTGAATTTAGGGCCAGGAGACATTAGATTCTGCTCTTGATTTTGACATTTACATTCTCTGTGACCTTGAGCAGGCCATTTCACGTGTTTGGTTGCAGTTTTTTCATATGTAAAGGGAAACAACAGGACAAAATGAGTCCTAAGTTTCCTCCTGATTCTACAATCTTTGTTTCTGAAGTTATTTCAGTGCAGGCTTGAGTGCAGCGGCTCGATCCCTGCTTACTGCAACCACCTCCGGGTTCAAGCAATTCTCTTGCCTCAGCCTCCCAAGTAGCTGGGATTACAGGCGCGTGTCACCACGTCCGGCTAATTTTTTTTTGTATTTTTAGTAGAGATGAGGCTTCACTGTGTTAGCCAGGATGGTCTGTATCTCCTGACCTCGTGATCTGCCTGCCTTGGCCTCCCCAAGTGCTGGGATTACAGGTGTGAGCCACTGCGCCCGGCTCTGAAGTTGTTTCAAAAAAAAAAAAAGAATTTTTAAGCTGCAGGTTTTCACAGTGGCTGGTCATCAAAATCTCTTTGGAGAGCTTTCAAAAATATGGATCTCTTTCTACTCTGTTCTGATTATTTGTGGATGCAGCCTTGGAAACTATTTTCATGAAGTTCTCCAGGTAATTTCTGTCCATTAGACAAATTTGGGAATCATTAATCCAAGCCACAAGGGGGCGCCCAGAAGATGCTGCTTTTCTTCTCAGTGATTTTAAAATCCTTTTGAAAATTAAAATAGAAATAAAATTGATTTCCTATTTCCACATCTAATTTTGTTTTATCTAATTTGAAAGAAATGTCTGATTGAAAGCATCTCTTTGGTATTTTAGGTTTAATTATTTGCTGGGTGAGCTAAAGTTATATTAATATAATGTGTACATAATCGCCAGCATTATAGACATAAAATTACATATAAAATGAATGTAATCTTCAATATTTAAGCTAAAGTTGGAGGTTTGGAGCATGGCAAGCTATATCCTGATGTGAATGAAACTTAAATGTTCCAAATTTTCCAAGACAATTCCTTGACCCATGGCCCCACATTTCCCTTGATCTTTTTGGAGGAGCTTCTAGAAAGAGTAGGTTATACTTTTCGTCCCCAAAAATGACTCTATCATTTTTTTCCTCAAAACATGCATATTTATTTATTTGTTTATTTTGGGAGACAGAGGCTGAAGTGCAGGGGCATGATCTCCGCTCACTGCATCCTCCATCTTCTGGGTTCAAGTGATTCTCATGCCTCAGTCTCCAGAGTAGCTGGGATTACAGGTGCATGCCACCACGCCCAACTAATTTTTGTTCTTTTAGTAGGGACTGGGTTTCACCATGTTGGCCAGGCTGGTCTCAAACTCCTGACCTCAAGCTATCTGCCTGCCTCAGCCTCTCAAAGTGCTGTGATTACAGGCGTGAGCCACTGCGCCCGGCCAAAACACGTTTTTTAATTAAAAAAATTTTTTTTCTGTAAACATGTTTTGTTTAAATCATCTGTAAAATGAAGTTAATAAAAGAACAAACCTGTTAGGATTGTTTTGAGGATTAAATGGATTAATATACCTAAAGTGTTAGGAACTGTGCCTAGCATATAATTAGCATTCAATGGATATAAACTATTCATATTTTTCTTACGTTGTATTTATTATTCTCTGTCTTGACAGGGTCTCCACCACTCAGTTACCCAGTCCCAAAACTCAGATTCCACTCTTTTTACCCCATCCCTCAGAGACCACATGCAATGGGCAAAACTTATTTCTCTCTTGAATGTACTCTCTCCTCTCCATTCCCACAGACATACCCTTCATTTGATTTCTCATTAGTTTAGTTCCAGGCCTCTGATATATATTCCTGAAGATCTCCCTACTCCCATAAGAGTGACTGTTCTAAAACACAAATCTGATCATGTTCTCCCGCTAATGAAATCACTTCAATGGCTGTATGCGATTTACTCTCAAAGGGTTCAAAAATTACATATATATATGGAAAGAAAGAGAGGGGGAATGAAAAATGGGGCAAAATGTTAACAGTAGATAAATGGTACACAGGTATGTTGTATAATCTTTTTTATTGTGGCAACTTTTCTGTACGCTTATATTTATTTTCAAAACAAAGTTAAACAAACAAACAAAATGCTTCACTGGCTTTCCTCAGAATAATATCCAAAGCCCTTACCTACTTCTCTAGATTTATCTACTCTCTTTCCCCCTTGATGTTTAAGCTTCAGCCATAATACATGATTTTAGTTCATTACCTGTGAGCATGCTCTTTTCCAAATTGAAATGCTGTGGTCTTTCCAAGTTGTCTCCCTGGAAAACTCCTGTTTATAACTTCAATACCCACAGCATAATCCCTTCTCTATGATACCTGTGTTATTGGACTGAATTAATCATCTGCCTCCCTACCCGGGTTCACTGTGTTCCTCATTTTGACTCTTCTCCCCTTTTATCACATTGTGTAATTCATCTATTTCCTCTTCTAATCTCAGAGTTCTCCAGAACAGAGGCCCCATGTCTTATTCACTGTTGCATCCCCAAAGGCTGAAATCCTGATTTCTGCCCGCTCGTGTTTGCAAGTTCATTTTTAGTTGCCAGCTGTGCTGGTTTCTCACCTTCTGCCATTTGAAGTGGCCACAGTGGCACTCAGCTCGCGGCTGCTTCCTGTTGTTCCCAGCTGAGCCTTGGCTCCTAGCTACTCTCCCTATTTTTTTTATTTTTATTTGTTTCCCCATGTGAAGGAAGTGAGCCCGTATCGACGCAGAGCTGAAATCTAGTGATCATCATTCTTTGTTGTAAAGCTCACCCCCGCCCTTGCCGCTCCAGTGACCTCCTTCCCTTTATCCTAATTCTGTGTTTTAGAGCCAGTTGCTTTACATCTAGGGAGTCTCAGTTTTCTCCTCTAGGAGAGTATGCTTGAGTCCAACATTCCTTGTTAGAGAGGATTTTTTTTTTTTTTGCTTATCCCTCTTGTTCAGACAGTGCATACAGTTCATTTGATATAATTCTTCGTGCTAATTTGTCAAAGTTCATCAAACATTAACAGAAACTAACTAGTTATTTCCTTAGAGTTATGTAAGTCAAAGACCAGCGTGCTGCACTCTTGGCGAATGTGTGCCTTTTTGGATTATGTTTTCATTCTACAGATATTTTAGGAAAAGGTAAGCTTACCCCATTTCTAGCAATAAACGGCTTTTCTAAAAGTTCCAAGTTTTCATTGCTATCTTTCAAAAATATTTGTTTTGTGACTAAGAAATAAAGGGAGCCTCTAGAGAAGAAAAATATCAATATTGGTTATAAAACACATTCACTCTGAAATACCAATACCACTTCACTTGTGTGTGAACATAAGAAGTATGACTCTGAAATGAATGCTTCATGACAGCAAGGATCATGTCTTTCTTTCTTGTTCAACACCCTATGTCCAGTGCCTTGAACAGTTCCTGACCCATGGTAAGCGCTCAACAAATATTTGGTGGGTGCCTTAGTGAAGGAAGTCAGCGAACCTATTTGGGAGGATGTCATAGTTCAAGGAGCTTAAATATATTGAAGCAAGTGGAAAACAGGATCCTGAATAGCTTCTTTGGGCCCTGAAATTTGTCATAAGAATACCACATGATGTTTCTGCTGTAGCTATAATGAAGATGTTCAGCCACGCCTGGTCAAGGCCATCTCGTGGTGGGTCGTCTCTAAATGTTTCTGGGATGGAAAGTTGTAACAATATTTTTTGGTCACTTTGTGTTCCCACTGTTGTATGTTGCAGTATTTTGAGCCAGAGGTTTTCTGGAGTAGTTTTACTGTAATATGGGGCTGAGTTACTGACAGCCATCCCCTTTCTTATCTGCTTTTTACCAACACAGTACAGTTTCCTATACCTATCAGTGATAGGGAAATGATACAGCTGACATTAGTACACATGAGTAACCCAAAGTTGTTTTGTGTTAATCTTCCAGGTCATATGCTCTAACTTTACTCATGTTTTAAATGATTTGCTGTTATTTTCTTAAAGACCCATTTTATTTTCTCTTTGAGTTCATGTTCTTTTTCTTGGCAGCCATGTCTAGATATTCTTTTTTTTTTTTTTTTGAGGCAGGGTCTCACTCTGTCGCCCAGGATGGAGTGCAGTGGTGCAATCTTGGCTCATTGCAACCTCCACTTCCCAGGTTCAAGTAATTCTCTCTGCCTCAGCCTCCCGAGTAGCTGGGATTACAGGCACCTGCCACCAAGCTGAGCTAATTTTTGTATTTTTAGTAGGGATGGGGTTTCACCATGTTGGGCAGGCTAGTCTCAAACTCCTGGCCTCAAGTGATCCGCCTGCCTCGGGCTCCCAAAGTGCTGGGATTACAGGCATGAGCCACTGTGCCTGGATATATATATATATATATATGTATATATATATATACATATTTTTTTTTTTTTTTTGAGATGGAGTCTTGCTGTGTCTCCCAGGCTGGAGTGCAGTGTCACGATCTGCAACCTCTACCTCCCAAGTTCGAGCCATTCTCTGCCTCAGCCTCCTGAGTAGCTGGGATTACAGGCGCCCGCCACCACACCCAGCAAATTTTTGTATTTTTACTAGAGACGGGGTTTCACCATGTTGGCCAGGCTGGTCTTGAATTCCTGACCTCATGATCCACCCACCTCGGCCTCCCAAAGTGCTGAGATTTCAGGCATGAGCCACCATGCCTGGCTGATATTCTTGATCTATTGTTTTCTTCAGATTTTCTGAAAACTTTACTCCTTTGCTGCACTTCAAGTCTGCAAAATTGACAAATGAAAGTGTCGGGGCAGTTGGGGAGAAAGAGGCCTTCAGATATACTCTATAAATCATCAAAATATGATGTGCTATATATTCTCGGCATAAACTGGAAATGAAAAAAACTTGCTACAAATAGGAGTGACTCCTTTGGGCTTAAATTGGATTGGCAGCAACACAGATTCTGCTGTGGATTGAAGTCATTTTCTACCTCGGCACTACTCAGTCCATGGGGAATGGTGAAGTTATGATTTTGCAGCAAGATTCTGGGAGCAGGCCAGCATCTACATCTGTTCTAAACTGTAAGTGGGGCTGGAAAAATGCTTTGAAAAAAAGCCAGGGTAGGGAGGTGAAAGAGAATACAAAACCTTTACTCTCAAAAAGGCCATGGACAGTGAATCGATCAATTACAAAGACATTAGATTTAGAGAAAAGTTCTTATAGAAACAACATGTATATAATAATCCTGTCTTCATCTTCATCTGTTAAGTTTACTCTCATTTCTGACCATTCAAGAGTCATAATACATAATACAAGAAAACCGTATTAGGGAGGACTGAAACGTGACTTACGATACTTGGGATGAGTCTTTAATGAGTGAAATTCAGTGCTTTGGTAACACTTAGTAGACATTCAGCACATTTTAGTGAATTGCATAATGGATCTCTCTTCTCCAAATATGTGACTACACCATCTTATAGGAACCATTTGTTTTCATTTTTACATTTTTTCCACCAAGCCGTTCTGTCAATTGAATCACATTAAGACCATGGGAGGAGTGTGGCCCACTTACCGGAAAGAGTTTGGAAATAGGCTGGCCTGGGTTCAAGTTCCCACTCCATTTCCTGGCTATGCTGCATCAGGCAAGTTGCTCTCTGACTCTCAGCTTTTTCACCTGAAGCGGGGAGAGTCGTGACTAATTCACTGGGTTGTTGTGAGGACCAAGTGAATCCTTGGGAACACAGAAAGCACAGGATAAGTGTCAGTTCCCTTTCTCTCTAATCTCTGTGAGTTCCATTTTCTTCTATCTTCTTCTTGTCCTCCAGACACGGGTGTATATCCACAGTCTTGATTTCTGGAAAGGTATCTTTGTCTGATTGGAGGCAGTGAAACAAACTTGGCTTGTACAAACTTTAAATTATTTTTTTCTGATAGCCAAAAGTAGCTAGAAAAAAAAACTAAGATGGAAAAACAGATAAGTGGCATCTATGCACAAGGAGGGAAATTCTGAGCCCATTTGGATCAATCACAATGGATTTTGGGAAGCTGGGGCAAGGGCCAACTGGGCTATTTAGCCAAAATGCCAGATTCTTGGAAAAACTTTGAAATGGCGGTTAAATCTCAGTAAGCAGCAGATAGAAAATTCAAAATAATAGTAATGATTGAAATAATTTCTATATGACTTGCAAGTATGTACAAGTATGTATACTTTCAGTTTCTCAGAAAAGCACAATATATTTCCTAATTAACAGAATATACCAAAAAAAAAAAGCTCGAAAGGGTCCCTGGGGCCTTACTCAGCCTCTTTCAGTCCATGGCTTCCCTACGTAAAATGGGAGGATCGAAGGATTGAAATGGAACTGATTATTTCTAAGGTCCCTTGTTTAATCTAACATTCCAAGATTTTGTGCTTTTTAAAAACTGATATTAAAATTATTTTAAACTTCCTATATTAACAACAGATAATAGGGATTTACTGAGACTTTATTTAATGTAAATGACTCAGGTCATTCATTTCCTACAATAGTCCCAAGAAATAAGTACTATTATTATTCCCATTTTGCAGATGAGGAAACTGAAGCTGAGAGAATTTAAGTAATTTTTTGAAGATCACTCAGTTAAGAAATGGTGGAGCTAAGATTTAACTGGGACTTTCTGAGTCTATAATTCATGCTTTTAACCTAAACCTATACTGTCTCCCAGTATACAGCACACACATTGTTCATCAAAAATGGAATTAACTTTATTGGCAACAGAGAAAATTCAATCTTGAGGAAAACATTATCTTAGATAAATAGTATAGTGGATAATTATACATATTGAAACCAAGAAATTTTCCAATGCTTTGGACAGTGAGTCCTGTGGGTGGCCACGGTGTTTTATTTATCTGGCTCCTTCTTGCCAGACATACTAGGTATTGAGTAAATTTTTATTGACTGAAATCTATATTGCATGACTTCATTATTAATCAGTATAAGGTCTTGAAGTCTGGAAGCAACTTTTATAGCTCACTTCATCTGTTGACTCCCTAGCCCACCCCCAATATTTTATAGAAGAAGGAACTGAAAAGAGGGGAGACTGTGAGATGTAACAAGCACCCAGGGCTCCTAATTCACAGTCCAGGCCTCTTTCTACTTTGCTGTCATATGGAATTCTTTGCTTCCTGAAAGACTGTTACTTCCTGACAGTGTATTCACGGTGTTCAAAGCCCAGCTCTGCACTGGTTGAGATACTCAGTCCTTCAGTTTAAGCCCTCTCCATTTTTGTCCATTATCCACCCTTGAAACAGGCTGGGAGCATGGCAGGAAATGCCAGCTGGCATATCAGAGCACTCCCTTGAGAAAGGACTAATTTTGCCTGGCCTTGGAGAACTTGCTTGCCTTTTTGCAGCTGTGTCTGCACCAATATGTCTGGATGTACAAGAGCCAAGGGGATGTTTCACCATCTGCCGGTTCAGTGGGGAATTGGCCTTTCTGCTATGCTCACAGGGTGTTGGAAGGTTTAGTGGCCCAGGAACAGCCTGCTGAGGCGCTCCTTTTTGGATAGAATGTTACTCACAGAAAGGAAACTGTGCTGAGCTCCAGAGCCAAGGGTGTGCTTGAGGCTTGGCAAATGGTTTGCACACAACTGCAATAGCAAGCGTGCTCTGAATACATTGCAGCACTGATGCGTATTTTCTCTTAAATATACGCCCTTATCACATTTGGACAATCAACTGAGAAGAGTCTGGCTTAAAAAAAAAAGAAATAACTTTTTCTTAATTACAAAAATAGTACATATTTATTGTAGAAAATTTAGAAAGTACAGAAAAATACAGAGAAGGAAATAAATACTCTTCATCATATTACCATTCAGGGAGAATCATTGTGGCATTTTTGTTATATACTCTTTACAGCTTTAAAAATGATATTTGTGGCTAGGCACAGTGGCTCATGCCTGTAATCCCAGCAATTTGGGAGGCTGAGGTGGGTGGATCACCTGAGGTCAGGAGTTTGAGACCAGCCTGGCCGACATGGTGAAACCTTGTCTCTACTAAAAATAAAAAAAATTGGCCAGGTGTGGTGGCTCACGCCTGTAATCCCAGCACTTAGGCAGGCCAAGATGGGCGGATCACGAGGTCAGGAGATTGAGATTACCCTGGCTAACACAGTGAAACCCCGTCTCTACTAAAAATACAAAAAATTAGCCGGGCGTGTTGGCGGGCACCTGTAGTCCCAGTTAATCGGGAGGCTGAGGCAGGAGAATTGTGTGAACCCGGGAGGCAGAGGCTGGAGTGAGCCAAGATCATGCCATTGCACTCCAGCCTGGGCAAGAGAGAAACTACGTCTCAAAAAAAAAAAAAAAAAAAAAAGATATTTGTATGGATCTTATGTGTTTGCGTGTGTGTGTGTGTGTGTGTGTGTGTGTGTAGATATTCTTTTCTCTTAAAATACATAATAAACATCTTCTCATACCATTAAATCTTATTTTACAATATTTTCAGCAGCCTATACTATTCCATCTTATGCTTTTACCATAATGTAGTTAACCAGTTCCTATTGTTGGGTACTTAAATGTTCTTCAGGGTTTTTTGTAATTATAAATAATGCCGTGATCAAAATACTTTTCCCCAACTCTGATTGTTTTCATAAGCAAATCCTTTTTTTTTTTTCCCAAAGAGGGTCTTGCTATATTGCCCAGGCTGGAGTGCAGTGGCATGATCATAGCTCACTGCATCCTCGACTTCGTGGACTCAAGCAATCCTCTGCCTCAGCCTCTCAAGTAGCTGAGACTACAGGCATAAGCCACTATGCCCAGATACTTTTTTCAATTTTTATTTTTGTAGAGACAGGATTTCAACATGTTGCTCCAGCTGGTGTCGAACTCCTGGCCCCAAGCAGTCTTCCCACCTCAGCCTCCCAAAGTACTGGGATTATGAGAATGAGCCACCGTTCCCAGCTGTGTGCAAATTCTTAAAAGCAAAATTGTTGAGTCAAAGGTCATGACTATTTTCTACTTGGTATTCACTGCCAAATTGCTTACCAGCGTTATGCCAATTTACATTCCTACCAATGGCATATTAGAGGGCAAATTTCCTAGTGTCCTCACTAATGTGGGGAGTTAGCTTTTAAAATCATTGCCAAGGTGAGAGGTGAAAAATATTAACATTCAACCTCTACACTTAAATGTAGGTGATTTACCACAAATGTTCTTAATTTATTTTATTTTATTTTGTTTTATTTTATTTTGAGACGGAGTCTCTTTCTGTTGCCCTGGCTGGAGTGCAGTGGTATGATCTTGGCTCACTGCAACCTCTGCCTCCTGGGTTCAAGCAATTCTCCTGCATCGGCCCCTGCTAGTAGCTGGGATTACAGGCACCTGCCACCATACCCAGGTAATTTTTGTATTTTTAGTAGAGATGGGGTTTCACCATGTTGGCCAGGCTGGTCTCGAACTCCTGATCTCAGGTGATCTACCAGCCTCGGCCTCCCAAAGTGCTGGGATTACAGGCATGAGCCACTGCGCCTGGCCAAATGTTCTTAATTTAAACCAAAGTAGGTTGCAAAGAATGACAGACAGTCTCTTTTGTTCCCAGATAATCACACTTGAGCTAGTTTTGCACATTTTATTTTTTTTCCTGTTAATTATACCAAAAACCATGACACCATCCTGCACTCAGTTTGCAGATGAAAATATTGTAGAGCAGATAACCATATATGTATGGGATTAGTTTTATTGGCAACAGATTCATAAATAATCATCCCTTGATATCTGCAGGGGATTGGTTCCAGGACTCCCCACGGATAACAAAATTCAAGGATGCTCAAGTCCCTAATATAAAGTAGAGTAGTACTTTCATATCACCTATATATATATCCTCCTTTATACTTTATTTTTTCCCTTCTTTCTTTTTTTCTTTTTAAATAGATGTGGGGTCTCCCCGTGTTGTCCAGGCTGGTCTCCAACTCCTGGGCTCAAGTGATCCTCCCACTTTGGCCTCACAGGCACGCACCACCATGCCCTGCTAATTTTTGTATTTTTAGTAGAGATGGGGTTTCACCATGTTAGCCAGGCTGGTCTCGAAATCCTGACCTCAAGTGATCCGCCCGCCTTGGCTTCCCAAAGTGCTTGGATTACAGGCGTAAGCCACTGCACCCGGCCTATATATATATTTTTTGTTTGTTTGTTTTGGAGAGAAGGAAAGTGGTTATTCTGCCTTTTGCAGTGATGATAAAGAATATTTCTGCTGGACGTGGTGTCTCACACCTGTAATCCCAGCACTTTGGGAAGCCAAGGTGGGAGAATCACTTGAGCCTAGGATTTAGAGACCAGCCTGGCCAATATAGGGAGACCTTGTCTCTACGAAAAATTTTAAAACTAGCCAGGCACGTTGACATGCATCTGTGGTCCCAGCTACTCAGGAGGCTGAGGTGGGAGGATCACGTGAGCCTTGGAGGGTGAGGCTGCAATGCACTGTGATCATGCCACTGCACTCCAGCCTGGGCAACAGAGCAAGACCCTGTCTCAAAAAAAAAAAACAAAAAACCAAACCAAAACAAAAAGACAAATAAAAAACAAAAGGAGTGAGTACAGCTAGGTTGTTCTACTAGACTGAGGTGCTCAAGAGAATGACTTACCCATCTTTGTATTTCTAGTTCCTATGACAATGCCATTTACAATATGTTCTACTCAGAATTTAGTATTTCTCCCAAAGATTTGTACTTGATCTTAGCACAAAACCAGAGGTGATAAAGGAGAAAAAAAAGTTCATTTTGTTTCTTATCAAATAAATGGAGTGGATGAGATAAATTTCCAATTTTAAGAAAGATTTGTAGTTGTTTTATTTTAAGTAAACTAGTGTAATGTTACCTACATATGATTTTCTCAACATATTTGCAAAATCACCCTTTATAAAAATACATACACTGTATTTCTGAATTATTTATAGTGTATCATTTAGATGAAATAGGCAGAAAAGTTGTTCCAAAATAGCAATGGGAAAAGAAAACCCTATGAAAGATGATTTTATTTCTATTTTAAGATTTCTTATAGTAAGAAACACCTCATTATAATGAAAATGTAGCTTAAAACTTAGCTCAAGGCAGTGTGCTATAATGGACAAAGCAGGTCAGGGTCAATGAATCTGCATTCTGATCCCAGCTTTGTAATTAATCAGGGAAACTTGGACAATCCAATTACCCTCTCTGGGTCTCAGCCTTCTAATCTGTAAAATATGAGATTTGGACTTGTTGATCCTTTCCAGGTCAAAGAGTTTCTGATTCCTTTAAAAAATATATATGCATATATATTTTTTTACAGAGACGGGGTCTCACTCTGTTGCCCAGGCTGGAGTTGAGTGGTGTGATCATTGCTCACTGCACCCTCTAACTCCTGGGCTCGAGGATTCCTCCCACCTTAGCCTCTGGAGTAGCTGGGATTACAGGGGCAAACCACCGCAACCAGGTACAGAGTTTCTGATGCTATTTGTGATTTTAATAATGCAGTTTAGCCAGATAATGTCAAATTCTGTTAGTAATTTGGCTGATGTCTTATTTAACAAAAGAAAACATCATTTTGAAAAATATCTCTTTGTAGAAAGCTGAATTACTGTTCTCTAGAAGCAAGGGCAAGGAGCTACGCAATGAAAGAAAAGAGTGAGGGGCAAGAGAATTGAGAAGAAGACTGGAATGGTGAGTGTTTTAAGGTGAATGAAGGAGTGAGTAGCTGACATGGAGAAAAGGAGAGGTGGGTGTTCTCTAAGGAGGATGTTTATGAAGATTTGCTCTGTGTTGTGCAATGAAATTCCTTTTGTTGTTGTTGTTTTTTAAAGAGACGGGGTCTCATTATATTGCCCACACTGGTCTCATACTCCTGGGCTCAAGCAATCCTCCCACCTCGGCTTCCCAAAGTGGAAATTCCTTTTTTGTTGCCTCATCAAGAGACCCAGAGTTAAGACCTAAATAATCTATATAACCCCTTCATTGTTCTTTGTGGCAAGATGTGGTTCTTTATAGTTACGACAATGTGATTAACCTGAACATGAGATGTCCATGTTATTTTCAGGTTAGATTTATGACCTAGAGAGATCTACTTTAATGCAGCCTCACTCTTAAAATAATGCTATTAAAAAGCAGACAAGGAGATCATTTATTGAGTATGCAACAGCCACTTCACATATATTGTCTCTAACATTTTGAACAATTCTACATTGTATATCTTTTCTTTTCCATATAAAATCTGCCTCTGGGAAGTTAGGCACTTTATTTGCTCTTAGGAGAGTCTCAAAGAAATCTTTAATGAGATAACCACAATTTTGCACATTTCTGCAATAATCTCAGCCATTGCTAGCTGTTCTTTGCTATATTAAAAATTAGTTAGATTGCTCTAAATTACATAAACATTACAGAGTTAAAATAAATATTAGCCAAAGTTGAATCTTTAAACATACCATGCATAAAAAATATGGTTGTATTCTTCCAAACCAAATATTTTATAAATATTTAAATGAGTGGACATATTAATTTCCATAATTATAACAGCAAAGTAAAAAAAAAAGTAATTATCATGTTGAGCATGTGTAGTAAAAGCAAAAGCAAAGCTTGTAAATGTATTTGGAACTTCGGTTCCTCCTCTTAGTTTGTACAGAGTGACCCCCAAATTGATATAACCAGGTCTCCTGACCCCCCAGCTTGGTCTGATTTTTGCTACATGGACTACCTCAAACACAAAAGACCTCAACCTCCACTTCCTCCTGTTTGTCCATTTTGCCAGCAATCAACCTCTACCAACAGCCATTTGATTATAATTACACCTTGTTTTCCCATTTGGGTCAAGGCTGAACTCAGGCTCTTCTGGATGGTGAGCTGCTGAGGGACATCATAAGAAAGTTTGAAGTTCTGCATAATTGCTGTAACAACCTGCCCTTCAGCTCTGATCTCCAGCCACACTCACACTGGCTGGGCTATTCCTTTGAAGACAAAGAAAACAGTGCCAGAGGCTGTCCTACTTAATAATAAGCCTTTGGCCCTCTCTGCCCAGTATGCACATGGTGCCCTCTACTGGCAAAGTGGAGCCACATCCAGGAAGAGGATGGAGAATTGGATTATTAATGGCTTTGGGCATTCAGCGAAATCAGACCACAGTACCTGCTAAGGCCTTCCTGATAGCTTTTTGTTTGCTGATTATAAGCATTATTTGAGCTAAAAGTAGAAAGCAGTATGCTTTTATTTGCAATTTAATCATGCACGTTGCTATGGTAATGTAAAATACTTTACAGTAATTTGCATGCACTTTATCGCATTATCGTTTTAGACATTTTTTATATGTAAACAATAAGTTTAATTATTTATTAAGTTTAACAGTAATCAGGCTGGTAGCTCACTCCTGTCATCGCGGCACTTTGGGAGGCTGAGGCGAGAGGATCATTTGAGATCAGGAGTTTGAGACCAGCCTGGGCAACATAGGGAGAATCCCCACTTCTTCTCTACAAAAAATAAAAGAAAATTAGTTGTGCATGGTGGTGCACAGCTGTAGTCCCAGCTACTCAGCAGGCTGAGGTGGGAGGATTGCTTCAGCCCAGAAGGTTGAGGCTGCAATGAGCCATTAATGTGCCACTGCACTCCAGCCTGGGAGACAGAACAAGAGACATTGTCTAAAAAAAAAAAAAAAGAAAGAAAGAAAGAGAAACAAAAAACAAACAACAATCAGAAAATTTTCTTCAAAATAATTTTCTTAGTATAATTGCCAACAACCTTATATTAAGGGGATGAACCCAAATTATTAAATAAAATAAAAACACATCTGAAAAAAAAAGGCTATAGAAGAAAGTGCACAAGAACAGGCACTTATACATACTTTTCAAAAGGACATAAACTGCACTTTTCTTGGGTGGAGGGGCGGGGACACAGTCTCTCTCTGTTGCCCAGGCCAGGCTGGAGTGCAGTGGCACGATCTTGGCTCACTGCAACCTCTGCCTCCTGGGTTCAAGGGATTCTCCTGCCTCAGCTTCCCGAGTAGCTGGGATTACAGGCATGGGCCACCACGCCCCACTAATTTTTGTATTTTTAATAGAGATGGGGGTCTCACCATGTTGGCCAGGCTGGTCTCAAACATCCTACCTCAGGTGATCCTCCTGCCTCGGCCTCCCAAAGTGCTGGGATTACAGGTGTGAGCCGCTGCACCCGGCCAAACTGCACTTTTAGGCACTGTTTCTCTTCAGATTTCCTTTGTCAACAATATACGGCAGGACTTTTGATGCCCAGATGCTAACACAGAAAGATGATTAAGTCACCTTTATGCAAAAAAGCTTGTGTCTAATGCGCAGAAAATAAGTAGATAGCATGTTATAAATAAAGGTTTGCAAAGATAAGTTGTTTGATACTGAAAAGGTTTGCTGTCTCTTCATGTAATTAAACAATACAAATCTATGTATATTATGCCACTGGAGTCAAACTCTTAAATGGTACTTGATGTGCAAAATCTTCACCTTTAAAATAATTTTTGAATTTTTTTTAAAGAGAGTCTTGCTATGTTGCCCAGGCTGGACTCAAAACCCTGGGTTCAAGGGAATCCTCTCACTTCAGTCTCCTGAGTAGCTGGGACTATAGGCACACACCACTGCACCTGGCTAACTTTTACAATTTTAAAACAGGCAGATATTTCATTTCTGTGCTGTTTTATAGGCTGACTATGTGTAACAAAGTTTATTTTAAGATATTTATTTATAATAAACAGCTGGTCAGTTGTGAGAGCCAACTATGTCTCCTAAGCCCTTGTATTAAATAGACACACTCTAAATATAAAATGTTTGGCGTATAGTCATTGGATTTTTTTTTTTTTTTTTAGATGGAGTTTTGTTCTTGTTGCCCAGGCTGGAGTGCAACGGCACAATCTCAGCTCACCACAACCTCCACCTCCCAGGTTCAAGTGATTCTCCTGTCTCAGCCTCCTGAGTAGCTGGGATTACAGGCATGTGCCACCACGCCCGGCTAATTTTTGTATTTTTAGTAGAGACGGTGTTTCTTCATGTTGGTCAGGCTGGTCTCAAACTCCCGACCTCAGGTGATCTGCCCGCCTCAGCCTCCCAAGGTGCTGGGATTACAGGCGTGAGCCACCGCGCCCAGCTAGTCATTGGATTTTTAAAACAATTACAACCTCCAGAATTCGCCATGCTGTATCATATTGAGTAGTTAAAAAATTATTTAAGTATTTTATTCTTTCAAAGAGAATTTTACTCCAATCGCCTTCAATTTCGTTCTATCATACTCTGGAGTGGACCCACAAGTTTACTGTGCATGTTCATTAAACCGTAAAGTGTTTCACAATTTTCACTGTTAGTTCTAAAGTAGCATCTTCAGCATATAAAAAAATAGTTTGGGGATGCTGCTGGAAAGCTAAAATAATCTTTTCCACTTTTGCTTTGTACAGGGAAAATGCCTTGTGTCTCTGTCTCTTATGAGGATCATTCCTAGCAACAGAAATATTTATTCCTCCAGCTTTTAGAAATTTATTTTCAAATCCATCACATTCTGCTTGTAAACTTGCAGCACCCTCATCAAGATTATGAGCATGATTAGGATCTATAACAATATACTTTAAAAGGTTATGAGCATGATTAGAATCTATAACAATATACTTTAAAAAGTTACTCATACAGTAATGGTAGCTTTCAGGATGATTTCTGGGCAGTACTCTACATGCTCATCCATGTTAAATGTCTTCACATATTTAAAAGAAAGGCTTCCATTCTTGCAATAGACTTTTAGTTTTTTGTGGAGTTTTTTTGTTTGTTTGTTTTGTTTTGTTTTGTTTTGTTTTTAGACAGGATCTTGCTCTGTTGCCCAGGCTGGAGTGCAGTGGAGCAATCTTGGCTCACTGCAACCTCCACCTCCCGGGTTCAAGCAATTCTCATGTCTCAGCCTCCCAAGTAGCTAGTACTACAGGCGTGCGCCACCATGCCCAGCTAATTTTTGTATTTTTAGTAGAGACAGGGTTTCACCTTATTGGCCAGGCAGCTCTCGAATTCCTGGCCTCAGCCTCCCAAAGTGCTGGGATTATAGGCATAAGCCACTGCGCCCAGCATCTTTTAGTTTTTAGTAGCATCCTCAAGTCATACTCCCGGTTGACTGACCAACTCTTCTGATGCTAAAGCAGTGGGAGCCCCTGATAGCTTTTTCCGAGAGAAAAGTCACTAATTTATGCTGTGGTATTAAATACCTAACTTTCATGTTTCCATTCTTTTCCCTTGAAAAGAGAGCTGTGACCACTTACACAACATTAGCTTCTGAACTTGCAGCTATTTACACAGTAACTTGGGTGACACTACAATTTTAGATGCAATGACCCAAACTTCATTTTATATAAAGATACAGATGTCACTTTTTATTTTCAAAAGTTAAACTATTCTGTTCTTCTTGATCATTATGATTTCCTAGCTCTTTTGTGCTGGCGTAGACATATAGTAGCATAACAGCCAAAGCTGATGAGCCATTTGACAATGAACCAGTTTTGGAGAGGCAATCTGAACCAGACTATCATAATGATAGAGAATGTTGCACGACATCGATCTTCACTTTATATTCTTCTTTTGTGGTGTCATTGCCAATAAAGGCTTGAAATTATCCCACAGTCAACTGCTGAGGACTATCGTGTTTGGAAACATGAAGAGTTTGACACAAGCAGTTTCATGTCATGGGGTAGGATAAACTGCTTATCCTCTTTGGGGTGTCCATCTTACTATTTTAATTACCAATACATATTATGAAACATTTCTTTCTTTTTTTTTTTTTTGAGACAGAGTTTTGCTCTTGTTGCTCAGGATGTAGTGCAATGGCACGATCTTGGTTGACCACAACCTCCGCCTCCCAGGTGCAAGCGATTCTTCTGCCTCAGCCTCCCGAATAGCTGAGATTACAGGCAAGCGCCACCACGCCCAGCTGATTTTGTATTTTTAGTAGAGACAGGGTTTCTCCATGTTGGTCAGGCTCATCTCAAACTCCTGACCTCAGGTGATCCGCCCGCCTCAGCCTCCCAAAGTGCTGGGATTACAGGCATGACCCACTGCACCTGGCGAAACATTTCTTTTAAAAAAAAGTTTCTTTTTAAAAAGAAAAATTATTTTAGGTTCAGGGGTACATGTGAGGGTTTGTTATGCAGATCGTTTTTTGTACATATTATTTCATCACCCAGGTATTATCCCCACTATCCAATAGTTATCTTTTCTGCTCCTCTCCTTCCCCCTACCCTCCCCCATCAAGTAGAACCTAGTGTCTTTTGTTTCCTTCTTTGTGTTCATAAGTTCTTATCATTTAACTCCTACTTGTAAGTGAGAATGTGCAGTATTTGGTTTTCTGTTCCTGTGTTAGGTTGCTAAGGATGATAGCCTCCAGCTCCATCCATGTTCCTGCAAAAGACATGATCTTGCTCTTTTTATGGCTGCATAATATTCTATGGTGTATATGAACCATGGACATATACTTTGGTACGCATACATGGTACATATACGGGGCATATATGTACCATGGACATTTTCTTTACCCAGTCTGTCATTGATGGGCATTTAGGTTGATTCCAGGTCTTTGCTATTTTGAATAGTGCTGCAGTGAACATTTGCATGCTTGTGTCTTTATGGTAGAATGATTTATATTACTTAGGTATATACCCAGTAATGGGATTGCTGGGTCAAATGGTAGTTCTGCTTTTAACTCACTGAGGAATCACCATACTGCTTTCCACAATGGTTGAACTAATTTACACTCCCACCAACAGTGTATAAGTGTTCCCTTTTCCCCACAACCACAACCTCACCAGCATCTGTTATTTTTTGACTCTTTAATAATAGCCATTCTGACTGGTAGGAAATGGTACCTCATTGTGGTTTTGATTTGCATTTCTCTAGTGATCAGTGATATTGAGCTTTTTTTCATATGAAAAAAGCCTCTCTTTATCTATGTAAAATATTCTAAACTAGGAGCCTAACCACCACACATAGTGGATGACCTAGAATGCAAGTTCGGTTTAAAAGACTTGAAACTGGGGCAAGGGGGCCTCCTTTTCTCCCCGTCAGCACCTCTGCCAACCTTTCTAAAACACTATATTGAGTTTCCTCAAAGCAGGCGAAAACAAAAGCCTTTTCTATTGCCATGTAGTTTTAAATCAATGGCTTGTTTTGCATACTTCTATTTATTGCTTAATTAGGAGAAAAAAAATTATTCTTGTTGAGAGGAAAATTCTTTTAAAAATGTTGCAAACTTTGTAAAATACGGCACATTGTGAAAAAAATTTAGGTTTCTTTTCCACGAAGACGACAATTAAAAAATGATTAAAGCTTAATACAGATACTCAAATAATTTTAGAACTAATAGTCTATGTTGAATCTATGTATCAAGTTTCAATGAAGTGAAAAATATTCTGCAGAGATGGAAATATATCACATTTTATATTTTATTCATTTTCTTTGCAAAGGATATGACATTTTGGAAGACAGAACAGATAGAAAATGGAAACATGTTAAAAAATGATCTTACATAATTATGACTATCACATATGCTGAAATTTGGCTTGCTCTGCTATTGCTAAAGGGCTTAGGCAAATTATGTACCCCACATTTTAGAATAAATATTCAAAGATAAAAAATTAATCTTAATAGAAATAAGAGGCTCTTTGGCTTTAATTTCCTTATTTTAAAAAAAAACCTCATCAAAGCTAGAAGATGGGGAAATAGTTCATTTATGAAATTGACAGTCACACTGTAAGAGATACATATAAAGATAAAAATCATAATCCTAAGTACAGAAATCTCAACCTTTGGCTAGAAATAACCCAGAATACTAACTGCAAGGAAATGGAGGTATAACCTGTCAAACGTTTTAATAGGTTAAAAAATCAGCTTCCTCCCAGCACTTCGGGAGGCCGAGACAGGCAGATAACGAGGTCAGGAGATCGAGACCATCCTGGCTAACACGGTGAAACCCCATCTCTACTAAAAATACAAAAAAATTAGCCGGGCGTGGTGGCGGGCGCCTGTAGTTCCAGCTACTTGGGAGGCTGAGGCAGGAGAATGGCGTGAACCCGGGAGGCGGAGCTTGCAGTGAGCCGAGATCGCGCCACTGGACTCCAGTCTGGGCGACAGAGCGAGACTCCGCCTCGAAAAAAAAAAAAAATCAGCTTGAAAAATATTTAGCCACCTTACCCATACTTGCTGATGATATCTTTTATAGAGTTAAGCCTCAGTATCTTATAGATCGTACCATTATTCCAATAGATATTTTCAAACTGTCATCAAATGTTACAGCTTAGTTCTTTCTGTTTAGGTAAGGTCTGAATGGATTTGTACTAATTTCAACCTGTATTTTATTTTTAAAAAATGGCCAGGCATGAGTTATTGTAAGCATTTGGTAAACTTTTAATTTTACAGTTTTAATTTTGTTTTTTCTTTTTTTTAGAGACGCGATCTTGCAGCCAGGTACAGTGGCACATGCCTGTATTTGTAGTTACTCAGGAGGCTGAGGCAGGAGGATTGCTTGAGCCCAGGAGTTCGAGGCTGCAGTGAGCTGTGACTGTGCCACTGAACTCCAGCCTGGGTGACAGAGCGAGCCCTGTCTCTTAAAAAAAAAAAAAAAAAGAGAGAGAGAGAGAGATGGTCTTTAATTTTGTTTTCTACTAAGAAATTTTTGGGAGAAGGTAAACAGGTTTAAAAGACATTTTGTTCAATGCAGTGCTTTTCCAAAGCTCTTATTCGGGGTGCTCATTAGGTTGGTGGTTTGTTGGGAAGTGTCACCTTCTAATTCAGCTCATTAACCTTATTCTGGGAGACAGGCAGCAACTTCTCTGAAAAGGTTGCATGGAGCCTCACTCTAAGGCAGTCATTTGGATAGTACCAAAATACCTTTATGATGTGTGACAGTTCATAAACAGTTTACAAGTTTGTTAATCCATTTGATTATCATAACAACTATTAAGCAGTGAGAACAGACACTATTGTCCTGTTGTATAAGGTTCTAGAGGTAAACAAACATCCAAGAACACAGAGCTATTAAGTGGTGGAGGGAAGCTTTGAAAGCTAAATTTTTGTGACTCCAAATCTCAAGTTCTTTTTACAACTTTATAGTAAAATCTTTTAGATTATTGTGTGTGTGTGTGTCCGTGTGTGTGTGTGTGTGTGTGTGTTGTGTGTTTAGATGAGGTCTAACTCTGTATCTCTGTATGCCAGGCTGGAGTGCAATGGCATGATCAAAGTTCACTGTAGCTTCAACCTCCTGGGCTCAAGTGCTCCTCCCACCTCAACCTCCCAAGTACTGGGGGTACAGGTGTGCACCACCACACTGGCAAATTTTTTCTAGTTTTTATAGAGATGGGGCTTCACTATGTCACCCAGGTTGGACCTGAATTCCTGGCCTCCAGTGATTCTCCCGGCTTGGCCTCCCAAAGTGCTGGAAGCACAGGTGTGAGTCACCGTGCTCAGCCTTTAGATCCTTACATAAGCATATGCTTAACTGCTACCAAATAGCAGTCTTTCACCCTCACCAAATCATATTACTTGGCATAAATGGTGGCATCCCTGGGTTACAAGGACGTATAGGGAAGACAGAGGCCAGACTAAAGTCATGATGCTTACTGGCATCTTAGCAACTAGGTATGTGCTGTCACAGTTTTACCTCAAAGGAATAAACTTTAGTAAAGTTTAAATAGATTAGGACCATCTGTTGTACAGTTTCTTCCCATTATCCCATCACCATAGCAACCCACATACCAAATAAGCAAAATTGATTGGGAAAGATTACAAGAAAGTGTCAGTAAAGGTGGCCTCCATTCCTAGTTCCAAAGTTATCTCAGGGTTTCAGCTGGTGCTCTATCTTCCTGTTGCCTGGAACCTTGTGACTTTTAGCTCACATTTAGTCCCTGATGGACCCCTATACTCTCAACATTTGGCACCAAAGGGTTCTCCTGGGTTTTGGCATGACTTTCCCAATACCCAGTCCTCATAGATAAGAACAATACCAACATTACATAAATGCTTCAGGTCAAAAAAGAAGGAAATAAAATAATTTCTTTTTTGTTGTTGTTGAGATGGGGTCTTGCTATGTTGCCCAGGTTGGCCTCAAACTCCTAAGGCTCAAGCAATTCACCACCTTGGCCTTCCAAAGTGTTGGGATTATAGGTGTGCGATGCCATGCCTGGCCAAAGGAATTTCTGTTCTAATAGATTGTACAGACTTTTCAAAATGGATTATCAATGATCACCGACTGGCCTTTATGATAATAAAGAAAAATAAATAAAAAAATTTTAAGCATTTATTAAGTATCAGGCAGTATGCTAAGGGCTTTGCATGCATTGTATAATTAATTCTTTCAGCTACTTCAAGAGATGAGTATTATTATCATTCTCATTTTACAGATGAAGAAACTGAAGCCAGAAAGTTTAAGTAGCTGGTCCAAGCTCACTTCACTTATAAATTATGGGGCTGAAATTTTCACCTAAGCTTAGAGAGGCATATTGATCATAAAAGCATGGTTTGGGGAGAAAAACGGAAGGGCATATGGGCCAAGAGGTGGTTGAAATAACCACTGACTTCATTCCTTAAGGCTAAACATGCTTTTATTTATACAAAGCTTCTAAGGTTTGAAAATAAACAAGAGAGACTGAAATAATAAGTGAGGTGATCAATATGTTAATCGACTTGATTTATTTATTTCATTGTATACATATACCAAAATATCACACATTACACCCCATAAATAAATTTATTATTTGCCAATTAAAACATTTAAAAGGCTGGGCACAGTGGCTCATGCCTATAGTCCCAGCACTCTGGGAGGCCAAGGAGGGAAGATTGTTTGAGTCCAGTTAAGGACAGCTGGACAGCTTGGGCAACATAGTGAGACCTCATCTCTACAAAAATAAATAAAACTCTTTGGGCATGGTGGCACATACCTGTACTCTCAGCTACTCAGGAGGCTGAGGTGGGAGGATCATTTGAGCCCGGGAGGTTGAGGCTGCAGTGAGCCGTTGATTGTACCACTGCATTCCACCCTGGGTGACAAAGCAAGACCCTGTCTCAACAACAACAACGGCAACAATAACAACAACAACACAATTTGAAAAGAGAAAACAAGTGAGACTAAGATGAACCATAAACAGGCGTTAGTTTTATTAGTATTGGGTAGCTGACCAAAGTATTTGCTGTGCTGATACATAAATAATGCCCTATGAGAGGATTCTTTTCTGCTGTGCAAATCAAATTCAAGAAACATGCCAGAAGAAACAGCACAGTGTAGACCGAGTTGCACAGTAGTTCCTTTGCAATGCTGAAGTGGGTAGGAGTAGACCAATTTATTGATTTATTTTTAGACAACATGTTTATCTTTTTGTGTTTGTGCTTTAATACAGTTAAGAGAGCCAATAAATAGTTGTCATGGGTAGCCTGGTTTTAGGTCTAAAAGTCTCACAGATACACATATCTTATCTCTTGATTCATTTTGACCTGATAGCCATGTCAGGGATTTTTTCCCATGTGAAGCTACTGAAGTGAAAATAGCTGTATATCCTGTAGACACTTGGAGGGCTGTGATTCAGGGGAAGAATCTTCCCATTTCCTCCTATGAAGAGATGGAAAGAGGAAGGCTTGCATCTCATACAGAAGCTTTGATGGATTACTCATCTCGTGCTTTCCTTGGTGTCTGTCCTTGGGACATTTTTTCACATCAGGTCAAAGTCAAAACCAACAATCACACAAAGAAACTAACAGAGACAACTACATAGATGAACATCCTTACTTTTCCTTTATAAATCTTTTAGAAATGAAAAATACTGAGTTTATAAACCACCATCCCCAGTAAAAATTCTCAGCACTGAGGCCCTAATGGGCTTCCCTTTGATGCAGGGCAGGTAAGCCCCAAAGTTGGGGCTTAGCCAGGGAGAGTTCTTGCCTTGCCTTTGCCCAGGAAAGAATTCAAGAGCCAGCTGGTCGTGTTAGACAGCACTTTTTTTTTTTTTTTTTTTTTGAGACAGAGTCTCAAAGGCTTGGGTGCAGTGGCATGGTCACAGCTCACTACAGCCTCAACCTCCCAGGCTCAAGTGATCCTCCTACCTCAGCCTCCTGAGTAGCTGGGACCACAGGTGCATGCCACCATGGCTGGCTAATTTTTGTATTTTTAGTTGGGACAGTATTTTGCCATGTTGCCCAGGCTGGCCTCAAACTCCTGGGCTCAAGTGATCCGCCCACGTCAACCTCTCAAATTGCTGGGATTACAGGCGTGAGCCACTGCGCCTGGCCTAGACAGCAACTTTTATTGAAGCAGCAGTGTACAGCAGCAGCAGAGGTACTGGTCCTGTGGAGAAGGCCACCCCACAGGCAGTGTGCCCAGAGTGGCAGCTCAGAGGCAGTTCTGCAGTCATAGTTATACCCACTTTAAATTACATGCAAATCAAGGGGTGGATTATGCAGAAATTTCTAGAAAAAGAGTGGTAACTTCTGAGTCATTGGGTCATTGCCATGGAAAGGGGCAGAAACCTCTGGGTGTTGCCATGGCAATGGTAAACTGACATGGCACTCTTGTGGGCATGTCTTACAGAGAGGTATTTTTATCTCTTCCCTGTTTTAGCTAGTCCTCAATCTGGTCCAGTTTCTGAGCATCACCTCCAGAGTCCCACCTCCTATCTCACCTTGTAGACAACATTTCACATGTGTTGTCACAACTCATTGCTGGAGGAATCAAGCATGTCCTTTGGGACTCTACTGGGAGGGGACTGTACTGGGAGGGGACCGTACTGGGAGATGGCTCTTGGAAGCTTGTGCCTGGTTACTTCTGGACCTCGCCCATGTGCCTTTTCCCTTTGCTAATTTTTCTTTGCATCTATTTACTGTAATAAATTTTAGCCATGAATGTCATTATATTTAGATTTCTAGCAAATCACTGAACCTGGGAGTGGTCCTGTAGATCCCTGACACAGCCTCCTTTACTAGATTTTTCTAAGTATTAAGTGTGATTATATTGGCATTATATTATAATAATAAGTAATTAATAATAAACACTAATAAATGAAAGATAGCAAAATTACCTTATGATAACATGGAAAACTTGAGTTGTATGCTAAAGGACATGAGATGGAAAAAGAGCATTAGCCAAGCCTGAAATTTTCTGCACATTTTCCAAAGTGGATTTTTAAAAAATAACCACAAATAAGTGCAGAGCTTTTTTTTACACTAGAACAATTAGGATGCCGTATTATTGTCTGAACTCTTCTGCTTGCGTGAGTCAATGAAAACTTTACACATATTGGCTAGATATATTCTCAGATATCTTCTGCATGTAAGCAAAGGGGAGAAATATTGTGCCGTTCTGAGCCTTTGAGAAAATTTGCCTTACCCATTTCCTGTGTTTAAAGAAAGGCAATGTATTAATATCTGGCAAGAGCACATTTGAGATCGAGACAAGAAGACAACAGGATGTACTTTCTTCTTGTCAAGATAGAACTTCATGCCTGGCTAATCAACTAGAAAGTCTGATTTTTGCATGCCTCAGGAAAAAGCGATCATAGGTGGTTTTGAGAGGAGTGTTCTCTGGTGTTTCCTTCCCCCAGAGCCGAGATCTTACATGTAAATTGATGCACTTCTTCCTGGGGCATCCAGCTTTCAACCACCTTCACATTATGTTTAGCAAAAATAGATGAAAATTTGAAGCCATGTGCATATTTTGATTACTGCTCCCGCTCATATACTCAGTGACATGAAAGACTGCCAAGTTTACATAGGACCTAGCGCAAGAAAAGGCTCCGCAGCAGGTCTGGGCCCTGTCACTTGGGCCATATGATCCTGCAGATACACTTGCATTGGAGGTATCAGTTATGAGAAAAGATGCTATGTGTTCAGTGTGCAGATAGGTAGATTAAAAAGAAAGAAAGATGCTATATGGGTTTTGTGGCAAGTGCCAGTGGAAGAATCACAACTCAAGGCCTTGGGAATTTGGAGCAAGGCTATGCCATCTCTGGTGGAGAATCACATGCCTTTGGAAAAACTACTCCTACCATGCTACAAGGCTCTGGTAGAGACAGAAAGCCTGCCAATGGTTGCCAAGTGACCAGGCAGTGAAACTTCTCATTGTGATCTGGGGCAAATCAACCAAGTTATAAGATAAGGGGACACCAGCAGGAATTCATCCTAAAATGAAGGTGCTGCCGGACTGAAGAGAAGCAGGACCAGAGGGCAGAAGTAAGCTGCATGAGCAGCAGCCCAGACTGCCAATGTACCTACCACTGTTTTCCCAGTGCTGCGCCCTCATAGCTGAATGGGGGATTCTTCATTGCAAGTTGAAAAAAGAGAAATTTGAGCTTGCTTTGTAGATTGCTCTGCCCTATGTATGAGTGCAAGCTGGAAATGGATGGTAGCTTCTCCACAGTCTGCTCAAAGGTGGTCTTGAGAGACAGTGGCAGGGGAAAATCCTCCCAATAGGCAGTGCTTTGAGGAGGGCACTTGGCTAACCACTTTGTGTGGAAAGAGAAGTAGCTTGAGGTTAGGATATATACAAACTCATGAGCAATGGCAAATGGTCTGGTCAGCTGATTTGGGACTTGGAGGGAAAAAGATTGGAGGTCTGGGGGAGAGGGATGTGGATAGACATACGGGAATGAGCATAAAGTGCATAAAATGTGAACATCCACCAGAGAGCACCCTCAAAAGAGGCACTAAAAACCAAGTAGCCAAAATGTCCTAGCCAGTTGACTGACAGACATCTCTGTCATTGGCCACCCCAATGTTGGCATGATAGACACACGAATCAAGTGACCGTGGTAGCAGAGATTGAGGTCACTCATGGAACAAGCATTGTGGATTCCCATTTACCAAGACTGCCACTACAAAACGTGCAGCTGCCAGCAACAGAGACTAGGGAAGAAGTTGACTACATTGGGCCCCTTTCATTCTGGAAGGGCCAGCAGTTCATTCTCAAGAATAGAAACATTTTCTGTGTCTGGATTTGCCTTTTCCTGAATTCTGGGCCTCAGGCAGAACCGCTGTGGTCTGTATCTCAGGACAGGGCTCCCAGGCCAATGCATTCTTCCTTGTTCACTGCATTCTTTCCTGGCCAATGCATTCTTCCCAGGCCAGTGCATTCTTCCCAGTTCAGTGCATTCTTCCCTGGCCAGTGCATTCTTCCCAGTTCAGTGAATTCTTCCCAGGCCAGTGCATTCTTCCCAGTTCACTGCATTCTTCCCAGGCCAGTGCATTCTTCCCCGGCCAGTGCATTCTTCCCAGGCCAGTGCACTCTTCCTTGGCCAATGCATTCTTCCCTGGCCAATGCATTCTTCACTGTCAGACCCTGACATAGCTGGTAGTTAGAGACTATCTATTGACTGCAAGCCTTAAAAGGCAATCTGGGCAGTGGCACCACTGTCTACTATCCAGAATCAGCTTTTTTCTTGTGTTTTCTCTCCCATTTCCCTCCAGTACTCAGGTTCCCACTCTCTCTCCCATTCCTTTTTCTCTTTCCTGAAAAATCTTAGCCTGCCCTCCGGCCGACCATCTCCAGAGCTAAGTGCAAGAGAGTAATGGGAGGAATATTTTTTTCCCCATCTTCTTTCCTTTAGTGATTGCCAGGTCTGAGCTGGGTTAAGATTTAACAGGAGCTGAGTGAGGCTTCAGTAATCATTCTTTCCGTTTGCATAGCCCTTTGCAGTTCTCAAAGTTCTTTCAAATACAGTTTTGAATTTTACTTCTCATAACTTCTCTGTGAAAAGTTTAGCATTATTTTTCATCTTATGAAGAATCTGAGGTCCAGAGAGGTTAAATGACTTACCCAATCTATACAGGTTTTTGTTGTCAGACCAGGTCTTCTAAATCCAAGTCCAGGGCTTTGTTGGCTATATCTTAGCTACTATCCCTACCTTGCAGTGGGAAGATTGAGGAAAAGACAAGAAATTACTTGCACAAAAAAGATAAGAGCTAGGCTGGTGTGGTGGCTCACGCCTCTAATCTCAGCACTTTGGGAGGCCGAGATGGGTGGGTCACCTGAGGTCAGGAGTTCGAGACCAGCCTGACCAACATGGTGAAACCCCATCTCTACTAAAAATACAAAAATTAGCTGGGCGTGGTGGTGGGCGCCTGTAATCCCAGCTACTTGGGAGGCTGAGGCAGGAGAATCACTTGAACTCAGGAGGCAGAGGTTGCAGTCAGCCAAGATTGCGCCATTGTACTCCAGCCTGGGTGACAAGAGCAAAACTCTGTCTCAAAAAAAAAAAAAAAGCTAATGTTGAGTGGGGTGATTGCTGACTGGTTTCCAGGACCTACCAGCTGGATGTTCGTAACATACTGAATGGAAAGAACTGGATTAAAGAACGCGGTTTTATCCAAATAATTTTTGTATCTATGTCCTTTTCCTAGGGCCACCAAAAATCACTGGTTACTATCTGGAAATGGAAAATAAGCATTCTTTCCTGTCCCTCAGCCTTCACTGTCCTCCTCTGACGGTCTTCTCTTCACATAGCACCAGAGCGACTCTTCATAAAACATAAGTCAGATCATGATACTCCCTTGCTGAAAGCCTTCTGATGGCTTCCCACAACTCCTAAAAGACAACTTTTTTTCTTTTTCTCTTTTCTTTTTTTTTTTGTCCCACATGGATCTACCTTTATTTCTTGTGACAAAATATAACATTTATGCTTTTTTTTTTTGAGACAGAGTCTCACTCTGTCTACCAGGTTGGAGTGCAGCATCGCGATTTTGGCTCAATGCAACCTCCACCTCCCAAGTTCAAGAAATTCTCCTGCCTCAACCTCCGGAGTAGCTGGGACTACAGGTGCCTGCCACCACTCCTGGCTAATTTTTGTATTTGTAGTAGAGAGGGGGTTTTGCCATATGGCCAGTCTGGTCTTGAACTCCCAACGTTAAGTGATCCACCCACCTCAGCCTCCCAAAGTGCTGGAATTACAGGCGTGAGTCACCACACATGGCTGAAGACAATTTTAAGCCCTTCCTGTGGCCTGCAAACCTTTACATGGTTTGACCCCAGGATACCCCCCAGCTATCTCCCTACTCCGTTGCTCACCTACCTCCAACCACAGCAGACTCCTAGCTGTTTCTCAAACACATGGGATACATTCCTTTTCCAGAGCATTTGCAATTCCTTTTTTTTTTTTTCTTTTCCTGGAAAATCCTTTCCCCAGATGCTTGCACGGCTCATTCCTTCACTCCATTCTGGCATCTGTTCAAATGTCTTTCTCAGTGAGGCCTTCCCTCACTGCTCCCTGTCATGTAGCCTCCTGGTTGCTCTCTTTCTCTTTACCCTGTTGTATTTTTCTTTTGGGCACTTCTTACACTATGACATTATGTAACGTAATTATTTGTTTATTGTCTTCCTCCCCCTACCTCAACAATAAAGTGAGCTCCACATGGCAGACACTGTGTCTATTTTGTTCTTTGTTATGTCTTCAGCTCCTGGAATGGGGCCTGGCACATAGTGAGATTTCAATATAGATTTGTTGAATAAATGAATACATCTTTAGTTTTATTTCTTCCATTTCTTTGTGAGGAATCATGGACTCTTGTCCTTAATTCAACTCTTGGGATTGTGGTGAATTATTTATTCTGAAAGGTATTGTTATAACTCAAAGTATTTACCAAAAAAAGATTAACTTCCAGCCTCTTCCTTCTAATTGGAAGTATCCAGTTACTTCAGCTCCATTCAAGGTAGTCAGGATCCTCTGTGTCAAAGAAGAATACATGGGCTTGACCTCCAAAACATCCATGGCCAGTTCTGCCTGTCATTACCAGCTCCGGTCATCTCTTACTGCAACTTATCTTAGGAATCCTTAACATAGAGTTCATGAGCCTCAATGAAATCAAAGGACGGACTCTGGGGTCTCATGAGTCTTCTGAATATGCCAGAATATAGTGCTCATTTTTCCTAGAGGGATGGGCCCTAGCTTTCTTCAGATTTTAAAGAGGCCCAGTGCCTTCTATAGAGGCTAAGAACTCCTCAAATAGTTGTAATTGTCACCATTTACCACACCTCCATCCATTCTTTGAAGCCACAAAGCTGGGTGAGAGCATTTTATGATAGAAGAGTATTGACTTGCCGGGCACGGTGGCTCACATCTGTAATCCCAGCACTTTGGGAAGCTGAGGTGGGTGGATCACCTAAGGTCAGGAGTTCCAGACCAGCCTGGCCAACATGGTGAAACCCTATCTCTACTAAAAATACAAAAATTAGCCTGGCATGGTGCCTGTAGTCCCAGCTACTTGGAAGACTAAGGCAGGAGAATAGCTTGAACCTGGAATGTGGAGCTTGCAGTGAGCCGAGATAGTGCCACTGTACTCCAGCCTGGGTGACAGAGCTGGACTCCATCTCAAAAAAAAAAAAAAAAAAAAAGAAAGAAAGAAAGAAAGAAAAAAGCATATTGATTGGACAGAGGTTCAGAGGAGCAAAGCCCTAAAGTTCTCCTTTCTTTCTCTAAGAGGGTGTTACAACACAAAGAAATATGATTACTGTCAAAGTTGGCTATGAATACTAAAGGACGAAAACCTAGGGTCATTCTAGCAATCCATCTCTCCTTCCAGCCATCTCTAGTCATTTAGAGAATAATATATGATATATGTTCATAAATATTTAAGCATATCTATCCATCCATTCATCCAGTCATCTGTCCATTCATCTCTACATCCATCCATCCATTCCTACATTCCTACATCCATACAAAAAAACTCCCTATTGCAAGTATTTCTCGAATGAATCAGACACATTCTGCTTTCTTTTCAGATTTGAATCCCAGTGGTATAATTCCATTGCCAAGTCCACTGTTGTTCTCTTGTGTTTTATTGATTGATTGATTGATTGATTGAGATAGCCTTACTCTGTCACTCACTGTAACCTCCGCCTCCCAGGTTTAAGTGATTCTCATGCCTCAGCCTGCCGAGTAGCTGGGGTTACAGCCATGTACCACCATGCCTGGCTAATTTTTGTATTTTTTTGTAGAGATGAGGTTTCACCATGTTGGTCAGGCTGGTCTCGAACTCCTGGCCTCGAGTGATCCACCCGCCTCGGCCTCCCAAAGTGCTGGGATTACAGGTGTGAGCCACCTCACCTGACCTTCCATGTTATCATTAATGGAGTTCTGATCTTGGAAATTAAGAATAATGCTTCCACAGTTTGGGAGACCAAGGCAGGTGGATCACTTGAGGCTAGGAGTTTGAGACCAGACTGGGCAACATAGTGGGACCTGGTTTCTACAACTTATGTTTTTTTTAAAAAACATTAGCTGGGCAGGGTGGCGCCCCTGTAGTACCAGCTACCCTCCAGAAGCTGAGGTGGGAGGATCACTTGAGACCGAGAGGTTGTAGTGAGCCACGATCACACCACTGTACTCTGGCCTGGGCAATGAAGTGAGACCTTGTCTTAAAAGTGAAAAGAAGAGAAAAAGAAAAAGAAAAGAATAATGCCTCTAGTAACAATTTCAAAATACTGTCCAACACACTTTGTTTCCTTTTTTGAGACAGGGTCTCACCCTGCAATCCAGGCTGGAGTGCAGTGGTATGATCTTGGTTAACTGCAACCTCCTCTTTCCGGGCTCAAGTGATCCTCCCACCTCAGCCTCCTGAGTAGCAGGGACTAAAGGCATATGCCACCACATCTGGCTAATTTTTGTATTTTTTGTAGACATGAGGTTTTGCCATATTGCCTTGGCTGATCTTGAACTCTTGGACTCAAGCAATTTGCCCACCTCTGCCTCCCAAAGGTGGGCATTCCTGCCACCTGCAGGAATTACAGGTGTGAACCACCATGGCCAGCCCCAACACACTTTTGATGGTGGTTAATATTTATCAGTGAGAGTCAAAATAAAAATATTTTTGCTTCTTGAAATGAAAATAACTTTATTTTTCCTGTTTAAGAATTGATGTAAAAATTCACACTTTACTAAGATTTTTTTAAAAGTCAGTTAAAACCAATTCTAGTTTTGCCTAGATGGCATCACTAGTGATATTTTAGTAATTTCTCTCTAGACATTTTTCTGCAGTCACACACACCCATACACATTTACTTTTAGAAAAATGGGATTATATTATACATGCTATTTTAGAATTTGCTTTTCTATTTCATATATGATTAGTAAGTTTCATTAAACATACATTTACATCATTATTTAATGGCTACAGATAATCTATTGTATTGACAAAATAATTTTCTTTACTTCTCTTTTTTTTTTTTTTTGTTTGGGACAGAGTCTCGAACTGTCACCTGGGCTGGAGTACAGTGGCATGATCTTGGCTCACTGCAACCTCCATCTCCCAGGTTCAAGCGATTCTCCTGCCTCAGCTTCCCGAGTAGCTGGGACTACAGGCACCTGCCACCACGCCCAGCTAATTTTTTGTATTTTTAGTAGAGATGGGGTTTTACCATGTTGGCCAGGCTGGTCTCAAACTCCTGACTTCGTGATTCACCCTCCTTGGACTCCCAAAGTGTTGGGATTACAGGCGTGAGCTACCGCGCCTGGCCAACAAAATAATTTTTAAAACAACTTTCCATGACGGGATATTGAGATAATTCCCCTTCCCCTATTATTATAAACATTGTTGGGTGAACATCCTAGTGCAAAACATCCATGTTGACTTCTTCAAATATTTCCTTTGGATATAGTCTGGGTCTTGTTCTCATTTTCTATAAAATAAGGAGTTGAATTGGATGATCTCTAAGGTTTCTTCGATGTACTAATTCAATTCTGGAAGATATCTTAAGTTAAATTTGGTTCTCTTGCTTTTGTATATACATACCTTGCACATCCTAGATAAAATATTTATGCTATTCTAAAAATTAAAAATAAACAGTCGGGTGCGGTGGCTCATGCCTGTAATCCCAGCACTTTGGGAGGCTAAGGCAGGTGGATCACTTGAGGTCAGGAGTTCGAGACCAGCCTGGCTAACATGGTAAAACCTTGTCTGTACTAAAAACACAAAAAATTAGCCAGCTGTGGTGGCATGTGCCTGTAATTCCAGTTACTTGGGAGGCTGAGGCAGGGAAATTGCTTGAACCAAGGAGGCAGAGGGTGCAGTGAGCTGAGATTTTGCTACTGCACTCCAGCCTGGGCAACAGAATGAGACCCACTTTAAAAAAAAAAAAAAAAGATAAACAGACCCAGGGCTGTGGCTCATGCCTATAATCCCAGCACTTTGGGAGGCCGAGACGGGTGGATCACCTGAGGTCAGGAGTCTGAGACCAGCCTGGCCAACTTGATGAAACCCTGTCTTTGCTAAAAATACAAAAATTATCTGGGCTTGGTGGCACGCACCTGTAATCCCAGCTACTCAGGAGGCTGAGGCAGGAGAATCACTTGCACCTGGGAGGTGGAGGTTGCGGTGAGCCGAGATCACGTCATTGATTGCATTCCAGCCTGGGTGACAAGAGCGAAACTCTGTCTCAAAAAAAAAAAAAAAAGATTAATTAATTAATTAAACAAAAGAAAACCCAGACTTTTAGAGATCACTAGAGATTCTCTTGGTAATAGTTTTGTTTTGTTTTTGAGATGGGGCCTCACTCTGTCACCCCAGCTGCAGTGCAGTGGCACGATCACAGCTCACTGCAGCCTTAATCACCTGGACTCAAGCAATCCTCCCACCTCAGCCTCCCAAATAACTGGGACCACAGGCACACCACCATGCCTGGCTAGTTTTTTAAAAAATTATTATTTGTAGAGATGAGGTCTATGTTGCCCAGGCTGGTAATATGTTTTAATATCAAATTATAGCTATCAGTTACCTTTTGCCAAGCTTAAACCTGATATTGTCATGTAAATTTATTTAACAAATTTCACTTACTAGCAGAGCATGTCTGAAACTCCTCCTGGAGAATATACTTTATGTATACTTTCACGGCTTAACAGTTCAATTTTTCTCTATTGCTATAAAAATAATTTTAGTTATTCTTGGAAAAGAGAAAGGTTGAATTGACAAAACCTTGGAATTATAAGATAGAGTTATGAGTTTTTCTGCCTAAATTAAGGGACATTGTACAAAATGACTGTCCTGTCCTGTTCAACATTCATGTCACAAAAGACAGAAAGGCTGAGGAACTGCTCCAGATTAACAGGAACTAAAGAGACATTACAACTAAATGCAATTCCTGAATTCCGCTTGGGTCTTGAATTCTGGATTTTGGGAAAATTCTATAAAGGCTATTGTTGAGCCAACTGAGTTTGAAATATGGACTGTGTGCTAAATTTTCTGAATTTGATGATTACGTTGTGGTTATGTTAAAAAAATTCTGTTTCCAAGAGTTACACGCTGAAGTATTTAAGTGTTAAAGGGCGTGACGTCTGCCATTTATTTTCAAATAGTTCAGAAAAAAACAACAACAACGTATAACTGTGAAGACAGACAGAAAGAGATCAATTTAGAAAAGTAAATGTAGGCTGGGCACCATGGCTCATGCCTGTAATCCCAGCACTTTGGGAACCCGAGGCAGGTGGATTGCTTGAGTCCAGGAGTTCGAGACCAGCTTGGGCAACATGGTAAAACTCTGTGTCTACAAAAAATACAAAAATTAGCTGGGAATTTTGGCATGTGCCTGTAGTCCCAGTTACTCAAGAGGCTGAGGCAGGAGGATGGCTTGAGCCCAGGAGGCAGAAGTTGAAGTGAGCTGTGATCGTGCCACTGCACTCCAGCGTGGGCAACAGAGTGAGATCCTGTCTCAAGAAAAAACAAACAACAAAAGTAAATGTAGCAAAGCGTTAACAACTGATGAATCTGAGTGAAGGCTACACGAGAGTTTTCTAACTATCCTTGCAACTTTTGTAAGTTTGCAATAATTTCAAAAAAATGAAAAGAAAAAAATTTTAAAGTCTCTTTTAGAGCACATTTAACTTTTCTTTCCAAGTGGTGTGGAGTGGGATATGATCAAAGACAATTTTAGCTGTTAAATTTCAGTCAAATGTGAGATGAGACCCTTTCCACAATTTATGTCTCTCATATACCACATTATCTGTTCAGTGAAAGGGAATGAATGAAGGAAAAGATAAAAATGCAAAAATAAAATAGACAAAGGCATTCAAGTGAAAAATAAAGAATTAGTGACTGTCTTCTAACAGATTAACTCCGTACTATGAAAAATTTAACTAATAAAAAATAGAATAGTAGACACCGGGTGCGGCATCTCATGCCTGTAATCCTAGCACTCTGGGAAGCCTAGACGGCTGGGTCACTTGAAGTCAGGAGTTTGAGACCAGCCTGGCCAACATGACAAAACTCCATTTCTACTAAAAATACAAAAATTAGCTGGCGCATGCCTATATAGTCTCAGCTACTCAGGAGGCTGAGGGACAAGAATCTCTTGAACCTGGGAGGTGGAGGTTGCAGTGAGCCGGGATCATGCCACTGCACTCCAGCCTGGTGACAGAGTGAGGCTGTCTCAAAAAAAAAAAAAAAAAAGAATAGTATAATGAACACCCACTTATCCATAACCTAGAGTTAACAATTGCCAACATATTACCATATTTATTATTTATTATTCATGTATTATTTTTTGCTAATGTATTTTAAAGTAAAGATGTTGCCAGGTGTGGTGGCTCAGGCCTGTAATCTCAGCACTTTGGGAGGCCGAGGCAGGAGGATTGCTTGAGCCTAGGAGATTGAGACCAGCCTGGGCAACATAATGAGACCCCTGTCTCTACAAAAATTACACACACACAAAAAAAATTAGCTGAGCATAGTGACTCATGCCTGTGGTCCCAGCTACTTGGGAGGCTGAGGTGGAAGGATTGCTTGAGCTTGGGGGGTTGAAGCCGCAATGAGCCATGATTGCACCAGTGCACTCCAGTGTGGGTGACAGAATGAGACCTCATCTCAAAAACGAAAACAGATGTCATGATCTTTTGCCCCTAATACTTCAGTGGGAACATCTAAAAACACACATTTTTTTCTTCTTTTTTAAAATTTATTTTACTTTTAAGTTCTGGGAGACGTGCAGAATGTGCAGACTTGTTACATAGGTATACATGTGCCGTGATGGTTTGCTGCACCTATCAACCCGTCATCTAGGTTTTAAGCCCCGCATACATTAGGTATTTGTCCTAATGCTCTCCCTCCCCTTGCCCCCCACCCCCGACTGGCCCTGGTGTGTGAAGTTTCCTTCCCCGTGTCCATGTATCCTCATTGTTCAACTCCCACTTATGAGTGAGAGCATGAGGTGTTTGGTTTTCTGTTCCTGTGTTAGTTTGCTGAGAATGATGGCTTCCAGCTTCATCTATGCCCCTGCAAAGGACATGAACCAATTCTTTTTTATGGCTGCATAGTATTCCATGTTGTATATGTGACACATTTTCTTTATCCAGGCTATCATTGATGGGCATTTGGGTTGGTTCCAAGTCTTTGTTATTGTAAATAGTGCTGAAATAAACATATGAAAACACATATTTTTTAAAAAATATTTTCTCTTTTTTTTTCCTAAACAATTATGTGGATTAAAATTTTTTTTCTTTATATAACATCATTAACATTCCTAATATAGTTTGGATACTTGTCCCCTCCAAATCTCATGTTGAAATTTGATCCTCAATTTTGGATCATGGGGGTAGATCTCTCATGAAGGGCTTTCTGCCGCCCTCACAGTGGCAATGAGTGACTTTTCCCTCTATTAGTTCCTCTGAGATATGATTTCTAAAAAGAGCCTGGCACCTTCCTTCCCTCTCTCTTGCTCCCTGTCACCTTCCACCATGAATGAAAACTGCCTGAGGTCCCCACCAGAAGCAGATGTTCAATGCCATGCTTCTTGTACAGCCTCTAGAAACATGAGCCAAATAAACCTCTTTTCTTAATAAATTACCCAGCCTCGGGTATTCTTTTATAGCAACCCAAAATGAACTAAGACAATAGCTAACAAGATTAACAATAATTCCTTAAAGCACCTGATTCCTTGTCCATATTGAAATTTCTTCATTTGATCCCAAATGTGTCTTCCATTGATCCACTCAAATAAAGATCCAGTCAAAGACTACGTGTTGTACTTGATTATTGTGCTTTTTAAGTCTCTCGTGGTCTGAAACAGTTCCCTTCCTTGCTCTGGCCTGTAACTATTTTCCTCTTTTGACCAGCAAATAATCTGTGGTGGCAGGGTGGAGAGGGTGTCAATACAAAGTTTGACTAACGTTGAGTCTTTATATATAACATGGGCTAATCATACAAAAATATTTTACTTATTTATTTATTTATTTTTGAGACAGAGTCTCGCTCTGTCACCCAGGCTGCAGTGCAGTGGTGCGATCTTGGCTCACTGCAACCTCCACCTGCCAGGTTCTAGTGATTCTTGTGCCTTAGCCTCCCGAGTAGCTGGGATTACAGGCATGTGCCACTGCACCCAGCTCAAAAATGTTTTATTTAAAAGCCACTGATGTTTGTCTTTCCTAGAAACAAACTGAATATGAACATGGAAGTCAGTATTATTTTTACTATTTTCTCCAGCAGAATGACTTTACCACTCTCAACTTGTGGTTAGCACGAGATATTACATCTAGATACTTCCGAAGGCAGAGGGGAGCAAGAGAAGAAAAGTCCTATTAGGACCTAATAATCCTCTTGTTCCCCTCAAAATCCAAACCCCAAATCTAAATCGGTGATACCAACTTTTAAAAGCAAAGCTGCAAATAGGTGATGTGGGTCCCCTCTCCCTCCCCCACTCCAAACAACTTGAGCCTTGTGTAAGCAGCTGCCAGACCTGCCCCGGGGCAAGGAAGAGCATGCAGCAGGTCAGGACGGTATGTGACATGCTGGCACAAACACCCGTTGTCCCACCTCCGCCCTTTCCACCTTCCGTGCGTCAGCGCCCCTGCAGCACATGCCGTGAGCAACTGTGCTGCTGACAGTGTTATTTCCTGTCACGAAATGAAATGTGTAAATGAAAGTACAAAAGAATGGAGGGATGACTGGTGGCCCTGTCACACTGGTGACACCTAGGGCCTAGCTGTAGGAAACATGTCTGGCTGGCTGCCTCGCCTCCTCACGCCAGTGCTTTGCCCAGCCTGAGCAGCTCCATCTCTCAGTGATATGCTGTCCAGGCTTGGAAGATTCTGCTCCTTTGGCCACTCCAGGTGTGGGCATCTCTTGCCTCCTGTTTTACACTGGTTTTTCAGTCTGTCACAGTTGAATCCCTTTAGCTGTTCACACTGTACTGAGATTATGGGCCCATGGATCTCTGTGCTGGAAGGGATGTTATTGGCACCAGCACCCACCCAACAAATAGTGGAATGTCCTTGTCACTATTGCTTATATGCAGTTGGTGAAGTGGTTAAGAGCTAAGACACCCTTGGTTCACATTCCTGGCACCTACTGGCTATATAATCTTACACAAATTACTTAGTCGCTTTTAGTTTCCTCATCTGTAAAATGTGTGGATTGGCAGGATGAATATCTATCTGTAAAACACACACAGCAGTGCCTAGCTCATAGCAAGCATTCTATAAGTGTTGCTATTTGCATATACCTGTCCAATCTCTTCATAAACACATCCAGGGATGTGAAGCTCATGAAGCTACCTTTACAAGGAAGCAAGCTCATAAAACAAGACATTTAATCTTTGGTGAATTCCAACAATCAGATATAGCCCCTTATAGTGTGTGATTATTATAGGGAAAGAAGGAAACGTGTTGTCAAAAATATACTGGGCCTTGTGGAAGATTTTTGGCTACATTCTTTTCACCTTGTGGAATTATTTATTCCCATTTTATCAATTTGCATGTGGCAAAACTGAAGCACAGAGGATTTGGGAAATTTGTCCAGAGTCAAACAATGAGTAGATGGTTGAGTCAGGATTTGAACTTGGGCTTTTTAGACTCTAGCATCTTCAAATATTGGAAGATAGTAGTCATTTTCCAATGAGACTTTAGTTTTTCACAGTGGTTGGCACATAATAAGTTATCAAATGATAGATATTGTGATCTATTTGTTTGTTTTGTTTTTTGAGACAGGGTCTTGCTCTGTCACCCAGGCTGGAGTGCGGTGGCACTATCATGGCTTACTGTAGCCTCAACTTCCCAGGGTCAAGGGATCCTCCCACTTCAGCCTCCTGAGTAACTGGGACCACAGGCGTGTGCCAACACGTGAAGCAAATTTTCGTATTTTTTGTAGAGATGGGGTTTCACCATGTTGCACAGGCATGCTGGTTTTGAACTTCGGGCGACCTGCCTCGGCCTTCCAAAGTGTTAGGATTACAGGTGTGAGCCATCATGCCTGGCCATGACTGTTAGTTTCTATAATACTTTGTATGTTGTCAAGGCCCTTTTGAACCATCCCTTCCTGCATACAATATGCATTTATTCGAACCCTCCATCAGATGCTTGGCTTAGCCTCTTCTTGGACATGGCCAGGATGGAGTGCTCCTGAAGCAGCCTGTTTCATTTTGGATAGCTCTTATAATTGCCTTTATTCATTTATTTATTCAATGAATATCTAATGAGAGCTGAGATCTCAGTATGTCAAGCACTGAGCTATACACTGGGGATACAATGGGAAATGAAAACAGCAAATTCTTCAAAAGAGTGAAACATAGTTTGCATAGATTGATCTTCCACCTACTGCTATCACTTCAGCCCTCTGAAGCAACAGAAACAAAAGGTTAATTTGTGCTCCCCACAATAGCTCTTCATATATTTGAAGATGGTTTTTCAGTTTCCTGTGTGACTAAGATTTTTTTTCTCCAGGCTTTCCTTGTAACAGTAGTATTTTCTTTAATACTGCAGATGATCCAAAGGTGATGAAAGAAAATAGGTCTTATTTACTTTTTCTGAGACTCTGTTTTCTTATCTGTGAAATGAGGATAATTATACCCAACAGATGATATTGTGTTACTTGTCTGAAACAGAGTAAACATGTCTGTGCATTAGTGTGCATTAACAACATTAAATAACTTTATGCAAACGTGTACTATGTATTCTTATAAATGGGTCAGATCGACTAATTTACTGCGTAACCACTCTGTGGGGGTACGTAATGAATATTCTTATTTTACAGAGAAGACAATGAAAGCACAGAGAGGTTAAGTGACTTGTCCAAGGTCACACAGCTAGTAAGTAATACAGCTAAAACTGGATCGGAGACAGCATGGCTTGAGAACACTGGTTGAAAGTCATTTTTATACTAGAAGGGGCTGAATGAGGGAGAAGAGTCAAGTGTTCAAAAGGTAAAAGGTAAATTAAAGTCCAAACTTGGAGTCTCATCTTTCACCAGTGGTATGTATCAGCTACTATTTTAAATAATTACCTACAGTTTGAAATTCAGTCTCTCAGATTCACAGTCTGGATATCTGGCCTTAAATGGGGCTTCCTTGTTCCCTGTTTGCAGCACCCAGTCCATTTAGCTCCGGCCTCACATGTTCTGGCTCTCTTTATATCCCAATGTACAGTTATTGGCAGCAAATATTAGTTAGTATTTTTTCTCGACACATCATTTGTATGTTTCTTTCACTGCTTCAAGTCACAGCTTACAAACATATCTTTTCACTTGTGTGGTTTTCTTGATATAGTTTGGTTTTTAGCTATTTACCACTCTAAATTTGTCTGCTAAACAGGGAAATCATAGTTTCAACTTAAATCATAAACAAAGGGATAATTTTCTTTCTTTCTTTTTTTTCTTTTTCTTTTTTTTTTTTTTTTTTTTTGAGACAGAGTCTCGCTCTGTTGCCCAGGCTGGAGTGCAGTGGCGCGATCTTGGCTCACTGCAGCCTCTGCCTCCCAGGTTCAAGTGATTCTCCTGCCCCAGCCTCCTGAGTTGCTGGGATTACAGGCACACACCACCACACCTGGCTAATTTTTGTATTTTTAGTAGAGATGAGGTTTCACCATGTTATCTAGGCTGGTCTCGAACTCCTGACCTCAAGTGATCCACTCACCTCGGTCTCCCAAAGTACTGGGATTACAGGTGTGAGCCACCATGCCCAACTGATAATTTTCTCAATACATATAGAGCTTTTACAAATCAATGAGAAAAAGAACAACAGCCATACAGAAAAATGAGCAAAGAATATGAACAGATAGGTCATAGATAAGGAACTACAAATGACTCTTGTAAATGTGAAGAGATTCCCTCAATTATTACTGGAGAAACACATGTTGAAGTTCTTATATCACTTTTTCCTATGACAAAGATAGATATTTGTCTATATTTATTTCTATAGATGTATATATCTGATTATATTCACTCAGGTGAGGCAAGGAAAATAGATACTGTCATATATTGCTCTTGGGAAAACACATTGGCATAACCTCTGTGGAAGACTGACAATCACCTATCAAAATCCTTTGTTTAGATCAGAGTCTCTCGACCTTGGTTCTTGACATTTTGGACTAGATGGTCCTTTATCCTGTGCATTGAAGGATGTTTAGCAGCATGCTTTGCCTCTACTCACTAGATGCCAGCATCCCTCCCCCAGAGTGTGAAATTAAAACTGACTCTAGACATTGCTAAATATACTCTAGAGGACAAAATCACCTCCATTTAAGAAGACGGGCTGGGGCCGGGCACAGTGACTCACACCTGTGACTCACACAGTGACTCACTCCCAGCACTTTGGGAGGCCGAGGTGGGCAAATCATTTGAGGTCAGGAGTTCGAGACCAGTGTGGCCAGCATGGTGAAACCCTGTCTCCACTAAAAATACAAAAATTAGCTGGGCGTGGTGGCATGTGCCTGTAATCCCAGCTACTCGGGAGGCTGAGGCACGAGAATCGCTTGAACCTCAGGGGCAGAGGTTTCAGTGAGCCAAGATTGCGCGCACTACACTCTAGCCTGAGTGACAGAGCGAGTCTCTGTCTCAAAAAAAAAAAAAAAAAAAGAAGCTGGGTCGAGATTTTTTACTGCTGCATACCAATCACCCCAAACTTGGTGGTTTAAAATAACCACTCTTTTATTTGCTTATATTCTGAAATCTGCACAGGGCTCAGCTGAGCATATCCTCTGCTGTTCTTGCCAGTGGTGGGTCAAATGGCTGCATTTATTGGTGGGGCAGGTGGGGCTAAACTCAGCTGGGATATTGAGATGGCTGGCTCTTCTCTGTCTGGTGTGTCTGGTCCTCTTTTCCCACACATGGCCTCTCGGTATAGTAAAAACTGAAGGCACAACACTGTCTCCATGTGGTCTCTTCAGCAGGTTAGCTGGCTTTAACATGACAATCCAGGACTTCCAAGGACACAACAATGAAAGCTGTCTGGCCCTCTTAAAATTGTTGCTGATTTTTAACTAAGTGATTTTTCTGTGTTTTTGTATAAAGTGGAGAGTCTGTCTGGAAAATTATTGGACCTTTATAACTTCTTTTGTTTTATTGTGGTATCTGGATAACGGTAGCTCAAGCAGAAATTATGCAAAAAGTTTGCCATTGGCATCTGCTGGGTCCACAATGTTTCAAGCCTTGATTCTCTGGTCCTCAAGCCTTAACCTGCCCTGATCCTTCCTTTTCTTTTTTCTTTAGACAGGGTCTTGCTCTGTCACCCAGGCTAGAGTGTGGTGGTACAATCATGGCCTCATTGCAGCCTCAACCTCTTGAGGATCAGGTGATCCTCCTACCTCAGCCTCTTGAGTAGCAGGGATTACAGGCATGTAACCCCATGCCTGGCCAATTTTTTGTATTTTTTGTAGAAATCTCGCCATGTTGCCCAGGCTGGTTTCAAACTCCTGGGCTCAAGCCATCTACCCGCCTCTGCCTACCAGAATGCTAGGATTACAGGGATGAGCCTGCACCTTGCCCAGTCTCTCTTTTCTCATCATCATAACTTCTCTCACTTTTTAAATTCCTGTCCTCAGGGTCAACATTCTTTAGATGTTAGCTTAACTATCACTTTCTTGGACATGTCTTTCCTGACCACATCACCTTAAATAAGCTTTTTCACAATCCTGCTCCAACTCGTGTGCAAGTGCTTTTGAAGCCTGTGCTTACATCACTCTTCTGTTGTTACAGTGGCCAAAGCAAGTCACATGGCCAAGTTCAGAGTCAATGTAGGAGAGGACCTTAGTAGAATGTAAATATTGGGAAATGTGGCTTATGGAAGGCCATCAATGTAACTTTTATCCCACTTATTACTCATAATTTTGCTTATTTCCCTTATTACTGTCTGTATAATCATGTGTTATTATTATTTTTTCCCCTTGGCTCACTGCAACCTCTGCCTCCTGAGTTCAAATGATTCTCCTGCCTCAACCTTCCGAGTAGCTGGGACTGCAGGCGCGTGCCACCACACCCGGCTAATTTTTTATTTTTAGTAGAGTTGGGGTTTCACCATGTTGGCCAGGCTCATCTCGAACTCCTGACCTCAGGTGATCTGCCCACCTTGGCCTTCCAAAGTGCTTGGATTACAGGCATGAGCCACCGCACCCGGCCGTGTTATTACGTTATTGGTTTATTTGTCAGTTTCCTTTTATTAGGGGTCCAAACCCCTACTAAAGTGTAGGGGCTTTGCTGTCTTATTCAGCTTCCAGAATCTATCAGTGTTTGCTACATAAGACAACAATAAATATCTGTAGAATAAATAATTGAGCTCTGAGTTTTCTAAGCTGTGTTCAGCTCATCTACAAAAGACCCTGTGTTAAGACAATCATGGAAAGGGTTGACATTCCTTCCCTTCTTTTTAAAGCACCGTGTGTATTTTCACAATAGTTTTCTGAAAACAATGTCTCAATTTAATCATGTAGAAAATTCTTATATCCAAATGGACTACATTTGGATATAAGATACAATGTGATGTATCTTATATCATGTATACAAGGATACAATGTATACAAGGACAATGTATACAAGGATACAATGTGATGATTTGATATATGTATACATTTTGAAATGATTACCACAATGAAATTAATCAGCATATCTATCATATATGTCATAATCCAGTAATCCTGTTTATCTTTCAAAATAGTCTCATGTTCATCCCTTGCTTTTTAAAAATTTTAGACACGGGGTCTTGCTTTGTTGCCCAGGCTGGAGTGCCATGGTGCTATCACAGCTCACTGCAACTTTGAATTCCTGGGCTCAGCCTCTCAAGTAGCTAGGACTACAGGTGTGCACCACCAAACCTAGCTAATTTTTTATAGAGTCAGGTTCTCGCTTTATTGCCCAGGCTGGTCTTCAACTCCTGGCCTCAAGTGATCCTTCCGTGTTGGCCTCCCAAAGTGCTGGGATTACAGGTGTGAGCCACTGTGCCCAGCTCATGTTCATTTCTTTAGAGAGAAGTATAGAAATTGCCCAAAAAAAGATTTGTGGAATTGAGCTGGATTGATGATAACTTTTGACATGTTGTTAATTGTGTATTTTCAAATCCATGGTGAGCTCAAGTTTCCTAAAGAGCTCCTTTGTCATCCAGGTGGCCCAGAGGCTTCGCAGGGATTTATTTATTTTTTCTTGTACTTTAGTAAGTTTGTAATAATAACTATGGAAAATTTAGAGAGCTTTGATATAATATACTTTGGGGGAATTTTGACAGCTATGTATTTATGCACGTAAGGTACTCCTAATCTTGCTTTTCCTTTCTGATTATGTGCCTTTGAAGATTACACAGGATCCTGTCTTTCTAGGCAGAACAGGTTAATACTTCTTTGCTGGTTGCCTGGAAGGAACAGGAAGGAAGAGATAAAACCTTGGAGATAATGCATGATTTCAGGATGTTGGTATTATTTCAAATTAAAGTCTATATTCATAACCAGGTTTCTCAATTCTTATGCAAATTCACTATATCAACTCTTCTGGTACATATCCATATGTGAATATAATGAAAATACACTACATTTCTTGTGTGTATTTCTTCAGTTTACACAGATCATGTAATCCCCATCCAGCAAATTTATAAGATATTAGTGGTAATACTGCATATATTGTAGACATGCTATGAGCAAATCTTTTTTTTTTTCTTTTTTTTAGAGAGTCTTGCTCTGTCACCCAGGCTGGAGGGCAGTGGCACCATCACGGCACACTGAAGCCTTGACCTCTGGACTCAAGCAGTTCTCCCACGTCAGCCTCCTGAGTACGTGGGACCACAGGCACACACCACCAAATTTGACCCAGAAAATCTTTTTTCTTTTTTCTTTTCTTTTTTTTTTGGAGACAGAGTTTCTCTCTTGTTGCCCAGGCTGAAGTGCAACGGCTTGATTTTGGCTCACTGCAACCTCCGCCTCCCAGGTTCAAGTGATTCTCCTGCCTCAGCCTCCCAAGTAGCTGGGTTACAGGCGTGTGCCACCACGCCCAGCTTATTTTTGTATTTTTAGTAGAGACGGGGTTTTACCATGCTGGCCAGGCTGATCTCGAACTCCTGACCTCAGGTGATCCACCGGCCTTGGCCTCCCAAAGTGCTGGGATTATAGGCATGAGCCACCGCACCTGGCCTCAGCACAGGAAATCTTAATCCACAATAAGTTACAGAAGCAACTTCATTCTAGCTAAGTGACTTCAGGCAACTCATTTCTCTTTTCAGAGACAGTGTCCTCAACTGTGACATGAGAATTAGGGGAATGTTTTTGGGTCTGGGTGCCAGCAGCAAAGCACAACCACTTATATAAAGATGGCTACAGAGCCCCCCCCCCCAAAAAAAATACCAAGTTTATATAACTTACTATGCAACAGTGAAATTTATGCCAATTTTGAAGATGTTAGATGGGAATCAGGATGGGATATCACTTTTTTCCAGAAAGTGAAAGTTATGTTTTTGAATGAGAAAAAGAAAAATTTAATTCCCACCGATTTAATAGAATTTAAAATAAAATAATTAAATGTTTTTCCCTTCTCTGACAAGACTGCATCAGAAATTTGGCTATACTGGAACAGAATTGCTTACATCATAATTTAAAGCAAGTGTCCAGAGAGTTTGACAGGAAACATGCAGCCTTCATTGCGAGCCTATGAAGTGTGAGAATGAGGCTGGTTGGATGGAAGGAAATAAAGAAAGCACAGATGGTTTTGTAGACACGCAGCTGTTACCGCAGCAAAGAAAGGTCACACTAACATTCTGTAATGTTATTGCAAGGGGTCAATGGGAGGAAAATTCTTCTAAGACTTCTAATTAAGGTGTGGATGGCAAACAGTGTATCAACACCTTACTAGTGAGGCATTAGTCACCTGCACATCAGTCTACACATGTACACTGAGTGCAAAAGGAGCAAATATGAACAGAAAAACATGATTTAAAGATGACCTAGGCAGGGTGTGGTGGCTTACCCCTGTAATCCTAATCCTTTGAGAGGCTGAGGCAGGTGGATCGCTTGAGATCAGGCATTGGAGACCAGCCTGGGCAACACGGTGAAAACCCGTCTCTACAAAAAATACAAACATTGGCCGGGTGTGGTGGCTCACGGCTGTAATCCCAGCACTTTGGGAGGCTGAGGTGGTGGATCACCTGAGGTTAGGAGTTTGAGACCAGCCTGGCCAACATGGTGAAACCCCGTCTCTACTAAAAATACAAAAAATTAGCTGGGCATGGTGGCAGGCACCTGTAATCCCAGCTACTCGGGAGGCTGAGGCATGAGAATCACTTGAACCCGGGAGGCAGAGGTTGCAGTGAGCTGAGAGCATGCCATTGAACTCCAGCCTGGGCAACAAGAGCGAAACTCCATCTCAAAAAAAAAAAAAAAAAATTAGCCAGGTGTGGTGGTGCACACTTGTAGCCCCAGCTACTCGGGAGGCTGCGGTAGGAGGATCAAGCTGTAGTCCCAGCTACTAGGGAGGCTGAGGTGGGAGGACCACTTGAGCCTGGGAGACTGAAGCTGCAGTGAGCTGTGATTGTGCCACTGCACTCCAGCCTGGGTGACAGAGCAAGAACCTGTCTCAAAAACAAAACAAAACAAGACAATACAAAACGCTATCTATTCAGACCCTTATAGAATAAAGCACAGTTTGAAGGAATTAATTTCTAACAGCCTGGGGGAAAACAGAAAGGGGAAGAGTGGGTGATGGTGAAGTGAGTTTCTGTCTTAGTTTGGAGCAGGAGAGTGCAAAACAAGCAGAAACCTGGAGGTGCAGAACACAGAGGTGCACAGACTCTTTCCATATCACGGTGTTTGGTCCCCTCCTCTCTCCTAAAGCCTCTGCTGACTCCTTTGTTGCCCACTCAAGGGGCAGTATCACTCATCAAACACTGTGCTAGGCCCTGAGGATTTGAAGTTGAATAAGGCTGTATCTTCAATCTCTAAATCTTCAGGTGCCCAGTCTACCAGCTGTAGGGAAGTAGGCAGGATGGGAAGGGCTGTGAATAAAACCCGCTAAATAACTGCAATGCAGTGTGGTCAGGGTTGCGGCAGGTGTGCGTATGGAGCCATCGGAGCTAAGGGGAGGCCATGATGACTGGCCTTGGAATGTTTCACAGAGAAGGTGAATGTGTGTGTGTATGTGTGTGTGTGCATGTATATATAAATATATATACATATATACACGTTAGGGACATTGACCCTCCCATACCCAGCCAGCTTCCATGGATAGATGTGGGGGTCAGTGCCCTTAACCCTCGTGTTGTTTAAGCATCCACAGACATTTAATATAGTCCTTCGGAGATGCAACGACATGTGTGGTGAGGGGTTAGGGCCACCAGGGTACAGGAAGGAGAGGCCTGGCATTTGTTTGGAGTGTGGCTGCTGTTTCTCATCATTAAAAAGAAAGTTCCAGCTTCCTTTAGGTAGTGCTTATTGTATTTATCTCATGGCCTTCACCTATGACCTGGACCCCAAGAGCACTCCATTTCCTATCTCCACCTCAAAGTCTTCGCAAGTGTAACCTAATATAACATTCCAATTTATCCTTGCTACTTAGGAGGCTGAGGTGGGAGTATCACTTGAACTGAAGAGTTTGAGCCCACCCTGGGCAACATAGTGACACGCTATCTCCCCTTGTCCCCAAAGATTTACAATTTAGCCAATCATGGAGGGTAAAGGAGAGATGACAGGAGGCACCAATAACACAATGTGCTGAGCATTAATGAGAAGTGCAGTGAAGCCCCTTACAGCATTGCCATACTTAATTCTTATAATAACTGCATGGTCTAGGTACTACTATTATTCCCTTTTAAAATGAAAAATGGAGGCGCCTCAGAGAGGCTGAGCATCTGGTTGTGCTAGTGAGCTATGGCACGTGATCTGACTAAAGAGTCTCAGGTCTTAGCCAGTGTATTACCCTGTGTGAATGCACAGTTACAATCAGGAAAAAATGCAAAATGTGGGCATCCCACTCACTGTGGGGCTTTCTCTCCTTATTTGGAAGAAATAGTACAATGGTGAGGATGTCACATACATGTAAGTGGGTGTGTTAGTCTGTTCTTGCATTGACAAAAGAGGTTTAATTGACCTCGATTCTGCAGGCTGTACAGAAAGCATGATTCTGGCATCTGCTCAGCTTCTAAGGAGGCCTCAGGAAACTTAAAATCATGCAGGGGAGGGAGGGTGGGGGCAAAGTGGGAGCAGGCACGATACATGGCCAGAGCAGGAGCAAGATAGCGAGGGAGGAGGTGCCACACACATTTAAACGATCAGAACTCTCGAGAACTCACTCACTATCCCATGGACAGTACCAAGAGGATGGTACTAAACCATTCATGAGTAATCTGCCCTCATGACCCAGTCACCTCCCATCAGACCTCACCTCCAACGCTGGGGGTTACAATTCAGCATGAAATTTGGGTGGGGACACAGATCCACACCATATCAGTGAGTGACATGGAGATGCACTGCCCAGATTTGCTTGCAAAGAAGGACTTGCTGCCCAGCTCTGGGTGCTGTCAGCAACTGGCCCTTTTCGAGACTGCCTCAGCTGCAGGGTCGCCTTGACCAAGGTCATGTCACGTCCCAGGATGAACGACATCCAATGACTGATTCAGGAGGGTATCTAATGGTCCAGTCATTTAGGCTCAATAATTCCAATGGGCCATGTCTCAGATCCCCCAGTGGGATCAATGAAGGCTGTTGGGTATACCCCAGCTACTCCCTTTGCCCATGCTGCTTCCTGCCTGTCCCCCACAGGTGAAACATCTTGTCAGTGTCTCAGAGCCTGCTTCCCTGAGAACTCAATCTGTGACATCAGTCCCATTGATCAGAGAAGTCTGTGTCCTCTTACTTTGTTGGTTTCCTTCATAGCTTCCTTTCACATCAGTTTCCTTTGATTTTTTTTTTTTTTTTGAGACGGAGTCTCCCTCTTTTGCCCAGTCTGGAGTGCAATGATGAGGTCTCGGCTCACTTCAACGTCTGCCTCCCAGGTTCAAGCAATTCTCTCGCCTCAGCCTCCCGAGTAGCTGGGACTACAGGTGCGTGCCACCATGCCCGGCTAATTTTTGTATTTTTAGTAGAGGTGGGGTTTCACCATGCTGGCCAGGCTGGTCTTGAACTCCTGACCTCAGGTGATCTGCCTGCCTTGGCCTCCCAAAGTGCTGGGATTACAGGCTTGAGCCACCGTGCCCGGCCTTTCCTTTGATTTTTTATGTTCCAGATAAATATCTAAAAACAAAAGTTTATACAATTCTCAAAGATAGGCCACACACAGATTCAATCCCCCTACTCTTTTTTTTTAGTTAATAGACTATATTTTAGAGCAATTTTAGGTTCACAACAAAATTGAGCGCAAGTGTAAAGAGATCCCCTCCACCCCTGTTCCCCACTAGCCCACTCCACTATCAATCAACATCCATTTCCCTTGGTTTGGGCAATAAATATAGATTGTGGAAATAAATAAATAAGTCCTTTTTAAAACCAAAAATTTTATTAGACTAATGTATATAAATTTTTAATTGCTTGTTTTGCTTTGTTTTGTTTTTTTGAGATGAAGTCTCGCTCTGTAGCCCAGGCTGGAGTGCAGTGGCTCAATCTTGGCTCACTGCAAGCTCCACCTTCCGGGTTTACGGCATTCTCCTGCCTCAGCCCCCCGAGTAGCTGGGACTACAGGCGCCCGCCACCACACCTGGCTAATTTTTTTTGTGTTTTTTTAGTAGAGATGGGGTTTCACCATGTTAGCCAGGATGGTCTCTATCTTCTGATCTTGTGATCCACCTTCCTTAGCCTCCCAAAGTGCTGGGATTACAGGCGTGAGCCACCGCGCCTGGCCTAATTGCTATTTTTAACATTTGAGTGGTTTGCAGACTTGATTCCAAGAGGTTCTTACTGTGTGGCCTTGGGAAGACCCTTTAAATTTTCAAGTCCTACTGTCCCATCTTTAAAACGGAAATAATAATTAGTGGGAGGATTTAATTAGACAACATATCCCATAACATATCCTAACTCCAAGCAAAGTGCCTGGCACTTAATAAGGATTCAAAAAATGGATATTTGTAATATAAAGTTGGCCCAGCACAGGCCTCCTATGCTGCAACATATCACCCAAACTCGGTGTAGCTTACAACTGAAGTTTATTCTTTCACACTTCTGGAAGCAGAAGACTGCGCTCAGGTTCACTGGGCCAAAGTCAAGGTGTCAGCAGGATCTTGCTCACTTCAGAGGTTCTAGGGGAGAATCCTTGCCTCTGTGCTGGTATTCCTTGACTTGTGGAGGCATCACTTCAATCTCTGCCTCCACAGTGGCCAGCCCTCCTCTGTGTGTGCTAACCACCCCCTTTCCCCTTATAAAAGTACATGTGACTGCAGTTAGGACCCATCTTGATCATCCAGAATAATCTCCCCAACTCAAGAAGACCCTTAATTGAATCACACATGTGAAGGCCCTGCTTCTGTCTATGTAAGGTAATATGCACAAGTTCCAGGACTTAGAACCTGTTATTTCTAGGGAGGGAACATTTTTCAGCCTAGCACACGGGATAACACAGTTTCTATCTTTATTAAGCACAATCCAAAACACCTTTGGACCATGAAAACAGTCTTTTGTCCCTTCCATCTTGTTATTCAAAACTATCTTCCTTATTTTAAAAGCCTTTCCTCCCTGCCTCTCCCAGAAGGGACAGCGGCTCCCAAAGGCAGCTGGGTGAAGTTTCTGTAAGATCTCAGCACTAGATCGCGCTGCTGTTTTGGAGGCATCTTTCCAAGGCTTTAATTAGAGGATGCATTCTAGCCCTGTTTCCCAAACTTACATATTCCAGATACCTCTGATTCAGTAGATTGGGCGATGTCTGGCAATCCAATTTTTTCTAAGTGCCCCAGGGGATTCTTATCATCAGCCAAGATTTGGAAACAGTAATTTCTTATACAAAGCCCTGAACTAATACCCTTGAAATAGGGGATTCCCCTTCACTGCCGGGTGTGTCGCGGTTACATGACTGAGTTTGTTGAGGGAGGAGGAATGAACAACCCTGAAAACTAAACTATCCTACCTGTATATTATTCACTGAAAGAGTTTCCTGGAGGGAAAACTTCCAATTCCAATTAAATCGAGGATGACGACGGCCCGGATTTGGCAGTCCTGCCGCTGTCACTAGCTTGGGACCTCGTGGGTCTGAGTGATCCAGCCCGGGCCGCGCCCTCACCCAGAGCCAAGGCTGTGAGAGCAGCTCCAGCGAGGGGGCAGGGTGGCGGCGGCAGGGCTGCTTCAGGGCCGGTGCCGGTGTCCTCAGAGCGGCGTTTTGGCACTGGGGTGGGCCGGGGCGTGGCTTTCGGCGCCACCTCTGCAAGCGGCCGCCACTCCAGAGTGGCGCAGGTAGGGGGCGTGGGAAGACCTAAGTATATTTATTCCGGCCTGCGAGCGGGATGCTGGGGTTGCTCCAAGGGACCAGAAGAGCTGCCCTGTGTCCCAGAGCAGGCTGGTTCTTCTGACAGCGCTGAGAACCTGGAGCTCGCGCCTGGCCAGGTGGGGGCTATGACTGGACGCTCAGAACATTTGTGGGAGTGTGGAAATCTCTTTACGGGTGATGGGGCTCAAAGTCTGACGCAGCCGAGGGTTGATGGGGTGCAGTCACGCTCAGCCAGGGGACTTTGGGGGCGCAGTGTCAGGCTCAGCCAGGGAGTGAGAGGCGCAGTACCAGCCTTATCTGGGGGTGCTGGAGGCACAGGCTCCGGTTCGGCCAGGCGGGTGTGCGCGCCCAGGAAGGGTAGGAGCCTGCAGCCGCAGCGGGGGGCGCTGGCTGGGGCTCTGCCCCGCCGGCAGTGCGCTCGGGCGCTGTTCCAGCGCGCGGCAGCTAGTGGCGCTGAGCCTCTGCTTTCGCAGCTCGCGGGGAGCGGGGCCGGCGGGAGGGGCCCGGCGGGGCCACCGCCTCCTCTGATGGCAGGCTCCTCCTCTCCCTCCGCCTCCCTCGCTCTCCACCGCCCGCCCAATCTACAGTTCCCGGCCCAGCCGAGCCGGGCTGCTTGTCTGGCCGGCGGAGGCTGAGCGCGACCCTAGCAAGCCGCGGCGCCCGCCGACCAGGGACAAGAGCGACTCCTGGGACCTCACTCTGCCCCGCGCCGCCGCCTCCTCCCCTGTTGTCGCGGGGACGCTCAGGCCCGCGCCGCCCGGGCCACGATTCTCCTCCTCTTTCTCCCGGAGGGGAAGGAACGGAGAAAGCCGAGCGGCGGCTCCGGGAGAGAGCGAGCCGAGGCCCCTGCCCCCGAGGCTCGGGGCAGGAGGAGGAGGAGGAGGAGGAGGAGGAGGAGGAGGAGGCGGAGGCGGAGGGAAGTGCGCGTCACTCTCGGGAGGAGAGTATTTCACCTCCAGGCAGAGGCTGCGGCTGCCAGTTGAGTACGAGCGGCAGCTGCGGGCGCCGGCAATCGAGTGGCTTCCTGGCCATGGAGAGGAGATCTGGACCCGAGGACGCCAGGGACTCCTCTCCGTCTCGCTGGACCGCTGTGTAGGCACCTGAGTTAACGGACGCTAAGCGGGGTAGGGGAAGGTAAGAAGCGACTCGGTCACCCGCCCCCCCACCCCGCTCCACCTCGTTTGCTGCCCTCGGGGGCCACTGCGGGGACGCAGACCCGGGTCTCGCCCACCTTTTCTGCTCCCGGCGGCCTGGCCGGCTCCGGCGTTGGGCATTTCTGCCGAAAAGGAAAACGTCCTCCCGCCCTTCCCCCGTGCGCCTCCTTTCCCGGTTTCATCTCTGGATTGGGACTGACCCGACTCCCCAGGAGTCAGTCCTCTCTTCTTAAGAAAGGGTCCTCGGGAACGGTGTCTTGATTTCTTTCTCTCCACTCTCTCTTTTCATTACGTTTACGGGGAAGGGAACAATGGACCTTTCAAAGTCGGTGCGAACAGCCTTAAACTTTCTGGAGAGGGATGGGGTGAGGGGATAAACCCCACAGTAAGCCGATTACAGTGAAAGGTTGATGGAATGTGCTTTGCAGTCCGGGCTTCAGTGCGCGCGCGCTTGTGCGTTTGGGGTAATCTTTGTCTCCTTACAATTCCCCTGGGTTGGTGGGTCCTCCGCCCTCCGCCTCCTGCCTCTCTGTTAGCTGAGGTAAGGTGAGGCTTTAAAATCGTGTACAGCTTCCTTTAAATCTGGGGAATAGCCTTAGCCCTGGACCCTATTCCCAGCTTTTCTCTGCAGAGTTGGGAGATCCTGGTAAAGGAGGGGGGCCCTCTCTGTGAGGACCCAGAGTGCTGCTGTTAATAGCACTAGTGGCTACACCCTTAGCGATAAAACCAAGGTCCTGAATTCCCTGGATGCTCTCTGCTGAGGGTTGATGAGTGTCACCAGACCTCGACCTGGAGCGGAAACAGCTCACTTAAATTCTCCGCAGGTTAGGAAAACAGACTTTGATATATATCTCCTTTTATCAGCAGTTGGGATTAAGGATAGACTGCCTAATAATTTTTAAAACTTTCATTGTGCACATGAGCTACTCACTGCCTTGAGTTCACTCCCCTTGATTCAGTGTGACAGAGTGATGCGCTGCTGCACGGTTGCATGTATTGAGATGTGCTGCTCTTCCCGGTAAAAAGTGAGAAGAATTTAGAGAGAGGGGAAAGGGTAGAGGCTTCACCTGAGCTGAGGGAGGCCTGACCCCCCAGAGCAGCCAGGCAAATCTGTTGGAAATGGCTCAGTGTTAAAAAAACACATTTAAAATGGTTAGCCTTATCTTTCTTTGGTTGGCTAGAATGGAGCTACTAATGCTTATTTGACCCTTGAAGGACGCTTGTTCTTTTCAGAATTGGTCTGGGTATCATACTGTGGTTGTGGGTCTGATTACCTACACAAAGGGTTCTTTTTAGTTTGCATTTCTGGGCAAAGCAGAAGAATGTGCAGTAGGCACGTCCTCTGCTTAGTAAACATTGGGTAGCACTTTAGAGTGCTTTTCTCTTCACACTGAAATGACTCCCCCCAGCTTCTGTGTACCTGCATTAGAGGATCAGTTTGGGCGGAACTGGAAATCTGTCTTCTGGCTTTCTGTTCAGTCCTCCTGACGCTGTTTTTTTCTGATGTATGTGTGCTTAAAGGCTCAGAAAACTAAGATTAGAAGCGACTTCTGAGTCATCACCTGTTCTTATTAACCTGTGAATGAGATAGTGAGCTGAGGACTCTCCTGTGTGTGGACAGGGAAATAGAATCTGTAAATTCTTACATGGTGTTTATCTGGATATTCTGTGTCACAGTTAATTATCTGAGTAGTCTCCTTCCTTGATCTAGTCTGTAACCAGTGACTTTTCAGAAATGTCAGATTCATAACAGGAAACCAGAATGGGGCAACACTTCAGTCATGTTCTAATAGGCCTAATCAATGCTGTCCTCAAACAGCTATCAAGAAAAGACAAACTGGAGGGTAATGTAGTCTTGTGTGCCATTATCTTGAAGTTGACAGGGTACTACTTAGAGCTACATGCTTTGGGCAAGTTTCTGAAATTGAGAAAGACAAGCCACATTTTAGAAAGAGGAAACTTAGGCCAGGCACAATTGGCTCACGCCTGTAATCCCAGTACTTTGGGAGGCTGAGGCGGGTGGATCACCTGAGGTCGGGAGTTTGAGACCAGCCTGGCCAACATGGTGAAACCCTATCTCTACTAAAAATAGAAAAAAAAAAAATTAGCCAGGTGTGGTGGTGCACGCCTGTAATCCCAGCTACTCGGGAGGCTGAGGAAGGAGAATCGCTTGCACCTGGGAGGTGGAGGTTGCAGTGAGCCGAGATCGTGCCACTGCGCTCCAACCTAGGCGATGGGAACGAGACTCCATCTGAAAAAAAAAAAAAGAAAAAAAAGAAGAAACAATAATCACTACCAAATTCATGGTCTTAGATTCACATGGAGTGCTGTATGTAAATGTGTGCATTGTAATGTGTGCTCTAAAATATGTATGAGCATTGCATCATTCACCCACCCACCATCCATTCAGCTAGCACTTATTAATCACCTATTGTGGTCCAGACCCTCTGGAAGCAATTGCAACACCTGCTTTGTGGAGCATTCATGTTGGTAAAGAGAAGGAGTTAAAGTGGTTGCAACCAGGGAGGCCACAGGGATTGAAGATACCTGTGTCACTTGCAACTAGAGAGATGACAATCTCTGCTATTGAAGACATGAGCCTAGCCCCGGACATAAGGAAATGAACAATTAGAAGGTCCAATAAGTGCATGTCTGGGAGAATTACGCATAGAACGCTCTAAGAAGCCAGAGAAGGAACAGTTGGGGGTGGGGGAGCAATTTTGTGAGAAATAAAATTTGTTAAATCAGACAAAATAGTAGGGACTGAAAACTAGTGTCAGAAGTACTATCTTAAAATGGTGAAGATTGGAGGACTTGAAGTCAGACTTGGATTTAAAACAAGGCTCTGACACTTGCTAAACATTTGCTGTGGGCAAATCCCCTAATCCTTCTCACGTTGTTTCTTCACCTGAAAAAGGAGTTTTAAAATGCTTTATGGGAATGTTTTGGGGATTAAATTTGAGTAAGTTTGCTATGTATTAATATATGATAAAGTACTATACAGGCTAATGCTGTCTGGTATAAAAAGGTACTTTCAAAAGTTTTTTAAAGCTATAAATAGATATAAATCATAGCTTAATCAATCAGGTCTCAGCTACAGATTTTCATTTTATTGGCCCTTTCCAGAATGATCTGAATCCCATCTTGAGAGCAAGTCTTTAGACTTTTAAGCTAGCTACTGTCATATGGTATTGCTCTCTTGTCCAGGCTTCTTTCCATCCCAGCCACAGGAAATCTTTTCATTTCACTTGGATTGTGAGCATTAGTGAGAAGAATGGGCTGTCTAGTACAGTACATCAATTGAAAGGGTCTTGTCTGGTTTTGTACGGTAACATCCATTCTCCTCTCTGCCTCCCAAGCCAAGCTAGCCCTTCTGCTTTCCTCTCTCTCAATATGATGAATATGGAAAAGGAAAAAAAAAAAAAGAAAAGCTATGCATCTGCCTTTTTGAGAGTATGAAAATCCCCATTACTAGTTTTCTCCATTTGTAAAGAGGTATAATTTTCATCTAGATTGTTAAAGTCTATTCTCTCAATAGCAGCAGCTGCTGTCTAGGCGAATCTGTAAGCAATACTCACTTTAGTTCTCCACTTGAAATGGACTTAAGCCCATCTGACATTTTAATAAATTGCCTTTGATAGAAATCCAAACTCAGATATTTGAAACTATCAAGTGAACTGTGCCCTTTTGCCAGGGGTGTGGTGGGGAGGGGGATAATGAATGTAAATCAGTTTTCTAGACACTGCTACGTATGCTGAATCTTAGCATGTCGCTTGAAGGGACCTCAAAGATAGTATTAAAACAAGGAAGTTGGGACCCAGAGAGGCTAAATAATTAGGTAAGGTCATATAGTAAATTAATAACCAAGCAGGGACAAGAACTCCTTTGTCCCTGTTTCCAGTCAGCACTTTTTTTTTTTTTTCTTAGATATATTCTTATTTTATTCCTGTTTGGCTTTGTTAGCAATTTAATTAGTTTAATGATCAGATAATTTGCATTTGGGCTTTGAAAGTCACTGCTTTCAGGTTTAAGGCAGACACTATGTATATTTTTTCATTGCCTACTACTTACACATGATGGTGGGGTGATGTTACTTGTAACAAATTTCTGTGAAATAAGGAACTAAGTGTAAAAATAACATTAGCTTTACTTGTATTTTCTATAAACAGGATGAAAATTTAAAGTACTGTAGATGTGCACATTTTTTAGAAGAAGCAAGTTCCTGGAAACCCTGTTGAGATTTGGGTTGTGAATCCTAGAATAAAAGCATACCAGAATATGTTTGCATGTTCTTTTTTTTCGTCTTCAAAACTTATGGCTGTAGGTCATGTTTGCTTGTTCTTTTGTTTTCCTGGTACTTGCTTTGGGAAGCCTTTAATATTGGTTGTCAGGAACTATGTTCAGCAACTATTTTATTGCATTCCTAGGATGTGCAAGGCACTGTACTGGTTGCTGTGAGCAATACAGAGATAAATTAAGCATAGGGTTTTTATTAAAATGTCTTTAAAAAAGGTGAAACAGACTCATAAACTGTATGTCTTAAAACACAGAATTGCTATCTCCCAACAAATCAGTCCTTTGATCTATAAGGCAAATCTGCTTTGAAATTGTTATTATTAGGCTAACCTAGTAACCAGATTTGTAACAAGACATTTATTTTCTTTACACGGTGAAAAGTGATAAACCTTTTTACATTTGTTGTATCAAGGGTCCATTGTAGTTTGAACAATAAGTAAAAGTTCAATATTTGATAAGAATTTTATGTTATGAAAAGTTTGCCTGGTAGAGATTGTGGCATTCTTAATCCTAATATTTTTTAATAAGGCTTTACCACTGGTTAGAAGTGTCATTAGGACGTTGTTGCCTGAAAGAGTTGAAATTTAAGACAATCCACATTGAGCCCATGAGAAAAGAATTGACCTCTGACTGAGTTTCATGTAAGTATCTTAAAACATATGAATATCCACTATAAATTTGATATCGTGGTCAGGTCAGATTAAGTCCCCCTCCAGTGTGAAATTGTTATCGATTTGGGGGCTCTTACTTAATGATTGGTGTGCACTTTGGAGACAGCAAGCCTTCTGTTGTCTTAATGGTCTCTGTAATGGTGATTCACTTCCCTGAAGAATGAGTCATTTTTTCGCATACAATGAAGTTTGGAAAGTTAATTATTAACATTTTAGGAATGGGAAAGATTTAGCTTAACACAGGGACATATGCCTGATTCCTGTTTCAGGAGGAATTAGAAAAATGAGTTCTTGAGGTTTTCTTTTTTTTTTTTTTAAGTTGTGGTTTGAAAAAACATAACAATAAAAAAAAATATTTTTTTGAGACAGGAGTCTCACTCTGTCACCCAGGATGGAGTGCATTGGTATGATCACAGCTCACTGCAGCCTCCACCTCCTGGGCTCAAGCTATCTTTCCACATCTCAGCCTCCTGAGTACCTGGGAGTACAGGCATGCACCACCATGCCCAGCTAATCTTTATATTTTTTTGTAGAGATAGGGTTTCACCGTGTTGCCCGGGGTGGTCTTGAACTCCTGGCCTCAAGTGATCCTCCCACCTCAGTCTCCCAAAGTGTTGTGATTACAGGCGTGAGCCACTGCACCCGTACTAACATTGCTTTTTAATGCCACCAGTGCCACCACTATAAAATCAACTTTATATGAGGATTTGAAAAATATGCTTGAGCAGGGCTTGGCTGAGTCTGAGGTTGGCTTTAATCTTCAAGTGTTTTTTCTTGCCTCCTGTTAGTGCTTGCAGCACTTGGGCTTGTCACATAGCCCCCGTTTGCCTGTTGTGCTGCTGCTAGCCAGTATTTTTTTTTTTTTTTTTTTGGTGATGGGGCTGGCATGGGGTCTTGTTAGGTTACCCAGGCTGGAGTGCAGTGGCTCTATAGTAGTCCTAGCACACTATAGTCTTGAACTGGGCTCAAGCCATCCAACTGCCTCAGCCTCTAAGTGGATGGGACTACAGGTGCACATCATTGTTCACCTCTTCCTAGCCACAGTGTATCCCTATTCGGCTAAGTGAAGTCCAGCTGCCACTCTAGTGCTGAGTAATTACTTGTTCATTAGAAGTTCTGCCTTTTGACTCTGTAGCACCCTTGAGTCTTGAGGAACATAGAGGAAACTGTTGAGAATGTGTAAGATGGCCCTTTTGTTTGGCTTAGGTTTCACGTGGCCTAGGAGGAGAGGGACTATGACTGTTTTATATTTTGGCCTGGAACTCACCTGCAGGTGACACCCTTTCAAAGAATATGAAAGACTTCTGTAGTGTGTCACCCTCCCCTCCTTCCCATACTTTTTAGTCACTATTGGGCAACGTGTCGTCATTTAAATGGTGGAGTTCAGTGGTAGACTTTAGTTTACACATGCAAAATAAGAAAGATATTAGTAATCGTCTGGTGGTGCACATTTGGGTGAGTAAATTTGCCAGGGCTTTTAGAAAATTAAACTCAAGCAATCACCTCCTCAGCCCACCTTCTTTGCCTCAACATTCAATTTAATTACTTGTTTACTTGTGTTGTCTCCCTACTCTTTCTACCCCCAAATGCTGGGCTGTGAGCTTCTTGAAAGTAGGAACCATGTTTATTTTTTGTACTATTGGGTCTCCAGTGTCTAGCAGAACCCTTTTCTCATAAGAGATGCTCAAAACTGACCTTGTGCCCTGTTTGAAAAGGCTTTATTCCAAGTGGTTTAAGTTATATTAAAAATAGGCTATGTGTTACAGTTGAAAGAAATAGTCAACTTGGGTTCTGGTCCTGGCCCTGCCATTGATAGAAACTTTACTATGACGCTGGATTGAACAGCCTTGGATTATTTCAGTCTGGGCATCTCATTATTCATCTGAAATATTTCTAGTGTGAAAGGCACATCAAAACATACCCCTTCTGTTTCCTATTGTCATTGCATTTTGGTATCTGTACATCACTAGATCATGAACTTTGGCAGGTCTTTGCTTGTTTTTCAAACACATCCCTGTTGTCTTTTCATTTTTCCCACCTTTCAACATTTTGCCAACATAACTTTCTTGGTTTTTTCTTCCTGAGAAGTATTTTAATGCATTGTCTTTGGCCCTCTGCAGAGAATGCAGCCCACAGGCAGTTCTGCCCTTTGCTATAACCTTAATTAAATCAGCCTCTGTCAGGACAGACTTCGGCTTTGGTTCTTTCTTTGGAAGGCCAGCTGCAAGGCTGGTGACGTGCCTGCACTTGCCATTGTGTGCCTCTGCACTGCCATCCGTCACTGCCAGCAGGTTGGAAGCCTCTCTTGAATCTTCCCAGCCAGTTGAGAACAAGGGCGAAGGGGGATGGTCTAGGATCACTGGGAAGGGAGAAAAGAGAACAGCCTTTCAATAAAAAAAATTAAGGAGAAAAAGAAATATGAGAAATATTAATAGGAAAAAAGGAAACCGAAGGGAATAGAGAATGACTGGTAGGTACAACGACCTTTTCCCCTTTTTTCTAATTTTCTGGGTTGAAGAACAATCTATCTTTCTGCAGTTTATCTTCTAGTTCTTTACTTCCACCTAGAGGCCTATGTACTTTGCTCTCTTTTTATTTTTATTTTTGGTTGCTCAGAGAGTGTTAGCTGTTCTTAATTGCTACCCTTCCTCCCCGCTTGGTCTGTAGTAGGTCTGCAGTTTTTTCCTTTTATGTTTTTCTTTTTTGGGGCATGATAATGCATTTTAACCTTTTGGCCGTATCAGCCTCATTGGCTTTAGGGTCAAGCATTACTTCTCATAGACTTGTTTAACATCGTTGGAAAAAGATAGGATTAATTAGTATATTTGGGATCAGAAAAATTGGACAGCTGCCTCCTTTACCTTGCATAAATGACTGAAATATAGGAATGAATTTTAAATATTTCTTTAAAGTCATTTATTTCACTTTAAAATTAAGAAGTTTTCACTTGGTTCACTTTTGGCATTAAACATTATAAATAGCAGCTCTTTGTTTTGAGGGATTCATACTTTAACAGGAGAGTCCAATGTGATTTGCCGAAGATGTGGCCACTTTAGTGAAACTATGGCTGTTGCTCATCTGAATTCCTTAAATACAGACCATAGGCATTTCTTATTTTGTTATTATCAGGTTAAGCAAACTCTTAGTATTTATAGTTAATTTTTGTTTTTCCAGAGATTTATTTCCTAACTATAGTTTTTTAGTAGTTTTCTAGCAAAAAGACTATAGCTTAATACAAAAGTAAATTTTTAAGCAGGAAAATAAATCTTTCAACTTTAAATAATACTTATTCTAATCCAAAGCTTAGTATCTTTTTTTTTTTTTTTTTTTTTTTTTTTTAGTAAATTTAGTCTTTTTAGGACTATAGGTTTGAAATATTCTGAAGAAAATAAAAATACTTCACTGCAATATATGGCTTCCCTGGTAAAATGAGTATTTTAAATTAAAAGCCTTTAGAGATCAAAAAGTTCCTGGAGAGACTTTTCCCCTATCTACAAAGATAGGACTGACCCCCTGCCATCCCCCCCACCCCCCCGTACCCCCCAACAAGGAGAACAATTATCCCTGCTTCTTTCCCTTTTATTTCATTATCCGTTGCAGGAAGGACCAAAAATCTAACCACATCCGAACAGCCCTATTCAAGATAAAGACTACCTCCACGGATCATTTAAATTCCAAAAAGAACTATTTAGAAGTCAATTTCTGTTTCCCCATCCAATCATTCTCCCTAGTAATCATTTATTCCCTCAATAGAATTCCTCCTCTTCTCCTTCCCATAACCTTTTTTACCAGGATCCAAGCCCTCATTCTCCCTGGAACCTCAGGATGTCATGTAACTTCTGTGCCTCATTGGGAAGTTGGGTTTTCCTTCTGAAGGCTCCCATGCTTACACATTAAATATGTCTTTTCTCCGTGAATCAAACTGCCTCATGGCAGGGATTTTAGTGAACTTTCAGGGAGTCAAAAGCCTATGACCCCCATAGTTTCTTATGCTTTCGCTGTATTATATTTTAATAGGTTTTTGGGGCAGGCAAGATTTTTTTTTTCTTTAAGGAAGGAGATAATCTGAGTGATACATGGTGTGAATCTAGAAGTCTGATGCATACAGATGTTTATTATAACAATAGCTTAACTTGGGAATATCACTTATATGTGTCTAAATCGATCAAATAGATAAAGCAGGTAGGGACATATAAACAATTAGGGGTTCTCAGTCCCTTGTCCTTTCCCTTCATAGGCAGAGGTTTATAATTAAGAGTTGGTGCATTTCCCTTCTACCTCTGTACATTGACCTGGCTATAATCTGCTTAATAAAAGTAAACAAAGATCTGTGTAAGTAAACTAACTGTGCAGAGTGTCTTATTTCTTGGAAACATGCCAAACAGTTGCAGGTGATTGTGACTCATACTGATTTTTGAGAGTTGAAGGAAAAAGACAAAAGCGCTGTGACAAGGGCAAAGAAATAATGGAGAATGCACCTTGTGGGACAGTGTGAAGGCATGTCCTGTGGAAAATCTTCTATTTTAGGGAATCAAAATATTTTACCCCCAAATATATTTCTTTGACATATTTTGAGATGTCAGCAAACAGCAGCAAACAGAAGTCGCCCTGCAAAGCAGTCTCTTATGGGGGAAATTTGCATCTATAGAAAATATGCATTAATGCAGCCAGGCTTTCTCTTGTCCGGTTCTAGGAAGGATTAATTAAGTCTGACTCCTTACAGATCTGAAAGAGACATTTGCCATCTCTTCTCTCAGGGGTGCTACCTGTGAGGTTCGGTTCATCTACATAACAAGACCACCTTTGCTTGCCAAGCCTCCTTACATAACCTGTCTTACAGCTAAAACCTGATTTACTACTGTAACCTGTTTTCGGCCATGCTCTGAGCCTGCATTCTTTCTCCAATTTCTAGAAGGTATTTACACACTTCTGTACCCCACCGGGGGGGTGGGGGGTGGGTTTTCATTCTGAAGTCTCCTGTGTATAACACATTAGATAAAGTTGTGTGTCTTTTCCCCTGTTGATCTGGCTTTTGTGAGTTGATTTTTTAGTGAACCTTCAGGTGGCCAAGGTCCTTGGCCCCACACCTGTTTAGAGGTCTAAGGGTTTTCAATTCTTTGAGAGTATGCTAATATACAATCGAGCAGATCTCTGAATGAAAGTTGACTTAATTGTTTCAACCATATGTCCGTTTTCTCATAAATAGCTGTATGTATAGACCTAGCATTTATGTTGAATTCTTTGCAGTGGTTGTTTTTTTAAAAAATGTATATTATCCTGTGTGCTCTGGGAATAGAATAGGTGATACATTATATTCTGCTAAACTACATATAAAAAGATTCCTCCCTACCCAAACTCTTTGAAAACCTTTATAATAGTTATTTAAGTACATAATCTTCTTGAGAGTATTGGTCACACTTAATTATTTATTCGAAACTTGTGGAATTAGAGGACCTAAAAAGTCTGCTTTGCTAAGGTTATTTTCTAATTGAACACTTTTTTATACAGGGTATTTGTTGAGTTCACTGTTTGTCAATGGACATAATCTGAATCTAAAACAAAACTAAATGAAACGCCCTAACCCTGCTTCCCCTCAAACCAAACCAAACCAAACCAAACCAAACCAAACCAAACCAAACCAGAAGATCTAAATGGTGATCCCTGATGGTTATTCTTTGTTGTGTTCTTCTCCTGAAAGTAGGAGGTTGGGAATGTGGAATTATTAATTGAAAATTCAAGGCAGTTAGAATCTGGTTAAATATTTTATTAGGTCAAAAGTACAAATAATTATAGTAGCATCTGTTTTCATGATAATTCATGCTCACTCCTCTTTTTACTTTTTGCTGCATGTTTTTACTTTTTGGGCATACTAGTGAATGTGTTAGATCTTCTAAGATCGTAATAAAAGAAAAAATGTTCTTAGCCAAATTTTGGCCAGTTGTACTGAAACTCTCCGAAAGCAAAAATTGTAACTTGACCCTTAGGTTGAATATTGTTTAAAAAATTATGTCCTTGATCAAAAAAGAACTGACCTGATTAGATCGTGCCAACTTCTTGGCTCTTCCCACAAGCCTGAATCTGCCATTCAAAAATTAGTTTTCTTAAAAAGCCTAGGCGTGATTTGAAAGAGCTTAAATGAATCAAAAGTATTGTATTTTCATTAGTTGTTCAATATGAGGGGATGATGGGGCCAATATGCATTTCTTGGACTGTGTGGCTGTGGCACCTTCTCTGCATTGGGTTGGAAGGGCTAGATTATTTGGGGGACTGATGATATAGCCTAGGGGGCAAGTGTCCTCAACCACCAAGTAAGTGATAAGTACCTTTGTCTTGCATATTAACATCTCAGCAGCTGAAAGAACACTAAAAGCCCTTTTAAAGAGCTCCTACTAGTTTTGAACTGCTGCCGCTTTCTCTGTGTTGAGAAGCCTTTCTCTTTGATCACAGCATTGAATGGCTGTTAACATAACAATATAAAGTGGAGTGGAATGTTTCTTTTTTTCTGTGTGCCTACTGCATTTCATAATGTGTAGTTAAAACTATTACAAAATATTGTGAAAGGTTGAATTTATCTAGGTAGTTTGCTGCTCTTTATCTTTAGAATTCCTTCCTGCAGTTGTTAATAATACCTTTTAGTCACCTATTAGTTTTCATACTAGAATTGCATTTTATAAGAATTAACACATAGACTTTTTTTGCTTTAAGTAGTATTGTTCTCAATTTTCTCCTGAATCAGAGAAACTGATATAGAAATTAGTCAAATTGCCCAGAGCCTCAAGGATGTCAAAGAAGGATTAAATAGGAAATTTCTCTCTCTCTGTCTCTCTTTCTCTCGTGTGTGTGTTTGTGTGTGTGTGTGTGTGTGTGTGAGAGAGAGAGAGAGAGAGAGAGAGAGAGAGGAATCTGTAGTTGAAGAGATTCTTTGGGAGTATGCTTAGACAAAATCAAATTGATTTCTGAATGAAAGTGGACTTAATTTTTTCAACCATTTGTTTCCTTCTCAATAACTACATGTATGTATATACATATATATATACACACACACATACACACACACATATATATATGCTAGGTATATATATAGGTATATACATATACGTGTGTATATATACCTATATATATATATACACCTATATACATATATATATATAGTCTATCTATCTATCTAGCATTTTTGCTTAATTCCTTGGCAGAAATTTGTGATCTAAATTCAACAATCATTTGTTGAGTATCTACTGTATGTTGTATGTAAGCTTTTGCGAGAATACCAATCACTCCTGGTCTCAAGAGGCTTGTGGTCTGCTGCAGTTGGACAAGTACATAAATTAACTGAAACATAAGGCAAAAAGTAAGATGATCCTGTAAGAGGTTTTTTTGTTGTTTTTTTTTTTTTTTTTTGAGACAGAGTCATGCTCTGTCGCCCAGGTTGGAATACAGTGGTGCAGTCAGTTTGTTGCAGCCTTCACCTCCCAGGCTCAAGTGATCCTCATGCCTCAGTCTCGTGAGTAGCTAGGACTAAAGGCACATGCCACCATGCCCAGTTAATTTTTTTGGTTTTTAGTAGAGATAAGGTCTCACTCACTATGTTGCCCAGGCTAGTCTCGAACTCCTGAGCTCAAGCGATCCTCCTGCCTCAGCCTCTCAAAGTGCTGGGATTACAAGTGTGAGCCATTGTGCCCTGCTAATTTATGGAAACTTGAGAAGGGTTCATGGATGAGATAGTGTGGTATTTGAAAGCATTAAATGAGAATAGCTCAATTTTATTAAAATCATGCCTCTCCTTTATTTATTTTATTTTATTTTTTTAGAGAGTCTTACTCTGTCACCCAGGCTGGGCTGCAGTGGTTCATTCATGGCTCACTGCAACCTTGAACTACTGGTCTCATGCAATCCTCCTGCCTCACTGCCTCCGCCTCTGGAGTAGCTAGGGCTACAGGCATGGAACCACCACAACCAGCTGATTTAATTGTGTGTGTGTGTGTGTGTGTGTGTGTGTGTGTGTGTGTGTGTGTGTGTAGAGACAGGGTGTCTCACTAGGTTCCCAGGCTGGTCTTGAATTCCTGGCCTCAAGCAATCCTCCCATATTGACCCCCCAAAGCACTGAGATTACAGGTGTGAGCCACCTTGCTTGGCCAAAATCATGCCTCTTTTTATAGGTAAAAAAAAAAAAGAAAAAAAGCATGATTTCCTTTAATGTTATTGAAATCTCAAAATAATTGCTTTCTATGTTTAGTTACTGTAATTTATTACCAAATAAAGTGGATGCTCTTACCAATTATACAAGTCTCTCTCACTTTGAACTGCTTTTGAGGTAATACACCAGTTTTTTTTCCCAAGAGAAGAATTTAATTTAAAATAACAGTGAGTTTTTAAGGTATCTTTTTGTGGGGGCAACTGAGAATTAGACAAAAGCACTAGCTACTTTTTGGAATGCTTATGTTTTTCCAGCATTTGTATTTTTTTTTTTTTTAACAGCATTTGTATATTTTAAGTTGATATGTTTTCATAGTCTGAGTCACTTCTTTATTATTTAATTTAATACTGCCTAAATTGCCTGTGCAATTTTCTAATTGCTTTGCTTACTTGCTTGCTTGATTCATAACCAAGCCTTTTGGGCTACTACTTTTTATAATCCAGTAAATAAATACTCACAAAACGACTCTCTCAAGGAATATCTAAATACCAAAAATTATGTTTTAAAAGCTTTGTAGAGTACATTGCCAATTTTAATATGAATGACTTAGATTATCCCCATTTTGGATTATCTGTCTTATTTTAGGTGTTGTCACAGTCTGTAGTTTGTCTAAAAATGTGTCATAAAATACTCATGTGCTCCTTCTTCATAGCATGTGTTTTCCACTAGAAATACGACCATTTAAAAAAAATAACATGTGATACAAACTGAGTATTAAAGTGAAATACTGGTCTGTAGCGAAATTATTAAAATGGTGCTTAAGTTTGCCTTGAAAGCCAGAGAGGACTACATTGTCTTTTCCCTAGTAGACTCCTCTTTTGTTCTCAGGACCCCAAACACAAGTACTAACAACTTTAGGGATTAAACAGCCATTGTTGAGATTGCCTGGGAAACTTGGTCAATTTCACTTGCCTTCCAAACAAGTGATTTATTTTATTTTCTTTAAAAAATCTTTTTTTAATTATTATACTTTAAGTTCTAGGGTACATGTGTACAACGTGCAGGTTTGTTACATAGGTATACGTGTGCTATGTTGGTTTGCTGCACCCATCAACTCGTCATTTACTTTAGGTATTTCTCCTAATGCTATCCCTCTCCCAGCCCTCCACCCCTCAACAGGCCCAGTGTGTGATGTTCCCTGCCCTGTGTCCAAGTGATCTCATTGTTCAATTCCCACCTATGAGTGAGAACATGTGGTCCAAACAAGTGTTTTAAAATTGAATTTAGGAATTGCATTTCTTGGGGATGCTGTAAATCTTTTTTCTGTATACCTCATAGTTCCTACCACAATCCTCTAATGATAGCAAGAGCTCACAATTAGCTTACTGAATGAATGAAATGTCGATTTTTTCACGAATAATTTAGATCTATAATTATCAATAAAATATATTTTTAAGTAATTAATACATAATATTGTGCCTGAAGTAAATCCACAAACATAAAGTGAAATCCTGAAGCAATGTATTTGTATCTTATATTTTAAAAAAATTGAATAAATTGAGGAAGCTATCTGTTTAAAATATGATTTTTTTGGTTATTTTATTCTAATATATGGTGCAACACTATATTACCTCTTATGAAAAGAATCTTGTATTTGCTGCTTATACATTTACATATTTTTCAATAAAGTAGAGGTAATGGATTCAGAACATGTGTATACACATTTACATACATGTTTTGCAGGAACTTTATAGGAAAAACACGACCATGCTTATTTTTGATTTATTGACCCCTTTAGTTTGTGACAGATGCCATCTGAATTTTCGTGTTGGGATCCATTTTTTGACCATGAAGACACAAATTATTCCCAGTAGGCTGGTGACTTCATTTAGCCTCTCATGCCTTTTATTTTATTGTGGGCACATCTGGAGACCCATTATCTCCCACCAAAGACCCCCGCCCCCACCAGCCTGTTAGTAATATCTCTCACCCTGAAACAATAAGGTATCAGATGATTGCAGCCTCAGAAACAAAAGATTCCCACTCCCTTTCAGAGCAGATTAGGGCTGTGATTCCCCTCCCACCCTGGTGAGCTGACACTCAAGAATACCTACGTTAGCCCTTTCTTTGTTCAGAGAGGATCATAACGGGGTCTTTATTGTACTCTTTCATTTGTTCCAGCAGGATGTCTCCATTATTTTTGGTCTGCTGCTTGGCACATGCAGCAGTTCTTCAATAGCACCTTGAATGGTGGTGTTTTTCTTTTGTCATGAAGCTTGAACTTCATCTAAATAATTACTTTTGTTCAGAAATCAAACCCCACAAACCAAGTGTTTTTGACAGACACACTGACTCTGAGAATGTTCTTTGCCCCATGTAAAATCAGCATCAATTCCTGATTAGATTCTCTTTCTGCCCCCATTAATTTCCAGGTCGTTTGGGTCCTGGGAATTGCTTGTTTGTGGCTTCTCTAATGACCATTTTGTGTTTAATGGGTTTGCTGATAGTTTAGAGCAATTTGGAAGTACCTTTATGACTAGAATCTTATTCACTGTTTGGCAGAAGATGAAGGGGATTAATTGTAAGGGTATTGAATGAAGTCAGGTGACTCTGAGATGCTCCAGTTGTTAAGGAAGGGATGTAAGAGGTTAAACACCATGTTTCTGAAGCCATAGGGCACACCATACATTTATACCCAGTCATTGCAATAAGAACCCTTCCACTTCCCCTTCCCTTTCCCCTTCTCCCTCCCTCCCTCCCTACCTTGCTTCCTTCCCTCCCTCCTTCCTCCCTTCCCTCCTTCCTTCCTCCCTTCCCTCCTTCCTTCCTTCCTTCTCTCCCTCCCTCCCCTCCCCTCCCGTCCCTCCCTCCCCTCCCCCTCTCCTCCCCCTTCCTTCCTTCCTTCCTTCCTTCCTTCCTTCCTTCCTTCCTTCCTTCCTTCCTTCCTTCCTTCCTTCCCTCCTTCCCTCCTTCCTTCCTTCCTCTTGGCAAATTAACAAAGTAAGGTTTCATTCAAAACTTATTCTTTAATTCAAAAACTTATAATTGCTCTTTATAGAGAATGTAAAAAATTAAAAAGGACTTCCTTGTTTTTGTGTGTAAGCTTCTGTTAAAAATGAAGCATGTATAGTTTAAACTTCCTTATGAAGAATTCCTGAGAAGATTAATAGGCCTTTCAGACTTAGCACCCTTGCAAAGCTCATTCTTTGCCTCTCGATTGTTTGGAAAGACACAGTGGTGTAAGTTAAGAGCCTGAACTTTAGAGTAAAAATACCTAGGTTTAAGTCCTGGTTCTCCTCTATATTAACTGTGTAATCTTTGGGGAAGTTAATTAACCTCCCTGGGCCTCAGTTTCTCTCATGTGTAAAATGGAGGTAATGGCATCTACCTGATAGATTTGTTGTATTAAATATGTTAAATGAATTAATACACATAAGGCACTAATTGTGTTAGCTATTTTTATAATCTTAACCATAATATTTAAATGTCTGTTTTTTCAAACAAAATTTAAGGATTTAAAGAGATAAGATAGACTTTAGACTTTCTCACTAAATGAATTCACAATCTATATCGTTAAGTGATAACACAGATAGTAATACTTAAATTGCTTAATCACTAGATAAGTCTAGTGGAGAAATTAAAACAACCAAACATGAGTGCCTAGCTATTGGAACTTTTAGGGCAACTTTGGGTCCTCATGACACATGGACTTTTAGCTTCAATTTGAAGAGCTTAGAATAATGATACTCAAAGTGTGACCTGCTTCAGGGTCACCAAGATATATTTTTTAAAAATGTAAAATCCAGGGCCCTGTTTGCACCAGCTGAGCCAGAATTATAGGGCAAAGAGGCCAGGAATCTAGGTTTTTAGCAAGCTTCTCTGATGATTCTTAGGCACACTGAAAATTGAGAACAGTTGGCATACAACAGCAGCTCTCACCTAGATGTTCATGAGAATCACTTGGGGGAGCATTTAAAAGCTACAAATACTTAGATCCCAGGGACAGCAATCCAGATTGAATTGTTTAGCAGTGGTGCCCTGAGCATTCACCTTAGCAGGTGATTACACTATGCAGCCAGGGTTGAGAAGGAGTGACATTAGAACACAAGTAATGAAGGTGATTGTCAACATGGTTTATTAGATCAGGGATGTAAGCTGACTTGATATTTTCAAGAAGTCATTATGATGGTTACCAGGGGCTGGGAAAAATGGAGAGTTACTTAATGGATATAGAGTTTTTGTTTGGGATGATGAAAAAGTTCTGAAAATGGAGAGTGGTGATGGTCACACAACTTTGTGAATGTACGTAATGCCATTGAATTGTACGCTTAAAATAGTTAAAATGTAAGTTTGTGGTATATTTAACACAATTTAAAAAGTACTTTAAAAAAACCATTTACGATTCATACATTCCAGCTGGATACTGGGGCTCACGCCTGTAATCCCTGCACTTTGCGAGGCTGAGGTGGAAGAATCACTTGAGCTCCGGAGTTTGAGACCAGCCTAGGCAATATAGCAGGATCCCATCTCTACAAAAAATTTAAAAATTAGCCAATCATCGTGGGATGTACCTGTAGTCCTGGCTACCCGGGAGGCTCAGGCAGGAGGATTGCTTGAGCCCAGGAGTGCGAGACTGTAGTGATCTATGATCATGCCACTGCACTTCAGTCTGGGCAACACAGTGAGACCCTGTCTCTAAAAAATAGAAATTAAAGGCGAGTTGCGGTGGCTCACACCTGTAATCCCAGCACTTTGGGAGGCTGAGGTGGGTGGATCACCTGAGGTTGGGAGTTCGAGACCAGCCTAACCTACATGGAGAAATATTGTCTCTACTTAAAAAAAAAAAAATTAGCTGGGCGTGGTGGTGCATGCCTCTAATCCCAGCTACTCGGGAGGCTGAGGCAGGAGAATCACTTGAACCTGGGAGGCAGAGGTGGTGGTGAGCCGAGATCATGCCATTGCACTCCAGTGTGGGCAACAAGAGTGAAACTCCATCTCATAAATAAATAAATAAAAGAAATTAAAAAAGAATTTACACATACTGAAGCTTAATTTTTTTTTCTTTTCACAGTAACAGTGTATCATGTATGCCACTGATTCCAGGGGACACTCCCCTGCTTTCCTCCAACCTCAGAATGGAAACAGTCGTCACCCATCTGGCTATGTTCCAGGGAAGGTTGTCCCATTGCGTCCCCCTCCTCCTCCAAAGAGTCAAGCTTCAGCCAAATTTACCTCCATCAGACGAGAAGACCGGGCAACCTTCGCATTCTCACCTGAAGAACAGCAAGCCCAGAGAGAAAGTCAAAAGCAAAAGAGACACAAAAATACTTTCATTTGTTTTGCTATTACTAGTTTCTCATTTTTTATTGCACTTGCAATCATTTTAGGAATATCCTCAAAATATGCTCCAGATGGTAAGTGTGTGTGTATGCACATAGAACATATTCTAGAAGACAAAAGAGGAGGAAATAGTAGAATACTTAAAAAAAAATTTATCTTAACTTGGCCCTAGCTAACTAATATGCAGTTAGGTAATACGAGGTGTCACTTCTTATGAATGAGAGCAATTGTTCAATAATCTGTTGGAAATGATTAAATGGTTGCTCTTTCTGTCCATTGTGCCACTTTGTTGCAGTGCTCAGGGAGGTCTTGGAGCACCTCTTTTGGAAATGCTTTGAGGGCCTTCACTAAATTCTTATGGTAGGTATGATTTTTGGACTGTTGCAATTTTTTTTTTCTTTTTTTCTTTTTTTGAGGCAGTCTTGCTCTGTTGTCCTGGCTGGAGTGCAGTGGTGTGTTCTTGGCTCACTGTAACCTCCACCCCCTGGGTTCAAATGGTTCTCATGCCTCAGCCTCCTGAGTAGCTGGGACTACAGGCAAGTGCCACCACATCCGGCTAATTTTTGTATTTTTAGTAGAGACAGGGTTTCACCATGTTGGCCAGGCTGGTCTCGAACTCCTGACCTCAGGTGATCTGCCTGTCTTGGCCTCCCAAAGTGCTGGGATTACAGGTGTGAGCCACCATGCCCGGCTGCAAGTTTTTTTTTTTTTAGTCATACGTATAGTGAACTATATTAGATTTTTTTGTTTAAGTAAGTGACTAAAAATAATAATATTTGTGTTTGTGGCTTGAAATGGGCTTGGGAAGCAGTTCCAAAGGAAAAGTTTCAAATATTTTTGAGTAACAATATATATCCTGGAAGGGAAGCATCCTTTAGGATATATAAGTTCTGACACCTTTATCTAAAAATCAGTCATTACTTCATAGTTAAATATTATGCAGGGAGATTTTAATTTCTTAAATGGTATTTTCTTTTCAAGTTAATGATATATCAATATTTTGAAAAGTTTTGAAGAAGATGGTTGCAAGTCAGCCTTATTAGAATACCAACAAAGAATTGCCTCATAAAAGAATACCATCCATCTGTCTAAAATCAAAGGGCTCGGGGCTGTGAAGAGAGAAGACTCTAACAGCCTGGACTGGGTACCATATTTGTCTACAACAGATTTTTGTCAAGTTAAATGCTTCCTTAAGTGGCTGTAACAGTTCAGAGGCATTTTACTACTTATAAGACTTACAAATACTTTATTATTTAGTTTTCTTGGGTGCTTTCAAGGGATTTTTAAAATTTTAAGGTTCTGGGAGAGGTAGTGCTAGTACTTCTAAGAAAATAAACCTCAAATGAGAGAGACATGCACATTAATATCCTTATGGACCAAACAAGTAGACCACATTATGAACTTGTAACATTGATTTCCATTGCATGCGGTATGACTTCCTCTCTCCTTTTCCCAGCAGAATAACCAAGTTCTCTGTGCTGATTCATAATAACCAAGTTCACTGTGCTGATTCATACTTCCCAACTATTCTGCAGTAAAGGGATGCTAGACCAGTGGGAAATCAGAGCTGAAGTCTATGGCTTTGATTGGTGTTTTCATATTCCATCTAAAACAGGGCATTGCTGATATGGTTCCTTGAACCAACATTCTTTAGTTTCACATTTTGGCAGTGTAAAGTGCAGATCATCAGTGGAAAGATCTGGTATGCTGAAATATTTCAGGGTCAGCTTGACTGTGGTTATTGCTGTTACATAACTTTGATAATACACTCACTGCTCTTCAAGTGGGTAGCTGGGAAGGTGGGGTTGGCTGAGCTATTTTTCAATGCTTTGTATGGACCACACATTTTCTCATTAAGTGCATTTTACTGGAAGGAAACAGACTGGAATTTTTGGTGATGGTTCTAATGAACCATGCTCTCCTGGGAAATAATTAAAAACAATTAAGAGAAATTATATAATCATTGAAGTAGGCTCCAGATCTCAAAAGACTGGATTTCCTTCTTTATAGCTGGGTACAGTGCTTGTTATAAAACTATGGAGAATTTCAGCTAGATGTTGTATGGGAAGAGGGAGGTAGAAAACTTAAGGAATCCTCATTATTAAGGCAAAACAAATTTAAGAGTTTTTTTGTTTCTTTGATGGGAAGAAAAGCTTAAAGATTGTTTTTAGTATAATAGTGATACTCATTGACTTATCAGAAGCATTAAATATCAACAGTTATGATACTGCTGTGAGAAAAACTAATTCCATGAAATAATTGCCAAGGATATAACTGGTGAGGCTAATTGTAGCTGTGGTTAATAAGAGAAAGCATAAACCTAGGGCATTGTGAGAGCTCAGAAACAGGAAGATGTTTGCATTAGTGTTACGCAAGTTCAAAATGAGGAATCATTTTTTTTTTCTGTATAGAACAATATGTTTGTGTAGCACCCTACCTCTCTACTTTTTCTCATGTTATTCCTAAACATGTACCTGCCACCTTAATGAAAGGAATTTCTTCCTATGGTTTTTCAAGCATATCTTGCTTATTCTTACCTTAGCTGAGTTTAAATAAAGCCACCTTGGAATTCTGAACAACCAAACGGACTACTTGGATCTCAAGGGATAATTGCATTACTAGTGTTCTCATGATCCTCTTATTTAAATACTGCTCATCCTTTGGTGTCCAGCTCTCGAGTCACCTGTTCATGAAGCTGCCTCAGTTACTCCAGCCCCATGCCTCCTTTGCCTGAGGTCTTTTGAACCTCGACTGACTACCATATTGTTCAGTGTTTCATTATTTCATACTTGGTGTTTTTTCCCTCCAAAGCTTGCATATAAACTCTGAGGAAATGTGAGCTGATTCTATGCTTTATAAATTTTAAAATATCTGGTACAGAGTGGATAAATTGATGCTCCACAAATACTTGGCCATAGGTTGATCAAAATTGAAGGCGTGATTTTTTTTCTCCCCTCTTCAAAATTATGGCGGACCTTAAAGTTTTCATACATTAAATAGCTATGGCTATTTTAATTAAATACTGTTATATTTTTGTTATTATAATACCTATTCAAGAGGCAAGTTCTAATTCCAATAAAGGAACACTACACGTCAATAATCTCATTTTCTAAAAGGGGAAACTTGCGTATCACTCAGCTTGCTAAGTAATCTTTGGTTTCTCTAACCTGTAATTTCCTCATCTCTGAAAATGAGAAGTTATGTCTTTAGCCACTTGCCTCTTTCATTTTGTTGGGAGAGTGCACATGGCTGAAGATAGTGATGTTTCTCAGTCTTGGAGAGAGGTGCTATCAGTACCTACTTCATTATTCACTGTGTGCAAGAAGGAACTTGTGAAGACCTGATCAATGTATTATTTAGCAATTTTCATTTTTGATTTACCAGGATGTTGTGAACATATTTCTTTTCTAAAACAGCTTTCTAGTGTGAATCCCAAGAGAATGTATAATTTTGCCTCTTACTATTGGTTTATTTCCAGAGTAGATGATTCAGGGAAGCTTTTTTTTTTTTTTTTTTTTTTTTTGGTGAAGTTTGTCCTGAACTAGATGCTAGCAATTTAGTTTTGTGGTAAAACTTTAAAATGGAAATGTGATGAGAAATTAAAGGGTAAGATGGTTCTCTGCTGGTGGGAAGGCGTGGGATTTCCATTCTAATGGCAGGAAATCAACATATGTTAGCACATTTTTTGCAGATCTGCAGTAAATAATGGTAGTGCTTAGATTCGGCTATATTATTCTTGCATTTTAATGGTTGGATGGAATATCAATGTGTTTATAGAAAATTGCCCAGATCAAAATCCTCGTCTCAGGAATTGGGATCCAGGACAAGATTCTGCAAAGCAAGTTGTTATCAAGGAGGGAGATATGCTTCGTCTGACCTCAGATGCCACCGTGCATTCTATAGTCATTCAGGATGGAGGTAGGTAATGGTTCCTGCCTATGGTAACTGCAAGGTTGCTCTTTAATGTGGGGGATATTTGATGTTCCTTATGTAGAAAACTATTTTTAGGCAGAATAGCCTTTAGTCTGTGGTGTCACTCTAACCATGGAGATTTGGAAAGATCATGAGATAAAACCAGAGAATTTATCCAGAGATAAAAAACATAGAATTTAAGAGCTTAGACCTTAGGTATCACTCAAATCAAGACCCCTGATTTATAGACAAGGAAACAGTTCCAGAGAGGTGATCTCTCAGAGCTAAATTTTTGTCACAATTCTGAGAGTGATTTTGTCACAATTCTGAGAGTTAACATGAGTAAACATATACAAAAATAAGATTCAGATTTGTAGACTCTTAGATATTTTTAAGAGAAATGATTTACCTCCAAAGTGAGTAGGTTGAAATTCACAGTCATGGGCATTGAGAGTATATTAAGATATGAACTCTTCATTTTTCCCTTTAGTTTTCTAAGCAGATTCTTAGCGAATTCTTTTTTCCGACCTAATTGTGGAAGTGTATTTTACCTTAAGGTGAAATCTATTTCCTTGTATCTCAGAAAGATGATTTAGAAGGTGGCTTACAGGGTGGTGTTCCCTGCAGGACTGCTTGTATTTGGGGACAATAAAGATGGATCCAGAAATATTACTTTGAGGACTCATTACATCCTGATCCAGGATGGTGGGGCGCTTCATATTGGAGCAGAAAAATGCCGCTATAAATCCAAAGCGACAATTACCTTGTATGGCAAGTCAGATGAAGGTGAAAGTATGCCAACATTTGGCAAAAAGTTTATTGGTGTGGAAGCTGGCGGGACACTGGAGTTACATGGGGCACGGAAGGCATCGTGGACGTTGTTGGCAAGGACCCTGAATTCCTCAGGCTTGCCCTTTGGGTCCTATACATTTGAAAAGGACTTTTCCCGGGGCCTCAATGTGAGGGTCATTGACCAAGACACGGCCAAAATTTTGGAAAGTGAGAGATTTGATACCCATGAATACCACAATGAGAGCAGGCGGCTTCAGGAGTTTCTGAGATTCCAGGATCCAGGTCGGATTGTTGCCATAGCTGTCGGGGATTCAGCCGCTAAAAGTCTCTTACAAGGAACCATCCAGATGATCCAGGAACGGTTGGGAAGTGAACTGATCCAAGGACTGGGCTACAGGTAGGCATACCTTCTTCCCAGATCCCTATCAGAGTCCGTGTCTGTGTGAGAGGAGAGTGAGGGTGGGGAAAGGAGCCACAGCCACAGCATGACTCAGGCATCAGAAGGGCCACTCTACCATTTGCATGTCTGGTAGCTTTGAGACATGGGGCTGGAGGATAGGACACCGCATACAAAAACTGTTTTCCTTGGCTTTGGTTTACAAAGCCCTTTGTGAACTGGAGTGCCAGGCTTGTGAAAAGTTAAGAGCAGAAGTGTGGTACTGAAAAACAGTCAGGCAGTTTAAGGACAATTTGCCTCTGAAGATACTTCTTCCTTTCATTACCTTCTGAAGATCATATGAAACTCAGGCTAATTGAGGCAACTTAATGAGTTTAAAGGTTAGGGCAGAATTTCATGCTAAGTTCTAAACCTGTCTTAAAAGGCTGAGGGGGTAGAATATGCAGTTTTTCTTTTTCTTTTTTTGGACTCCTTTGCAGGCTGATTGGAATCTGCATGTTTGATTGGCACAGGTCTATGGACCCCTGGCATATATGAGGAAGGAAAAAGTTAAAGGGCTAGGAAATTCATCCAGATAGTAGAATTCATTTCTGCTATTTATGGTTCTTGTATCCGATTCCTTTTATTTTTATTTTTAGTGACAGGGTCTTGCTCCGTTGCCCGAGCTGGAGTGTAGTGGTACAGTCGTATCTCACTGCAGCCTCAACCTCCCAGGCTCCAGTGATACTTCCACCTCAGCCTCCCAAGTAGCTGAGACTACAAACAGTTGCTACCACACCTGTCTAATTTTTAAACTTTTTGTAGTTGAGGGGGTCTCACTTTGTTGCCCAGGCTGGTCTAAACTTCTGTGCTCAAGTGATCCTCCCGCCTCACCCTCCCAAAACGTCGGCTTTATAGGCATGAACCACCACACCCAGCCTTCTTGTGCCATATTCTAATTAACTGTGATTTCCTAACGCAGTTCTGAGTCTAGGGGAAGTAGCCGACCTAACATTTCATTTAAAAGACAGAAGCTTTTAATTCTGCTGAATGCTTTTAGTAAAGTCAGGGAATATCTGTGGTGGAAAAAGTAAGAGGACCTCAAAACCGACATGCCGTAATGATCTAGTTACTATTTTTTCCTTTGATGGTAGATTGTTGGAATGGGGTATTACCTACAGCAATTCTAGAGCAGGCTAGAAAGACAAAAAATAGTGAAGAAAAACAGTCTGTAACATTTTAGAAATGGCTTTTATTCATGTAGGGGATATTTAGGAGATGCTAAGTGCTGGATACCCATGGATGCTTAGACGAAAGGACACTGTCTCAGAGCCCATGGTTAATCTAGTGGATAAACAGAGACCTAAATAGATGATGATCATACAGTGAGACATGCTGCTGTTACAGGGTGCAATGGGAGCGTAAGTATTAACAGAAGGAGCCTCTCAATTGGCCTAGTGAATCAGTACAGGCTCCCCAAAGGCAAGAGACCTGAAAGAAGTTCGGGAGTGTGCTGTGTAGACAGTGGAGAAGGAAGCTTTTTCAGACCAAGGGAATTCCATGTGCAAAACCTCAAAGGGTTTTTTTTTCTTTCTGGTTTTTGTTTTTGAAATATGATACACATGCAAAAAAGCGCCAAAAATAACAATGTAGAGCTTAATAAGTTGCCGCAATGTGATGCCTGTGTAGCCACCACCCAGGTCAAGAAATAGGACACTGCCAGCAGCCCAGAAGTTCCCTTCCTCCCCTCTGCTACGCATTAATCACTCTCTTCCCCACCGAAGGGAGCCATGCTCCTGAATTTGTGGGATCTACTAAAGTTTAGGTTTGCCTGTTTTTCAACTTTATATAAATGGAAGCCGACAATATGTTATATTTTGTGTCCGGCTTCTTTGCACAGTGTTATGTTATTGAATGCTATTCATATTGTTGCATGTAGTGCTGGCTCATTTTCTTTTCTTTTCTTTTTTAATTTTAAATAGAGATGGGGGTCTCACTCTATTGACCAGGCTGGTCTCAAACTCCTGGCCTCAAGTGATCCTCCCATCTCAGCCTCCCAAATTGCTGCGATTATAGGCATAAGCCATGTGCCCGGCCGAGGCTCATTTTCTTTGCTGTTTATTTTCTGTCATATGAATATACCACAGTTTATTTATTGGTGGCCATTTGAGTGGCTTTCCAGTTTGGACCTGTTATAAAATTGCTTCCCTAAATGTTCCTTGATCCATCTCTTAATGTACATGTGCATGTATTTCTAAAATATATAAACCTAGGAGTGGAAGCATGATCTTTTCTAAGTTAGATACCTACTTTGTTTCATTATCCAGTAATGCCAGGGATTACAACTTCTATTTCTTCATGCTACTATTGTTTCTAGTTTTGCATGATCACTAGCTGTGACCATTTTGACTTTCTTAGGTTCCTCTCCCTACTGGTTTCTAAATTCCTTTTAAAATATTGCTCTTGATTTCATAGAGAACTTAGAGTTGTGATCTTTTGCCAGCGTTCCATTGCATTGACGTTATCTCCAATGTACATAAACACATAGGCCTTTGAAGATAATGCTCTGGTGCGCTGAAATTTTCCCTCAAGTGGAGGAGGGAAGTAGGAGTGTTTTGGAGATAATGTCGATAGAAGAGAAAGAACATTGTTTTATAGTTGCTGAGGCAGTTATGGTAAAGAAAGGAAGCCTGTGATAATTCTTCCTCTCTTTTCTTCTCCAAATAGGAGATAATATATTGAGACATTCTTTATTTGATTCTTTCGGCTTTATCAAGTGGTATAAAAAAAGCTACAAAGCATTGTCGTCCAAAGAGTAGCTAATCCATACAGGGGCGGCTGTGGAATTTGTAAGGGTGTAGGCATGCTTCGGTTAACTTTTATCTGTGAATATCTAGCCATCTGTCAGACACAGATTACATTTGTTATTTCTTTTCTAGAGTAGGAAGTTGACATTTTTCTTTTTGTGTTTTAAACCAGGAGTCTTAAAGCAGATTTTCTGGTTTTTAAAAATTGTCCCTTTGCGTTGATTGCTTTTGGTCACAAGTTTGAGCATGTCTCTCAGATATTTAGTATCAGAAATGTTTTTAGGCCGGGTGCGGTGGCTCATGCCTGTAATCCAAGCACTTTAGGAGGCCAAGGAGGTCAGATCACCTGAGGGCAGGAGTGCGAGACCAGCTTGGCCAACATGGTGAAACCCTGTCTCTACTAAAAATTAAAAATACAAAAATTAGCTGGGTGTGGTGGTGGGCACCCGTAATCCCAGCTACTTGGGAGGCTGAGGCAGGAGAATCGCTTGAACCCCAGAGGTGGAAGTTGTGGTGAGCCGAGATCACGCCATTGCACTCTAGCCTAGGCGACAAGAGTGAGACTCTGTCTCAAAAAAAAAAAAAAAAAAAAAAAACAGAAAAGAAAAGAAAAAGAAATAATGGTGTTTTCAAACACGTTGCTGTCAACGAATAGACATACAGTATATAAAATTTAAAATCTGTTGGATAGTGATTCTACAGCTTTGATTTAATTTAGGAACATTAAGAAATCTCTGCTGGCTGCGGTGGCTCACACCTGTAATCCCAGCACTTTGGGAGGCCGAGGCAGGCTGATCACCTGAGGTGGGGAGTTTAAGACCAGCCTGACCAACATGGAGAAACCCCATCTCTACTAAAAGTACAAAATTGGCCGGGCGTGGTGGCACATGCCTATAATCCCAGCTACTCGGGAGGCTGAGGTGGGAGAATTGCTTGAACCTGGGAGGCAGGAGGTTGCGGTGAGCCGAGATTGCGCCATTGTACTCCAGCCTGGGTAACAAGAGCGAAACTCCATCTCAAAAAAAAAAAAAAAAAAAAAAAATCTAACTCAGTTCTCAACCTTGCCTGCACACCTGGAGACTTTAAAAAATCTTGACACCTAGGGTGCACCTTAGATCAATTATGTCAGGAAGAAGGATAAAAGAAGGATAAGACTCCCAGGCTACTGAAGGTTGATGATCACTACTCTAACCTCTAGTCTCTAATTTAGGGGTTTTCAAAGTATGGTGCCCTGACCAGCAGCATTAACATAATGTGGTAACCTGCTAGAAATACAAATTCTCTGGTCCCATCTCAGAAACTGAGAGAGTGGGGCCTGCAATCTAATTCAGCATGCCCTTCCTTTCTTCTGTTGATCCTGATGCATACTGAAGTTTGAGAACCACTGCCCAAATCAGTGGTTTTTAAGCCTAACTGCACGTTCCAGTCACCGGGGAACTTTAAAAACATAGTAAGACCCTGTCTCCAAAAAATAAAAATAAATTATTACAAACTACAAATGCTGTACCCAACCTTTTGCAATTATTAACATGATTCCCTTTATCTGGGATGGGGTCTGTGCATTGATATATTTTTCAAACTCCCTGGATAATTCTATTATGCAATTAGATTTTTGAGAACATTGTATTAATAGAAAGTTTAAAAGAGAGCAGGTGATAATCATTGTAAAAGAAAGTAAATGGATTTTGGCCAGAATGTTATGTGTGATATGGATGTGTATTGAGGAAGTAAGTCAATGATTAATTGAAATTGTAGTCATCGGTCTTTCACCTATTACAGAGCTGGACAAACAAGTATTTAAAAAGTAGCTGCATTTCCTTCTAGGAAAACTAGGTGCAGTCAAGGTTTGGAACTGCAGCCTCATATAGAAAAAACGTTAGGGATTGACGAAAATGAAATATGAGAATTAAATGGCACTCTGTAATAACATCTTTGTCAGGGATTTTGTGAATACCATGACAAGTAATCAAATGCACATGCTCTTTTTCCTTCTAGGCAAGCTTGGGCTTTAGTTGGTGTCATTGATGGTGGAAGCACTTCTTGCAATGAATCCGTGAGAAACTATGAAAACCATAGCAGTGGCGGGAAGGCTCTTGCCCAAAGAGAATTTTATACCGTGGATGGCCAGAAGTTCTCTGTGACAGCTTATAGTGAATGGATCGAAGGTAGGCAAGTAGAGTTTATACTCTTGTAAGACACTGATAAGTATTATGACAGATTTTTTTTTTTTCTAAGAATAGTATTATGTTCAAATGACAGTCCACCTGGTTAGATTTCTCAACTAGTTGAAGTTGAAACTTACAGTTTTCCTACTGTGCTTAATCTTTTAGAACAAAATCCAGTAATCTTTTAGAACAGGGGTCTCCAATCTTTTGGCTTCCCTAGACCACATTGGAAGAATAATTGTCTTGGGCCACGCATAAAATACAGTAACACTAATAATAGCTGATGGGCTAAAAAAAAAAATCTCATAATGTTTTAAGAAAGTTTATGAATTTGTGTTGGGCTGCATTCAAAGCTGTCCTGGGCCACATGTGGCCCACGGGCTGTGAGTTGGACAAGCTTGTTTTAGAACAAAGCTGAGTTGGGGGTGCTGAAACTAGAATAGACCATTCTCTAGTCTAGAAACAATCTTCTGGGCTTGGCGTGAAGAGATGATCTATTAGGGATGAGGAAGCTGGAATCAAGCCCCAGCTTTCTGCCTCCAAGATGACTGCTGTTTCTTTGCCTCTGCCAAAAAGCATAGGTGGTAGATAAGAAGCGTTTCTTAGCAGGAATTTTGTCCTGTAAGTGGAGTTTAGTGGTCCTGCCTCCAGTACCACTAAAAAAAAAGTAGTCATCTTTTTTTTCTTTCTTTTTTTTTTTTTTTTTTGAGGCAGAGTCTTACTCTGTCACCCAGGCTGGAGTGCAGTGGCATGATTTCGGCTCACTGCAACCTCCGCCTCCCAGGTTCAAGCAATTCTCTGCCTCAGCCTCCCAAATAGCTGGTATTCTAGACAGGGGATAATTACTGACAGACCTCTAGTCAACATTTCCTTTGTAGGAAATGTTATTTACATTTCCACATTAGTGATAAATACTCATTTCTGAAAGATGGTATGTTCTAGCTATCTATTGTAAGATATTGTTCATGTCTCATGTTCTCAGTGACTTACTTTCTGGAAGAGGTAGAAAATTTTCTTCAGGAATCAGAGACTGAACTTTTTTAATGTTTCCCATTCAGTAGTGCTAGTAGGAGATAATCCGAGACAGGATTTTCTTTTAAAGCCAAGAAAAAATGTGTTAGTGACTAATACAAATCTTCCCCATCTAACCTTCTGGCTTTAAAAAAATTTAACAGAAAGAAACAAATTCTAGTGATCTTTCAAATCAAAATTTATTTGTCTAGTAGTCATCTTTTTTTTTTTTTTTTTTTTTTTTTTTTTTTTTTTTTTTTGAGACGAAGTCTCACTCTGTTGCCCAGGCTGGAGTGCAGTGGCCTGATCTCGGCTCACTGCAACCTCTGCCTCCCAGGTTCAAGCAATTATCTGCCTCAGCCTCCCAAATAGCTGGTGTTACAGGTACCCACCACCACGCCTGGCTAATTTTTGTATTTTTAGTAGAGATGGGGTTTCACCATCTTGGCCAGGCTGGTCTTGAACTCCTGACATTGTGATCCACCCGCCTCAGCCTCCCAAGGTACTGGGATTACAGGCGTGAGCCACCATACCCGGTTAGTCATCTTTTTCTAAAGCATTACTGAATTTTTGTGTTTTTTTTGAGATGGAGTCTTGTTCTGTCACCCAGGCTGGAGTGCAGTGGTGCGATTTCTGCTCACTGCAGACTCTACCTCCTGGTTTCAAGCAATTCTCCTGCCTCAGGCTCCCAAGTAGCTGGGATTACAGGTGCGTGCCACCACGCCTGGCTAATTTTTTTGTATTTCTATTAGAGACAGAGTTTCACCATGTTGGTCAGGCTGGTCTCCAACTCCTGACCTCAAGCGATCTGTCGATCTCAGCCTCCCAAAGTGCTGGGATGACAGGCGTGGTTGCATTACTGAAATTTTATATGAAAAAAAGAATGTTTCTTAATTGCTCTTAGGGGAATTTATTTTGTTGGCAAAAATGTGAAATTTGGGGTAGGGGTTGTTTTTGCCTCCATGAGGTTTTCTTTATTTGTTCTTAACCTGCTTGTTTTGATTCTTGGAGAGTATAATATAGAGGCTTTGGAAGAAATTGGGCTCTGGAATTAGATTAGCTTTAAATTGGAGGCTCTACCATATTTAGCTGTTACTCAAACTCCCTGATCTTTAGTTTCTTCATCTCTAATAAATATAATAGCTCCTGTCTCTCACGGTTGTTTTGATGAATGGTTATTATGCATGTGGGATCTCAACAACTATTAGCTATCATTATTGTTGTTAGAATTACTATTATTAATATTATTATTTGTATAAAATCTTACAGGCTTTAGTATCTGGCAAGACACATATTCAGAAAACATTTTAGATTTGTTAGGTACTTTATTTCTGTGCTTTATAGAGATAGAAAAGCAGGGTAGATCAAGAGTACAAAAACAGAATCCAAGACTTGCCCAGGTTAAGTTTTATCTGGATAGTTGGCAGAGCCGGGTACGGTGACTCATGCTTATAGTCTTAGAGCTTTGGGAGCTTGAAGTGGGAGGATCACTTAAGGTTAGGTCTGGGCAACATAGTGGGACCATGTCTATAATTTTTTTTAAAGACTGTAAGAATACATATTATTGGTTGTTCCTTGCTTGAATTTCCCCACTTTTGATTCTCCAAAGTGAATGTGTTCTTCTTTCACTCATATTGTCATCCCTTAGAGTTAGCATATTTTTTTTTTCTTTTTTCTTTTTTTGAGACGGAGTCTCGCTCTGTCACCCAGGCTGGGGTTCAAGCGATTCTCCTGCCTCAGCCTCCTGAGTAGCTGGAACTACAGGCACGTGCCACCACACCTGGCTAATTTTGTATTTTTAGTAGAGACGGGGTTTCACCATGTTGGCCAGGCTGGTCTTGAACTCCCGGCCTCAGGTGATCTGCCCAAAGTGCTGGGATTACAGACTTTTGTTTCTTTCTTTCTTTCTTTCTTTTTTTTTTTTTTGAGAAAGGTCTTACTCTTGTCTCCCAGGCTGGAGTGCAGTAGTCCAATCACAACTCACTGCAGCCTTGACCTCCTGGGCTTAAGCAATCTTCCCAGTATCTGGGAGTACAGGCATGCACCACCACACCTGGCTAAGTTTTTTATTTTTTTGTAGAGATGAAGTCCCACTATGTTGCCCAGGCTGGTCTCCTGGACTCAGTGATCCTCCCGCCCTAGCTGCCTAAAGTGTTGGGATTACAGGAATAAGCCACCACGCCCATCCTGGAGTCAGCATCTTAAAGTAGCCACAGGGTAGTATGCTGTTAATTAGACGACAGAGAAGAACAGATAGTTATTAAACAGCTATCTTTTGAAATGTCATGTTTTCCTTCTCTGTCAGTGTTATGAAGTAGTTCTCGTCTATTTCATGGACATTTCCATTAAATCAGTTTTTGATTTATGACAGATTATGTCATGAATGTTAAGAAGCAGAAAACATTTCTATACTGGATAGCATGTAAAAGAAGCCAAGTTATGAAGTTGGATCAGATTTTCAGTTCCTGCAGCTTAATTGGGAACTAACTTTGACTTTCAAAGAAGATATTAGGAAAGATCAGTAATTAGTAGTCATTAGATTACATAATTTACATCATCCCAGGAAAGGAGCTGAGTTGGACAGGGGCACCATCATGTGACCTCAGGTTACATTGCAGATCATACTGGTCATACTCATCCATTCAGTAGACATCCGTGGATACATACCACAAACAAGACAGAGTAGTGCATACGTAAATAATGTACCCTGCTACCTTCACTGATGCAGCTTCCAAGGATGTGAGCAGTCCTCCCACTGGGAAGGTATGAACAATACCAGGCAGTATACCGAGAGAATACCGGAGAAAGAGAGGTTGCTTCCAACAAGGATGTTTGGGAAGTCCTTAAAGAATTGCCTGAACTTCATAAAAAGGACAGTATGTTGGTTGGTCAAGAAGAATGGAAGGACATTTTAGGGGAAGAATAAATCACGATCAAAGGCACAGAGATGAAGGGTTTTCTGAGACAGATTTTTGTGTTATTTTTTTGAGAGAGGATCTTGCTTTGTTGCCTAGGATGGAGTGCAGTGGCACAGTCGTGGCTCACTGCAGCCTCAAACTCCTGTGCTCAAGTGATCCTCCCACCTCAGACTCCCAAGTAGCTGGGACCACAAGCGTGTGCCACCATGCCCAGCTACTTCTAAAAATATTTTGTAGAGATGGGGCCTCGCTCTGTTGCTCAAGCTAGTCTTGAACTCCTGGGCTCAAGTGATCCTCTGGCATTGGCCTCCCAAAGTGTTGAGATTATAGGCGTGAGCCACTGTGCCCAGCCACAAATTGTTATTTTATGTATTTACTTATTTTTGAGACAGGGTCTTGCTGTGTCTCATAGGCTGGAATGTGGTCGCCCGATCATAGCTCACCGCAGCCTTAACCTTCCTGGCTCAAGCAGTCCTCCCACCTCAGCTGCCCAAGGAGCTGGGGATGTAGGCACACACCACCATACCTGGCCAATGCTTTTTTGTAGGGACAGGGGTCTCACTATGTTGCCCAGGCTGGTCTTGAACTGCTGAGCTCAAGTGATCCCCCTGCCTTGGCCTCCTGAAGTGCTGGGATTACAGGTGTGAACCACCACGCCTGGCCCACAAATTCTTATTCTTAAGATTGTTAGTGTGCTAATGTTCTATCCATTTTTCTGTGCTTGGATCAACTTGAAGCACTGGGTATTTATTACAGACCTATCCCCTGCTTGACACCTTCTGTTGGAATATATGTACTTGTCACATATTAGGATGGTTTGGGGTCAGTATAACAGTTGTTGCACTGAGTTAAATATAGCAAGAGATTTGGGGATCTAGAGCCTTCTTCAAAAGTATAAAATAATGGTTTACTAAGGTGACATCTTGTGTTCCTTCATGGCTAGAGGTACATGGGGCACTCACCCCTTGAAGGCAGGGATCTCTCTGTTTTCATATTTTTATTACTTATATCTGTAGAGTGACTAATACATGGTAGCATGTGTAAAAATTTGCTGAATCGTGGTTATCTTAACTTTTGATTTGTGAATCAGTGTGAGGGTTGATTTTAGAGAGAAAAAAATACTGTTAATGTATCACTTTCTTTTTCTTTTTTTTTTTTTTTGGTTTAGGCGTTTCTCTTTCAGGTTTCCGGGTAGAGGTTGTAGATGGAGTGAAGCTAAATTTGCTAGATGATGTTAGTAGTTGGAAACCTGGAGACCAGATTGTGGTCGCAAGCACAGACTATTCCATGTACCAAGCAGAGGAGTTCACTCTTCTTCCCTGTTCTGAATGCAGCCATTTTCAGGTCAAAGTCAAAGGTATTAAACTGCTTAGAGTACTTCTTGGGAAACACACTATTTTCTTGGGATTTGATTCCTGAAATCCTTTTTCCTCTCAGTCACTACCATCACTACCACCACCACCATCACCATCATCAGTATTGAAAGTCATAGCAGTGGAGTGCATCAAACACTAGATTCCAGGGAATATTAGATAAAAATAGCTATTGAGCAATATTCTTGCTGCTAATGATACATATTGCTTCAGTTTCTTTGTATAAAAAAAAGATGTCAACTAGAGAAATTGATTTTCCAAGGTCTTTTGTATTATTTTAAGTTCTGGGTTACATGTGCAGGATGTGTAGGTTCATTACATAGGTAAACGTGTGCCATGGTGGTTTGCTGCACCTACCAACCCTTCACCTAAGTATTAATCCCAGCATGCATTAGCTATTTTTCCTGATGCTTTCCCTCCCGCTGCCTCCCCTCCATTTTCTTTTGTATTAATTTTCTACTATCAGATAATAGTAAACCCAATGATGAATTAGATCCATTTATTAATAGAAGTATTTCTTAATTAAAAGAAATCCTATGGTTTTCGAGTGCCTATTTGATTAGCAAAAAAAACCAAAAAAACAAAAAAAAAACCTCACTGATATTTAAAATGGAATCAGATAGGTATTTTCTTAAGACTACATTTCCTTGCTGGGAGCAGTGGCTCCCGCCTATAATCCCAGCACTTTGGGAGGCTGAGGCAGGTGGATCACTTGTGGTTAGGCATTTGAGACCGGCCCGGCCAATACGGTGAAACCCTGTCTCTACTAAATATACAAAAAACATTAGCCAGGCATGGTGGCACAAGGCTTGTAATCCCAGCTGCTAGGGAGGCTGAGGCAGGAGAATCGCTTGAACCCAGGAGGCGAAGGTCGCAGTGAGCTGAGATCATGTCACTGCACTGCAGCCTGGGCGACAGAGCGAGACTGCGTCTCAAAAAAAAAAAAAAAGACTACACAAAGAAATTCTTACTGCAAGTTGCATATTGAAAGAATGCCTGACACTTACCGGGCACTCATTTTGAGCCTGGTACTAGGCACAGCCCCTTTGTACATTGCTTCATTTATGGGATTCATTGTGCATTTCACTCATTCTATTGCTTTTCTTTTGAACTCAACATTATACATTTATGGTATAAAACAAAAGAGTTTACAGTAACTGTTCAGTAAGTGCTTCTTTAGTTTTTCAGTAATTTAGAGTAATAGGTAGAGCTTCAACATTTAAGGAAAAATTTTCTGCTTTAGAAAAAAATAGTGATTGGCTCACCTGGCCTTTTTTCCCTGTGCTTCCGTCAACATTGTACTTTTCCTTCTTGATAATACAGGGCATAAACAAAACAAGAACACTGCCCCAACAAAAAAACCCCAAAACTATGATACCATCTGGCATTAATTTTTTTTGGAAATTCCAACTCTTGTTAACAAGTCTGCATGATGAGTCTTCATGAACTGTCCTCCCAAGATTTATGTGTATTTTTCCTTCCTGAGTTTATGTAATAAGATCATCAGTGAAAAGCTCATTATTAAAGTGCTTCTACACTTCCAGTAAATGTGGGAATTTAAAAGAATGCATAATAACATAAAATAAGAAATGAGAAAGAAAAGATGGTAATTTATCTATTGTTAATGTCCAGTTGCAGATTACTTTAGCTTTCAGGTAAAAGCATAAACAAGTTGACACCCTGATATTAATATCTACACACCATTTGTTTTATGGACTCACTATGCATTTGGTTCTTCATATGCCCTAGGGGAGGAGACCAAGAGCGTATGGACAGAAACTGGAGAGAAAGATTATAGATCATTAGATTCCAGATTATTAGTGCTGTTGAAGGGAGGATTGAGCTGCTTCAGGAAGGAACAAGCTTTCTGTCAGTGTGGGTTTGAGAATTGGCAGAACAGTTAGTAGTGAGGGTTCAGGCAGTGAGTGGGGGCTGGACTAGATGATCTTTAAATTCCCTGTGTTGGGAGGCTGAGGCAGGAGAATGGCATGAACCCGGGAGGCGGAGCTTGCAGTGAGCCAAGATCATGCCACTGCACTCCAGCCTGGGGAACAGAGTGAGACTCCATCTCACACACACACACACAAAAAAAAAAAAAAAAAAAAAAAAAAAATTCCCCGTGTCCTGGGATTCTGATTCTGAAGTGTCAGAGAATGGGAGCAGATGATAAGTTGTCAGGATCATCTTGGGGTTATGGAATGAAGAGAATGTCTTTTTGAAGTGAGTTTCATGTTTTCTTTGTTCTAATATTCTTTTTTTTCCTTGCTCATATCAACCAGAAACCCCTCAGTTCCTGCACATGGGTGAGATCATAGACGGTGTAGACATGAGAGCTGAGGTTGGAATTCTTACCCGGAATATTGTGATCCAAGGAGAAGTGGAGGACTCGTGCTACGCAGAAAATCAGTGCCAATTTTTTGATTATGATACCTTTGGGGGACACATTATGGTAGGCAAAAGGATTTGATTATTTCTTTGAAATCCTGGTTGCTAAATATATGTTTGAAGAAACTGTCAAGTTTTGGAACAAGATATAAATGGATATTAAAAGCAAATCATGTTTTGTTTCTCAAATGACAATGAGGAGGTTTTAGATGATTAAAATAGAATGTTATGACTTCAGTTAGTTGACCTGGACCTCTAGTTAAACCATTTAAGAATTGTTCCATGAAGAGTCAAATCAATATATTGGGAAGAACCAATTACAGAGACCAAAAAAAAAAAAAAAAAAAAAAAAAAAAAAAAAAACCGAAGGCTCTTGGTTGGTATCCATGCATGCGATTTCTGAAAGAATCAATTAGTTTTTAGAAAAAGCATAGTATTACCAAAGGGTTAGCAATACTAGCAAGCACATGCAAAATATGTTCCTATAAAAATATTTTTTGTATGCAAATTTTTGTTCTGGAAAAATTTTGAGCACTTACTATATGCTAGGCAGTATTCTATTAATATATACTAATCTGTTGGACTTCTGGGCTGCATTTTGGCTACATGTGTTTTTAAATCACTTTTTGTGCATTGAGTAGGCTGTGGTTGTAAGTAGTATTTCTGTTACAAGGAATTTTTTTTTTTTTTTTTGAGATACAGTCTCATTCTGTCACCCAGGATGGAGTACAGTGGCATGATCACAACTGACTGTGGGCTCAATATCCTGGGATCAAGTGATCCTCCCACCTCAGCCCCGCCAAATAGCTGGGACTACAGGTGTACACCACAGCGCCTGGCTAATTTTTGCGTTTGTTTTTTTGAGACAAGGTTTTCCCATGTTGCCCAGGCTGGTATTGAACTCCTGGGCTCAAGCAATTTGCCCACCTTGGCCTCCCAAAGTGCTAGGTGTGAGCCACTGTATCCCGCCTGTTACAAGGATTTCTGAAATGTCGATCAGTACTATTCCCTTGTTGTTAGTAATACGATTGAAAATCTAGTGTTTAAATATATTGAGAGTGCTCAAACTTTGGATCACAGAAGAACTTTTAAAAGTAACTTAAGCCAACAATATTATGTGCTAACTAAAACACTGGGGAGGATCTAGAAATAAATAGCTATTTATCAGACTCTGATGGAGGTTATAGAAGTGAAAGAACAAGACGAGACTGGGAATGACCAAAATATTTGAACAAATCAAAACACTTAGCAGAGATCATTATTGCAGCTTTCCTGATTACATTTGCCTTTATTCCTAATTGGAGGCTATTTTTGTGGCTCTTTAAAGTATTTGCTTTTGTAAAGAAGCATTTCCTAAATTATTAACTGGCAATCTGGGAAAACAGGATGCAAAAGAAAATCGAATGTTTTAATAAGTATTCTCCTTTGGATGTTTTCTACTAGAACAATATTTTTTGCTACTTCCCTATTCTGAAAAGTATGAGTTTGATTTTAGTACCTTGACTTACAGATAATGAAAAATTTTACTTCAGTCCATCTTTCTTATGTGGAATTGAAACACATGGGTCAGCAGCAGATGGGGCGATACCCTGTTCATTTTCACCTGTGCGGTGACGTGGATTATAAAGGAGGATACAGACATGCAACATTTGTGGACGGCCTGTCTATTCATCACAGCTTCTCAAGGTGCATCACTGTGCATGGGACAAATGGCTTGCTAGTAAGTAGCCTCGCATTAGGTCAACCCATATTATTGAAATAGCTAACTCTCTTTAATTCTCATGTCTTCTCAATTTTATATATGTAAACTGTTTAGCCACATGCCTTGCTCTATCCTGCCTTTTCTGAGCATTCCACGATTTTTCTGTCTGAAGGAAGCCTACCTTTCCAACCACCCAGAGTATCCTCTTTTAAATTTAATTCAATTTTATGTCTTGTATTTTATTTTTATTTATTTATTTACAATTTATTTTTATTTTTTTCTCCTGTGGGACCCAAGCAGATTATCCCCTTCAGAGATAAATTAAGCCTGACATTTCACTTTGCCCATTCTGCTAAGGTTCAAACCTGTTTTTCCACTTGTACTGAACATGCTACACTGGATAGTGCTTGTCACTTAAATCACAATCATTCTTGTTACCAATGACATTAATATACTTTTATTTCTGCAGATAAAAGACACCATTGGATTTGACACACTAGGTCACTGTTTCTTTTTGGAAGATGGTATTGAACAGAGGAATACTTTGTTCCACAATCTGGGACTCCTCACCAAGCCGGGTACTCTCCTGCCCACCGATAGGAACAACTCCATGTGTACCACCATGCGAGATAAAGTGTTTGGAAATTACATTCCTGTGCCTGCTACTGACTGTATGTGAGTAATTGGCAGAGGGAAAAACCCATGAGTCAGGGCCTTTGACTTTTGGGGAAGAGGTTTTGGGGGAAGTTTTTAGTGGGCAGGAGTTTTTATGAAGAATGTTTAAATCACCTTGAAAAATGCCTTGCAGGGCTGTTTCGACTTTCTGGATTGCTCATCCCAACAATAATCTGATTAATAATGCAGCTGCAGGCTCACAGGTAAATAACGTTAAAGTGACCTCAGATGTTTTAATGTTTTTCTTGTTTATAAATAGTCTGGTTTATTTGGATTTAATGTCATGTGTGCCAGTGTAACCCAAGCATGACATTGTTTTCTGGTACTACTTGTTTAGCTGAGAGCAGAATATGGTAGAGATGATTATTCTATTTCTCCTAAATTCTTTGTGCCCGTTAGTATCTTTTTTGTAATTTTTTTTTTTTTCTCGAGACAGAGTCCCGGTCTGTTGCCCAGGCTGGAGTGCAGTGGCGCGATCTTGGTCACTGTAAGCTCCGCCCCCCGGGTTCACGCCATTCTCCTGCCTCAGCCTCCTGAGTAGCTGGGACCACAGGCGCCTGCTACCACACCCGGCTAATTTTCTGTATTTTTAGTAGAGATGGGGTTTCACCTTTTTAGCCAGGATGGTCTCAATCTCCTGACCTCGTGATCTGCCTGCCTTGGCCTCCCAAAGTGCTGGGATTACAGGCGTGAGCCACCACGCCTAGCCTGTGCCCATTAGTATCTATGAGTTTAATAAGAGAGATGCCAAAGGGGGAAAAGAAGTGGGCTAAGTGGGCTAATCACTAGGGCTATGTTATTTCCAGAGTGTATTTTTGGTGTATTAGGTACAACCTTTCTGGCTTCTCATATTTAAGTCATATGTGGCCAAGTAACTGATAATTTCAATTTCAGCGTGTTGATAAAAATAGGCTTAGGTCAGGCACAGTGGCTCATGCCTGTAATCCCAGCACTTTGAGAGGCCGAGGCTGTTGGATCGCTTGAGCTCAGGAGTTCGAGACCAGCCTGGGCAACATGGCGAAACCCAATCATCACCTCCCCCTACACCCTCCAAAAAAAAAGCCAGGCCTACTGGTGCGTGCCTATTGTCCCAGCGACTTGGGAGGCTGGGGTGGGAGGATACTTGAGCCCAGGAGGTGGAGGCTGCTGTGAGCCAAGATTGCGCCACTGTACTCCAGCCCGGGTAACAGAGTGAGACCCCGTGTCAATAAACACACACACACACACACACACACACACACACACACAAACACAAACCCCACAAAAAAAGCCTTAGCTTTTCTTTATGAGAATGGATTATTTTGGAGAATACCATGACAGTTGTCACTCTGGTCAGGGGGCACACCCTTTTGTTGAATGTAAGGCTTTATATACACGTGGGAATTTCATTTCCTTGGGAAAGCAGCAAAACTCGTTATGATGAATTAAAACACACATGAGAATAATTTTTAAGAGACTAAATGATATTTTTGGGTAGTAGAAATGTCCCCTGGATAAGTTTGGAGAAATTTGTATTTATTATTGAGAATGTTAGTGTTATTAAAACTGCTCATTTAAAACCTAAATGAATCTTTTTTTTTCTCCCTGAGACAGGGTCTTGCTCTGTCACCCAGGTTGAAGTGTAGTGGTGTGACCTTGGCTTACTGCACCCTCTGCCTCCTGGGCTCAAGCCATCTTCCCACCTCAGCCTTCTGAGTAGCTGATACTACAGGCACATGCCATCATACCTGCTGATTTTATATATATATATATATATATAGAGAGAGAGAGAGAGAGAGAGAGAGAGAGAAGGTTTCGCTGTGTTGACCAGACAGATCTCGAACTCCTGGGCTCAAGCTATCCACCTGCCTTAGCCTCCCAAAGTTTTAGGATTACAGTCATGAGCCACCATACTCAGGCTAAATGGATCTTTTTGTTTTTTTGAGATGAAGTCTCGCTCTGTCCCCCAGGCTGGAGTGCAGTGGCGCAATGTTGGCTCACTGCAACCTCCGCCTCCTGGGTTCAAGCGATTCTCCTGCCTCAGCCTCCCGAGTAGCTGGAATTACAGGCCCCTGCCACCACGCCTGGCTAATTTTTGTATTTTTAGTAGAGACTGGGTTTCACCATATTGGCCAGGCTGGTCTCGAACTCCTGACCTCAGGTGATCCGCCCGCCTTGGCCTCCCAAAGTGCTGGGATTCCAGGCGTGAGCCACCGTACCCAGCCACTAAATGAATCTTTTAAGATAGTATGCTATTGAGATTGTAACTGTGTTGAAGACTGCAATTAAAAAAATGAAATTTGCAGTGATACCTAAATATTCATATTTATGCATCATGGCTATTTAAAGTTTTTAAAAGGAAATAAATACCTAGCATTGTTTGCTAAGATGAAGCAAAAGATTAGTTGAAGGGAGTATTTATTTGAGATAACAGGAAAAAAGGCATCAGTGGGTGATGGTTTGAACTCATATCTGTTATTTTCTTTAAAAACATAACACATAATCTGAAGGTCCCTGTCAATTGAAGATTCTATTTGACAGGGCAGAAACCCAGACATTTGATCATTTTAGGTTTTCATTCATTCATTTTTCATCAAATATTTGTTGAGCCTGTATGAGGTTTGTGCTAGAGTTTCTAACTGGAAAGTGAGTTTTTGAGTAAAGATGACCAAGAAGTTGATGCACAGCCATCTTCTGATCTATGTAACATTATGCGTCAACAGTCAGAACAAAGATTTCTTTTAGCTCTTTTTAGAAGTCAGGGCTTGAAGATTAAAGCAAATTGCCGAGAGTTCATGAAAAATAGAAGGTGAGGCTGCCAGATACCCTTACTGTGGCTCATGTGAGAAAAGAAGAAAGCGTTGCATGTATGTTCTTCCTTTTTATTCTGTGAGCTGTTTATTTTCTTTCTAGAAAAACTGTTCCAGTAAAAGCTAATTTGGGCAGGGTTTTTCCTCCCAAAGTAAATCAAACCATTTTTTCATTGTACCTTTCCACTGCCTTTTACAAAGCTCCTTTTACCTGTGTTGACACCACTGTGTTTTAACAGGAAACAGCTGCTACTCCCCTTATCCCCGTCCCACTCCCATCTCCATCTCCATTGCATCCTAGGATGGTCCACTCTGCCCTCAGCTTATGGGTTATGGTATGGAGTTTTCTTCTGACCCTCCAGGTCTTTTCCCGTCAACTTGTCTGTTTTGTGCCCAGAAGAGTTGAGGTAGCAAACATTTTTCAGAGTAGTTTGTTTTATTAAGACCCATTTGTAGACTTTTATCATGGAAAATGTTACACATGGCATTCATTTTGGTGTGTAGGTATAAATATATGTTTTCCATAATTCCTCTCTCATCTCTCCTCCCAATGGACTCTATTTGTTACAGCTGGTAAGTACTTATTAGGTATATTATATTTTAATTATCTATCTTTCTTATTAGACTATGAATTATTTGAGAATAGTCTTACTGTATACCTGGCATATAGTGGGCACTAAATAAATGTGTGCTGAATTTGAATTAATGCTGTCCTTTTACACTGTATGATTAAGTTTTAACAAACTATTTAATCAAAGTTCCATAAAGTGAAGTTGTCCTTCACATTGGGCTGATTTTTAATTGAGTTGTAAAATAAAGATTTGTCATGGGAATTAACATTTATTTCCATTTTTATGTCTAATTTTTGAGTGTCAAAAAATTTTAAACTATTATGTTCCTATTAAGGTCAGTAATACTGAAATTGAACGGACAGGGCCCAGCCTGAGACAGCATCCTGATTCATACGTGTGGTGGTTTTTTTTTCTTTGGCAAAAATTTGCCTCAGGACAGGAAGGGCATTAGACTTGTTTGAAAGAAGTCAGTGATCTCTGCGTGCTGGTGGACAGTTGTTTAATAGGCATGACTCATCTATTGAACAGGTTTGGAGGTAAACAGATAAAAACCATATTGCTTAATGTCTGTGCTGTCTTGGTTACATGGAAAGCCGATTTGGTTTTAATTCTGCATAACTTTTAATGTAGATAATGATGGAAAAGTTTTGAAAGTGAATTTTTATACCAGCCAATTATTTCTCTTTTGTCCAATCCTGCAAGCAAAATTAAATTTGCTTTTTTAAAAAAAAATACATGATATAACCACTTTGAGATGTGTGTACAACTTTTTATTGTCAATTCTGAACCTGCAATAATGAAAAATTTGGGTGAAAAAGATTAAACTTGCTGATGAAGCAGTTAGTTTATGAGAGTGTTTCATAGCTATCTATATAAATCAGGCTTTCAATGGGCTTGTCCTTTCATTTGTAGGATGCTGGAATATGGTATTTATTCCACAAGGAACCAACTGGGGAATCCAGTGGATTGCAGCTCTTGGCAAAACCAGAACTCACTCCATTGGGTATATTTTATAACAACAGGGTCCATTCAAATTTTAAGGTAGGTTTCTAAGTTTTAACAATTAGTACATATGCTAGACAGTGTAAAGGATGAACTATTGTGATTATATTTTAGTCCACTTTGTGCTGCTGTAGTAGAATATCACAGACTAGTTAACTTATAATGAACAGCAATTTATTTGGCTCACAGTTCTGAAGGCTGGGAAGTCCAAGATCAAGGGGACAGCATTTGGTAAGGTTCTTCTTGCTGTGTCATCCACGGTAGAAGGGCAAGGAGAAGGCGAGAGAGCTATAGAACAAATTCGCTGCCTCAAGCTCTTTTATAATCAGCATTAATCCATTCAAGAGGGCGAATCCGTTATGACCTAAACACCTCCCATTAGGCTCTACCTCCCAATACTTTTGCACTTTCTAACACATGCTTTTTGGGGGATGCATTCAAACTGTAGTAGATTATAGCTGAGAAATGTCAATTTTTGGTAGAACTTGTCATCAGAGAAAGTAATTTGTAATTAAAAACAGACACCTAACCCCTCCCTGTTCAGGATATATAGAGAGCATTCCATTTATACATACCTATTGCGCATACAGGTATGTGCAACACATACATGCACGTGTAACCTGAATAATTACATAATGGATTTGATTCATGTGTCCTCATCCTCTCCCTTGTTTCTTCTCACCTCTTCCTCCCTCTCAACTTCTTTCCAATCTTTAATGTCGTTACCTGTTTCTAGGGAGGTACACATTAAATAATATGCTTCTAGGGGTTGATAAGCATAATTCATCTCTTCTTTTTGATTCACAGTGGCTGGTAGAGTGTCCTATTAGGCATTATACTAATTATATAAATAGTGAAATATTGCTTAAGAATAGTTGACCTAATTTAAAATGATACAGATCAAGTAACCTAAGGGCCATTAGGAGTTTCCATTTTTTCATGAAATTTGGCTCTAACCCTTCACCCCCTGGTGATAAATACATTTGGTTTATTTTGTGCTCACAAGCACTTTAATGTTTTGTTACGTGTGTGATGCCCAGATCCTTTACCCTGATGTGACCCACACCAGAGTTCAAGGAATACTTTGCATTCATGATACTCAGAGGATCCTTTAAAAACCTAAGTGTGTTACAGTTTGAAGAGCTTAGAATCACTTGATGAAGAGTTGAGGAAAAAACTATACAAAACTGATTTTTGTGAGCTGAATAGTTGATTAAGTTAATGTTTATTGAAAGTAGCATTTCATAGTAGAAATCCTCAAATTTTCTTAATTGTAAATGTTATAAAAAGCACCTCATTCTAATGGAATTTTTTTTTTCTTTTTTCGAGACAGAGTCTTGCTCTGTCGCCCAGGCTAGAGTGCAGTGGTGCGATCTCAGCTCACTGCCACCTCTGCCTCCTGGGTTCAGACAATTCTCTGCCTCAGCCTCCTGAGTAGCTTGGATTACAGGCATCTGCCACCATGCCCAGCTAATTTTTGTATTTTTAGTAGAGACAGGGTTTCACCATTTTGGCCAGGCTGGTCTGAACTCCTGACCTTGTGAACTGACTGCCTTGGCCTCCCAAGGTGTTGGGATTACATGTGTGAGCCACTATGCCTGGCCTCATTCTAATTGATTTTTAACGTGCAGTAATTTACTCAATTAATAAGAATATTAAATTTAAATGACATGAGTGGATGATTAGGTGTTAATTTGTTAAATTTGGAAATGACTGTCCAGGATAATACTTTATAGCCAAAGGAGATTGAATTCTTGGAGTACTCAAAAAGAAACATGTCATTTTGGAATAACTCATAAACACATACATGCACACACAGGCACACACCCACATGTGTGCACACACACACACTGGTCCTTATGGCTTCAACTGCTGATGCCTCCCGAATCTGTACTAGTCTAGGTTGGTCAGGCTTATCCTACTGCCTATTGAGTACCCTTTGAATGTCTTATGGACATAAATAAAACATGTTGCAAACTAAAATTCTTATTTTTAGGCCCAGACCTATTCTCGTATGTCTGTCTCAGTGAACGAAACTACTACTCAGCTGTGGCCTGAACCAAAAATATACGAGCTTTTATTGCTTTCATTCCCTCACCCACAGAATTTTATCAATTACAAAATGATATCAATTCTACTTAGTAAATAATTTTCGTTTTATCTGTTTTCCACTGTTAGTATGGCCATGAGTCTAGATCATCTTTATTTCTCTTCTGGATTACTGAAATCATCTTCTACCTTATTTGCCTCCTTTTTTTTTTTTTTCAAATTCTCTTTCAATCCATTATCCATTTTATAGCTACAGTGTTTTTTCCTTAACTTGCAGTTGGTTACAATGCGTTTATTAAATTCCTATTGTCCTGACTTCTGTAGCACATCAATTCCATGTGATCTGATGTTTGCTCCTCTTTAGCCTTCTCCATTATATTTCCTTCCTTCATACATTTTTGTTTGTCCATCAAGGTTTTGTTTTGTTTTTTTTTTTTTCCTTTGGCTGTTCCACGCTCTCTGCCATCTCTAGACTTTTGTACAAACTATTCCCTTGAGTTACTTTCTCTGGCTCTTCAGCTCCTTCCTCCCACCCCCTCCCCTGCACCACCAATCCATTCTTTTGCTTAATTTCTCTCCATCCTTCAGGTTTCAGCTTTAAGAGGTCACTTCTTTTAGGAGACATTCCCTGAATCCTCTCACCTCCACTCACAAAAAAGGCCTCTCCAGATGCCCTTCTTTTCTGCTCAAACCTCATCTGCTTCCTTTATCATATGCTTATCGTTTTGGATTGTAATTATTTATTTAATTGCATGTCTTTCTGCTAGTTTTTGTGTTAGCAACAACAAGGATCATATTTTTCTTGTTAACTAATGTATAACACTGGGTGCCTACCAGTAAGTATTTGTTGAATGACTAAATGAGTGAAATGAGTTAAATGAGTAGAAAATATCCAGGAAAGTAGCTGTTTTTTTTTTTTTTACAGTACCTTTGCTGTTGATTCCCTGCCCTACTTTTTTTGGTAGAAGTGATAAGCTAAAATCTATTTTCATGAATCATTGTATATGTTGTTGTAAGTTGGGATTCATATTCATTCCAGTCCATTATTTATATTTTTCAGGCTGGCTTATTTATTGACAAAGGTGTCAAAACAACCAACTCTAGTGCTGCTGACCCAAGGGAATACCTCTGTTTGGACAATAGTGCAAGGTAAAGCTGGCTCTTTTAAGTCACACTCAAGCTATACTTTGCCAAAGCAAAACTTTCTAACTGGAGTTTATTGTGCTTTTTCTGTGGTAATACATTTAAAATAAAGTTTTAGAAGTTCGTAAAAGGGTTTTTGGAAAACCACTTATTCTGTTGTCCCAGGTCCTGTGACTGGTCTTTTATCTTATTGAAATACCAAAGAGGTTGATGTTTTTCTCCTTTTTCATTGCTATAAATAGATGCTAGAGAGAGTTGCAGAAAGAGAAAGAAAAAAGAGGAGATATGTTGAGAAAGCTTCCAAATTTGGTGTGCAGTATGATTCATTGAAAAATAAGTTAAACTAAGATGTTTAGTCTAATCCTCGAAAAACCAAACCATATAGAATTTATTCTTCGTGGTCAAAATGAATACTGCATTTAATATTTCAAAAGGAATGATCCCAAATTTGATGAGCAACCTGGTTCTGGTTCAGCCCTTTGTAGCCTCAGATTTACATCATAGCCAGGCTCTAGGTTACTTTCTTTTGTAATCACAAAATGCATTAGGTATGGATCAGCATTTCAGCAGAGTTCTCTTACATGCTATATATGAGCCAAAATAAAGAAAATGTCCCAGATGAAAATAAACTTTTCTGGAAAAGATGGTGACTTAAAGTCATATTCAGTAGAACCTGTGTACATATTATTATTTTCCATACTTCAAGTTGATTGACCAGTTTATGGAGTTGATAGAGTGCTAGATTTAATAGGCTTTGTTGACAGACACTTAGGAAAAGAATACCAGGCCTGATTGTTCTTCAAAGAATCAAGTAGGAAGCACACCATAGGTTGGTGAGCCTGACTTCAGGGTGAGGCAGATTCTTACAACACTTTAATAAGACATGAGGTCAGAAGAAAACTGGGGAAAGTCTAGTTTGTCTTGAGGATTCCTCAAACATCAAGTTGAGCCTGAAATATGTTGATGCAATGATCAGATAGCATTTGAGAAACCCAGAAACTGTGGGCGTTTTAAAAAATAAAACACAAAGAACTGGATACCTAAAAGCTGATCAACAAATGAAGTGAAAAAATAGAAGAGATAAACTTAAGAAGAAAAAAGAGTATATAGATGACAATAAATTATGAACTAAGAGGAGAATATTAGCTGGCAAATAAAGAATTCTATCTAGAAGGTTACTGCTGCTTTTTTAGCTTTGAAGAGTTTATTATAATTGGTAGAACTAATATAATTTATTATAATTGGTAGAAAGTAATGTGTTCTTTGCTTAGCATTGCCAAAAAATCCATAAACACAATTGGTTCTCTTCCCTGCCTTAAAAACTTATTTATGTATATATATTTATGTATATTTATAGTAATGTGTATGTGTATATATGTGAATATATGTGTGTATATATATGAATAGAGTAAATATATTTGAGTTCATTGATGTTTTAATTAGACTTGACAATAAAACAATTTACTCATAATGGCTTAAGTAGTTCCTTACTAGGTGTGTGTATGTGATATTATGAAAATGGTTATCTTTCTTCTCTCCATTATTTATTTCTCTTACTAGTTTATAACTACATACATATTGATAAGGAATTGGGCTCCATTTGGAAGTTGTTATTGAAAAGAACTGATTATAGCAGAAAAGTAACAAGAGCTTGTGCATATACTGAACTAGTGTTTAGAATATGCTCATGTATATATTCATGCAATTTAGACATGGTAAAAATGATAAAAACTAGCATAAATGAGTAATAAACCAGCTCATATATTAAACACCAGGCTTAGAAGATCCAGAAGATATTTAATCTGTTCATCAAAGAGGTAGCTGACTGAACAGTTAATCAGGGCCGGGCGCGATGGCTCAGGCTTGTAATCCCAGCACTTTGGGAGGCCAAGGCGGGTGGATCACCTGAGATCAGGAGTTCAAGACCAGCCTGGCCAACACGGTGAAGCCCCATCTCTACTAAAAATACAAAAAATTAGCTGGGCATGATGGCAGACATCTGTAATCTGAGCTACTCAGGAGCCTGAGGCAGGAGAATCACTTGAACCCTGGAGGCGGAGGTTGCAGTGAGCTGAGAACATGCCACTGCGCTCTAGCCTGAGCAAAAAGACAAGACTCCATCTCAAAAAAACAAACAAAAAAAACCTGTTAATCACATAAGCCTTTCCTTGTGTCTTCAAGACGTGAAAATATAGGAATCCAAAGATGGAAAATTTTAACTGAAGAAAGCTCTTGGTTTGAAATTAGGAAATTTAATCTACAAGAGTGAAAGGGCATTAGAACCACCTAGTACATTTAAAGCAGAGGACAATTAAGAGACAGTTGAGAAGTGTGCTGAAAACTCAATGATGATAATAAGAAAATTGGGAAAAAGTAACTATTGTCTATATGCCAAGTGGGAAAGAAGATGGAAATAAAGGGTATCAAAGCAAGTGGTCAGTTACTGATAATTTTTTTTCTCCCTGTACATGCCTGGGCACTGTGGGGGTGTCGTGATTGATTTATATTGACAGGAAGTTCAGAGAAGTTGAGATGGTTACAGCAGAGAATCAGATGCTGCCTTATAGTACTCTTTTTTTTTTTTTTTTTTGCTTTCGTTTAGAACAGTATGTCTCCGTTCCGGAACTCTTCCATCTGCTTACTATTATGTAATGACTACAAAGCTGTTTGGCAGGAACTACAATGCCAGAGAGTAGATGTTGGCTTAGAGTCAAACTTTTTACCTCTTAAGTCAGAGCTAGTTAGGGTAAAGGGACTTGGGCCATATAATCTGAAGATGGATATGGCACTCTTTATCTTCGCAGCTACTGCCCCAGTTTATACCACACGTGCATCTGTCTGAAACACATGAAGATCCTTCTGACTGGTCTCCTTAGAGTCCATTCTCTATAATCCATTCTCCAAATAGCAATCAGTGATCTCTTAAAAGAACAAAAAAGAAATTTGATCACATCCCTTCCTTGATTCCATGCTTCCATTGACTTCCCATTGCATTTCCAATGGAGACCCAGATCTTTACCTAGCCCTTGCCCTCCTCTCTGTTCTGTCTCCCTTGCTTCTTTCTCTCCAGCAAACTTCCTTGCTGTTCCTGAACATGCTAAGCTCACTCATGCCTAAGGACATTTTCACTTGCTATTTTCTCTCGATAGCTGCTTCTGCCATCATATCCATTTAGTGAGCACCTACTGTGTGCCAACAGCTGTGGTATTAGCATTTGGCAAATGATATTTCCTCACTGGTTGAAAATCTCTACCTGTTGAATTGGTTTCTGAAAAGCTGTGATTTCTTTCTTTCTTCCGTTCGTTTTGTAAGATTAAGATAGAAATGATTAAAAAAACATAGGTGGCCTTATGGGGCCATTTGAGTATTTGAATATCATGTATTTGAGTATTTGAGCATCATGGGGCCGTTTGACTATTTGAGTTGTTATAGTGGACAGTTTTTGACACCAACTGTTTTTACCTTTTCACTAAGGTCCTTATAACTGTTTTAGAGAGAAGAAAGAAAAGGTGAAGTTCAGTCTTTATAATAAATATGTTAATTAAATACAGTCTGGCTGGGTGCGGTGGCTCACACTTATAATCTCAGCACTTTGGGAGGCTGAGGTGGGTGGATCACCTGAGGTCAGGAGTTCGAGACCAGCCTGGCCAACATGGGGAGACCTTGTCTCTACTAAAAATACAAAACTTAGGTGGGTGTGGTGATGGGTGCCTGTAATCCCAGCTACTCGGAAGGCTGAAGCAGGAGAAATGCTTGAACCCGGGAAGCAGAGGTTGCAGTGAGCCAAGATTGCACCACTGCACTCCAGCCTGGGTGACAGAGTGAGACTCTGTCTCAAAAAAAGAAAATATTAAAAAATACAGTCTATTTTAAATTTAGGCATTTTAATGATATTGAACCCAGTTTTGTCTATATCTAAACATTTAACCAGCATACAACTCAAATTATACTCTAGTTCACATATATGTATGTTGAAATATATTATTAATTTATTAAATAGGTTTATATTGGTAACATGTACCTTAAGGATTTGTAAACACACATGCCAGACTTCCTGATCTGGGTTTTTTTGGAAATGATTTTTATGCAATAATATTCTGCAGTGTCCATTTTAATTGATTTTTTAAAAACAAACTAAGAAGATGTAAAAGCAGTTGGTTCTCTGGAAACTTGTGTGTAAATAAATGTAATTTCTTCTTTGAATGTTTAAAATGTAAGTAAGTTGTATCTTAAGAATTTTTCATTTGTTTTGGTCAAATTTAAATTCTGCTTCTTGACACTTAAACTTATAACTAGCTAATTCCTATGGCTTTTATGTTATATTTTTTAAAATTCTTTTTTTAACCCCTAGATTTCGACCTCATCAGGATGCAAACCCCGAAAAACCACGTGTTGCTGCTCTAATTGACAGGCTCATTGCTTTTAAAAATAATGATAATGGAGCTTGGGTCAGAGGAGGAGATATTATCGTTCAAAATTCAGCGTGGGTATTCTCTACCAAGTTATTATATGATGACACTGATGTATTATTTTTCAGATTTTTTTTTAAAGCCAGTAGCATGAAAGCACAGTGATGATTCTTGGAATCATATTATTATTATTAAGACAGGACAAGCTCTGAGGAAGTATGCTAGAGTTAAAAGACCACAAATGTTTGAAGTTGTCTCATTCTGGTGCTTTTATTGGAACAGAACTTATCCGGTGACATGAGAGTTTTTGATGAAATTGAACAGAAACCGGGAATTTAACTTTATATAACAAGCATGGTCTATGTCAGAGCGCTAAATAAAACTACCTGGATCTTTTCCCTTCCTCTTGAAAACTCCTTAGTTTTTCTGATGCTCTTCTATTGCCATTCAAAATAAAAGCTTTATAATTCCAACTCAGTATATCTGTTGACTTATATCTTAACATGACTTGAGGCAGTAAGTATCTCACTTTTTTTCCCATTTGTATAATTTTAGGAATGGTCTCATGCATGTTGAGCTAAGATTTAGTGTTCAACAGTCTAGAAAAATGTGTGTGTGTATTTTTTTTTCTGGCACTGAAATTAGCTTCTTGGCATTTCACATCATTTCTGAGTTTTTTCATCCAAAAAACTGATATTGTGTTGAATCTGTAGAAATGGCTTCAGAATCATATACCACAGTCTAGTTGTTTTTAAAACATAGTTATAAAAATAATAATTATAGCTAATGCTTTGATACACTGCTTACTGTTTGCCAGGCACTGTTCCTAACATTAGAAATTATTATTTTTTGAGACAGGGTCTTGCCCTGTCACCCAGGCTAGAGTGCAGTGGTGCAATCATAGCTCACTGCAGCCTCAACTTTCTATGCTCAAGCAAACCTCTCACCTTAGCCTCCCGAGTAGCTGGGACCACAGGCATGTGCCACAACGCCCTGCTAACTTTTAAATTTTTTGTGGAGACAGAGTGTCCCTGTGTTGCCCATGCTGTTCTTGACTTCCTGGGCTCAAGCGATTCTCCTGCCTCAGCCTCCCAAAGTGTTGGGATTACAGGCATGAGCCACCATACCTTGCCAACACTAGAAATTATTTAGTATGTTTAATACTCTCAAGAATCCTATGAGGAAGGTTATATTTTCATTTCAACTTATAGATGGGAAAAGTGAGAGATAGAGGTTGAGTAGGTTGCCAAAAGTCACACAGCTAATAATTGACAAAGCCCGGATTTGAACTGGGTGCCCTCACTGCAGATTCTGTGCTCCTAGTTATTGTGAAATCAAATTTTTGTGTGGTCATGTAGAGAGTAAATATTGGGACCTTTTGGATTTCATGATAATTAAATATTGAGAGAATTACCTCTTTTTACATAATATGGTAAATTAAAATGTTCTTCATTCTCTCTTCTTTTACAGATTTGCAGATAATGGAATAGGACTGACCTTTGCCAGGTTTGTAATTGCTTAAAAATACTTACTTATTTTAAAGCTTTAAAATAACCCTTGATTTTTTTTTCTGATAATACACAGGAATGTTTTATTATTTTTTTAACATAAAAAAAATTAGCAACCTCTTCCTGATGCCACTAGAGGGCCAAAAATACATTTTTTTTTCTGGATTAATTGAATTCATAGCAAAGTACTAGGTTAATATAGCTGGAATTTCACAGAAGGATAATTTCTGCTTAGAAGAAAACACTTGCGATTTAGACTAAAGTTCTTAAAAAGTAGGGGAAAAAAGAGGAAGTGAGTAAAAGTAGGGAGAAAATTAAAAAACTAATATTTGCTTTCTTAGAAGCTGCTCTAATTTAGCAAGTTTAGTTCTTTAAGAACTAAACTTTTTGTTCTGTATGTTTTTCTACAGATAATAGTCATTCTAGTTGTCATGTTAAATATGCTTGTCATTTAATTCTTATATTCAGGACAAGTTTGTTCTCCTCATTCTCAGTGTTGTTGCTTGAGACTAGAGCAATCAATTATTGCTGCTAAATTAAAGTTTGTTTATATATAATTTGTAAATCATTTATTAATTCATATGAGGGCTGGACATACCGGCTCACACCTGTAATCCCAGCAGTTTGGGAGGCCAAGACGGGAGGATCGCTCAAAGCCAGGAGTTTGAGACCAGCCTGAACAACATAGCAAGACCCTGTCTCTACCAAAAATAAAAAAATTAACCTTAACCAGGCATAGTGGCATGCCTGTAATCTTAACTACTCTGGAGGCTGAGATGGCAGTATCCTGTGAGCTCGAGTTCAAGGTTGCTGCTCCAGCCTGGCTGACAGAATGAGACCCTGTCTCTTTAAAAAAAAAAAAAAAGTATATATATATATCTTAAGAGGGATATATGTATGTATATATATTAAGCTATAAGTAGGTATAGGTATTTTTATAGTTTAAAAGCAATTTCAAGGCTGAGTGTGATGGCTCATAACTATAATCCCAGCATTTTGGGAGGCTAAAACAGGATGATCACTTGAGGCCAAGAGTTTAAGACCAGCATGGGCCACATAGCAAGACCCCATCTCCACAAAAATTTTAAAAAATTATCTGGGCATGGTGGCACGCATGTGTGGTCCCAGCTACTTGGAAGGCTGAGGTGGGAGGATTGTTTGAGCCCAGCAGGTCAAGGCTGCAGTGAACCATGTTCTTGCCATTGTACTCGAGCATTGGGTGACAGAGCAAGAACCTGTCTCAAAAAAAAAAAAAAAAAAAAAGCAGTTTCTGAAGACTTGTGAATGTGTATTAGAAAAGCTATTGACTTCTTTTAAAACTTTTAGCTTTTCAGTTATAGCATGCCTACATTTGGGAATACATTTAAATTTTCTGGAGAAATGTAGCTAATGATTGTTTGCATTTTAACAGTGATGGAAGCTTCCCAAGTGATGAAGGTTCCAGCCAAGAGGTATCTGAATCTCTCTTTGTTGGGGAGAGCAGGAATTACGGCTTTCAGGGTGGTCAGAACAAGTATGTAGGCACTGGAGGAATAGACCAGAAGCCTCGGACATTACCCAGGAACAGGTAAGCATTGCTTTAGCTGTGGAGTGTTAAATTTAAGCAATAAAGGAAAACCTAACCCTCAGGGAAGTTTCTGTGATAATCCTGGATGGATTGGTTCCTACCATGAGACTCTTTTCCTATTTTATCATTTATTACTACTACTGCTACAGCTGCTACTGCTACTACTATTATAATTATTATGTGTATTATCCTCCTGAAATTTTGGAGCATTAGTTATTAAACATTTCATAGATTTAATTATCAATTTTATAACAAAGAAACCTGTCTTGTTTCTCATTCCTTATATAAGACCTTATATAAACTGTTTTTTAATTCCTTCTTGAGCCATAGAAAGTTGCCAAACCCTAAACTATGACATTAGGTCAGTTTTTCCTCAATGTGTGTTGTTGGTTTTCAGAAATAGCTACTGGAAAAAGGAAATTACCTACTGAAAAGAGTCCTAGGAAATGAGAGTTGATTGATGCCAAAGTTAACTCAAAACCCCACCACAGCTGTCTAATTAATGGTGGTTTAGATGTTGAAGGGAATGGGGTAGGCTCTTGGCATGTTTTTTGTCATCATCATCATCATCACAGAGTCATTAAAATTGTACTTAACACGTCTTCAAAGATTTAAGGAAACTATTAACTAATAATTCATATCTCAGTTCTGAGGCACAGTTTGGACTTCTCATTTTACTTGTGAGAAAACCAGGTAGAAAAATATTCAACAGTGTTTTTAGGCCTCACTTCTGAGCCCATGTCATAATTCTTCAAGAATCAACTCCCCTAGAGGAGTGCTGTCGCAGAATGTTGGGCTAGAACAAGGCAGAGGAATGGGACATACAGACTGTAGCTTTGGGGAGTGGTGGCGCAGAGTGAGGACTCGGGGGAGAGCTGTACTATTTTCTGGAAAAAGGTCACCATGCTTGGCTTCTCACCCCTTGTGCTTGTCGTTGTGGAATATCGAGCACTGCTATGTGCTACACTCTGTGTGGAACTCGTGTTAGCCCATAGAAGCCATTGGGAAAAGAACTTCATGGATTTTTTAATTGCTAACATGTATTAAATGCTTATGATATGTCAGGCCCTGTTGTAAATATATTTATTTAATCCTCACAAAGCTCAATGAGATAGGTTCTGCCAGCATCCTGTTTTACAAATGAGTATCTTACTAAAGGTAGAGAAGGTGGAATTCAAACCCAGTTAGGTTGTCTTCAGTGCTGTGCTCTTCACAATTAGGCTCTTGCTGCTGTTTCTAAGGTGTAGATTTTTTAAAAAGCTGTATTGGTTGGCATATGGGCTGCAATGTGATGGTCGCCAAATCAATTTCACTCTGTATTTTATATTGACCTCCAGTTTTATTTCAAAATGCTTTTTGCTGTTTGGTAAGGAGGATTTTCCAAAATCAAACTTTCTCATTGATTAATGGAAACAGCTTTAATATGATCATATCTTTACAACTTGTATTAGTCCGTTTTCACACTGCTGATAAAGACATACCTGAGACTGGGCAATTTAAAATCAAAAGAAAGAGGTTTATTGGACTTGCAGTTCTACATGGCTGGGGAGGCCTCACAATCATGGCAGAAGGCAATGAGAGCAAGTCACATCTTAGCTGGATGGCAGCAGGCAAAAAGAGAGCTTGTGCTCTCTTTTTAAAACAGGGAAACTCCTGTTTTTAAAACCATCAGATCTCGTGAGACCCATTCACTGTCATGAGAACAGCACGGAGAAGACCCGCCCCCGATTCAGTCATCTCCCACTGGGTCCCTCCCACAACACGTGGGAATTATGGGAGCTACAAGATGTGATTTGGGTGGGGACACAGAGCCAGACCATATCACAACTTTTTCTACAGGGGAGAACCATGTTGAGATGTATACTTAGAAATATTAAATACATCATGATGTGAAGGTTTTCAAACTAGGCTATTTGGTTTTCTTGCTCGCATATATGCTTTTGCTGTAAAACATTGCCTAGTTGTAGAATAATTAGTTGCTATAGAGATCCTCTGCCATGCAATTAAAGAATTAATAGGAGAGGAACTTAAGGAATTCAGAATATTACCAGTTCCTATACATTAATTACAGTTATTGATTTATGATTAGTAGGCTAAGGAGTTTGTGTTTGAACAGAAAGGGGGAAAATGAATAAAACAAAATTCTCAGTCTAGCTAACCCTGTTGACATGGTAAGCCTCGAGGGCTCATGTTTTCACACTTTTAAATGTATCATTTCACCTTTGTACCATCATTTAGTGGCTTGAGAGGTGGTTCTCTGCCTAAGCACAGACTTGTCTTTTGTTCTCATGGCTGGAGATTTGGAAACGAAGACCAAAGTACCTGAGGTTCCGAATAAAAGATCTTAACTGAGTTGATTCTAGGAAGACAAAGTCACCTCTTCAGAGAGGCCTCCATTCTGTCTAAAATAGCATCTTTCTCCCCACCCAATCTATTATAATGTTGTGTCTTATGGTCTCTATAGCACTTATTTTCTGAAATGATCCTTTGTTTTTCTGTTTGTCTTTCCCACTACAGCATATGTTTCATTCAATCAGGTATCTTGTTTTGGTTCCTACTGTATCCTAGAATTTTGCTTAGTTCATACCGGATATTTAGCTGTCTTCATAAAACAAGTAAGTGAAGTGCTGCTAAGGGGACAGCCCATATGCATTAAACAAAATCTTGTATTTCCACAGGACATTCCCAATTAGAGGCTTTCAGATTTATGATGGGCCCATTCATCTCACAAGGAGCACTTTCAAAAAATATGTGCCAACTCCAGATAGGTACAGCAGTGCAATTGGCTTCCTCATGAAGAATTCCTGGCAGATAACCCCCAGGAATAATATCTCCCTCGTGAAGTTTGGTCCACATGTAAGTATGTTCTGTAGTTCTTACGTAGTGACTATGGTGAAAAAAGGAGGGATAGCACATTCCCAAAGACAAAAACGCAAAGGATTTGCACCAAGTCTGTACGAGTGGGAGGAGACATACACACAGAGTCAGCTCCTAATTCCATGCACTCTCTCCCATTGAGTTCAAGGGGAGAACAGAAGTCCCGTGTGACTCTGGGTATGTTTGACATTCAAGTCATACCTTGATAGGGAAAATGACTTCAAGTGATGATACAGAGGTTGTAGAGTTTCACAGGAACAAGAGGACATATGATTTTGGAAAATTCAGTGAAATACGCTGGTTGGGTAGCCCATTTCCACTAAGAGATTTGGATCCTTCCTGCTATTTTACTTGTCTGACGGCTATTCTTCTGGGGGACTAGAGAATAAGAGGTTGTGAATAAAGCAGAATACTGTGGCAGTGTGATACAAATTAGGTTATTTCTTTTTTCTTTTCTTTTTTTTTTCTTTGAGGCAGGGTCTCAGCCTGTCACCCAGGCTGCAGTGCACTGATGTGAATGGTGGCAAAGTCATGGCTCACTGCAGCTTCAACCTCAATTGGATGGATGGCTCAAGCCATCCTCCCACCTCAGCCCCCTAAGTAGCTGGGTATACAAGCATATGCCACCACATCTGGCTACTTAAAAAAAATTTTTTTTTTTTTTTAATAGAGAAAGGGCCTCATTAGCCTGGGCTGGTCTTTAACTCCTGGCCTCAAATGGTCCTCTCAGCTTGGCCTCCCAAAGTATTGGGAGTATAGGTGTGAGCCACTGCACCTGGCTGAAATTGGGTTATTTCTGATATAAACTGTTGGAAGGTTTTTATGAAGATTGCAGATAGACTGTAAAAATTACCATTTACAGTACAGTAGCCCACAGGAATCGTTTTCTTACCAATTTCACCAGTATTACCTGTACCCATAACTCACAGGACGATCTGATTACATGCCCCCAGGCTTTCATCATCTTGCCAGTTCCATGATGGCAATGGCACAAGACAGAGAAGTCTCAGGACATCTAGCTGCCTGTTCCCACAGGCAGCCACACCTGGGAAATAAGTCATCATTCTTTCATTCACATCCACCCACAAACTTAATAGTTGCCCAATTTAAAATAGAGCTTGATAGGTTTATCAAAGTCTATGTCTGGTTTTCTACAACAGCTTGGGCGTGGATCAGAGGCACAAGTACAAATTGGAGTGTCAGTTTGGTTGGCTGGTTCTTTTTTAGGCCATGTGACTCCTGGGGATGGGTAGGACTAGGCTGGTAGATGGCACCCACATAAATCAGCAGGATGAGTCTTGGATCCCCTGTCCAGTACGGAGACTTGCTGTTTCCTTACTGCCCACGTGGACCTCCCCGTAGTTCTCCATGTATCCTGTTTAGTGATCACTGGCATAGGCATACTGAAAAGCAGTTTGTTAGATACTGCATTTGTTGTCCTAAAGTTATAACAGCATAATACAATCCATATTGTTTAAGTCCAGCAGTTCATCCAGTCTGGAGTTTTCTATGGTGGGGATGCTCTGAAGCTTATAAAAGGAGCGGTTTGCAAAATTTGCTTTACTTAAAAGGGTGGAAAATATGCTCTAAGCTTTTCTCAGATTTAACCACGTAGGAAAAGAGAAGTGTGGAACCAAGAACTTGCCGCTACTTGTCCTAGACGTCACAGTTTTCCATTGAGTTGCTTATCATTTAGATGTTCTGTTGATTTAAAAACACACCAGGGCAAAAAGTGCATAAAAGCATTTAAGAGAGGTATCTGCCTGACTTCAATAGCATTGGTATTATATAATTTACTGCTAATAAGAAGCAGCTAAAGACTGTAAAACATGTCACCTGCAGCCCATTTTGCAGCTGTACATTATGTGTTTGATAAAGGCTTTAAGTAAACTCTACTGGATGTGAAAATTGTTGAGCTGAGTTTGGTCTGTATTGAGGAGCGAGATAGTAATACAAGCTTTTTAGCAGATTCTAGTGAGTTTATCAATAACTCAGCCATACTAAGTCAACATTTAAATTGTGTTTCTGTTTTGACCTGTACTTATCTGTTTATTTTTTTGGTGGGGGGGAGTCATATGAACAAGTAACTGAAGCATTTGGAGATAAAATGATTAACTAGCTCTGAAGATAACTTATCATAGATTTTTTATTTCATTGAGATATAATTTACATGTAGGGAAATGCACAGATCTTACATGTACAGTTTATAATTTTTAACAAATATATGTGACTGCATAGTCTCCCTTCCCACAACTCTTCTGCTTTCTCTCCCCACAAATGAGTTTTGTCTGGAGAACAGGTAATAGTTTTTAAGTGGGGAAAAGAAGAATACAAATAACGATGAAGTTTAACATTTGCCCATTAAACACCATAAGGTTTTGGGAAATTCCCCCCAACCCCAGCATGTCATTAATTGAGTAGAAAACTCAGGCTGACTTGAGTGCCATAGCTGACAACTATGAACTGTAACTCAGAACTGCTCTAACCTTAAAGCAATCACAATGGACCTGCAGTTGAGTCATTGCAGGGGATGCTGAGATAGCAGGAGCCCTCACTTTGTGATGTCTTTCTTTTTCACTGTGGTCAGGTCTCTCTGAATGTCTTTTTTGGAAAGCCTGGTCCCTGGTTTGAAGATTGTGAGATGGATGGTGATAAGAACTCCATATTCCATGACATTGATGGCTCTGTGACAGGATACAAGGATGCTTATGTGGGAAGAATGGACAACTACCTGATCCGCCATCCAAGCTGTGTAAATGTGTCTAAGTGGAATGCAGTGATCTGCAGTGGGACCTATGCACAGGTAGGCTTAGCAAATGGATAATGCTCAAGTTCCTACCAGCTCCTGCCAGCACTGCTTCTGTGAGAAGTACTCTTCAGCTTTTCAGTGTGATTGACATTTTCCAAAGTATGATCGATCTTCCTGTCCTGTCCTGTCCTTTCTTTTCTTTCTTTCGATTCATTAGAAGTCATGGACTCCTGGAATTTTTCTTAAAACTCCCCAACTCCAGATCTGTTTAAGAGGTGAAAGAGTGAGTCCCAGAGAGGAGAGCTGATTTACCCTAGGTTAAATGTGGTTGGAACGTAGTTGGGGCAAGAATCCATGTTTCTTGACTCTTAGGTTTTCTTGCCACACTACAGCTATGCCCTCTAAGAGGGATTTTTATCCTTTGCTTTTGGGGTCAGTAATCTCTACTTAATGAAAGAATCTGACTTTTGAGGCAAAATATCAATAGGTCACATGAAAAGTGAGATGTTCCCGGGGACAGAGCTGGAGATTAGGAGTGAGTGGACAAGAAAGGAATCCAAGGAAAATTTCCTAATTCTATTATGATATAATGTCTATGAAAATATGGAGGAGATGATATACATTGAGAAACACCTCTTTGAAGACATTAAGCATTAATGTGTATTAACTTGATGCCTAGTATAAGAGGATGAACTAATTTGCAACGTAGTATATATGGTTAAGAGCACAGACTCTGGAGCTAGACTGCCTGGGTTTGAATTCTGGCTTTGTTATTTTCTAAAGTATGCATTGGAAAAGTTAATTAACTACTCTATGTCGGTACACAATGGGGATAATAGTAGTTACTCTCATAGGAGGCTGTTGTGAAGATAGAGTACATGCACATATGTAAAGCATTTAGCATATGGCCTGGCACACAGTTCAGTGCCCACTGCTCTTAGTATTATTTAAGGAGAAGAGCTGTAAGTTGCAAAGGTGATTTTAATAGTGACATTTTGGTGGATGGAAGAGATTGCAGAATGGAGGTACCAGTTGCCCAGGATTTTGAAAGGAGCAGATCCTGCCCCCACCCTCTGCCCCATGCAGACAATTAAAGGGTAGGAATTTTTATTTATTTATATATTTTTGAGACGGAGTCTTGCTCTGTCGCGCAGGCTGGAGTGCAGTGGCGCAATCTTGGCTCACTGCAAGCTCCGCCTCCTGGGTTCACGCCATTCTCCTGCCTCAGCCTCCTGAGCAGCTGGACTACAGGCGCCCGCCACCATGCCCGGCTAGTTTTTTTGTATTTTTAATAGAGACAGGGTTTCACCGTGTTAGCCAGGATGGTCTCGATCTCCTGACCTCATGATCCGCCCACCTCGGCCTCCCAAAATGCTGGGATTACAGGCGTGAGCCACCGCGCCCGGCCAGGATTTAATAATAGACTGTCAGAGGAGATAAAGGAAATAGATGATCAGAACATGGAGACGAGAATTAGAGGAAGAGCAAGGGATTTTCCACATAGAATTGGGCTGTGATAGCCCTAAAGACAGGAAAGAAGCCCCTTTCTTTGATTTGCTGCTAGATGTTCTTTTCGTAGCATGGGCTCTTCCTGAGGAGGATCTGTGCTGTGCTATTTCCCCTCTACTGAGCTCCGCTCACTTTGCCGGTCAAAGGTGTGTTTTCGGGCTCCCGCTTGTCACTTCTCTGAGCCCCCTGAATTACATGTTGTTTCCACCACCTGAGCTTTCAATAATTGGAGCTTCTTGGATCAGAATTCTTCTTTGTTCTTCTGACTTTGAATTACGACAATTAAAGAAAGTGATTTTTAAATTTTAAAACTTAAAAAGTTTAGATCCTTATCTATAGACTAAACAAAGGGCTTAAGAGGAATAAAGACGGGAGAGACTTTCTGGTTTATTTTAGTGGGGGTATTAGCTTCTTTATTGCTATGGGATTTCTCATTTCCATGAGCAAAAATAAAAAATACTAAAAAAAAAGTAATACTTGCCTAAGTCCCAGAAGGGATGGAGAATTAACTACAGTAGAATAAAGAAGAAAGGAACATGGGTTATAATGTGATTTATTTTTTCCATTTATCTTATTCTTAATCAGAATTGCCTTCCCCAAATTAAGTTTACCCATCAATGCCTAGGAACTATAGACATTCTAGAACTGAAACAAAACTAGAAAATAAAAACTAAGGCCGGGCGTGGTGGCTCACGCCTGTAATCCCAGCACTTTGGGAGGTTGAGGCACGTGGATCACCTGCGGTCTGGAGTTTGAGCCCAGCCTGGCCAACATGGTGAAACTTCATCTCTACTAAATAGAAAAAATTAGCCAGGCGTGGTGGTGGGCACGTGTAATCCCAGCTACTCGAGGGGACTGAGGCAGGAGAATCGCTTGAACCCGGGGGCAGAGGTTGCAGTGAGCTGAGATCATGCCATTGCACTCCAGCCTGGGCAACAAGAGCGAAACTCTGTCTCAAAAATAATAATAATAATAAATAAATAATAAGCTTTTAGCCTTTTTGTAGCTACAGTTTTGGCTAAAGTTCTTGCCAGCCATGAGTATTCATGCATGTGTGCATATATCTATCTGTCTGTCTTAAAGTGGCAGGTACACACTAATGAAAACCATATTTTTTAAGTGATCATAAATGTTTCTATAAATATGTGGTTATGGTAGCTCTTTTATAAATTACCATTGCAACTACCAATGTGACATATTTTTCATTTATTCAACATTCACTCAGTAAAGCATTCAGTCCTTTGAATATCTAATGTATTTGAGAATATTAACCTGAACTATATTACAAATCAGAGTAGTAATTCTGTTTATAGATGAAGAAAGAAATAAGTCGTCTAATACTCCTCAGGGGGCACTGGGAATCGTAGGACTATGGACCAGAAATTTACTCCTGAGAATTTGAAATTTGGGCCAGAAGCCCAGTTCTGCAGCCATTTGTTGTTACTTAGAAATGATGTAGTATGCCAAAAATGGGAGCAATTGGATCTCAAGATAGAATGATCATTATTTAACTATTTGTAAATATTTTTTAGTGGAATATGTGCTTTTTTTTTTTCCTTTTTTTTTGAGATGGAGTTTTGTTTTTGTTACCCAGGCTGGAGTGCAATAGTGTTATCTTGGCTCACTGCAACCTCCACCTCCCAGGTTCAAGCAATTCTCCTGCCTCAGCCTCCCAAGTAGCTGGGATTACAGGCACCCGCCACCACACCTGGCTAATTTTTGTATTTTTAATAGAGACGGGGTTTCACCATATTGGTCAGGCTGGTGTCGAACTCCTGACCGCCAGGGATCTGCCTGCCTCGGCCTCCCAAAGTGCTGGGATTACAGGCATGAGCCACTGTGCCTGGCCGAATATGTGCTTTTTAATGACCTGAGGGATAAAGGTACTCAGGGAGAAAGATGGTGATATAGGGAGAGTTAAGGTTACTAAGGCAGGGGACAGATATGCAGTGTATGTACAGCCTCCTATATATATATACACACACACATACACATATATAAATGTACATGTAAATATACATATACATAAATATATATAAATATATGTTAAACATAAGTATGTTTAAATTAATATATATTATATATTGAGTATATATTTAAATGAAGACAATCAATAGTCTTAAAAATGTTTCCTGTCTATTTTAAATCTTTAAGCGGTGTCAGTAGAGTATTAAATAATTGAAGTAGTTAAAAAGGACATAAAATTGAGGAGTCAGTATGGATAGGATTATAGAAATGACAGGGAAAAATACAGAAGTATTGTAAATTAAATGTCAATATTCTGCTGCTGCTTTAATATTCTGGAGAATTTGGTTACAGATACTGATTTGTTTTAGGAGATTTGTTCTAAGAATTTTCCTTTGTAGGATACATTTGGGGATGGCTTTGTTTTGGCATGGCAAGTAGCTCTAATGCCACTGGAATACATTCAGGACTTTCAAATTTGTCTCAGTTTAATGTTTTTCAGTTGTTGCACAGTACTTTATAACTTTTTTTTTTTTTTGAATGGGTGAAAAATGGCTTTGTGGGCTGACGTAGGTCATGGAAAATTGAAAGCCAAAGCTCTAAGATATATAAGTTTTTCATCTCTTGGTTTAGAAGAAAGTCTCTTAGATTTGAGTAGAGGATATCAGTTTTCACATTAGTTTACTAATTTTTTTTTTGTATGTGTGTTCTTTAGACTGAGAGATTTCTTTGACAAGCTGTATAAGCCACAGAAGTTTTATATTCTGATGAATAAGCTGGCCTGTAGTGGTGGAAGCGATGATGAAGATCTTGGCTAGCAGAGCACATGGTCTGTTTTTACCATTTCTAGTTTAAGTAGGCTGCACTATAAGTGGCTGAGGATGTAGTTGGCTGCTGCTCACTTAGTCTGGCACAGATGACAGAATCTCCCTTTTCAAAGTTGAGACATTTGACTTTGTGCTGAAAATGGCTTTTTAGCTGTTTAAATTTTCATTCTCTTCCCTTTACTTCTTGATTATTTTTTCAAGGTCTATGTACAGACATGGAGCACTCAGAATCTTTCTATGACCATTACACGAGATGAGTATCCGTCCAACCCTATGGTGCTCCGAGGTATTAATCAGAAGGCTGCCTTTCCACAGTACCAGCCTGTCGTCATGCTGGAGAAGGGATATACCATCCACTGGAATGGGCCGGCACCACGGACTACATTTCTATACCTCGTCAACTTCAACAAGTATGTTTCTGTTACTGTTATTTCAAATAGTTGAGCAAGTAGTAATTTAGTGGAGAAAAAGAATAACTTATGTCTCCTTTGCAGCAAGCAAAGAAAGCCAGTTTTACATACTTTGCTTCTCTTGTGGGGAGGCTGTATATTTTGTGTTGATGGAATTAAAGAGATTATACAAATTGAATCCTGTCATTTCAAAAGCATTTTTTTTTTCTCTGTGGTCAAGTTATTATGCACATAAAGCCATTCAACGATAGGTTTTAATACTGCTGAATGCTTTAATTCCCTCTAGCTGGGATGGGAAGTAGTTTTCTATGCTGTTCCAGTGGAGCATTTGCTTACCTGAAAAATTAAAAGATTTTTGAGGCTGAGTTTAGACTTGGCAGAAGAAAGTAGTGGGATGGATTAGTAATGCCTGCTAGGGGCAAGAAGTGAAAGAGTTGGGACATGAAGGCCAGGTATTTGCTAGCCCTGCCTGAAAGCACTATTTTATCCCTTCTTGATTTCTCAGTTGTCTGTTCTAATCACAGGCAATCCAAGGGGCTATTTTTATAATTGATTTATTCAAGTGTTTATTGTGTGTAAGTTGACATAAAGGTGAATGAGAGAAGTACTTGCCTTCTAGGAGTTCAGAGTAGACAGGTAGAAAAAACTCAAGTAAATAGATAAACCAAAGCTATTTTTTAGTGGACAAATGATAGAGCAACTATTAAATAATTCTGCCTAAGGGAGTTGAGCCAGGCTGCAGTGAGGAATGATTCTGATGAAGCAATCTGTCTTGTTATATTAATAAAAGCACAGTGTTGGGAAAGGGCCAGTTCTCCTGGGGGAAATGATGGAGTCAGTGTGATGGGGACATAGAGTGTATCAGGGGAAATGACAGAAGGTGAAACAAGGAAGGTGGGATGGGACTATTTAGAAAGGGAGGGGTAAACCACATGTATCTTATCAATCTAGATACATGTGGCTATTAACCCATGCGACTCCATGAAACTGCTGAGATATGTATCTGAAAAATTGAAATGGCTTGTTCACCTGAGTCGTCATCAAGCCCTGACTTGTCAGAACACTCTTAAAACATCCAGTTGAAATGAACATAGAAGGACTAGAGCATATAGGAATTCAGCTTTAAGAAAGTCACTTCCAAGGATGATGAACATCGTGGCAGATGCCCTTGTTCTGAGATTGTTAGGGCTCTGGCATGTGCTCTGAGCTGAACCGTTACCATTACTGTTACTGTTTTCCTGTAATCCTTGCTGCGGCCCTCTGTGCCCCACTCACACAGTCAACCAAGCCCCAAGGCCAGTACTCATTCCTGTCTCTTCCTTTTCCCTCATCACTCCATCTTATCCGTAACTGCACCCTGTTGGTTCCAGCTCCTAAAGTCATCTAAATCTGTCCACTTCTTTCTACCCACAGTGTTTGTGGCTAAGTCAAGCCCTCACCATCTCTTGCCTGGCTCCGTGGAGCAGTCCTCACTTCAGTCTCCCCACCTCCAATCCTTAGTCCACATTGTGGCCAGAGTGAGATTTCTGAAAGCCCAATCTGATATCATCAGTGAGTTGCAGAGAAGTCAATGATAGAAACAAACAATTGTCAGAGAGGATGGAGAAATGTCAAAGGGTGATCAGTACTCTATAAGTTATATTGGGCAGAATTATGAATTGGAGGTGAGGTATGACAATAAAATGATATGCAGTGTTCTGTAAAGTACCGTGCATACCTTTCCATCAGATACTGAGCAAGTAAAGACATTTTAAAGTGAAAAAAAAATGCTGAGCCTAGAAGTTTCAAAAATCCACATGGGCATGAAATTCAGTCATACTTGTTTAATTAGCTGAAAGTTTATAAAAATTACATGATGGTCAGAGGCAAAAGGAAGAGATGGACAATTTTTTACCCCTCAATTTAAGATAATTATAGGGAAGTCACAGATTTTGTCATAATGCCGTTTCTGAAAATAACACTTTTAGAAGTTATAAAAGCAGTACTTATTCATTAAACAAAATAAGGAAAATATAGAAAAACATAAAGAAAATGGAAATAATCTATAGTTCTCCTAACCAAAGGGAGGCATTGTAAACATATATAGTATATTCCCCTCTTTCTAACCTCAAGTTGCTTTGTGTCTATGGATGTGCCATAATTTTTTTAACTACTCCCCTTACCCCATGAACATTTAGGTTGTTTCTCCTGCCCGCCCCCCTGTATTTTGCTATTATAGACAATAATTCATAGAGCATCTTTTCTATCTTTTGTCTGCATTTTCTAATTATTCTTTAGTGGGATTATTTTTTTCACTTGAAAACCTAGGTGAACAATATATATATATATATTTTTTTTTTTCCTTGAGACATCTTGCTCTGTTGCCCAGGCTAGAATGCGGTGGTGCAATCTTGGCTCACTGCAACCTCCGCCTCCTGGGTTAAGTTGACCCTCCTACCTAAGCCTCCCAGGTAGCTGGGACTACAGGCATATGCCACCACACCCAGCTAATTTTTGTACCTTTTATACAGATGTGGTTTTGCCATGTTGCCCGGGCTGGTCTTGAACTCATGCACTCAAGTAATCCAACTACCTCAGCCTCCCAAAGTGCTAGGATTATAGGCATGAGCCACTCCGCCTGGCTATGTGAAGAATTTTAAGGCCTTCTTACATATTATTTAAACATTTTTTAGAATGACAAAAAAGTTTGGGAAATAGTGATGATGATTGAACAACACTGAGAATGTACTTATTGCCACTGAACCATATGGCTAAAAATTATTAAAATGGTAAATTTTATCCTAGGTATATTTACTATAATAAAAAGGTCAAAAAAGAGAGAAAATGATAAAAAGTGGAAATGTTTTTAATTTTTAAAAAGGATTAATTTTATATTTAAGGACACTAAGAAAATCCTAGGGCCATTTAGTGATATGCATCGAAAGCTTTAAAAAGGCATATACCTTTACATACAGCAATTTTCCCACTAGGAACTCATCCTAATACATTTATAAAAGGTAAAATTATAAACAAAAAAATTCTTTAGAATGCTTCTGCCAGTGTACAGTTCCACTCTCCAGATATTAGTGCTTCCTTGTACACCTATACCCAACCATCTCACTTAATTTTCTTATCTTTTTAGAGTGTCTAAGTCTGTTTTATCCAACTTTTTAATGTTCTTTGAAATCCTGTTAAAACTAAGAATTTTTAGGGCTGGACACGGTGGCTCACGCCTGTAATCCCAGCACTCTGGGAGGCTGAGGTGGGTGGATCACTTGAGGTCAGGAGTTCGAGACCAGCCTGGCCAACATGGTGAAACCCTGTCTCTACTAAAAGTACAAAAATTAGCCGTGCATGGTGTTGTGCCCCTGTAATCCCAGCTACTTGAGAGGCTGAGGCAGGAAAATTGCTTGAACCTGGGAGGTGGAGGTCACAGTGAGCTGAGATCGCGCCACTGCACTCCAGCCTGAGTGAAAGAGCAAGACTCCATCTCAAAAACAACAACAACAACAAAAAACAAAAACAAAAAAAATTTTAAAGGCTCATATTTTTGCTGTATATCTATTGATATGAGAAATTTGAGCAACAGATGAAGGTGGGTGATTTGTTAGTATGCCATGGTTCAGAACTTCCACTGTCAGTGGCCCAACACACAGAAGAAATTTAAGGAGGAGAAAACTATGGGCAGGAAGTGGAAGAAGTGGCACATGAAGGACAGTTATCTGCATACGCTATAGTACTTAACAGGTAATGGCTGAAGTGTAAACTAATTTTTTTATGTTTCTCCTTTAAAGGAATGACTGGATTCGAGTTGGCCTTTGCTATCCATCAAACACAAGTTTTCAAGTTACCTTTGGCTATTTGCAGCGGCAGAATGGCTCATTATCCAAAATCGAAGAATATGAGCCTGTGCATTCACTGGAAGAACTGCAAAGAAAGCAATCTGAGAGGAAATTCTATTTTGACTCCAGCACGGGGTAATTCAGTGAAACCAGGGAATGAGAATTATTACTATTTTTCTTTAATGGTGAAATTGCTAGTTCTTCAGCATCGCGGCTGTTTAGTGAAGCAGCTGATGTGGGTAATTCTCTGCACATCTCTATTAGAGGTTTAGAGGGGAACTAGAATGGCTCATAATTATACTTGGCAGTAGGGATCGAGTGAAGATGTTTGCTGTATACGTATTGAGGCAATTTAGAGAAAGAAATTATCCCTTGTCAATGAAGAATCAGTAGGCCCAGTTGGAAATTACAATAATTTTTTCCCATAATAATGTTCTTCATGTGATTATTTACATGTGATATAGTTCATATTTCAGTGAAAGCTCATTTTTCTCTTCCTGACTTAGGCTATCTTTCAAGTTGACCTTGAGTTTTTGAAAATCACTGTGTAACTGTGGAATATTTGCTTTCAACTTTCTCTAGGCTGCATCTTTCCACTTTTTAATTCCAATCCTGTTCTTCTGGGGTCCTGTTGGTTTTGACTGCTTTTACCCAGTTACAGTCTCTCAGCCTGTGGGCTATGGTAGGCTCCATCTCCTGTACTCTTCCAGCAGGTAGCATGTTCCTTCAGCCTCTCTCCTCACGCAGACATTCCTCCTATATGCCATTGTCTATGCACTATAAAGATACCAATGGAAAGAAGATGCATTTCTTCTGCAAACTCACCGTCCATTGAGGAATGTGGGCATGTAAATCAACTCATTAGAGAAGGAAAGTTTGAATGCTCTCGGTTCTATATTCAATGTGGCTTTTGGATTGCCTCAGAAGTTCAGCCTAGAGTAACCAGTGACATTCTGAGAGGGTGATCCTGGAGCTAATTCTTGAGAAACACTTAGGAGGAGATGGAAAAAGAAGTGGGTGAGATGTCTTACACAGAAGAGACAGTGTGCACAAATGCATGGGGGCATGGTAGAACATGGCATTGCATGTTTGGGGAAAGGCAAGAAGTTCAGAGTGGGGAGAAGGGTGGCGAGATTGACTTGGGGAATGAAGTCGGGGCTCAGTTGTTAAGTGCCTGGTTAGCCTTTAAATAAGATGCAACTCATTTGCCCTCCCAGTCCCCCACCAGCCAGTGTTATCAGCTTAAAAGTTTTATTGTCATAATTGTCTCCAATTTTTAATTTTTCTTTCTTTCTTTTTTTTTTTAAGAGACGGTGTATCCCTATGTTGCCCAGGCTGGAGTGCAGTTCATAGGCATAGTTGTGGTACACTACAGCCTTGATCTCCTGGGCTCAAGTGATACTCCCACCTCAGCCTCACAAGTAGCTGCTGCCACCACACCCAGCATTGATTTTCAATTTTTGATTAGACTTAAACAACTACCTGGACTTTCATTCTGTAGATGATAGAACTTCCAGATTCCCATTTGATTTTCCACAAGAATAAAAAGAATATCCACATTTGGAAGGATAGTCTGGTGACAAGTTAATGATTAAAAGTGTAAAAAGATGGAAAATGCTTTCTGATCTGGGTATTTCAAGAATCCTGAGGTCCTAATTCTTTTTATTAGATTGGTGCAAAAGTAATTGCGAATTGCGGGTTTTGCCTTTTTTTTTTTTTTTAATGCTCTCAGTCCTAGAGATACTCAGTGTGCCATTTGAGCTGATTTATACCTCATAATCTCAACTTTGTACTGTTTATTGACCTCATTAAAGTGTGAATTCTTCATTTCTAGTAATCAATCACACTCGATCAAGTTTTTTTAGAATCTTGACTTCCTTTGGTTTGGAAGGACTGGGTTTGCTGATAGAGATTGAACTGCTACCTGGAAGTTAGACTTTTTCATTCATCTTGGCAGTGGGAAGATAATTCAGAATGGGTGGGATGGACTGTTCATTTTGCCTGGTTTTGGCCCTAATATAGACCGAAGGAACCCAGGTCCATCTGCTCTTCGTAAATATCACAGGAATTGATTTGAGACTTTATCTTGGCCTTAGCCAAAGAAGTCACAGTTCCTGTTTTTATTATTTCAGTTTTATGCCTTAACCAAAAAGATTTATGAATGAGAACAACAAAAAGAATGAACCACACTAATTTACCAAATCCTAAACTCAACACATTATGTATAAAGTGTTCCAAGGAATTTTTGAGCCAAACCAAATTTCATCCCCCCAAATTACCTATCGAACTAATTCAAACCAGAAATCAGCTTTGATATGTTCCACAACAATGGAAGCAGGGTATGAAATATTTCCTAAAGTGTTACTGCATTTGACTTAGGACCCTTGAAGGATAGAAAGAAAACAGAAATAACTATTCATTTTGTAATTTACGTTTTAAGGAAAAGTTACTAATTGGAGGAATATCCCTTTTGGCCATGAGCTGATTTGAGGAATTTTGTAAGTTTTTGAGAATAAGTCTAACTACATGGATTGGTTTCTGTTTTGTGCAGGTTACTGTTTTTGTATCTCAAAGCCAAAAGCCACAGGCATGGCCACAGTTACTGTTCATCTCAGGGATGTGAAAGAGTCAAGATCCAGGCAGCCACAGACTCAAAGGACATCAGTAACTGCATGGCCAAAGCATACCCACAGTACTACAGAAAGCCGTCAGTGGTCAAGCGGATGCCGGCCATGCTCACTGGACTCTGTCAAGGCTGTGGCACTCGGCAGGTAAACAAGGACGAAAAGTGGTCTGTGGCCAAGGAGAAAAAGTCAGAGGGTTTCTTTGCAATAGGAGCACTTTTCTTTGAAACATCTATATTGCCCATTTATGGACATTGCATGGCATCTCCTGAATTTTGGCCCATGCTAAAATGTGAATCGCGTAAGAAGCAAACTAGTTCAAATTTATGACAGAGATACTTGCCCCTGTGATACGTCAGTTTACCCTGAACAACTGCAGATTTTCCACAGTTTAAAATTAGAGGTTGCTATGTTGGTCCTCATTTTTTTTCTTTCTCAGATGTTTGATTCTGTTGCAATATGACTGTTGGATTTACATGCCAGTGATGTAAAAAAGATACTTTGTTTTGTTGGCACAGTGTGAAATTTCTTTTCAAAAATACAGCTAATATGAAAATTGTTTCCTTTTTATAAGGTGGAAATCCGCTCTTATTTTTGAAGCATATGCTATTATATCTATCTGTAATTAAAGTACAGACTATCACATCACTTTATCATTTTTATTTTAAAAAAAAGTACAGACTGACTTTGGTTCAAAATGAAAATGCTTCTTCTAACATTCTTGATTAGATGGCCGCCTACTGGATCTCAAGAAAGCACTGCAATGAAAGTGAACCCAAAATACCAACTAAAATTGGGCATACAGAAGGGGTTCCAAAGGAAATCAGATAGTTCCAAGTGAAAAAACAAAGGATGGAGCTGCCCTGATTTATGTTTCACACAAACAAATATGGGCTAAGGGAAATGGTTCTCAAAGTGTGACCCCCAGACCAGCAGCATCAGGATCCCCTGGAAACTTGTGGAAAATGGGAATTCTTGGGCCCAACCCTCATCCTACTGAGTCAGCAACTGTGGGGCTGCAGCCTGGCAATCTATTTTAACCAGCCCTGCAGCTGATTCTGATACATGTTCACATTTGAGTTCCACTGATAATTTTTTTTAAAAAGCAATAATTACCACAAATATGCATACTGCCTATTAATATGGAGAAAACTAAATCTTTCTTTTCATTTCTTACTGTTCTAAGTGATTTAAGAAAACAAAATTACTTCCACTAATAAGTTCCATATTTCTCTCTTTTTTTTTTTTCATTATTTATATCCATTCATGGCAGTAAGACCAGGAAGAAAGAGGTGGATTTATGTTTCCCACTAGAATGTATAAGTCTTTTTTTGTTTTGTTTTGGTTTTTGTTGTTGTTGTTGAGATGGAGTCTCTCTCTGTTGCCCAGGCTGGAGTGCAGTGGCATGATCTCGACTCACTGCAACTTTGCCTCCCGGGTTCAAGGGATTCTCCTCCCTCAGCCTCCTGAGTAGCTGGGACTACAAGTGCATGTGACCACACCTGGCTAATTTTTGTATTTTTACTAGAGATGGGATTTTGCCATATCGCCCAGGCCAGTCTCTAACTCCTGACCTCAAGTGATCTGTCAGTCTCAGCTTCCCAAAGTACTGGGATTACAGGTGTAAGCCTCTGCACTGGCCAATTTTTTTTTTTTTTTAATGGCAACTCTACTATCACAGTCTTAGTCTCTCATATTTCTGAGCCACCTCTATTCTCTCATACAAGTAAAATCAAAAATAAACCAACCAGAGAAACCAACAACAACAAAAACAACCCTGTATATGAAAGTTATATGATTCCTTGCCAGGCTGATATAATAATCTGACTGTTAAAGTGACATTTTGAGATAGTCTTTGTGGGGAAGTAAATTTTCCAGCCTAATTCTCAAGCTAGATTTGTTAAGACTCTTCAATACTGAAGAGACTTTGTATAATCTATAATAAACATTATAACTTATAAAAATAATTTAATTAACATTGGAAATATTCTAGGCCTATGTTGTTAAATGATTCCATGCACTCATGCTTAGCATTCTTTATCTTTTGTGCATGAAGCATTGATCAGAATTCATTTTTTAAAAATGTATTGATTACTGACTTTGTGCAGTTGCAAAGTAGTTGAAGTCGCTGGGAACATCACTTTTACTTGAAAATTTGTGGGTAATTTTTTTTTTCTTAAATATAGAGGCGGGGTCTCACTATGTTGCCTAGGCTGGTCTCAAAGTCCTGGGCTCAAGCGATCCTCCCACTTTGGCCTCCCAGATTGTTGGGATTACAGATGTGAACCACCATGCCCGGCCTAATTTTTGTTCTGACTGTCAAAACCAAACACATGTATATTAGGAGTAAATAGGAAAATTCACAGGAATTTTTGACCCCAAACTTGGAGACTTCAAAGAACTACCCAGCTTCCGACTTGGGATCATTTTGACTGTTTATTTTTTGTTTTTTGTTTTTTTTGAGATGGAGTCTCACTCTGTCGCCCAGGCTAGAGAGCAGTGGTACGATCTCAGCTCACTGCAACCTTCATCTCCCAGGCTCAAGCAATTCTCCTGCCTCAGCCTCCCAAGTAGCTGGAACTACAGATGTGTACCACCTGCCTGGCTGATTTTTGTATTTTTAATAGAGACTGGAGTTCGCCATGTTGACCAGGCTGGTCTTGAACTCCGGACCTAAGGTGATCCACCCATCTCAGCCCCCCAAAGCGCTGAGATTACAGGCATGAACTACCATGCCCGGCTGATTGTTTATTCTTGCAGGGACGTTTTTAACATTGGTTTATATGGACAGTGTACCTCTAAGTGTTAAATTGTGTGAGAGTTAAGTGTTTTTGAATGAGAAGAGAGCCCTTAGGGAGGAGACAGGTTTTGGAGACTGGGAGTAATTTGGAGGAGTACAGGGAAAAGGGAAGGGCATTCCTGGGAAGGGAACAGCATCAACAAAGGCAGAGTGGCAAGGAAGAGGGTGGAGTGCTCGTGGGAAAGTGAGGCCCTGCCTGAGTGTAACAGCACAGGGAAAAATAGGGGCCTGTCTATAAGGCACAACTCTGTTTATGGAATGCCTTGCAGGTCACAAAGAGGAGTTGAGACCTGCGCATGTTCAAAGTTAGTAAACGTTTCTTAACAGGGTAGTCCTTGTTATCTACACTTCTTTCCTCGTTCCTAGAGTGACTGAGGGACCATGGTCTGAAAAAAACTCTAAAAAATATTTGTGCCTGTTTTTCCATAAAATGTTTACAAAGATTTAAATATAAATATAAAGCACATTTATTTAATCAGTTATGGAACTGAAGTGAACAACAAGAATAATATTTATTTGAAACTGGGATTGCTCCAGAAAATGAGGAACAAATATATACTTACTGTGTTAAGAATATCAAGATGGAATTCTAGGTCATGAAATAAGTACAAAAAGTTCAGAATAAGAAATACAACCACTGGCTTTAATTATAATTAACTTTATATTGAGGGAACCTTTTGGAGGAAGGTAAGAGTTGCCATAAATATGGAACTTCTTCTCTGTCTAGGTGGTGTTTACTAGTGATCCTCATAAAAGTTACCTCCCTGTGCAATTCCAGTCACCTGATAAAGCAGAAACCCAGCGTGGAGACCCGTCTGTTATTTCTGTAAGTACCATCTGGTGTTGTCTTAGTCTGTTGTAGGTGGTATAACAAAATGCCATAAACTAGGTAGCTTATAAACAACAGAAATTGGCTGGGTGCGGTGGCTCACACCTGTGATCCCAGCACTTTGGGAGGCCAAGGTGGGCAGATCATAAGGTTAGATCGAGACCGTCCTGGCTAACATGGTGAAACCCTGTCTCTACTAAAAATACAAAAAATTAGCCAGGCGTAGAGGCGGGTGGGTGCCTGTAGTCCCAGCTACTCGGGAGGCTGAGGCAGGAGAATGGCCTGAACCCAGGAGGCAGAGACTGCAGTGAGCCGAGATCGCGCCACTGCACTCCAGCCTGTGCAACAGAGTGAGACTCTGTCTCCAAAATAAATAAATAAATAAAAATAAACAACAGAAATTTATTTCTCACAGTTCTGGAGGCTGGAAAGTCCAACGGCAAGGCACCAGCAAATTGAGTGTCTGGTGAGCCTGGTTCATAGATGGCGCCTTCTCACTGCGTCCTCACAGGGTAGAACGGTCCAGGGGTCTCTCTCAGGCTTCTTTTATAACAGCACTGATCCCATTCATGGGGGTTACACTGTTGTGTCCTGATCACTTCCCAAAGATTCTACCTGCTAATACTGTTACCTTGGAGATTAGGATTTCAACATAGAAATATTTGGCAGGACACAGACATTCAGACCAAAGCAGATGTGTACACCGTCACAGCTTCTTGCTTTTATCTTCTATCTTGGTGACATGAATTACTTCTGGCTATAGTCACTGGTTTGTCATCACATTTTCTATTGTTGGTAGCAAGCAATACAATAGAGGTATAAATACCTCCTAAACATTTGTGTTTTTAAATACATTTAAGAAATGTTTTTTTCCTGAGTAGATTGTGTTTATTCATTAACCTTATTCTTTGAAACTTAAAATAAGCTTCAAGATTGTTTAAGATATGGGAAATTAAAGTTTTAACATCTCTTCGGCCTTTTATTTTAAGGTTGCCTCTTCTCTATTTTTTCAGTTGAGGAAAATAAAGATGCAAAGTGTTAGTTGTCTTTTCTAAGTGGCTTGATGGAAGTATAGACATGAGTTGCAGTGTCAACATTAGCGTTTGCGCATAGAGCAAGGTTAGCCACTGAGAACCAGGTCTCAGCATGTGGCCTGTCCAAAATCAGGTTGACCTAGGTGCCACCATACAAAGAACTCTTTGGGTGACAGGTATCCAGCCTTTCAAGTAATACTCAGCCAAGGCCTGTGCCATCTCATGTGGTCTTTTTAGGGGCTTGGTTTTTTTAGTGGTGGGCAACATAATCACAAATCCATATATATGTGGAGAAAATTAAATTTTACTTTTTTTCTTAATTTTTTTATTGTCATAAAGTACACATAAACTTTACTATCTTAACCATTCTCAAGTGGGCAGTTCAGTGGCATGAAGTCCATTCATATTGTTGTACAACCATCACTACCATCCAGCTCCGGAACTTAAGTTCTACTTCACAACTCTGAATTAAGACTATCCCTATGTAACTGTAGCTCAAAGATTCTTGGTTTTTGTTGTTGTTGTTGTTGTCGTTTGTTTGTTTGTTTGTTTGTTTTTGAGACAGGGTCTCCCTCTTCACCCAGGCCAGAGGGCAGTGGCGCAATCTCGGCTCACTGCACCCTCCACCTCCCAGGCTAAATTGATCCTCCCACGTAGCTGGGACTAAAGGCACATGCTTTAGTCCCACTTGGTTAATTTTTAAAATATTTTTTATAGAGATGGAGTCCCACTGTGTTGCTCAGGCTAGTCTTGAACTCCTGGGCTCAAGTGATCTTCCTGCCTTGGCCTTCCAAAGTGCTGGGATTACAGGTGTGAGCCACCACACCAGGTTAAAGATTCTTCAAGTCTGTGTTTATGCTTGTTCCCCTCCTTTAGCAGTCCTGCATTTTGTAATACACCCGTGATGTAATTTTATTGGCATGAAAATTGCTAGTTCAGCATCTGAATGCAGTCAGCTGCATGAGGAACCTGATCCCAGCCTGTTAGCATGGTAACTGGTGGGAGTTGCATGAGGGAAGCAGGTGGGTGCTGAGTCTCACTGTTCTAGTAGTTTACTAGGTGAGAGAGAGAGAGAGAGAGGAGAGAGAGAGAGAGAGAGGAGAGAGAGAGAGAGAGAGAGAGAGAGCGTTTTGCCAAAATAAAAATAAAAATAAAAATAAAAAAATCTCAGGCAGGCTATGCCCCAGAGTCTGAAAACATTGTTTGACTCCGTTGTTACACACTGGGTGCCTGGGACTCTAGAAAAGTCATATTTATCCCCAATACTTTTTACATTCATTATCTGAAAACTCTTCCCTAAGATCTGGGATTGCATTAGGGTTTTTTGGTTGTTTTTTTTTTTTTTCTTTTTTTTTTTAAGACAGAGTCTCGCTCTGTCATCCAAGCTGAAGTGCAGTGGCTTGATCTTGGCTCACTGCAACCTCTGCCTTCCAAGTTCAAGAGATTCTCCAGCCTCAGCCTCCCGAGTAACTGGGATTACAGGTGCTAGGCACCATGCCCAGCTAATTTTTTTATTTTTAGTAGAGATGGGGTTTCACCATGTTGGCCAGGGGGCTGGTCTTGAACTCCTGACCTCAGGTGATCCACCCTCCTCGGCCTCCCAGAGTGTTGGGATTACAGGCATGAGCCACTGCACCCAGCTGGTTTGGGGTTTTTTTTTTAAGACAGTGTCTTGCTATGTTGCCCAGGTTGACCTTGAACTCCTAGACTCAGGTGACCCTTCTACCTCAGCCTTCCAAGTAGTTGAGATCACAAGCATGGGCCACAGTACCTTGCTTTGCTTTAGTTTTCATGGAAAGTATTGTGGGTTTTTTAAGCAACAGGCTTTGGGGATACTTTTCATGGGGGCAGTCTGAGTATGTTGAGGACTGTTAGGTATTTTTTTTCTTAAATGCACCTCAATTTTAAGTAGTGAGATTTAAAAACATAAGGAAATCATGTCTAGTCTTTCCACTTATAAAATTTACTTCAAACGCTTCCAGAACTATTTTCACTGGATTGGTGCAATTAGCTAAAGGGCTTTTTTTTTTTTTTTTTTCCCCCTGAGACAGAGTCTCACTCTGTCACCCAGGCTGGAATGCAGTGGCACCATCTCCGCTCACTGCAGCCTCCACCTCCTGGGTTCAAACGATTCTCCTGCCTCAGCCTCCCAAGTAGCTGGGATCACAGGCATGCACCACCACTCCCGGTGTATCTCTAAGTAGAGATGGAGTTTCACCTTGTTGGTCAGGATGGTCTTGAACTCCTAACCTCAGGTGATTCACCCACCTCAACCTCCCAAAGTGCTGGGATTGGATTACAGGCGTAAGCCACCACACCTGGCCTTAAAGTGCCATTTTGAATACCAGTGAGATCAAAAGTGATTAGAAGTAAAATTTAAATATTATAATTTCCCCAGGCATGGACAGGTGTAGTGGTAAGAACATTTCTCCTTTGTTAGCCTTTAGCATACTTTATAATTTTACACCTTATAAACAGGAACAGTGCCTATTGGGTTTAATTAGTGCTTAGTTGTTTTGTTTTGCTCCTTCATTTTTGGCTGAGAAATTAATGATATTTGGAAATATCTGGAGTTCCTTTTTCTTGAAAAGGTCACAAACCACTGATTTAAAGAGGATGACTTTGAAAATTTAGCTCACAATAGTTGTGAAATAAATGTAGTAGTACTTTGTAGCTTAAATTCCGGTAAAATTATCGCTTTGTCATTTTGATCTCAGAGGAGAGCTATTATTTGTAGCAAACTACAAATATAAACTAACGTGGAATTCTGTGGATCAAGGCATGATACATATTTATATGTGTGTGTGTGTATTTTTTTCTGAACCAATATGACAATAAGCCATCTACGCTGAAGTACAGAGGCAGCCACCTATCATTGACTTATAAAGCTTTGACCCCAGTGAGAGTGTGTGTAAGAAGGAATACCTTGAACACTTCAGAGTGAAGTCACCCAGCTTAGCTGAGTGGGGGCCACCATGCCTTGCTCAAAGCAGCTTCTCCAGTCAGCAAACATCAGTCAAGGCAGAATCTATAGGCAGTGCCTAGGAACACAGGCGCAATTTCAGATGGTGAGGAAAAAGCAAGTGAAGCACACAATTTGAATCTTGGAAATATACTTTGAATCATGGGTTTAGAAGACACAGGGAAAGGGCCGGAAAAATGAGTCATCCTGCAGATGTTCTCAAAATGATGATGACAGCAGAAGATGTTTTTGCATTCTCAGGTCAATGGCACTGACTTTACCTTCCGAAGTGCAGGCGTCCTCCTCCTTGTTGTGGATCCGTGCAGCGTTCCATTCCGCTTGACGGAAAAAAAGGTTTTTCCTCTTGCTGATGTCAGTCGCATTGAAGAGTATTTAAAAACAGGCATCCCTCCAAGGTAGGTCAAGCTTGTGCTGTAACAGGGAAAAGCCACCTTAAAGATGTGGAGTGTTCCAAACTGATAATGCCTGGTCAAGTCCGATTTTTTACTTTCTGGACATCTCAGGGCACTATGCAAGGTGTTCATTCCTCTCCTACCTCAGATTGACGCCCATGTCATCTAAGCTGCTTATCATTGACAAGCCATTGCTTACCTGTGGCAGAACTTGGATGTTGCAACATTTTGCAAAATGGTGGGAAGGCTCTTCGGAGGAAAAAAGCTCATTATTTGGAACATTACTATCCCACTTTTTATTTTATTTTATTTTTGAGTCTCGTAAAACAAATATCAGAGCATTATACTTTTTAGTATTAAGTTGATATACTTTGTCCACAACTCCCTCAGAAGGCTTATTACTATTTTGAAGTGATTTTCCAGGCAGTTTACCTTTGCAGCCCTCTGTCCCACTGATGGTCTTGGACAGCATTGTACTATGATTGTGATACAGGAAGTCATCACCTGGGTTACTCGGAAATGACTGGAAAAGAGTAAATTGATTTTTGAAGTGGTTGAGTGTGCAATCGCTCTTACAGAGCACTAGTCTGATTGGTTTTCTTTGATGTCTCTGAAGAAAGCTGCACAGGAGAGAAATCTTTCTTTTTCTGGGTTGGTGAGACCCTGCCTGGAGGCAAGGAGATGAACTCAGGGTGTTTTCTGCCTTTGCCGCAGATGTTGATTTATACACCCGCTTTCATTTAATGGAACCATTAAGGAAGGAACTTAAGCTTTCCCCAAATTAAAGGCCTATCTAGCTTTAGAATCATTTTCCAATAGCTTATGCTTTATAGAACCGGATGCCAATAAATTCTATGAAGTCACTGGATTATTTGGATGTAACATTAAATGTATACATGTAGTTCTGTCTTCTGGCTTAAGACACTTGTACAGCCTCAATTTTCTTGCAGGATTTAAAGATTTTTCCTAATGTTGAAAATACATGCACTCACTTCCCCTAAAACAATCCAGGACATAAATCTCACCACAAATATTTAGGACAACATGGTAGTCCTGCAAGGTACCCCATAGATTTAAGAGGTAAAACCAACTCATTAACAGAAAGGCTTTTAAGATACTGGTAATGCTGTTTCTTGATCTGCCTCTGGTTATGCAGATAGGTTGCGTTTGCAAAAATTCAGTGTGTATGTTGCATTTTAACAAAGTGTTAAGAAGGTATGGAGCAACTGGCAGTGACTTCTAGGGAGACTGAGCACGTGTCTATGTGTATAGGGTTGCGGGGTGACCTGTAAATGATCTTATGGGTAATTCTGACCTATTGAAGAAGGTCAGGTCTGCAGGGTAGCCGTGCTTAGACTGCTGCACTAATTTTAGATTGTGTCACCACTGCTTTAGAAAGACTACAGTAGGCCAGGCACGGTGGCTCACACCTGTAATCCCAGCACTTTGGGAGTCTGAGGCAGGAGGATCACCTGAGGTCAGGAGTTCGAGACCAGCCTGGCCAACATGGTGAAACCTCATCTCTACTAAAAATACAAAAACTAGCCGGCACGTTGGTGGCACCTGTAATCCCAGCTACTCGGGAGGCTGAGGCAGGAGAACTGCTTGAACCTAGGAGGCAGTTTGCAGTGAGCCAAGATTGTACCACTGAACTCCAGCCTGAGCAACAGAGCGCGACTCTGTCTCTAAAAAAAAAGAAAGAAAGAAAGACTACCATAAAGAACCCATACCAGCATGAAACTTAAGGTACTTAATCTTAAGAACCATCAAGACCCACATTAAGACATACCACACAAATTTCAACTTCCTGTAGGTATCCTTGATGACTCTGAAAATAAATCAATCTAATGTTATCTTTTAATTAATAAGAGCTACTCAGAGCCCCCTAAACTCTGATTTGTTCTTGAAAATTTTTGTTTCAGTAATACTGGCCAAGAGTTCAGGCACAGTGGCTCATGCCTATAATCCCAACACTTTGGGAGGCCATGGCGGGACGATTGCTTGAGGCCGGGAGTTCAAGACTAGCCTGGGCAATGTAATGAGACCCTGTCTCTATAAAAAATTTAAAAATTATCTGGGTATGTGGGCACATACCTGTAGTCTCACCTACTGAGGAGGCTAGGACAGGAAGATCCCTTGAGCCCAAGAGTTTGAGGCTGCAGTAAACTATACTTGCATCACTGCATTCCAGCTGGGGTGACAGAGCAAGGGCCCTATCTCTAAAAAAACAAAACAAAACAAAAATAGTTGCCCAGGCTGGAGTGCAGTGATGTGTCCACAGCTCAATGCAGTCTTGACCTCTCAGGCTCAAGTGACCCTCCTACTTCAGCCTTCCAAGTAGCTGGGACTACAAGTGCACACCACCAGCCTGGCTTGTTTTTTTTTGTTTGTTTGTTTCTGTTTTTAATTTTATTATTTTTCTAATTTTTTGTGGAGATGGAGTTTTGCTGTGTTTCCCAGGCTGGTCTTGAACTCCTGGGCTCAAATGATCCTCTCATCTCAGCCTCCCAAAGTGCTGAAATTAAAGGCATGAACCACTGCACCCGGCTGGCCAAGAACATTTCTGATTAAAGTTTTTGAAAGAGTGAGTTTGTATGTACACACACACACACACACACACACACACACACACACAGAAAATAAATACATTATTAAATATATTGCTAAAGGATATGCAACAGAAGTTGAATAAAAGGAGAGACTCTGTTTCTGAATGGAAAATTAATAAATGTTAATTTCATGGACCAGTTTCATGGAAGATAATTTTTCCGTGGACTGGAGGTGGAGGGGGATGGTTTCAGGATGATTCAAGTGCATTACATTTACTTAGTTAAAATATAAATTTGACACATTTCCATTAGTGTCCCAAAAGGTACTTTTCTACTGTACTTGACAGTTGATACTGTAGTTCATCTGGAAGAATAAATGAGAAAGTAGTAAAATATAAACAAATTACAGTAATACAAGGGGCTTGTTTTTATCAAATATTAAAATGGACCATGAAGCCATAGGCCAGCATAGTTTTGGCAGAGAAGAGCAAGATCAGAGAAGAACGGAGAATCCACAGATAGGTCCAAGTATGTATGTTGGCTTACTATGTGACAAAAATGGCAATTCAAACCATGGAAAACACATTTAGTCGTTTATTTATTTTTAGAATTGTGTTTATCCATTTATTTAATAAATAGATAATAGAACTTAAATAAATAGAGTATTTGAAACAAAACAAAACCATTCTCCCATGTTACAGTAGACTTACTCCCTGATAGACAATGGAGAAGGAAGGGTGAGGGGTGGATGACAGGAAATTACTGAATAGGCACAGTGTACATTATTTGGGTGATGGATACCCTAAGTGCCCTGACTTCACCACTATGCAATCCTATGTATGTAATGAAATTGCACTTGTGCCTCACAAATTTATACAAATTATAAACAACAACAACAACAATAGACTATTCCCTAAAAGAGCTGTGCCCCAGACCATCCACTAGGTCAGCAGTCCCCAGCCTTTTTGACATCAGGGACTGGTTTCATGGAAGATAATTTTTCCATGGACCGGAGGTGAAGGGGGATGGTTTCAGGATGATTGAAGCACATTACATTTACTGTGCACTTTTTTTCTATTATTATTACATTGCAATATATAATGAAATAATTACACAGCTCACCATAATGTAAAGTCAGTGGGAGCCCTGAGCTTGTTTTCCTGCAACTAGATGGTCCCATCTGGGGATGATGATCAACAGATCATCGGGCATTAGATTCTCAGGAGCACACAACCTAGATCCCTCACATGTGCAGTTCCCAATAGGGTTCTGCTCCTATGAGAGTTGAATGCCACAGCTGACCTGACAGGAGGCGGAGCTCAGGCTGTAATGCAAGTGTTGTGGGGTGGCTGTAAATACAGATGAAGCTTTGCTCGCCTGCTCACCTCCTGCTGTGCAACTTGGTTCCTAATCTACTGGTACCCATCCATGGCCCAGGGGTTGGGAAGCCCTGCACTAGGTGAACTTACGTAAATGATTTGGTTTCTGTATGCATTACCCCTTGTAAGACCAACGTGTGAAGCCCATGGTGGTGGGGTGGAAGAGTGGGAATTGGATGGAAAATCATCTAGGCTTTTTTCTTTTTGGAGTTCTGCTTTCATCTAATATTTCTATTCAGCAGTCAGTTCAGAAAGATACTCAGTAGTAAGATACTCATGCTGAAGGATTGAAATTGGCTCTGACTTTCTAAATTTCACATACAGGTCCATTGTTCTGTTGAGCACAAGAGGAGAAATAAAGCAGTTGAACATTTCACACTTACTAGTACCTCTGGGATTAGCCAAACCAGCTCATCTTTATGACAAAGGTTTGTATTTGTATTATTCCATGAAGTTCTTACAGGGCCAGCAACATAGGTAATTTTATGGTGCAATTCAGCTACCAGACCATTTTCATGAGCTTGTTTGCTGGAGTGGGTATGATTAAGATGATTTCTAAATAAGGGCACAATGTGAGAGGAAGTGTGTTGGGATGTGGTTTGTTATCTGGGGCAAAAGGTGGGTGGTGAGAGTTCATTTGCTGATGTAAGGAAGTGCAGAGTTTTTTAATAGCTGCCTTTGTTTTGTTCACCTCCGACTCACCTCCTATATTCTCTTGCTGGAATGTAGCTATAAAAATTGATTTTTTTTCTTTTTCTTTTTTTTTTTTTTTTAGGGAGTACCATATTTTTGGGATTCAGTGGAAACTTTAAACCATCATGGACTAAGCTATTTACCAGTCCTGCTGGACAGGGCCTTGGGGTGCTTGAACAATTCATACCTTTGCAGCTGGACGAATATGGTTGTCCCAGAGCCACCACTGTCCGCAGAAGAGACCTGGAACTGCTAAAGCAAGCTTCAAAAGCACATTAGAGACTAACTGTAACTTAAGTGCTGGGGGAAAAAAAATGTGAACTAACTTATTTAATTTATGGCATTTTAAAATGACACTGTTAACCCAACGGAACCATTTTCCAGTTTGATACAGAATGGGGAGAAAAGAAAGCATTTGAAATTATTGCTTGGATACCAGCTTCATGCACCTTCTAGTTGTATAAAATGTTAAAGACGTTGTTTGTATTTGTAAGGCTGGTGTATTCAGAGAGCAGATCTCTTATTCCTCACTTTCCACCCCCGTATTTTGTAATGACCATGAGCAATGCTTTTACTTTTTGTATAATGGGGTGGGGTGGAGTGGGGGCTTCTGAGAGTCAGCCTGAGGTCTTTAGAGGACCAGCTATTGTAGCACCTTGGATACTTGAAGTCTAATGCTCAGTTGGGTCAGATGGCGGTTGACTTGGTGGCTGGCATGTTCAGCAGTGCCTGGGGCCCTGTTTCTGGGCAGCCTTTGAGGATTTTCTATGATATTGAATGACAGTTTTAAGTGGCAGCTCAGGCCCAGCTCATGCCCTTTTTTGCCTGGACATGTGCTATTTTTATTCACTTATATATCAATTACTTGTAAGGGTTAAACTTTCAAACAGGAAGTATATTGGGACAAAAGGGCTCTTGGGGATTAGATATCCCTTAATCTGTGACCATTGGGCAAAAAATTTTCCTGCAGCAAAAGTCTGAGGCTGTTGGGACCATTTTTGCAGCTTTAATCCTTAGCCTCTTTTGACTGTATATTTGTGTTTAAAATGCAGAGCTCAACTGAATATTTCCTTTTTTGTTTTGTTTTGTTTTGTTTTAAGAAGTAGGTTGTTTTCCTGAACCGTAAACTTGTATCATTTTAACTTGCACAAAGGAAGTCTGTTCTTGGTATTGCCCTTGCACTTGGGTTTTTTGTTACTGTTTTGTGTGGATTTTTTAGAGCTTTTCTGTTCACCCTCCTGCCAGGAAAATCCCAGAAAGCTTAATGATACCCCAAAATGATTACACCCAGGGAGGAAAAAAAGGAGCGCTTTCCAGGGTCAGAATCGTGGAGAGAATACTCAGAAATGAACCTCTTTAAAGCCTTACAGGAATGAGTCACTCTTACTTAATGAAATGTTAAAGCCAATTAAAAAGCGTGCTGTGATGCCCAGCTTCCCTTTCCACAGGGTGCATGCATCTCCTGCTGGTGAATCACATGCGGCAAGAGGCAACTGGCTCCACAGCCTGGGATGCTGCTGTACCAAGAGGAAAGAAGCAGCAAAATGCCTTTATGTTGTTCTAAACCCCCCACGCATAAAGTGTAGAGGAGGGATGGCCAAGGGTGGGTGGTAGAAAGTGTGTTCAGGCTGACACTGGCAGTGAGTACAGATAATTTCACTTTCCTCTTCCAGGGTCAAAGGCTGATGGCCTCTACCTTTGTATCCAGGAGAAACTGCAGAGCAGCCCTGTGACTTTACAAAATATGCTACCTCAAAGTGCTACCGATAAACGTTTCTAACTGTAAGTGCCCTTACTAAGGGCACATGTCTTAATCAAAGTTAGTTTTTTGTTTTCTGGTTTTTTTTTTTTTTTTTTTTTTGTATATTGATGAATGAGATCTTACCTATTAAATATATTATTGGATCATGGTTCCTGAAGGTCATTAAAGTTTGAGTGTGAGTGTGTGTGTGTGTGTGTGTGTGTGTTTTATGACTTAAATATCTTTATGTGTGTTTTTTAGAGCTTGGTTCTTTAAAGATTTGGAGAAGATATGTAAATTACCAAGGCACTTGGTTTTTCTGTTTCATATACTAATAATCAGGGCCTAAGTTAAATAAAAATATGTGTGCATGTATTTTATATATGTGTGTATGTGAATTTATTTATTATTTATTTTATTATTATTGTTATTATTATTATTTTTGAGATGGAGTCTCGCTCTGTCACCCAGGCTGGAGTGAGGTGATGCAGTCTCAGCTCGCTGCAACCTCCACCTCCCGGGTTCAAGTGATTCTCCTGCCTCAGCCTCCCAAGCAGCTGGGATTACAGGCACCCGCCACCATGCACTGCTAATTTTTGTATTTTTAGTAGAAGTGGGGTTTCACCGTGTTGGCCAGGCTGGTCTTGAACTCCTGACCTCAAGTGATACTCCTGCTTCGGCCTCCCAAAGTGCTGGCATTACAGGCATGAGCCACTGCGCCTGGCCTGTATGTGAATTTATATCTCTATCTATAAATTTAAAATTCCAGATTCCAGCTGTAAAGAAGTTACTGACGGAACTGAGGAAGACAATTGGTGGACAGAATCCACCAAGTAAATATTGTAAGAGTAAGCTTCAGAAGGGCAGGGACTGTATTCTCCAAGGCAGAGTTTCTCCATCTTGGCTGCACACTGGAATTACCTGAGGAGCTTTAAAAAAAATATAGAGGCCTGGACTTTACTCCCTTCCCCCCAGATTCAGATTTAATTGGTGTTGGGTGCAGCCTGAGCACTGGAATTTTTTTTAAAGCTCCCCGGATGATTCTAATATGCAGCCAGGTTTCGGAACCACGGCACTAATATAATAGGCCCACTGTTTAACTCCAGTCTGTAATTTTTTTGTGACTAAAACAAAATTGCATTTACCTATTATTTTTATTTGCGTTTCCTATGTTACTCACAAAACTCCCAGCCATAAACAAAGCATTTCTCTATTGTCTCTTTTTAATAGAAGCTTTTAATACAGTTTTTAGTCCTCAGTCCTCTCAAATCATTAAATTGGTTCTATACACTGATATATACATTTCAGGGAATTGGGAGCTAGCAATCTGTTCTATTTCTACCAAGAAAATATATTCAAAGGTGATTTATAAGTTCGTAAGCATTTTCCATCAGGTGAGGCAGTTGGTTGAGCTCCAAAAATGTGGTCGTCCACAAATCAGCCAGCTGACGAGAAACACAGAGGGCTCTCATGTATCCACAGACTGGGGTTTAAGTCTTCGCTGTGATTCCTGCCTCTCCACCTGAGTCAGCATGCCATATATTATCTTCAGAGGCTGGAAGAGAGTGCTGGCAAGAAGATGAAAGGCAGACGCACCATCTCATGGACTATGACTGCAAAGCAGCCTCTAAGCTGATGTTTAGACTCGGGGATGGGAAGAGAGGATTTATGACTCCTCTGTTCTCTAACTTCATCAAGAGACAACACATCCTCATGCCATTAAAGTGGGTTACTTTGTCTTGAGGAGGGGAAGGTAATGAAGTGACAGATTGAGGCTTGAGTGCTTTAGATAACTACAGTACGTTTTCATTCCTTAAGAGATGAGGTCATGTTTGGATGTGTCTGGTTGAGAAGCATTTCAGTAAGAAGGAATGAGCTTAGTTAGTTCAAGTGTTTTTTTCTGTTATTCCTAGTAGATAAACACAATACATAGATTCAATGATGACAATGTTTGTTAATTTCATCATGCAGAGTTGGAGCTTACTTCTGGAATTCTTATTTGGTTTTCAGATACTTATTAAACAATGTTTAATAACCTGAGAAATTCCCCTGGAGGTAAAGACCTTTAATAGGGCAGCAGATTTGTATCATTACTGTTAGTCTTAACTTGGTTATAACCCAGTGGGCTGGAAATGTGAGCAGACACTATTTAAGCTAGTTTTCAACAAAAGGTCACGGAGGGAAAAAAAATAAAGGAACTCCATTCCTGGGTCCTTGCTCACAAATGGCAAAATGCTGTTCACGACTTGCTAGACCATTTGAGTCATTTGGAAGAGAAAAGGTTTTTTTGTTTTTCCCTTATTTATCTTCAATTTGAGAAAAAAACTAATAAAAGGATGCTTCAGTAGGCCCTGGTGTTGTGGATAAGGGCACGCACACTTTTTATTTTTATGTGGTAAATTTAGAGAATGACTGACTGAACTGTGATTTCTAAATGAGGAACTGTGCCCCACAGGACATCCAAAATTTTCAGCCATAGCAAGCTGTGAACATGTTATATCTGAAAATACAGCAAAGGGTGGACCAGAAAACATCTTTATAGGTGTGTTTTTGTAATTTTCCTAAGAGGGACAAAATAATTAGTCTAAATATGAAAAATTAAGTTTTAAAGTTCATCCATAGAAAAGCTGGCTTCATGATCACAATTGAAAAATCCGAGTTGGCAAACCTCTGCCTGCAATTCTGAGCTAGGAATCGTTTTTATGTTTTTAAATATAACAAAAGAAAGAAAAAGAAGAGTAATATTTTATGTGGTGAAAATTCTATGACATTTAAATTTCAGTGTCCATAAATCAAATCTTATTGGAACACAGCCAAGCTCATTCTCGTATACTTATTAACTGTGGGCAATTCCTGCTGCAGGGGTAGAAATGAGTAGTTGCTACAGAGACTGTCAGTCCAAAAATATTTACTATTAGGCCCTTTACTGAAAAAGTTTACCAACCTTTGATCTCAGTGTAGTGTAGACCGGCGTTCATTGTCCTGTTCTTGGAACCTTACCACATTGTCGGAATTTTTTAAATAGCAACTTAAGGAAAAAACCTGCATCAGAATCGCCTGATGTGCTTGATGAAAATGCAGGATCCCAAGCCCCAGCTCAGACAGGAGAACTGGCATTTCCAGGAGTTGTGAAGCTGGGAATATTATGTTATAACAAGCTCTCCAGATGTTTCTTGTGAACACTAAAGTTTGACCATCTCATAGCATGTAGTGAGACTGTTCTTCCTTTCCCTCTTTCCCTTCAACAGAGAACACATCTGAACAAAATTGATTTTTTTTTAACCTTAATGATTCTATCTACACAGTCTTCCCTAGAACATTTTCTGACTAGGGCAGATTTGATATTGGGCAGAGGATGTGGCTGTTACTGGGGCAAAGGTTTGGAGCCCGTGATTAAGTCCTCCCGCCATGATGCCTGAAATACCACTACAATGATTCCTTTGGCTACAGTTATTCCTACTCTGAAATCCCAGCCATTCTTTATTTTCTGCAAGTTTGTTTTATTATTTTAAGGATTTTGAAGGAAAATGTACATTTGGCCACAATTAGGCTGCACAGACTAACAAAAACATAAGTTTCTTTGCTTTTTGATGAAACTGTATCCACCCTTTTTACTAATTTTACATTTATTGAAGCTCTGATTGATAATTTCAGATGTATTTTTTGTGAGGTAGAATGGATCATTTCATACAAGCAGTTTGCTTTGTAAGCAAAAACCTTTTAATGCATGAACTTTATGGAGGGCTGCAGGAGGTGGCTGAGTAGTGGATAATGAGATTGACCCTTGCCAGGGAAGAGGGTGGGTGTGGGAGGTTCACCTTCTCCCATCAGCCCATGTTGATTGTCAACATCCAGTTCCTGAGGGAGGAGGGCCTGGGTCAGGTAGGTTTCTGATGTGGGAGAATGCAAGACTTCCAAGTCTTAGGAGGCAAGAAACATCCTTAGCTCCCACTATGGGTAGGAGAATGAGAGAATTCTGATGGGAGAGAAAGATGACAAAACTTGTTGCCTCCTTCAAGAGTGCATGCAGTCAGTTGTTTTTTAAGTAAAATAGTTCTTGGAGGAAGTGAAGTGGAGTCAGGGTAAAGTGTGTGATACAGTTACTTGCTGTAGGTATGGATGTTTTGCTGACCAATCTAGGTTTGATTCCGCTAAGGCTCTCTACTTAGCAGTAGTCCTAGGAGCAGCTTCCTCCTGAGCCTCAGGTTTCTCATCTATAAAGTGGAACCATTCATAACTTTTGTGAAATTACAGGGGGGATTAAATGAGAACAGCTGTGGCTCCTGAACATGGCTGGTCATCAGAAACACCTGATGGTTTGTTTTCTAAAAAATTAGATTTCTAGACCCCTGTGAATTCTAATTTCGTAGTGTTTTTGTTGTTGTTGTCTTGAGGGTTAAGGATTAGGGAATCTGGATTTTTAAAAAACAAACTTCTAAGATTATGCCATTTTTGGGAACCACTGAGGATACCTGATGCAAACCCTGCCCTAGTTTCGACACACTCTGGTGCTGTTACTTGTATCTAGAAAATGGGACCTCAGGCCAGGCAATACCCATTTACTGACTTGGTTTGAACATCATGGGGTTTGCATTCATGCTCTTAGTTGCCCTAGCACCATAACTCAACAAATCAGCTGTGTACAGACTGGAGCTATGAAATGTGGAAAACAAACAAACGTGGAAAACATGTGGCTTTACCCTGTTCTGCTGCTAGTATGTATAATTTTTAGCTCTTCATTCTTGTGAGAGGAAACTTTAGTTCAGTTAATAATTTGTCTATTCTAACCCCTCTGTACCATAAACTAACAGGGACCAGAAGCATCTCATTTCTAACTATCTCTCAGGTTTTTTTTTTTTTTTTGAGACAGAGTCTCGCTCTGTCGGCTAGGCTGGAGTACAGTGGCACGATCTCGGCTCACTGCAACCTCTGTCTCTCAGGCTCAAGTAACTCTTCTGCCTCAGCCTCCTGAGTAGCTGGGATTACAGGTATGTGCTACACGCCCGGCTAATTTTTGTATTTTTACTGGAGACGGGGTTTCTAGTTAGCCAGGCTGGTCTTGAACTCCTGACCTTAGGTAATCTGCCCACCTCGGCCTCTCAAAGTGCTGGGATTACAAGCGTGAGCCACTGCACCCGGCCCACTATCTCTCAGTTTTTTAACCACACACAATTTCACTTTTCCTTCCTATCAAGTAGGAAAAAATGCTAACATGTAGTGAAATGGTTTAGAGCTAAGGTTCATATAAGAAGCTGAGCTGAGTTGAAGGACTTGGAAAATGAGTGCCTTTGACAACAAACCTTCCCGTGTTTCTGTGCCCCATTTCTGCTTAGTCACACCTCTGCCCCCTCCCAACTGCCCAAGTTCCACTCCTGTGGCCCTTGTTATACTGGAAGACCACATTCACAGAACTGTTTCATAACTCATGCTCCACTGCTGCTCACATGTTTTCTTCTAACCCTCAGGATCCTCAGCCCTTGCTAAAGTATTTCAAAATCAGGTCAGTCCTTATGTCTAAAACAAATTATCTCTTGGGAGACAATGTGATTTTAAATATCTGCCCACAGCACCTTATAGTTCTAAAAGTAATGTGTATCTGGAATTTTTGTTGACATTCCTGATTTGTTGGCTTTTAGAGGACTTTTGCCCTCCAGCAGCATATTGACCTCCATATGAGACTGATTTCGTCTGTGTGTAGAGGAAATTACAGATCTGGAAAATTCACACCCTGGAGAACTAGTCACTGGGTAGTGAAGTCAGTACATCTACAGGATGTGAGTATTTGTACTTGAGTAGAATCCCTTCTGATTACCTTCCGGAAGGTCATGGATTATACTGTGATTTTCCTCCAGCTTAAGCAATGTTCTCAGAACACAGATACTAGATGAGAAACAGTACCTGGCTCTGAAACATATAATCTACTCAGATTCCAGGCCCAGGGTCCTGGCCACAAGAAAGCATGTTTATCCTAACATCTTCCTGGAAGCTGTGCTCTGTGAGCACTGGAAAATTCTTTCTTTTTGTAATGTCTTGCATTTCTGTAAGTCACCTGTTTTAATAGCTAAGAGGAAGAGATTTGTTAATTATAGCTTTCCTTTGTTGCAGCTCTATATTGAAAACATATGCCAGAAAAGTTAAGGAAAGATGCAAGTGGATAGATGATACATAAACAGGATTAGGAATCATGAGGATTAGGGGCTTCCTGTGCAGTTTTTTCCAGGAACTGACCCCAGGAAGAGGGTCAGTTACAAACATAAAATTATTTTTGTGAGGGGAAGGTGTGATTTTATTATATTATATTTTATTTTATAATCAATATATTTTATAATCAATATAATTATTGATTATATTTTATTATATAGATTATATTGATAATCTAAATTTTCTGGCTGTTGTTTCACATTCCTTGAAATGAGTCAATTTGTTGATTTCAGTCATAATTTACTGTAATATTATCTAAAATAATTGGATTTAAAGTCGATAACAAGTGTAAGTGTTGGATATTTTGGAGAGTCAGATTCTAAATTAAGAATTTAGTATTTTTATTGTTGCTACCTAATACAAGAGGCTCTTTTTATTTGGTGCTAACTTTATCTGTTTACAGAAGACAAGTGGCTAATATGAAGCATAAAGGTAGCCAGTTTTAGACTTAAAGAATGGTAACATTGGAAGTAAAGAATGAGGAGGAAGAACAGTGACTCTACCTTGGTTTTCTTTCAGTTTTCCTACCATCTCTGCTCTTCCACTAGCAGGTCAGAGCCAGTGGACTCTATCTATTCATTGAATTTCTGAGTGTGCTTAGTGAGAGAATATTTTTCTAAACAAATTCTGCCCTCCTTGTTACTTTGTGTGTATGTGTGTGTGTGTGTTGCTCTCATAGTCTGAGAGTTCATTTGTTGTACTAATGTAATTATCTTGCTGAGGGCTACAAAAATAATGTTACACTGGTGTGTGTGGTAGGTAGACTCCTGCTTCAAGGGAAAAGTTAAATCTGTTAATTACCATGGGGAAGTTAGCTACTTAGATATACCCACCTGCTTAGTATGAGTTTCTAAGTTTAGAAGGAATGAGGGCTTAGCTTCTCTCTATGGTCAGACTTCTGTGAGTCAAGTTGCATTGAAATGGGCTGTTGAATAGTGGATGTTAAGGTTTCAGGTACCACTTGGAAAAAGAACAGGTTATAAAGGGGAGGCTACCCTGTATTAAAGAATATCATCTTCCCTGGACTCTGGCATTCTCTTTTGTTTACCAAAGTCAAGGACTATGTTTCTTAAAGTGAGGTTTATGGCCAATATGTATCAGAACTATGGAAATTGCAGATTCATGGACTCCATTCTAGGTGGATTGCATTAGAATCTTGGGTTGAAACCTAGAAATCTGCCCTTCAACCTAACTAGTGGAATGAGTCAGAGAACCTGGAAATGATGTGTGACAAAGATGGCATTAAAAATCAGCATGTAAATGATAAATTATTCAATAAATAATGTGAGAAAAATTGGTTTTCCATATGGAAAAAAATGTGATTAGATCCCTACCTCACACCGTGAAACAAAATAAACTCCATCTCACATGAAAAGTATATTCATCCCAATAGCCCCCAAAGTTTTAACTGATTCCAGCATCAACTTTAAAATCTAAGTCCAAAGTATCATCTAAATATAATTCAAATCAGATATAGGTGAGACTGAAGGTATGACTCATCATGGGGCAAATTATCTCCAGCTGTGAACCTGTGAAATCAAATATGTTATGTGCTTCCAAACACAATGGTGGGACAGGAACAGGATAGACATTTCCATTCAATTTGTAATGCCATCTTTGTCACACGTCTATTTCCAGGTTCTGTGACTCATTCCACTAGTTAGGATGCTTATTTAAGGGCAGAAGAGGGTAATGGTTCCTGAGCAATTCAAAACCTTAAAGCTTGCAAATAATCTTCTTTGACTCGAGGCTCTTCCTGCCAGTCCTAGCGGGGTTGAAGTTCCCCTTTCTGAACCCACTGGGGCATGGCCTTGCCCTCATGGCTTTGAGGAGCCCCATTCCCATGGCAGTTCTCTTAATGGGGCTTTGAGCAGGCCCCATCTCCATGATGGCTCCTTGCCTGGGTCTTGAACCTGCAGCTCTCCCCAGATGTAATCATATGCCAGTGGCTCTAACTTTTGGTCTCAATGTGGCCATGCCCCCCATGGCTCCACTGGGAATTACCCTAGTGTGGGTTCCCTGCAGTGGCCCCACCTCATGGCTGCTTTCTGCCTGGGCTCCAGGCTCTCCAGGTCATCCTTTGAAATTTAGGTAGAGGGAGCCAGACCCTTATAGCTCTGTTGGGTGTAGTGCACATTGAATCAGGGCCACGAGAGCCACATCTGGGGCAGTGGAGGAGCATGGTGACAAAGTGCAGGAAGCAGAACCTTGAGGCAGGGCTGGGCAGAGGGTGCCAAGGTCCCAGGGGTGCCAATCACCCCTCCTTTGAAATCATTCTCTCCCCCAGGTCCTTGCACTTGGGCCTGTGAGTGGCAGCCCCAATCTGAAATGCCTTCAGGGTCATTCTTCTATTGTCTTGATGAGTAACACCTGGCCAATCCATACTAATTTCCTTATCAAAGGGTCATTTGGCCACACCCTTGGTGTTAGCTCCCAACACATTTCTCACTTTTTACAGTATACACAGGCTGAGAATTTTCCAAATCTTTAAGTTCTGCTTCCTTATTGATTAAAAATCCATCTTTAATTCATTTCCCCTTTCTCACGTTTTACTATAAACATTCAAGAGAATCTAAGCCAGACCTTCAACACTTTGTTTAGAAGTTTATTCAGCCAAATATGCCATTTCATTACTCATAAGTTCTACCTTCCACAAAAACACTAGGCCAATAATATAATTCAGACAAGTTATTTGCCACTTTATGACAAGGATCACCTTTCTTCCAGTTTCCAATAGCATATTCCTCATCTCCATCTGAGACCTTATCAGAATAGCCTTTACCATTCTGTTCATGATCATGTAGGTATTCTCTAAGAAGATTCAGCCTTTCTCTACAGCTCTTCTGAGCCCTCACCAGAATTACCCTTTATGGTCCATTCATGCCAACATAGGCTTTTTCTAGCGTGAATCTCACTTCCAGCCTCTAACAGCCAGGTCCAAGAGCTACTTCAACATTTTTAGGTATTTGTTATAAAAGCACCCCACTTCTTGGTACCAATTTTGTTGTAGTCCATTCAGGCTATTATAAAAATTACTGTATACTAGGTAGCTAACAAGCAACAGAAATTTATTTCTCACAGTTCTGGAGACTGGAAAGTCTGAAATTAAGGTGCTGGCAGATTTGATGTCTGGTGGGACTCATTTCCTGGTTCATAGATGGAGTCTTGTTGCTTTGTCCTTACCTTCCAAAGGCCCCAGCTCCTAACAGCATGGCATTAGTGACTAGATTTCAACATAGGAATTTTAGGGAAACACAAACTTTGATACCAGAGTGCAATGGAATTTTTTGTGTGACAAAAGATACCATAAGCAAAGTCAAGAGACTCACCAAAAACTTGAACAAGATATTTGTAACAAGTATAACCAGTAAAGGATTACTATCAAGAATATATATGTGTTCTATAAATGACTGAGGAAAATAAAAGCAAGCCAGGAAAAAAATGGACAAATGTTAATCATATCCAACTCATAGAATAGAAATCTGAATGGCAACTCTATTAGTATTCAGGGAAAATGAAATTAAAAAATGAAATACCATTCAAAGGGTTAGTGAATATGTAGAGAAAATGAAACTGTGGAATATATTGTTGGTTGGAAAGTATGTTGGTACAAATACTTTGGAGGTCAAATTGGCAGTATCTAAAAGCTTTGTATATTTGCTACCCTAATTGTATATATACACTTGTGAAATTCTTGCTCATGTATACAAGCAAACATGTTTAGACAAATTCATTGCTGTGTTTCTACTGGTGAAAAATTGGAAAGAACATTAATGTTCATCATGCGGGACTGCATAAACACATTATAGAATACAGTGAACTACTCTACTTCAGTTAACTATGAATGAATTATGTCTCTGTGTATCAATATGGATACGTTCAGAAAACAGTGCTGGGTAGACAAGTTACAAATGAATTCATATGAAATGGTAATATTATATTTATAGATATACACTTATTTTTGAGGTTGCATGATCCAATTTCTTACCTCTAAGAAGAGATTTTCTTTCTTTCCTTGCTAAACTTGAAGATTCATTATTTTACATTTAGATCTCAGAATGTTGGGGCTAAAAACTCTCCTAGAAATTATCTTATCGAATCTCCCCATTTAAATTTTTTAAGAATAGACTTTTAATTTTAGAATAGCTTTAGATTCATAGAAAAATTATGAAGATAGTACAAGGAGTTCCCATATACCCTATACCTAGTTTCTCCTATTAACATCTTACATTAGTTTTTTGTTTTTTGTTTTAGACAAAGTCTTGCTCTGTCACCCAGGCTGGAGTGCAGTGGTGTGATCTCTGCTCACTGCAATCTCCGCCTCCCAGGTTCAAGCAATTCTCCTGCCTCAGCCTCCCAGGTAGCTGGGATTACAGGTGTCCACCACCATGCCTGGCTAATTTTTGTGTTTTTAGCAGAGATGGGGATTTCACCATCTTGGCCAGGCTGGTCTTGAACTCCTGACTTCATGATCCACCTGCCTCAGCCTCCCAAAGTGCTGGGATTACAGGTGTGAGCCACCATGCCCAGCCTAACATCTTACATTAGTATAGTACATTTGTTACACTTAATTAACTAATGCTGATATAATAATTAAAGTTTATATTTTATTCCGAGTTTCTGTTTTTAACAAATGTTGTTTATCTGTTCTAGGGTCCCATGAAGGATATTACATTGAATTTATTGGTCATATCTTTTTAGGCTCCTCTACATTGTAGCCATTTCTCAGACTTTGCCTTTTTTTGATGACTTTGACAGTTTTGAAGAGTACTGATCAGCTATTTTGTAGAATGTTCCTCATTAGAGGCTGTCTGATATTTTTCTCATTTTTAGACTGAGTTTCAGTGAGGAAGACTATAAAGTACTATTCCCATCACATTATATCAACTGCACATATTATTATCATGACTTATCCCTTTTGATGTTAACCTTGATCACCTGGTGCAGGTAGGATTTGCCACGTTTCTTAGCTGCAGAGTTGCTTTTCTGCCCTCTCCCTCTTTTCCATGCTGTATTCTTTGGAAGGAAGTCACTATGTGCAATCCACATCAGTGTCTTTCTTAAAAGGAGAAATTGGAGCTCAGAAAAATAAAGTAATTTGCCCCAGATCATAGACTTATCTGGTCCACAGTACGATTTGGGCCACAGTTAGAGGATTTTCTTGATGTATAATTTAATAATTTTAATTCAATCAATTTAATTGTAAAATTAACCAATGTAATTCAATTAATTTTATTTCACTTAAATCATACATTTAATTATATGTAAAATTAAGATTAAGGCAGTGGATTTTGTACATATAAAATCTACTTTCCCCTCCTCCTAACAACCCTTCCTCTTGAGACATACAGAATTATTAGATTCTATATTAACTCACACAAATCTGGCTCAACATAAAGCAAAATTTGTACTTTTTGGAAATGTGGGAGGAACTAGTATCAATGAGCAGGATGTAAAGGTCTGTGTGGACCAGGAAGCTACACTGAAAGCCTGCCCTTAACATTTGCCATTCAGAGGAAATTCCTGGGTCCTGGATCTTTGAAACATGGTTCAGAGGAAGACCAGAGGTACCTGCTCTGGTGGGGTGTCCTCTTGGGCTCCTGGATTCCTTGGCTCTTGGGGATAGGCACTGTAGATGAAGAGCCAGAGGGACGCTCCAAAGTGCTGGGTTACAACTCAGGGACCCCAGATACCCATATATGAGGGTGGTTCTTTAACCAGCCCTAGGGTTAAAGTATCTATTTGACTGGGGCTAAAGCCCTGGGGTTCAGTGAGAAGATAAATGATTGCAGGGTGGAGTGATAAAGTACAAGAAGCAATGATGAACAAAGGAAGCAATAAAATGTTGAACACAATTTCAAAAAGTATTTTCCATAAAATAACAAGAACAGTTGTTTTTGTGTTTTGTGTTTCAAAAGAAGCTAGAAATAAAATATTCCACAGTAACTTGGAAACCTTGAAGCAGAGGAAATTTGGAGGAAGTTACTGTTTGCTAAGGTCCTTGTCTTTTTCCGTAGAGAAAAGAAATACTGATTACCTTTCACTTTGTCAGCATATTATACATGTGAGAATGTATGCTAAAATAAACACAAAATGCATAACTTCTACACTGGAAAGTGAAAAGAAAGAAGTCTATAAAATTGATCTGTTTAATAAAATAGCAAAAAGAAAAAAAGAATGGCAAAAAGTAAAATGTAAAGGTGGCAAAAATCAAAGTGGTGGTAAAATGTAAAGGTGTGAGCGCATGTGTGTGTGTGTATATATATACACATATCTATATACACACATATATACACATATCTATATACACACATATATATATACACACACACACACACACACACACACACACATATATATATATACACACAGTAGCTGGGATTACAGGCACTCACCACCATGCCCGGCTGATTTTTGTATTTTTAGTAGGGATGGGGTTTTGGCATGTTGGCCAGGCTGGTCGCATGTGATCTACCCATCTTGGCCTCCCAAAGTTCTGGGATTACAGGAGTGAACTGCTGCACCTGGCCAGTGTAAATATATTAATAATTATACAAAGTAGATACAGGTTAAACTCACTTTTCTAATATTGAATTGGACAATCTCTGGACGAAAAAGTAAAATATAATTATGTGGTGTTTATAAACACATCTTAAAATGTTATGGAATGATTAAAAATGAAAAGAGAAAATGGTTTATTAATTTTTTAAAAGTTGATAAAATTAATACTGATATTAGTAGAATATGAATAGAATATTCAGCAAAAAAAAGTATAAAGAAACAAGACAATGCATAATAATAGGCGGTAGCATTACAAAATGAAGAGGAAGGCCGGGTGCTGTTGCTCACACCTATAATTCCAGCACTTTGAGAAGCCAAGGCAGCAGGATCGCTTGAGCCTAGGAGTTCAAGAGCCGCCTGGGCAACATGGCAAAACTCCTTCTTTACGAAAAAACACAAAAAGCAAGCTGGGCGTTGGCGCGTGCCTGTAGTCCCAGCTGCTCAGAAGGCTGAGGTAGGTGGGAGGATCATTTGAGCCTGGGAGGTCAAGGCTACAGTGAGCCGTGATCATACATCCCTGTACTCCAGCCTGAATGACAGAGCAAGACTATGTCTCAGAAAAACAAAACAAAACAAAGCCCACCAACACAACAACAAAGAGAAATACCCTCTCAGATCTCAGAAACTGATAGATCAAAGAGGCCAAAATAAGGAACCAATTACTCTGATGAATTGTGAAAGTAGTAAATGAGACTGTCTTGTTCTCCAGTTCAAGACATGGTGCCATCTTCAATTCACTTTACAGTGTGTGCCATGCATTTCCCCTGTATTTAAGCACATATTTTCAGTTCTCCAAACTCATCATGAGTTCTCTTCTCTATGGGCCTTTATACAAGCTTTTCTTCACCTGGATCTTTCTCCTCCCCAAGCCTTTTCTTGGCTAATGGGCTCCCATAGCACCTCATCCTTCTCCTCAAGTGGCAGGTGAAATTCTGTATTTTAATTGCCTGTTACATTTCTTTTCTCCCCTACTAGGCAAAAAGCTTTGGAGGACTACGGCTATGCCGTTTTCTTTATTGCAGCACAGTGCCTGGCACGTGGTTTACTTCTTGAGGAAATAAATTAGTGAAGGAATGAGTTATGTAAAAATGAAATATGATAACAGATGGAGGGATTAATTCTACCTAAGGAAAAGGCTTCATAGAAGAAATGACCTTTAAGAAGAAACCTGGAAAATTAGTAAGGACAAAGGTTGTTCCCGGTGGAGGGAACAGTGTAAACAAACACCTGGAGGCTAGAGAGGGCACAGCATGGCAGGGAATTTGAGTAGTCAAAGTGCTGGAGCATTAGTGGCAGAAATGAAGCAGAAAATAGAGATTGGGATCTCTATATAAAGCCTGGAATGCCATGCTGAGGAGTGTATACTTTAATCTGCAAGCAAGGCATGTGTATTGCAGATTGAAACATTAGGATGATTGTGGTAATTATTAGAGCTATTCACTGAATATTGCTAGTTCTTCACACTTCTAAGCCTATATTAGGACTACATACTTCTCTGTATACCTTTGAGGTGAGTCAAGGTCACATGACTTGGACCAATGCTAATGAGAAATGAGTGCAAGTGACATGTGCCATGTCTGGGTAGAAACTTTAAGAGACATTGTTCGATTTGTCATTTTTCGTTTTTCTGCCTTAGCTTTTATGGAAGCACGAGACTTGGTCCTTGAATGAGAAAAACATAGAGAAGACTCAGCTATTCTTTCAGGGATATGAATAAGAAGACACAAGCCTTCTTTGCTTTATGACACTGAGAAGATTGGGTGTGGTGGCTCATGCTTGTAATCCCAGCACTTTGGGAGGCCAAGGCAAGAGGATTGCCTGAATCCAGAAGTTTGAGACCAGCATGGCAACAAAGCAAGACTCTGTCTCTATCAAAAATTTTAAAAATGAGCCGAGTGTGGCAGGCTGAGGTGGTAGGATTGCTTGAGCCCAGGAGTTTGAGGTTACAGTGAGCTATGATCGTGCCACTGCACTCCAGCCTGGGTGACAGAAAAAGACCCTGTCTCAAAAAAAAAAAAAAAAAAAAAAAAAGAGACATGGAAATACAGTGGTTATTTGTTGCAGCAGAACCTTGCCTGTTTTGACTAATGTGCATGTTTTAAAATCTGTCACTAATTAGACTTGAGACCAGGAGAAAAATTAGGAGACCATTTAAATTGGTCAGGCATTATTAGTAGGAAAAGTGAAGAATGGACAGTGAGTGTGAGGACACAGACTGCATTGATTTTACTCATTTCTGTGTTTCTGGTGCCTGGTACAGTTCCTGGAATAAAAGAAAAGTAGAGGGAGAATCCTTGTGCTCATGCTTTCATAAGGACTTGTAGTAGATTGTTTAGTGTCCCCGAAAAGATAAAGATATGTCCAAGTTTTAACTTCTGATACCTATAAATGTGATTTTATTTGGAAATAAGGTCTTTGTAGATATAATTACTTAAATATCATGAAGTGATAGTATGCTACACTTAGGATAGATTCTAAATCCAAAGACTAGTGTTCTTCTAACAGAAAGGAGAAGGAGATTTGACATAGAGCATACAGGGAGACACAGGGGCCAGGGACATGTTAAGATAGAGTCAGAGAATAGAGTTATACAACTGTAAGCCAAAGGGCACCAACAATTGCCAGCAGCCGTCAGAAACCAGGAGAGGGGTAAGGAATGGATTCGCCCTTAGAGCCTCCCGAAGGAACCAACCCCCTAAACATCTTGATTTTAAAGTTCTGGCCCCTAAGAATATGAGAGAATAAATTTCTATTGTTTAAGTCATCAAGCCACCAAGTTGGTAGTTTTTTTTTTTTTTTTTTTTTTTTTTTTTTTTTTTTTAGAGTTGGAGCCTCCCTATGTTGCCCAGGCTGATCTCAAACTTCTGGGCTCAAGGGATACTCTTACTTTGAGTATACTCTTACTTTGGCCTCCCAAAGTGCTGAGATTACAAGTGTGAGCCACTGGCCCTGGCCTAGTTGTAATTTTTTATAGCAGCCTCAGAAAACGAATATAGGACTTCCACTCCACTTATCAGGTGAGATAGCATTACGGTAACATTTCCAATTACATTCTCTCTCTTCATTTTATACTCCACCTTTTTCACAAAATAAGAATTATTTATCTGATTTGTGATATTGTGGAATTCGCTCATAGCAGCTAATATTCTTCTAGGCTGTGTTTTAGGCTAATCTATAGGGTGGATATGTTCTTCTACTGATCTCCTCCACGAAGTAAGCAAGCCTGATTGCTAATTATGTAAGCAAACCTGATTGATGATCCCGAGCCTGTTTTCTAGAAGCTCTCTAGGCTCAAGGGTTGCAAGACAGCACATAATTCCCCATGTAGTTGACTGGACATATTTGCTTTGCAGACTCTCTTTTTAGATGGATTGCAAATTTGGGCTTTTGCATGTGTGTGTGTGTGTGTGTGTGTGCGCGCACCCATGTGCATGTGCATGTGTGTATTTGTGTGTATGGAGCCTCATTTGGGTTGCACATACTCTAATTTCTATCTGAAGAATGGATCTATCTCTGAGAATCAAACTTAGAAGGAGGAGAGGGTCATCACTGGCACTTTACAGAGCCATCCCCAAGAGAAGGTGTTCACTAAACATTTGTAAAAATGAATAAAAATCAAAAGGATTTGATTCAATAGATCTCACAGAATTTGACTTAACAAGACTGGGTGGTACTTACCGTTGGAGTTGAAGAAGAAAGAGTGTAAGATGATGCTGAGGTTTCTCACTTGGTGTATGAAGATAATCGTGTTCTTAACAGAGTATTTGTGTATAAGAACAGTCAGAATATAGAGGAGTTTATTTTAGTTTGGGATACAGTTGACAGAGATCTTTGTAAGTCACCTAGATGAGGATTTCCAGGAGATGGTTTGAAATGCTGTTTGGAGCTCAGGCTGGAATTGGAAATATGGATTTGGAATGAGATAATACGGAAATGTATATGCAATGGAGCACTTTACTTTTGAGGGCTGAATAGAGGCAAAGATTCCAGAAAGGGTAACCCAAGAAGTTTTCATAAACTTTGGAAGAAAACCAAGAAAAAATGGCATTTCAGAAGTCAGAAAGGAGAAAATTTCAGGAAGGAGGAAGTTTTAAATAGTATCAAGTGTTGCTGAGACATTCAGCAGAATTAAAACCAAAAACAGGTAGAATTCCATTATATATATATTTTTTACCCTGAGATTTATTTACAGAAAAGGCAGTTTGAATAAAGTGGCAAAAAGCAAACTAAAAATGATCTTTTCTAGTTGCTACCAAGTTGCTAGAAAGTCAGGGTGGAAGCAAAGTTTTTTGAAAACAGGGAACCTTTAGTGTGAATGTAATGAGTGTTGGAGAAAGCTGGTTATATGAGCTCTGTGAAATCACGGAGTGTGGTTAGGCCCAGAAGAGGGGATTTGTGAGCTGGGGAGGAGGCATATGATAAAACAAACAGGCGTTTATTGAGCATCTACTATGAACCAGAAGGTTTTACTTTTTGAAACTGGGTAACGAGGTACATGCAGAAGTCATTAACCAAGATAGAAAATCATGGGGGAAAAAACCGGTCTTTAAGGTATTGGTAAGAACATGGTGAAAGGACTAATTAGGGGGGCCTGGGCTGAGTGGCCATGGATGTGAAGTTAGCTGGGAAGAGCAGTCAGTGGTCTTGCTGACTGAGGGGTTGAGGGGCTGGAGGTCACAAAGAGGATGACTTTCCATAGATGAGTCATGAGTACGACACCACATATTATTTCAATCTCTTATCAAGGTCTACTTCATATTCAGTTAGTTATGATGCTGAAGATACAGCCCATCAACCCTAAGATTCCATCAATTGCAAATCTTACCATTATTTTATCTATTAGTAAGAAAGAGAAGAAAAAATAAAACAACTTTATATGAATTGATCACAGCAACCTCTTACTGCTTTGAAATGTCTCTCAGCTCTTCCAGGGGGTGTGGCAATTTGTCCTGCCCCCAGTTGCCTTCCTTGCCTTGTGATAGGCAATCATTTTGCACACACCTCAGTAACAAACCCTAACATCATATTCTTGTGAACATCTTCTTTTTTAGCTCCTGTAAAGCACTTGTTATTCCTTTATAAGAAAATATGGAAGCATAGTCATTCTTCTCCTACAGTGAATATTTTCTGCTCAGTTTTTATGTCTTTGTATATACACAATAGAATGTTTATTCCACTTATGTCAAATTTATACCCCTCTGCTCTGTTTTCTGTGTCTTTTTACTTTCTTGAAATCTTTTATCTAAATGTCAAATCATAGTTAAATTCAATGCTGTAGTACTGATATATTAGTGTCTTTTCTGTTGCTTATAACAGAATATCTGAAACTGGGTAGTTTATAAAGAAAAGGAATTTATTTCTTAAGATTATGAAGGCTGGGAAGGCCAAGATTGAGGGGCCGTATCTGGTGAGGGCCTTCTTGCTGGTGAGGACTCTGAAGAGTCGTGTGGCGGTGCAGGGCATTACATGGTGAGGGGACTGAGTGTGCTAACATGCTGGCTCATGGTCCAATCACCTCTTAAAGGCCCCACCTCTCAATATGCCACATTAAGTTTCAAGATGAGTTTTGCAGGGGACATTCAAACCATAGCAACCAGGTTGTACATCATTCAATAGAGATGATGACATTCCTATGAACAGGTGTGACCAATGCTGTACATACCTCAGCAATGACAACTACATCATGACGGTGCCTCGATGACAGGAATTGTAAAATGCAACTCCCTGGAATGTAGAATTGCATTCCAATTTCAGAGATGTTAAATGTGAAAATAAAAATGTGTCTTAGTATTGCTGAAATATAAAAATTAAATTTTATAGAAATACGGTAATTGAAATTCACAGTTAAACTTCAACCTTAATTATGACTACTCTTTGCTACCTAGCTTATTTTTAGCATTCCTAACAGATACTGTGTGAAAACTGATTTGAATCTTAACTTTTCTTATATTCTTTGTTATCCCCTGAAGGACGTGTGAAATGCCCAAGAAGCCAGTGCTGTGGGAAGGGGAAAAATGAAGTCTTGTGTATTTTGCCCCCAATAACTCAAACTGGTGTATGTGTCTCCATCAGAAAATGGTATGTATTTTTCCTTCATAGGTGAAACTGTGTCTGCTTTAATTTCTATGAATTCTTTTTCTTAATCTTAGGGAAGGGAAAAGATGCCATACCGTTTTCTGAAACTCTAAAGATAAAAATCTTTGATAGAATTGTAGTGCCGGAGGATCTCAGAAAACACCTAGTTCTAGAGTGTCATGTTTACAGATTGAACGACTAGTTAATGCAAGTCACATGTGACAAGCCATGGTCAAGTGTGTTATTCTTTGATGTGGAGGGAAAAAACAAACACAGGATAAGCCACCAAACTAGAGTTTTTAGTAGGTAAAAAAATTGTGCTTAGTAGACATGGCTGTTAAAGCCAGTCAGGTGTTCTTTACTGGATATTACACATTCCCAAGAACAAATCCTCTCCCCGTTTCTATATTCTGCCTTCCATCAGTCACACCTAGCTCTTGTCATTTAATTTTGCTTTGCCTTGTTTTTGTCCCTTATTGGGTCAAGGTTAGTTTGTTCTGCAGAAATAACAAATGCCTGGATTTCCCAGTATTCAGAGCTCTGGGGTGAGTTAAATCCACAGATGTTTATGAGTGGTGACAATCCCTGTTGGCGGATCTTGTAGCAATACTTTGAGAACTGGCTATACTGAATGATGCCAGCTGAAGAGGAATCCTAGGAATTTGCTTTCATTTAGATCAGACATTTGATCCAATTGAAGAATGGCTCCCACTTTTTTTTAGCTCTTATAAGCCTTTATGAGGCCCAATTTTGCTGTGGAATCTGAGAACATTTTTTGCTTTCATCCGATCCGGCTGGGAATAGGGCAGTGGAAGACAATTGTTCAAAAGGAAGCTCTTTGTACATACTGACTCTTAGATCTGTTTCATAAGAAAATTTCCATAGGAATTCTAGGAAGAGAAACAAATGGTTTAGGCAGAGAGCATTTGGGCTATTAAACATTCCGGTGGCTGGTTCTGTGGCCAGCAAGGCAGCCAAGCCTGAGGAATTTCAAGGGACACAGCACTTTTTTAAATTGGAGCCCTATGTCTGGCCGCAATGCTAATTGTTTCACATCAGCAATTTAGTATATTGTGCTATAGGGGTGCAGGGGGGTGGGTAAGGGGGGCTTCAATGGCTTCTTTTGTTAGAAACAGGCTAATTTCTAGTACTTATTCAAAAAGGTTACAATTAGAAGGGATGGTGCAACAGAGCTTGAGAAAGTAAACATGGGGGCACCCATCTCCTTTTCATTATAAATCGCTTCCCTTTCCCTGCTTCTGTAGTTGTCAGATGCTAAATACTTGTCATCTTGGGATTCTCTTTTGCTGGGCAAGAACATAGCCTAACCTAACGGTGGGTTGCAGATATCAGAATGCTGTAGTCTAAACAGCTGGCATGGGAAACAGGCATGGAAGTGGAGGGTGGTAGGGATTTGAACAAAGCCCAAACTTGCCTTGGGTTAACTTGATTTACAGGAATCAACAGGACCTGGAAAAACTCCAAGCCATGAAGCCTTTGTTTGGGAAGTTTTGCAGGATAAAGGCTAGCCAGATCTAAATAAAGCTTTTCCATCAGGGTTTCAAAACAAAACACTGAAAAAAACAGAGGGTGCCTTTATCTTTCCTTGCTACTGGCCAGGTTTTAAGTTTAGCAGAGGACTAGAGAACTGGATGTGGGAAAAAGATGTAATCGGTTTCTTTGAACAACTCAAGAACGGATCCCATCCTGGAACACATAAACACTGCAGGGTTGGATTACCTAAAGCAAATTAGTTGTTTTTTTCGTGATGTTTTTATTGTGGTTTTAATATTTGTAGGACTCACACCATAAGTTTGGGCAATGTCAAGCTGACACACAAAGCATCAGTAACTTAGAAAAGCTATACTGGTGGTGTGCCTATGCATCCTGTATTCCTTGATGCCACCTCTGGCATGGCCACCAAAGGAAGTCTGAGTCTCAGTTCCCTCCTCTGTGGAATGGTGATGCAAAAATAATAGTTTTACAAAAAGCCAAGCAAAAAAACCATAAGTAAATGTCAACTGTAAAGGTTTAGGACTTTGTACAGTGTCTGTGCCTTAAACACCTTGGTCTCTCCCCGACACACTGATTTCATCTGCAGTAGCCCCCACTCTATCTGTTGTTTTGTTTTCTGTGGTTTCGGTTACCAATGGTCACCCTTGGTCTGACAATATTAAATGGAAAATTCCAGAAGTAAAAAATTTATAAGTTTTAAATTGCATGCCATTTTGAGTAGTGTGAAGAAATCTCATGCTGTCCCTCTGGGACGGGACTTATCCTTTTGTGCAATGTATTCATGCTATATACACCACCTACTATGCTACCCACCTGCTAGTCACATCTTGGTTATTAGATGGAAAAAACAGCATATACAGGGTCCAGTCCTCTCCGTGGTTTCAGGCACCCACTGGGGGCCCTGGGATATATAACCCATGTGTAAGGGGTGACTACTGTATTCATGCATCCAACAATATTTACGGAACCAAAAAACACACAGTAGCTACTCGGTATTTGTTGAATAAAAATGTTTTTCAACAAAGCATCATTATTATTCTTTGTAGCAGGGGTTGGCAAACTACAACCCACATTCCTCTTTTTGTAAACAAAATTTTATTGGAATACAGCCACACCCAGGATTGACTATGGCTGCTTTTGCGCTGCAACAGCAGAGATGAGTAGCTGTGAAAGAGACTTTATGGGTTGCAAAGTCTAAAATACTTAGCATCTGGCCTGGGTGGAGAAAAATCTGCAAAATCCCTGTACTATAGCACTAACCTAAAAACATTAGGCACCCTTCCCAAACTCCTCTAGTTTCCCGTAAACAATATATCCATGAATATTTCTAGAATAATATTGTCCAAGTATGCTCCAGGGCATGCTTGTTTCACAAGCTGCCCCTTCCTGGTTTAGAAAGTTTAGAAAATACACACATCATGAATATTATGAAGTCTCACAGTTAAAAGAAGAATGTGTGTAATTTTGATTCAGCGTTTTCAAACTCATGGGACCCTATTAATCCTTTTTTGTTTTTCAGAAATTAATGTTTTGAGAAGGAAGTTGCCACATAAACACCTTAGGAAATATTGGTAAACAGAATGTATTTTGTGGGCTAACTCCAGAAAATTGGAAATGACTACCTAGTGTGTTGTATTGAGAAGGATCATGAGGTACTGCCACAGTATGGTGGGATAGAATACAGCAAACAATTACCTAGATCAACCATGGCATGTGTGCTGAGAGTTTGCAACCACTTGTTTAGACCTTACTGAAAGTACTTTAAAATGAGAGTCCACATGGTCTCTACACTGCTGCATATGAAGTGTGATTTCAAACTTGCTTTTCTGGTGAGGCTTATAACCTAGTTATGAAGAAATTTCACAAACAATTACAGTGAGGATAATTGTCTTATCTTCCAGGAGAACTTAGAAGTTGACATTAAATGGATTATATATGTGAACATGATTATTATACATCATTCTGCTTCTGCTATTCCTGTTATGCATATGTTATACCTTTTGAAGTTGTTCCTTAGTTCTTGGATATTCTTTCCTGTTTTTTCAGTGTTTTCTTTCTTTCCTCTTCAGATTTGGAAGTTTCTACTATGGTATTCTCAAGCTCAGAGATTCTTTCCTTAGCCGTGTCTAGTCTACTATTGAGACCATGAAAGGCATTCTTCATTTCTGTTACAGTAATCTTGATCTCTAGCACTTCTTTTTGATTCTCAGAGTAATGATCTCTCTGCTTACTTTACCCATATGTCTTTGCATGTTTTCTACTTTTTAAATTAAAGTCCTTAACATAGTCATAGTTGTTTCAGATTCATGATCTGAGCTGGGCACAGTGGCTCATGCCTGTAATCCCAGCATTCTAGGAGGCTGAGGCGGGGAGATTGCTTGAGGCCCAGAGTTCAAGACCAGTCTGGGCAGCATAGTGAGACCCCGTCTCTACAAAAAATAAAAAAAATAGCTGGCCATGTGGCATGTACTTCTAGTGCCAGCTGCTTGGGAAGCTCAGGTGGGAGGATTGCTTGAGGCCAGGAGATTGAGGCTGCAGTGAGCTGTGATTGTGTCACTGCACTCCAGCCTGGGAGACAGAATGAGACCTTGTCTAAAACAAACAAACAAACAAAAAAACCTTCATCTAATAATTCCAACATCTCTGCCATATCTGAGTCTGGTTCTGAGGTTTGCTCAGTGTCTTCAAATTGTGTCTTTTGAATTTTAGTATGCCTTATAATCTTTTCTTAAAAGCTAGACATGACATACTGGGTGAAAGTAATTCCAGTAAATAGACCTTTAGCAATGTGGCATAAGGTGTGGGGAGAGAGGAAGTCTGTGCCCCGGGCTGGGCTGTGAACCTCATAAGTGCTTCTCAGTGCTCTTTTTCCCCTTGGGTGGGACAGGACGGCTAACAGGGCTGGAGCTGGGTTTTTCCCTTACTCCCTGTCGGTTAGGCTCTAAAATAACCCATTAAGGTAGGCACTGTTAAAAGAGTTACTCTTGAGAGCAGACCTTGTTAAGATGCACAGAATGCTCTGGCATATTTTAAAATGGCTCCCTTCCCCCTCCCCCTGCAGGAAGTCTCAGTGGATTTCTCTCCAGCCTTCATTGTGAGAACCTGGTAGAGATCGTGGAGAACTCACAAAAGCATGAGGTTGCCCCTGTGAATGGCCCTTCTGGAGTTTTTAACCCTCAGACCTGTCCACACCAAGGCTTCAGCAACTCTTCAGTTACAGCTTAGGTTTTCCTAGCCTTTCCTGTGGAAGTTTCTGCTCATGGAGTTCTGCTCTGGTAAGTTATTATTCTCTGTAACCACCTGTCTGTCTCCAGCTTTGAGGGCACCAGTTTGATGTGACCTCACTTCTCTGACAGATCTAAGAAAAGTTACTGATTTTCATTTTGTTCAGCTTTTTACTTGTTGCTAGGATAGAGGGATGACTTCCAAGCTTCTTACATGTCAGACCAGAAACTGGAAGTCTGCATCATTCTGTTTACCTTCCTGGGCCCTAAAAACATAACAAAGCAGATTTCTTGTCAGAATCTGTGTGTCAATGATATGGTTTGGATCTGTGTCCCTGTTCAAATCTCATGTTGAAATGTAATCCCCTGTATTGGAGGTGGGGCTTGGTGGGAAGTGATTGGATCACAGGGGTGGTTTCTCATGGTCTGACACCATCTCCCTTGGTGCTGTCATTCCCATAGTGAGTCCTCATGAGATCTGGTTGTTTAAAAGTGTGTGGCAGGTGCCCCTTCTCTCTCTTGCTTCTTTTCTAGCCATGTGAAGTGCTGTTCTCATTTTACCTTCTGCTATGATTGCAAGTTTCCTGAGGCCTCCCAAGAAGCTGAACAGATGCCACTGCACTTTCTGTACAGCCTGTGGAACTGTGAGCCAATTACACCTCTTGTCCTTATTAATTACCCAGTCTCGGGTATTTATTTATAGCAGTGCAAGAACTGACTAATACAGTTCAGTAGGCATTATAAATTTATTCTTTGAAATGCCATCTTTAGTATAAAAATAGAAAATAGAAGCATTTGATATACCAATAATAAATAATATTTCCATGTATCAGAAACACAACAAACCCACAAAGTTATAATTGGGGGTTGGTTCTGGGCCTTGCTGGGCTTTATGTCTGAAAGGGAGCAGGAGTTTCTTGAAACTAGGGGACTGAATGAAGCTCCCCTTGTTAAGAAACAAGTCTGGAAAACTCCTTAGGGCTATCACTTCTGTGAAGTTTTGTAACCAGGAAAGAAAGAAACTGTATAAGCACACAACCAAAATCTTAAGCAAGCCCCACACCTTGGGAGATCATCAATACCTGCAATACCACACAGCATGTGGGGGAGAGAGGTAGTTGCGAGCCACCACTAGAAGTAGAAGTTGAGGGCTCTGAACAGCCAGGTAGAAACAACCCCAAACCTGGAGACTGGCTGGAAAGGATGAAAGAGAAAAAAATTTCACCTAAGATGAGCTGAAGTACACAGTCCAAAACATGAAGAAGTCTAGTCTAAGAGAGAAAGCCAACATTTGTGACAAATTTACTTTACGTATAATTAATAGAATAAGGCCAGGTGCGGTGGCTCATGCCTGTAATCCCAGCACTTTGGGAGGCTGAGGTGGGTGGATCACTTGTGGCCAGGAGTTCAAGACTAGCCTGGCCAACATGGCGAAGCCCATCTCTAATAAAAAAATATTAAAATTAGCTGGGCGTTGTGGCAGGCGCCTGTAATCCTAGCTACTCTGGAGGCTGAGGCAGGAAAATTGCTTGAACCCAGGAAGCAGAGGTTGCAGTGAGCCAAGATCGCACCACTGCACTCCAGCCTGGGTGACAGAGACTCCATCTCAAAAAGTAAATAAATAAATAAATAAAAAGAAAATAATAAAATAATAGAATAAGATAAGGCTTTAAACACACGAGTTTAGTATCATCAGAGTGGTAAATAAAAGGAAAAGGACTGGGTGTAGTCACTCACACCTGTAATCCCAGTATTTTGGGAGGCAGAGGAAGGAGGGTTGCTTGAGCCCAGGAATTCAAGACCAACTTGTGCATTAGAGTGAGAGCCCCATCTCCACTGGAAAAAAAAAAAAAGGAAAAGAATTAACCAAACAAAAAAAGGCAGAAAGGACATAAGAACAGTTACATATGATATAGAACCACCTGGATAACATGTATGTAAAATCTGGAAAGTTAAAAAAAAAAAAACACACACACAATAGATTGGATCAACTCTAGGCTGACACAGCTGAAGAAAAAAGTGCTCTGAACAATTGTATTAGAAATTCAGGCTAGACACAGTGGCTTATGCCTGTATTCCCAACACTTTGGGAGATTAAGTCAGGAGGATCACTTGAGCTGAGAAGTTCAGGACCAGTCTGGGCAACATAGTGAGACCCTCATCTCTACAAACATACATACATACATACATACATACATACATACAGGGAAAAAAGGATAATGAGAGAATACTCAAAGAAAGAACTGAAGACTTTTCACAAAGAAATTCACAAATCCTTACAATTAAAAATGCACAAAGAATAATGAAAAGGATAAATAGAAATAAATGCACATGTAGACACAAGATGGTAAAATTGCAGAACAAGAGTAAAGACAAAAGTTTTAAAAACCACAGGAGAAGGTTGGGCGCAGTGGTTCACACTTGTAATCACAGCACTTTGGGAGTCTGAAGCAGCCAGATCACTTGAGGCCAGGAGTTTGATACCAGCCTGGCCAACATGGCGAAACCCTGTCTCTACTAAAAATACAAAAATTAGCTGGGTGTGGTGTAATCACAGCTTGCATTAGTCTGTTCTCACACTGCAGATAAAGAAATACCTGAGACTGGGTAATTTATAAAGAAAAAAAGATTTAATGGACTTACAGTTTCACATGCCCGGAGAGGCCTCAGAATAATGGTGGAAGGCAAAGGAGGAGCAAAGTCACGTCTTACATGGCAGCAGGCAAGAGACCATGTGCAGGGGAATTCCCATTTATAAAACCATCAGATCTCATGAGACTTACTCACTACCACGAGAACAGTATGGGGGAAACCGCCTTCAAGATTCAATTATCTCCACCTGGCCCTGCCCTTGACACATGGGGATTATTACAATTCAAGGTGAGATTTGGGTGGGGACACATAGCCAAAACATATCATACCTACTCGGGAGGCTGAGGCACCAGAATTGCTTGAACCCAGGAGATGGAGGTTGCAGTGAGCCTAGATTGCACCACTGCACTCCAGCCTGGGCGACAGAGTGAGACTCTGTCTGAAACAAAACAAAACAAAAGAACAAAAAAAAAAAAACACAGGACAGAAAGACAGAATTCTTGCTAACAGATCTCATTAGGTGATCAACAGACTTCTCATCTGCAACAGACACCGCATCACAACAGATTAACATTTTCAAGGTGCTGATAGACAATAACTGCAAACTTTGAATTCTAAACCCGAATGAACCAGGATTCAAAAATAAAGACCATATAAAGACTTTCAAAAATGCATTAGGAAAATTTAACAACTTAGGATCCTTAATGAAAGGACCATTAACAGAGATCCAAGGACTGTGATGAAACAAAACAAAACAAAAACCCCAAGAGAAACTAATCTTCTTGAAATGCTGTTTTATTTAATTAACCATGGACACTATTTCCACACCCACACACACAAACAAACACAGCACAGACATCAAAATTCCAGGCAAGAATACCAAGGAAGAAGGTGGAGTAGGGATGAGGGTTCTTATGAGATTGGGTAGGAGAAGGTTGATAGAAATATTTAAGTAATTCTAGACCAGTGTTTCTCCAATTTTGGCATGCGTCAGAATCACTTGGAACACACAGGTTGTGTACCCACCCATAGAGTTTCTGATTCATTAGGTCTGGGGTGGGACCTGAGAATCTGCATTTCTAACAGTTCCCAGGTGATGCTAAGGCTGCTGCTCTGGGGTCTATGCTTTGGGACCACTCCTGCTGACTTTATTGGAAAGACTAAGTATGTAGTTAAAAAAAAAACCTGAGTGACCATTAAAAGAATAGAAACTATGTATAGCTTTAAAACCCCAAAGGAAAATAAATGGACTATATATGTGTGAACCCCAAATATCTGAGACAGGTCTCAATAAATTTAGAAAGTTTATTTTGCCAAGGTTAAGGACACGTATCTGTGACAGCCTCAGGACATCCTGATGACATGTGCCCAAGGTGGTCGGGGCACAGCTTGGTTTTATACATTTTCAGGGAGACTTGAGACATCAATCAATATGTATAAAGATGTATATTGTTTTGGTCCAGAAAGGTGGGACAACTCGAAGCGGGGAGGGGGCTTCCAGGTCATAGGTAAATAATAAGCAACAAATGGTTGCATTTTTTTGAGTTTCTGATTAGCCTCTCCAAAGTAAGCAAGCAGATATGCATTTATCTCAGTGAGCAGAGGAATGATTTTGAGTTCTATCTGACCTTTGTCTGTAAGGAATTTCCTGGTGGACAAATTGTGAAGGAGGTTATGTGGCTTTTTAAATTTCAGTAGCTGTCTTTTTTAGGAGTAGAATGGGAGGAAGCTTTGCCCTAAGCAGTTCCCAGCTTGACTTTTCCCTTTGGCTTATCCCAAGATTTATTTTCCTTTCACATATGTATACATTTATAAATGTTATAAGTACAACAGAAGGCAAAAATGGAGCAAACATAAGAGTGAGGAGGAGGAGGAGGAGAAGAATGGTAAGTGCAAATTAAAATGGTAGTACTAAATCCACACACTGGAAGGTGGTTTTTGCAACACATAAAACTTAAAAAGCAATTGTATGCAGAATATATCAAGAATTCCTACAAACCTTTAAAGAAAATACAAGACCTTGAAAAAATTTGCAAAGGATGTGATCAAACAATTCACAGAAGAGGAAACCAACATGGCCACAAAGCATATCCAAAATCCAAAAGCAAAGCATAGTCTCACCAGTAACTAGGGAAATACAGATTAAAGGCACGGATTTATACCCAGCAGATTGGTGAAAACTTAAAAGTCTCATAATTCTGAGTCTGAGTTGGGATGTGGAAAAACAAGCCAGAAGACTCACACAGGAGTGGCGAAAGGCTACGCTGGTGCAACTTCTTCAAAACAATTTTGACAATTTCTAGTAAAGATATGATCTTTGTATCATATCAAAGATGCACATTCTCTTTACCCGGTGATCCAGCAGTTCCACTTAATGTGGAACATAGACTCTTGCGTGTGAGTTCAGAGGCATATGCATAAATGTTCTTGGGGGTTTCCTTGTGATAATTAAAAGCTGGAAATAAACTAATCTTATTGCCAGAGAGTAGATTAGAATGTAGGATCTTTATACAATGGAATACTGTGAAGAATTAACATGAATTGCTACTATGTGGCCATAGATTCTGCCTATAGATTCTTTAATGTTCTATATCATAGAACATTATTTACCTCAAATACTTAGAATCAGCTTCAGTTAAAATTATAGTTGAAACTCTAAGCCACATGGTTCAGTAATACGTAATAAAAAACTTCAATGAGGTTATTAGCATAGTGTTTTTGAGAATCCCAAACACTGGGTTAGCCCTTATTCTTTGTTTAGATGAAAAAGATAATGCAGAAGCTTAGAGAATATTTACATTCCAGTTGCCATGATTATAAAATTTATCTATGCTTCTTTTGTCTTTAGTTATCATGAAATGATCTCTTATCTAAGACTATTTACTTGAAAGAGCAAAGAACTTTCCTGCCATGTGTAAAAGTTTGTTTAGTAGAGATTGCAAGAATGTTGACTTGTAAACTTGAGACAATGTATGTTTGTTTTAGGAAACTACATTTGTTAAAATATTCATAATAGAGAATTGTGTGTGTTAGTTAAAAAAATAAACTTTGTTGGTCATTTTGTTCTTATTTCAATTAATACAATCAGTATATAAAAACTGTTCATTTAAATTAGAAAGGTGTAATTTAAGATGAAAATTTAAGAAGAAACTCTCTGTAAAAAGATTTTTTCAAGTAAAATAAGTTATTCTATTCTTAACTAAAAACTATAATAAAAAATCTCATTTTCCAGTTACATGTATTAACATGATAACACTCAAAAACAAAAAGTTGAGTGAGAAAAGCAAATTGTTGTACAGTAAGATGACATTTATTTAAACAATAAAATCATTCAAAAACAATTCTCTATTATTTTACTGGAAATGGCAATGTCAAATAAATATAAATATTGCTTATGCATAAAATACCTGGAAGATAAATTATGAAAACATGGATGCTAATGACTTCTGAGGAGAGACGGAGAAACACTGAGGCTTCAATGATATTTGCTATGTCTACTTCTGAAAACAAATGATCTGATGAGAATATGGCAAAAATATCGCCTGTTGAATATGGGGATGGATACTTGGATATTTGGATTTTGAAAGGATAAACCATCACATGTATTCTTATTTGTACTGCAGAAAATGAATAAATACATTTGTGAAAAAATGTATTATTTCCTATATATATAAAATTCTCATTAACAGTTCTACACAGCAGATCCTTCCCCATGCTCCACCAAAAATCAAGTCTTGTATATTCATACAGAATCTATGCAACCACACGTAACTCCAGGAACAGGGGCCTCACAGAGGTGGTCTTCTGCTGTTCCAGCACTGAGCCGTCAGTATCTCTAAATTGCTCTAACAATGTTTCTGCACATTTTGAGTTAGCAACCTCCTGTTTGTCCACAATAACTACGCAAATGTTTGCCAGTTTCCTAATGCTCCCTCAGCAGCACCCTCAGCTCTCAGTGGATGATGCCATCCAGGATTTCATCCAGGGAATAGTGGTCAGAAAGCATTTCTCCCTGAACTTCCTGAACTTCTTTTCTCCTTTTCCAGAAAAACAGAACCAATAAATATGTGTATATATAACATGTGTGCATGTGTGTGTGTGTGTGTATATATATATATATATATTTATTTATATTTGAGATAGGGTCTCGCTCTGTTGCCTAGGCTGGGGTGCACTGGCATGATCATGGTTCCATTGTAGCATTGACCTCCTGGGCTCAAGCCATCTTCTCGCTTCAGCCTCCCAAATAGCTAGGACTATAGGTGTGTGCCACCATACCCGGCTAAGTTTTTATGTTTTGTAGAGATGAGGTCTCACTATGTTGCTCAGGCTGGTTTCAAACCCTAGGCTCAAGTGATCCCCCCACCTCAGCCTCCCAAAGTGTTGGGATTACACGCATGAGCCACCATGCCTAGCCCTACATATATTATATGATGTTTACATCTATCTCTCTACCTGTCTAGAGATTAATTTATTTTCAAAAATTGACTCACACCATTATGAGGCTGGCAAGTACAAAATGTGCAGGGCAGGTTGGGAGTCTGGAAATTCTGGTTAGGAGCTGATGTTGCAGTCTTGAGCCTGAAGGCAGTCTGGAGGCAGAATCCCTTCCTCTTCCAGGGACCTCCATCTTTTCTCTTAAGGCCTTCACCTGATTAGCTGAGACCCACCCACATATGGAGGGTAATCTGCTTTATTCAGAAAAGTCTACTAATTTAAATACACATCACATCTAAAAAATACCTTCATGGCAATATCTAGACTAGTGTTTGCCAAATAACTAGGCACCACAGCCCAGCCAAGTTAACATGTAAATTTGGGCATCACACCTTCCTCTTCCTGACCCACTGATCTGAATCTGCAGCCTTTATTTCCTCCATTCCCCTGAGTTTCTATGAGAACAGTTGCCTTCATTCCACATTAGTCCAACGCACCTGTGTTCTGGATCCTCTTTCCTTTTTACTTTCTCAGGAAATCACTTTATCAGTGATGCCTTCTGACTTCTGTATCTTCATTCTCTCTTACTGTGTTTTTGTTTCGCTTTGATATACAATTGCACTAAACTATCTTCCATCTTTAAAAAAAATCTCCATGACTCTCTATCACCCTCCCATTTTCACAACACCTATCCCTCCTTTAACAATTTAAATTCATTTCTGAAAAGTCTGTTGCTAAATGAAAAGCCATTCCATAAAGAAAATATTTTCATTAATTTTAATGGAAATATTTTGATGAATTTCATCAGAACCCATGATACCCAAATCATTTTCATAGTTAGTAAATATATATTGAATGATAAAAACAAATTTTTACAAGTAATGGATAACATTTTGAAAGTCAATAATTTGTGCATTAAATGTGATAGAATGAAAATTTCTTAAGCTAATTATTTCTCTTTGCATCATCTTCTTCAACAATTTTTGAACTTTTTGGGGGCTTGAGGTGTCTTCACTCAAAGTGCAGTGAAAGTAATCTTATAGCATAGAAACACACTCGCAGCATAAAATAAAGTCCAGACAAGAGAGTGCTTAGAAATGTGGAGTTGTTACATGCGAAAAAAGACTGAAGAAGAAGCCATCTCCCTAGCCTCTTTTTCACATATTCAAAACAGATTTGGATTTATACAAACATGAGTGCAATTCAAATTTGTTTTGCATGATACTCTCTGATGAGAAACTGTTGTGTCAAGTAAATTGGGGAGTGTGACTTTGCCTGGAACCAGAATACCAAAATATCACTTCTTATAGAGGACTTGTCTCGTATGTTTTAGGTGAAAAAGTCATTGTAATAAAGCAGAAGAAATTGCCTCAAAAGTGGCATAATATTTCAAGAGCCATTATGGTGAAAATCCTTTCCTTACCAGCTATTATATGAAGTGATGTAACTCTTCACTGACAAAGTTCTCAGAAGAGAAATCTACTTTTTCTTTCCCTACTGTCTCAATTCACTCCCAGCGTTATTTGGTTTCTGCCTCTTTTAGTTTACTAAGTTCTCTTGCCAATAACCTTGCAAATTGACTGTCTTGTTTAGAAGTACAATGTTTTGACTTGGCTTCTTGGAAGTATTTCACAGAGCTGATCATTTCCTCTCATTTGAGTGTCTTTCTTCCCTTGATTTCAATTTTTTTGAAAAAACATATACTGAGGGACCAAATAGATACAATGTGTCAGAAAACCACTCTAGGTGCTAGAGATGTGGAGATGTGTAAAAGTTGGACCATACCCTTGAGGGTTTTATAGGATGGGGCTTTGGTGTCAGGAGGAGACAGGTAATTGCTTTTCTGGAAAATGTGGTACCTGAACTGAGCCTTAAATCTTTTTTTTTTTTTTGAGATGAGGCCTCTGTCACCTAGGCTGGAGTGCAGTGGCACAATCATGGCTCACTGTGGCCTCAACCTTCTGGGCTCAAAACTCCTGCCTTAGCCTCCTGTGTAGCTGGGACCATAGGTGCCTGCCACCACACCAGATAATTTTTGTAGGTTTTTTTCTTCTTTTTTTTATAAAGACAGGATTTTGCTATGTTGCCCAGGCTGGTCTTGAATTCCTGTGCTCAAGTGATCCTCCCACTTTGGCCTCCCAAAGTGCTGGGATTACAGGAGTGAGCCACCATACCTGGCCACAAATCTTAAGTATTAATATGGTTTCCCACTCTTCTTATTTCCTTTCTATCTCTTTGGCTTTTCCTTTTTATTTCTCTTCTTTTTTGCTATTTATGGTTACTAGTTGTCTTCGTTTGTTTGCTGTTATAACAAAATTTACCTTGTATTGGATAATTTACAGACAACAGTTCTGGAGGCTAGGAAGTCCAAAATCAAGGTGTCAGCAGAGTCCATGTCTGGTGAGCGCTTGCTCTCTGCTTCCAAGATAGTGCCTCTTGCTGTGTCTTCACATGGCCAAAGAGATGAAACTGTATCCTCACATGGTGGAGGAAGCAGAAGGGCAGAAGAGGTGAACTCACTCCCTCAAGCCTTTTTATAGAGACACTCATCCCACTCATGAGGGCAGAGCCCTGATGGCTTAATCACCTCCAGGTGGCCTCACCTCTTAATACCTTCACCTTGTGGTTTAAGTTCCAACATGTAAATTTTGGAGGGACACATACATGGAAACCATAGCATCAGTCTTTCCTCCTTGACTCTTTATTCTTTTCTCATTCTGCTGACTCCCTATATATGTCTGTGACCTTGATTACTACCTGTATTCTGCTAAGATCTGTCTCTCAAACTCCAAACTAGACACATTGCACCACTTTGAAACACTTTTGTCTGGCCTGGACATTTACTTTTATTTTTATTTTTTGAGACAGGGCCTCACTCTGTCACCCAGGCTGGAGTGCAATGGTGCAATCTTGGCTCACTGCAGCCTTGACCTCCCTGGGCTCAAGTGATCCTCCAGTCTCAGCCTCCCCAGTAGCTGGGACTAAAGGTGCATGCCACCATGCCTGGCTAATTTTCATATTTTTTGTGAAGACGAGGTTTTGCCATGTTTCCCAGGCTGGTCTCGAACTGTTGTGCTCAAGCAATCCTCCTGCCTTTGCCTCCCAATGTGCTGGGATTATAGGCGTGAGCCACCACACCTGGTCTGATCTGGACGTATCACAGGCAAATCAACCTAAGATATCTAAAATGAATAATTATTTAACCCCTTAAATCTATTCTTCCTCCTGTGCTTCCTGTCATTGGATGGCACCACAGTCTTCAGATACCTAAGCCAAGAATTTAACAGTCATCCTTGACTCTTCTTTTTCTCTTATCTACCATGTCTATTCGGTCACCAAGAGCTATTGAGTTTGCTGCTTCACATCTCTCTCATAGCCCTCCACTTCTCTGCGTTCCCACTGCTATCTCCTCAGTTCAAACCTCCTTGTTCTCTACCCATTGTGTTTACCTCCTTCCATCTTCAGACTTGCCCCACTTTAAGTCTTTCCATATTGCTCCTGCAGTGACCTCTCAAAGCACAAGTCTGGTCTCTTTATTCCCCTGATTAAAATCTTTCGATCACTCCCTATTGATATCAGGATGTTCTATAAACAGGTTGACCTGGCTTGTAAGGCCCCACTGCTGGAACTTCCCGACCTTCTTCTTAATTTCCAACAAATACAACCACATGCAGCTGCTGGTAGACCAGGCTCCCTCATGTTTTTGTGCTTATGTGTTTATTGTTCCTTCTGCCTGGGAATTTTTTTTTTTTGAGACGGAGTCTTGCTTTGTCATTCAGGCTGGAGTGCAGTGGCGCAATCTCGGCTCACTGCAAGCTCCGCCTTCCGGGTTCACGCCATTATCCTGCCTCAGCCTCCCAAGTAGCTAGGACTACAAGTGCCCGCCACCACACCCGGCTAATTTTTTTGTATTTTCAGTACAGACTGGGTTTCACTGTGTTAGCCAGGATGGTCTCAGTCTCCTGACCTCGTGATCCACCTGCCTCGGCCTTCCAAAGTGCTGGGATTACAGGCGTGAGCCACCGTGCCTGGCCCTGCCTGGGATTTTTTTTGTCCACTTTCTTTACATGAAAGTCACTTGCAAACTTCAAAAAAACTTCCCTGTCTCCTCCTTTCCCAGTTTAGCTCCCTCTGACCCACAGGTTCCCATAGTGGTATATGAATTCTTGTATCTAGCACTTAACACACCATACATTTATCACCAGTTGACCTGTCTGTAGTTTCTGCTTAGTCTCAGGAGTCCTTGAAGCTAGGGACTGTGTTTTTGTTCTCTGTGGGCTTATCTCCTAGAGTAGTGCCTGACACAAAGGCATAAGAAATGTACTCAACAAATGTGTGTGGAATGAATAAATGAATCCAGGCTTTCCTAAGCACCCATGGCCATCAGCCCAACACTGATTCCTTTTTCCAACTGCATTGCAAAAATCAAGAAAAAGGGAAATAATAGAAAAAAGATAAAAAGATTTCTCAATCAAATGATAAATAAATGTCTGGAGAACAAGCAAATCTTGTATGAGGTTTTCAAAACAGTCTAGACTGACATCTAGAGCAAAACCATACAGAAAAATTCCTATTCGGCAAAATGGCATAAAAGATTATGAAAGAGCTTTTGGATAAATTAAAAAGTAGCAACTCAGTGAAAGAAATCCTGAATAGTGAGTTTGAAATTTATTAAAGGATACACATTTTAAAATAGTCATAGGGGAAGCTTTTCAAAGGCTGGAAAGATATCCTTAGGCAGATCTACTTAATGATGATAATAATTGTTGGCCAGGAGCTATGGCTCACGCCTGCACTCCCAGCACTTTGGGAGGCCGAGGTGGGAGGATCACTGAGTCCAGAAGTTCAAGACCAGCCTGGGTAACATAGTGAGACCCCATCTCTACCAGAAAAAAAAAAAAATAGCCAGGTGTGGTGGTGCATGCCTGTGGTCCCAGCTATTTGGGAGGCTGAAGTGTGTGGATTGCTTGAGCCTGGGAAGTCAAGGCTGCAGAGAGCCCTGATAGTGCCACTGCACTCCAGCCTGAGTGACACAGCCAGACCCTGTCTCAAGAAAAGGTTATTATTGTTATTTTAGCTAACATATATGAGGATATTCTATGTACCAGGCATTATCCTCAGCATTTTGCATGCATTATCTCAACTAATCTTTACATAACACTATGAAGTATGGCTAACTATTTATGCCCAGGTTGCTGATGAAGAAACTAAGATCTTTGTATCCAGTACAGCTGGATCAAAACCCAGTGCTTTCTGCCTTCCAATCAGGAGGTTTTTCCTTGGCTATAGAGCTCGACTTTCCAGGCAACGCACAGGCAGGGATGTGTGCTCCAGGGGCCACTCCAGTTCTCAGAGAAGCTGCAGTTACAGTCAAGGAACAGTTGGCAAGATCATGTATAATAGTGGACCAGAGGCGATGGAAGGAGCTCAACATTTTCACTTAATCCCACTTCTCGCTTTCCTGTGTGGTTTGTGGGTGTGAGTGCTGAAAATGAGCTTCCTCTGCAGGAGGAGGAAGTGGCGGGGCTCGGAGCCAGAATGACTCATCAGAACTCCCTAAGGAAGTCAGGACAACAGCGGGAGACTGAGCTTTCAACATCGGACATTCAGGTGGCTTCAACTGGACATGTATGCATGTGAGAAAGAGGGAGGGAATGAGAGGGGATGCAATTTAACAAATGAATTATATGGGGAGTGAGTGCAGGAACCTGTCTTCATTTATTCTGAAGCTCCTCAGAATCTCAAGTTCACAGCTCAGCTCATGATAGACCTCTCCCCCTCTATCATGTATGTGCTTGATGAATTAGGAAGGTTTTATGAACCAAACATTATGGGATCTAACCATCATACATTTCGATCATATTATTGATCCTTTTATAAAAATGAAAATATGGAGACTAAGAACAGTTACATAACTTGTTCAAGGCCACTCTGAAAATGAGAACTGGAGCTTAGGTCCCAGAGTAGCAGCCCCAATGGGGCACAGACTGAAGGGCTTGGCTTTTGCTGTCTTGTATTGACTTACAAGAGCCCACTGTTAAATATTTAGGAGTTTTCTTTTTTTTTAAAAAAATATTTAGGAGTTTTCAAGCCAGTTATTAAATCGTTAGTAGCTTGAAATCAGCATGGTATAAGTATTTATACTACAGAAATTTGTAAATGCTAGAGATCAGGACTCCCTTCCCCCTGACCCCTGCCCACCACCTGGAGACAGATTAGTGTGTCTAACCTGTCATTGTTCCCATGACTATCCCATAAAATAAAGTTTTTATTAAGTGTGACATCACAATCCACTTAGGAGCAGTTTTATTTAGAGCTTCACAGCATCCAACTAAAGCAACAACTTGTCATTTATAGGGCTAGATCCCTATAAATGATAGTTCCAGGGAGTAAGGAAGGTAAAGCTAGTAAGACAAACCAAAAGAGATGTTGCTTTCCTTGTATTTTATTTCTGTTGCAATGCTTTGAAACTTTCTTGTTTATTTACATATTTAAGATCTGTCTCCACAAGAAGGCAGAGGGAGAGATTTCATTTTTGGTGCTTCCCAGTTAGTTGTGTGAAAGAGAATCACAAAAATCTGCCTCTCAACAACAAATATAATCAAAACCAACAGTAAGCTCACCAGCTGCAGTCAAATGAGGGGAAGTTTCCAATTTCACTAACTGTGGAAACCTGGTAGCTAAAGAAAGAATCAGAAGACTCTACCATGGCTGGGCCTAGCATGGCATCTAACCCACACCCACCTTCCAGAGACAGCATGGGAGAGATGGGGAGTCCATACAGTCCTGAACATTCTTGTCAAAATTCCCAAGTTTGTGGAGAAGGAGACTGGGGGGGTGAGTAGGAAGCCTAGGGAAAGTTAAGAGAAATGCTTAAGTATCATCGCAGGGTATCAGTAGAGAAAAGAAGGGCTTTCCAAGAAATTGGGCAGTAACATGAAGGCTCTGGGCACTCTTGCCCCATGGGAAAGGTTTTGGGGGACTGGCGCCAATAGCCAGGTGATATGCTGTCATACAGGATATTAAGAGAATCTCTGAATAAATTAGCTGGGTGTGGTGGCTCATGTCTGTAAACCCAGACCTTTGGGAGGTCGAGGTGGGCGGATCACTTGAGGGCAGTTCGAGACCAGCCTGGCCAACATGGTGAAACCTTGTCTGTACTAAAAATACAAAAATCAGCCAGGTGTGGTGGTGTGTGCCTGTAATCCCAGCTACTCGGGAGGTTGAGGCACAAGAATCACTCGAACCCAGGAGGTAGAGGTTGCAGTGAGCTGAGATTGTGCCGCTGCACTACAGCCTGGGTGACAGAGTAAGACTATCTCAAAAACACAAACAAATAAACAAAAACTCTGAAGAAATAGAAGAGTTCATGTCTTCACATTGTGGATTGAGGCTGCTCAGAGCCCCAGCAGAAGGTTCTCCTGTTCCCTTGCACCACAGGCCACAGGAAGATGGGTCTAATACAACATTCACTCCTTCACCTGCTGCCCAGAGGGGAAAACAGCACAGTCTTAGATGAACTGCAAAGGGTGCCAATGAGGCCTGACTTGCAGTCTACCAGAGTAAAGAGAAGTTCTGGTTAGAGCTGTCAGCCTTAAACTTGTGTGAAACAACAACAACAACAAAAATCCAAGCGATGGTGCTAGATAAATTGAGAATAAGGAAGGAAAGAAGCAGGAAGGAAGGAAAAAGGAAGAAAAAGAGAAAAAAGAGGAAAAAAAGAAGGAAGGAAGGAAAAAGGAAAATGAAGGAAGGAGGGGGAAAGGAAAAAAGGAAAGGAGGGAAAAAAGGAAAGGGAAGGAGGAAAGGAAAGAGAGGAGGGAAGAGGGAGAAAAGACGAAAAGGAAGGAAGGCTAGAAGGGAGAAGACAGTATGGAGGGAAGTAAGGGGAAAGAAGAAGGGAAGGAGGAAGGAAGAAGAGAAGGAAGAAAGGACAGGAGGCAGACAAAGGAATGAAAGGAAAGAGGAGAAGGAAAAGAGGGAAGTAAGGGAGGGAAAAGAAGAAGGGAAGGAGGAAGGAAGAAGAGAAGGAAGAAAGGACAGGAGGCAGACAAAGGAATGAAAGGAAAGAGGAGAAGGAAAAGAAGGAAGTAAGGGAGGGAAAAGAAGAAGGGACTAAGGAGGGAAGAAGGAATGTAGTGGGCAAAACACAGTTGAATAGTCCACATTTCCATGGGTCCTTTGGGTCATAAAAGAATTAGAAATAGGATTCCTTGTTAAAAACAGGAATTTATAAAATAAGAATTTAAGGACATGATGGCAGGAAAACCTCAAAAACAAAAAAACACAAAAAGCAGAACAAAATGAGACAGATTTCAGAGTCAAGGGAATAACTTAAGAAACAAAACAATATTATAAAACATACATAAATTAGAAACAACAGAAAGCAGAGTACACACAGCTGAAAATCAAATTATTTACATAGAGGAAATACTGACAATATCATAGTGAATGTAGCAAAGGTAAGAGTTGAACGCAGTTAGAATGAAAGGTCTCACCACCACAGATCCTCTGGCTCACTCTTAGGTCTACATCCCACGAATTCTTTTTTTTTTTTTTTTTCAGAGCTAGGATCTTACTCTGTTGCCCAGGCTGGAGTGCAGTCATATGATCATAGCTCACTGCAACGATGAACTCTTGGGCACAAGTGATCCTCCTGCCTCAGTCCACAAATAGCTGGGGCTACAGGTGTGCATTAGCATGTGTGACTAATTTTTAAATTTTTCATAGAGATAGGGTCTCACTATGTTGCCCAGCCTGGTCTCAAACTCCCAGGGTGAAGCAATCCTCCCACTGGGCCTCCCAAAGTGCTGGGATTACAGGCATGAGCCACTGTGCCCAGCCCCCTACCAGTTCTTCTATTTCATGGGGATCCCCATCTACTAACCCCACCACTTTTCATTATTCAGCATTTCATTATCAAGCTTTCCAGTCTCATTCTCTCTTCATCCAGCTTAGATTTACTTAAAAGCACATTCCTTTGAAAATCTGAATAATGCTTTTTATTTCCTTTCTGTTTTTTTGCAAATTTCCCCCCTGCTTGGTTTAGAGCACGAGATTTCCCATGTTGAAGGTGTTGACACTATGTTCTGTCACTGTAATTAACCCCTGGGAAATTAGGAGTTTAAGTTAACTGTCTTGCCTTCCTGTCTTCCTTCATAGTGTTTACTTGGCAAAACAAACTAACTAACAAAAATAAAACTAAAGCGAAAACAAAAACCCTACCGTTATGAAAGCCAACTACTTGCCCACTTTGAGCACCTGAATGGGGTTGGAATAGCTAATACCAGTAAACTAACTATTCTCCTAATTTTCAAATCAGCACTTGACACTTCCTGGCTTTCCTTGAATGTTCTGTTTACTCTCTGACTCTTCAAAATAACATTTACACAATTTCTTCTCTCTCCTCCAACCTTTAGTGTCATTCTGTTCCTACACTTTCTCAGCTGATGGTTTCCCTTTACATGGCTGATAAAAGCAGGTGGCAACTTGCTCAACTTTCTCCTTCACATTGCCATTACTTGGTCCTCATCTTTCCCAATGTCTCAGCAGAAGAGCAGCCTCTCCATCCTTCATGAAACACTTTCTTTTCTTGGCCTCTAGGACAGCACACTTTCCTAGTTTTCCTCCTTTCTCCCTGGCGACTTCTTAGCCTCCTTTACTGGATTCTCCTAAATGTTAGTGTACCCAACGGCTTAGCCCTTGGCCCATTTCTTTATCTACACTGATGCTGACCCCATTCTCACACATGCTGATTTATTTTGGGGTTAGGAACTGGGCAGAAGTATTTATTTATTTTTTATTTTTAGTAGAGACGAGGGTCTCACTATGTTGCCCAGGCTGTTCTCGAACTCCTGGCTTCAAGCAATCCTCTCACCTCGGGCTCCCAAAGTGTTGGGATTACAGGCCTGAGCCACTGTGCCCAGCCACAAGTGTTTCTTAGGGTTTTTTCAGATAATTTTGTTGCAACGTGAGGACTGTGGACCTTTTACCCACCCTAGGTGATTTCAATCCTTCCGACGGTGTTCATTGCATCTACATGTTGAGCACTCCTAAATTTTTCTCTCCATTCAACTCTGGACTAGACATAGATACCCCTGTCTGATGGATTTTTCAGTAGATATCTCAAATGTGAAATTCCTGGACATCTGTTCCCAGTCCAACCTATACTTTCTCCAGCCTTCTTTCTCTCTGTAAATGGCGTCAATTTTAACCCAGTTGCTCAGTAAAACAAAACCAACCAACCACTATGATTTGTCCTTGGTTCTATTTTTCTCCACCTCCAGCCCACTAGCAAGTCCCATCCCCTCTATTTATAATGTATATCCCAAATTTGCTACTCTTCTGTATCCTTGCTGGTATCTCTCTAGTCCAAGCCACCATCATCTCTTGCCTGGATTACTACAATAATCTCCTAACTGAACTTCCTGCTTCTACCTTTTCACTTCACCTCCTCTTTCAATTTATTCTCTACACAGGAGTCAAACTGGTCGTCTGAAAACATAAATCACTTTATATCCCTCTCTCCCTCTCTTGCTTATGCCTACTGAAGGCTTTGCATTGCATTTTGAATAAAGTTGCAACTTCATGCCTTGGCGTAAAACCCGTTTGTGAACCGACTCCTGTCTACGTCTCCAACCGCACGTTCCCGTCTCCTGGTCTCCCACTAAGCTCTAGCCACATGGGCCTACTTTCTGTTACTCAAATACGCCAAGCTTATTTCTGTTCCTTCTATGTAGCCGTAAGCATTTTCTGTTCCTTCTATGTAAAATGTCCCTCCTCTTCCTGCTCCCCCATCCCTTTCTTTGATTGGCTCTTTTGAATCATTCAGGACTCAGCTCACATGCCACATCCAAAGGGAAGCCTTTCTTGATGAGAATAGCTTTTTCCTTACTTATTCAGTATATGTCCTTATATAAGGTACACAGTACTTATCACACACAATCTGAAAGTTATATTGGTTTTTGGTTTGTCTTGTTTACTTCTGTTTTCTCTCTCCTGTTCTAGAATATGTTCCATAAAAACAAAGCTCTTACCTGTTTTTCTAGTCTCATCTCCAATGTTTAGATGCTTCAAATACATTTGTTGAATATACTCAGAAATGGAAAACCTACAGTAAAAATAATCAGTGTTGAGGATTAGATATATTTAAATAGAGAACTAGAACACAATACTTGAAGGATGATAATTACAGAACAGATTATAAGTATTAAAAACTTTGATACAGTTAAAATAACAAGATAAGCTATAAAACTAAGAATGTGAAGGCAATTATAAAAGACTAATTTTCCTTTTTTTTTTTTCAGTTAATTTAGAAAGTTTATTTTGCCAAGGTTGAGGACGCGCCCGTGACACAGCCTCAGGAAGTCCTGACAACATGTACCCAAGATGGTCGGGGCACAGCTTGGTTCCATACATTTTAGGGAGACATGTGACATCAATCAATATATGTAAGAAGTACATTAACTCCATCCAGAAGGGTGGAGACAACTCAAAACAAGCCACCCACCCCCTCTCCAGTCATCCCTGGGGGCTTCCAGGCCACAGGTAAGTGAGAGACAAATGTTGCATTCTTTTGAGTTTCTGATAGGTTAAAAGACTACTTCTCTTATTGTTCAAAGTAGTTATTCTTTTTTTTTAATTTAATTTTTTTGGTGACAAGGTCTCACTCTTTCACCCAGGATGGAGTGTAGTGGCGTGATCTCAGCTTACTGTAGCCTCAACCTCCTGGGCTCAAGTGATCCTCCCACCTCAGCCTCCTGAGTCGCTGGGACAACAGGTGTGCGCCACCACACCCAGCTAATTTTTGTAGGGTTTTGTGTGTGTGTGTGTGTGTGTGTGTGTGTGTGTGTGTGTGTGTGTAGGGACAGGGTTTCAACATGTTGCCCATGCTGGTCTCAAACTCCTGTGCTCAAACCATCTGCTTGACTCGGCCTCCCAAAACGCTAGGATTACAGGCATAAGCCACTGCACCTGGCTAGGAATGTCTTTTAATTTTGCTTTCTAAACTTGTTCTGTTGTTAAATTCAAGTACAATAAAAAATAAATAAGGTTTGGGGAAAAATGCATTTGAAAAAATACAATTAAATCTTACATTTTAAAACACAGCATATAGAATATATCTCATTTTATATTTTTTACTCTATCCCCCTTCATGTTGACATATATTAATATAAAAGAGAGATTACAAAGAGACAAGGGATGATTATCTCTGGGTTGTGGGAGTTCTGGGGCTGTTTTCATAATTAAAAAATATTTTATTGCTTAAATTTTTAAAAAAGGAGCATGTGCCACTTTTATAAAATCAACAAAGTAAAGAAATAGTGAATAAAAGATGAAAAGTAAACAGTATTTGTGTAGAGAATACACTCTTCCAAGAAGCTGCTGTGAGGAAGAGAATTGAGAGAACTCAAATTAAGGAAATTCTCTCCAAAGCTTTGCCTCCTTGCTTCTTGTTGAAGAAGGGAGGTACTGGGATATAACTGAATGCTGATGAGATTGATTCAGAAGCAAGGATGTGTACATATGGCATATTCAGAAAAGAAAAAATGATCTATAGTGCAAGAATCCTTCCTGAGAAGGGGAGAGTGGGTGGTTTCACAGGGCCCATTGCAAACTAGTGTGTTAAGAGGTGGGAGAGAGGGGAAAGGAGAATATGGGTGTGGGCAGGTGCAGACGGGTATGTAGATTTTGAACCAGTGGTAGAAAGTTGAAAGGTTTAATAGCTGATTACTTATATTGTCTCAACGAAATTGGAGACAAATCATTACTTGAGAATGGGTGGTGGGCTGGGTGTGGTGGCTCATGCCTGTAACCCCAGCACTTTGGTAGGCCAAGGTGAGAAGATCACTTGAGCTCATGAGTTTGAGACCAGCCCAGGCAACATAGAGGGGCCCTGGCTCTAAAAAAAATATATAAAAAAACAAATTAGCCAGGAGTGATGGTGTGTGCCTGTAGTCTCAGCTACTCAGGAGGCTAAGGTGGGAGGATCACTTGAGCCTGGGAGGTTAAAGCTGCAGTGAGCCGTGATAGCACCACTGCACTCTGGCCTGGGTAATAAAATGAGATTTTGTCTGAGAGAGAGAGAGAGAGAGAGAGATAACAGGTAGTGGGAATTTTGAGGAAATTGCAAGAAGTATGAAAGGGTAGAAAATGTACTATACTACTGTAGACATATAGTAAGATTAGTGGACACTGTTGAGGGCTTAGTTGAGATTGCTGATTGTAAATATAAAGTGACAGCAATTTGTATGGTTCAATGATATTTCTCCAGCCTTGCTCAGCTGTTTGGGTGCAGGTGTGGAGAAAGGGGTTGGTTGAGCTCACTCATGATAGGTGCTTTGCTCAGAGTGTGTGAAACAATGAGAAGATGGTTCAAGGGGAGTTCAGAAATTTGCAGGATGAGAATTGTAATGGAATCTAACATGGATGAAGAGAGAAGTGAAGAAGCTCTGATGAGTGAGAAATCTGTGAGTTGAAGAGATGTAATCTGTGAGTTGAAGAGGATGACAAATTTGAAGAAATTTTGTCCCCAGGGCATGAGCTGTATGTCTTCCATTCAAATACAGAGAAAGAAGACTAGCCAGAGTATTCATGTTAAAGTTCTAGTCCCAGCTCCTCTGGGATGAATAGTTTTGTGGTTTGGCATAAGCCTTTCACTTGGGACTCAGTTTCCTTATCTGTAAATAAAAGGCTTGACTTGGATTATCTCAAATTTCAGGGCACACACAAATTAATTGAGTATCTTGTTAAAATGCAGATTTTGGTGCAGTAGGTCTTGGGTGGGGTCTGGGGTTTTGTCTTTATAATAAGCTTCCACATGATTCCTGTGCTGCTGATCCATGGACCATACTTTGAGTAGCAAGGAACAGATAAATTCTATAGGCTTCAAAATTCTGATTATAAATCTTGGACCTTGAACTACGTTTTCACCTCCTCCTTGTCTTCTTTTTTTCTGAGCTTTGTCAATTCATCTTGAAACCAAATCTTGGGACACTTCTTTTGATTTCCCTTAACTGGGCAGGAAGTAAATAGAGAAAGATGCAAACCCTGCAGAATGACCAACACCCAGTAACGGAAACAGAGGGTTCTGATGACGTCTTACAGCTTGTGCCTGGGTGGGGGTAAATGGTACTGCCTTTTCCCAGGCATGGTGTGTCGAACAGGAACGTACTATCAGGCAGGAAATGGCTCCAATACAAACAGGGACACCAGAGATCAGGCTAGACGAGAGACTGATCACAGCAAATGGCATATTACAGACAGCTACTCAGATCAATTTCCTTCCTCTGTCACGTCAAAAGGTTTTGCTGCGTCAAGATTCCTTTGCCTAAAAAACATATGTTCCCAGTCTAATATATTTAAAGCTGATCACCACAAATCTAGTCAGGCAACTTTAGGTTTCATTTTATCTTGAGGCTAGAGGCTACTGGAAGATCATCTGGTAATGACTTAGAGAAACCCACTTAAACTGTTCCCATATTGTATGTTTCCCATATGTAATGTTTACATTTCAAAAGGTCTTGACTATTAGGATGTGTTTTTCTGGGCTGAACATGTTTTTCACAGGCAATAAACTCATGTTTCAATTATTAGGAAAATAGTAAGTGCTTTAGCAGGCTGAATTTGATATATTGGATCCAAAAGCAGAATTTCTTATAAGGAGAAATCGCTGAAAGAAATGAACATAAGATGTTTGTAACAGTCATAACTATTTGAGGACAGTTTTTGTTTAATGTTAGCGATGGTAGGAAATGCTGAGGATGAGCAATTTAGGGAAGAGCCAGAATCAACGTTTCCTTTCAGGATCTGGTTCAATGGAGGAGGAAATCATTCCGAGAAATACTTATCAGCTTGATATCACACACAAAACTGACCATAGGCCAAGTTTAGAAAGGACTGTGAAAGGCACACCCAGGGTCTGAATATCAACTTCCAGCCTGTCATCTGGTGGGCAACCTGCTTTCTTAGAGAGGGAGCTCTGCCACCCTGAGACTGAAGAAGGGGTTGATATCGTTTAATAGCCCCTTCTTGCTTTCCAAAGGTCAGTTGGCCCCACATTTGAGGATGGCAAAAAAAAAAAAAAAAAAGAAGAGAGAGCGAGCAAAAAAGAGCCATCTTATCTAAGGTCTGCCTGTTAGGTTTTCTTTAAATATTCTGACTCCATCCAAGAAATGTCTTGGAATGTATTTTACATTAATCTAAGCCATCTTTATCTCCAGGAAATGATTGGGTCTCACAGATGAAAGTAAGGGTGTTTATTGCTAGCAGCCATTTGCAGTGGAGCGAGCAATCTACTGAACTGTGAAAAGAGCAGTCACAAAAGTCCATTTACGCAGGAGAAGAACACTGTGCACATAAACACGAATGAACTCAATAAATGCAAATGAACTTTCTGCTTGCTCTCCTCCCTCACTTCTTACTGGGCCTCCATACATACTATTGAATTCACAGGCCCTGAAATAGATGACAGCATTGAGTAATTAAGCTGAAATATCACACCAGGTCACTTTAATTATAAAGCCAGAGCTCATTAATGGATGGAAACATGGAAACAGGAATTGGAATAACCTTGCTTAAAATGCATTAAGTTATCACTTTGCAAAGCCAAGAAATTTCAAGGATTTTCACAATAGGCATTGTGGAGATTTTTTTTCTAAAGGGCTGGGTAGGGGTATGAATGGATTATAAGACTGCAAATTGCTTTGAATAAAGTAGAGGTTTTTTTTTTTTTAATAGAAGGAGTTTCTACTACATGTAGCAAATTAAATTCCAGATGTTATATCACTACAAAATCTCTACCAGATGTCCAAACTCATGGTGGCTGGGATGTTTATTGCAAGTAAGGCATTAAACACCTGTTCTACAGAGACCTCCCCTTACCTTTTCATCTGTACTAGCATGTTAATCATGCAGGAGCGATGAAATATTTAGTCCTCACTGGATAATTAAAGAGGCCAGGAAAAATTCTAAAACTGTTAATTACTCTAAATGCCATTTAAGTAAATGACTACAGTGCTCCTCTTGGGATATTTCTGAAGACTTATCAAGAACACTTTCAAAATATGGGATTCCACTTTTGGAAGCTAATTCAAGGTGGAAAAAGGACTTCAGACCAAATAATCTAACCTAAAGGACAGTTATCCACATTTAGCATATGTCCTGGTTTGAAAAAAAAAGCAGCCCCAATTGCTGCTATAAAATATCTCATTTGCTCAAGAGTTACTTATGGCAGAACCTTCAGTTTTAGAAGCCTCTGTCTTTTCTGTTGCGTAATGTAAATGAACACTGATCCGTAAGCACATTGCCAGTCAGTGCGGCGGCACTCCCAGGCTGTCGGAGGTGGAACCTTAGACAAGTCACTTCTCTCTTTGGTGTCATACTTCAATCTGAATGTAAATTTGAATTCTACAGTTTAAGATCTGTGTTAAAAATAAGTTAGCTATGATTACAATCATTGCTACTTTTGAGTGAATGCTGAAATTTCCACTAAGTCAATCAGAATTTAACCAATTTCTGGCATATGTAATGATAGTGTCTCTGTAGCTTGCTGTTTGATAGGGAGGTTGAGCAAGAGAAAGTAAATAAGGAGGCTTTCTTTGAGGCTCATACTACCATGTCATCTGTCCTTCACACATTCTCTCTTCTTATCTACAGTCGCTTTAGATGGCAAGACAAATTACCTTTTTATGATCTTCTTTTGCCTTCTGAGACCTGCCTTTATGATGGAATTAGCCTGAATTTCTTTAAAAATTTTTTAAAAGATCTTATTTTTTTTCAGAGCTGCTTTAGGTTCACAACAAAATCAAGCAGAAAGTTCACCTTCACACATGCACAGTCTCCCCTACTATCAACATTCTGCACCAGCGGGGTGCATTTGTTACAATCGATGAACCTACCTATCATTACATTTTCCAGAAACTGGTTAAATTCTGATTGATTTAGTGGAAATTTCAGCATTCACTCAAAAGTAGCAATGATTGTAATCATAACTAACTTATTTTTAACATAGATCTTAAACTGTAGAACTCACACTGACATTCAGACTGAAGTAAAACAGCAAAGAAAGAAGTGGCTTGCTTGAGGGCCCACCCCCACCAGCCTGGGAGTGCCCTGCCCCACTGATGGGCCATGTGCTTACAGATACAATGTTCAATTTACATATTGCCTTTTTATGATCTTCTTTTACCTTCTGAGACTTGCCCTGATGATGGAATTAGCCAGAATTTCTTTTTAAAAAAAATCAAATTCAATCCTTTGACATATCATCACCCAAAGTCCATAGTTTGCATTAGGGTTCACTCTTGGTGTTGTACATTCCATGGGTTTGGACAAATGTGTAATGACATGTATTCACCATTATACTACCATACAGAGTAGATTCCCTGCCCTAAAAATCCTCCGTGCTCTGCCTATTCATGCTTCCAGCCCCTCTAACCCCCAGCAGCTATCAGCCTTTTTACTATCTCCATAGTTTTGACTTTTTCCGAGCATTATATAGTTGGAATTATGCAGTATGTAGTCTTTTCAGACTGGCTTCTTTCACTTAGATATGCATTTAGGTTTCCTCCATGTCTTTTTAGGGCTGGATTTCTTTTTATTTACATAAAATGTGGGAATAGGGAGAGTGAAAGCGCATGATTGCTCGTCAGGAGTTGAGGCTCCAGTTCCTTCTACAATAAGGTCCCAGGCTAACACACCTTTGATTTTGATAGCCCCCAAATCAACCTGGAAAGTGTTTATATGCTAGTTATCCTAAACTTGTTCTGCCACTGCGATGTTCACATCTGCTTGCTATTCTCCTGCCCTTCTATTGTTTTCCGTCCAATAAGCACAATCTACTAGACTTAAGATGGCTATTGTTATAAGAGGTGGATCTTTATTCATTTCTACAAAGAAAAGGATAGAAAGAATATTTTAATGTTTTTCTACTCAGACTAGTTTGTCTTCTAATTCCATCTTCCTGTTTCAGTAGAGGGCACTCCGACCTTACCTAGAGCCCAGTGTTTTTTCATTTGACCAGTTTTGGAAAGTAGCTGGTTTATCCTATCCGTCCTTCAGTTTAATAGTCAGCAGTGAGCACACAGCCGACATAGAAACCAGACGGACTAGACTAAGGCTCAGTCCTATCGTGAATGATCCTGAAGCCCTTTGTTATCCCTCCCCTAAAGCCCCTACTATTTTCTATTGCAATTCATGCATTTATGTGTAGTCTTTCTGACCAGTCTGTGAACTCTTTGGGCCTGGGACCCCTATATTTCATCCTTGAGCTGTAGCACAGTGCCTGACACAGACTACACATTGTAGCAAAACAGGTTTAGGATAATTAACATATAAGCACTTCCCAGGTTGACCAGTGGGCTATCATAATGTAAGGTGTGTGAGCCTGGGGCTTTATTGTAGAAGGAAAACAACACTGGAGTCTCAACTGTTGACGTGCTATGTGCTTTTACCCTCCCCACACCCACAGTTTACGTGTATAAAAAGAAATTCAGCCATTAAAAGACATGGAGGGGCTCACGCCTGTAATCTCAGCACTTTGGGAGGCCGAGGCGGGTGGATCACGAGGTCAGGAGATCAAGACCATCCTGGCTAACATGGTGAAACCCCGTCTCTACTAAAAATACAAAAAAATTAGCTGGGCGTGGTGTCGGGCGCCTGTAGTCCCAGCTACTTGGGAGGCTGAGGCGGGAGAATGGCGTGAACCTGGGAGGCGGAGCTTGCAGTGAGCCGAGATCACGCCACTGCACTCCGGCCTGGGCGACAGAGTAAGTAAGACTCCGTCTCAAAAAAAAAAAAAAAAAGAAAAAGAAAAAACACCAAAAAGACATGGAGGAATCCAAAATGCATATTACTAAGTGAAACTCAATCTGAAAAGGCTATATGCTGTATGATTCCAACCATAGCTATATAATAAATGTCTATTGAGATGAATGAAAAATAAAAGGTAGAATCTGACCTGACTCTAACAAAGGGAAAATTGTGTATGCTTTTATGTTTCTTCAGACGCCATCATTTTGCCTTGAGGATTCAGTAGTGTTCCTAGTTGAGGTCATCCCCATGCTCTATATTACTTTATGTCGAGAGGTAAAAATGGCATCTGCCTTAGGTTCAGAGTGGGAGAGCCCATTGCATTATCGCTTTCAGTATGGCATGATGGTTGATACCCATAATGACCTGGTCATGTCATGCCAAGTAACATACATGCCCCTTCTCTGAGCAAAATTTGGGCTGGTAAAAGCCCGAGACAAATCCAGCTTGCTAAGTTGCATATCGTTTTCCTTGGTCCTAAAATGCTCAGTTCTCCATCTTTGAATCTGGAGTAGAGTGGCGCAATCTCGGCTCACTGCAGCCTCTGCCTCCCGGGTTCAAGCGATTCTCCTGCCTCAGCTTCCCCAGTAGCTGGGACTACAGGCATGCACCACCACGCCCAGATAATTTTTGTATTTTCAGTGGTGACGGGGTTTCGCCATGTTAGCCAGGTTGGTCTCAAACTCCTGACTTCAAGTGATCCGCCCACCTTGGCCACCCAAAGTGCTGGGATTACGGGCGTGAGCCACTGCGACCGGCTTAATTTTGTCCTTGGTTCTAATACCTCGTTTCCGAGTTTTAAAAATTTTAATTTGTGTTGTTCTTTCATATAGGTTTATCATTTTACAATTTTAGTTTGTTCATTAAAAAACGAGGTTATAGTTTTCATCTGTTTTGTGGGCATTAGAGTGCTTTCATTATCTGCAGGGATGTTTTCCTGTGACTTATTTTCTATTTCCTTGTAAAATCGTTGTCCAGAATTCAACCGTAATCTTTTTCTGCTGCTTGCTTTTATATGAAATAAGTTTTCCTCAACTTTCAGGAGGAAGGGTTGAGTCAGGATAGCATTTCTAGCTTCATTGCTGTCGAATTCTGTCTTTTTGTTGATTAATAGCTTTTGTTCAAAAACATGGCCTCATACTTTTGGAGATCTTTGGTTTTATTACTCATCCCAACTTTATCTGAACCTTCCCCCTCTCCTCTCTCTCTCTTTTTTTTCTCCTGTTGGTCAGTTTGGGTTCTATTCCAAGAAGTTTTTTCTGGCATGGCGCTTTTTCTTGAAAGAGTACTAGGACAAATCTGTTTCCACAGTTCATAAATTCCAGATTAAATCAGCCTCTTAAAATCTCACTGCCATCCCATTGGTATCATCTGCAAAAAGCCCTTCCAATTCAGCCGCCATCTTCAAATTGGCTGACCATGCTTTCCAGCCAATATTTTTTGGAGTTATCTTCTTTCAACATCCATTAGATGTCCCCTTGCTTTCCATGGCTTCCCCCTGTATACATGTTGAGACTCCCTGGGGTTTGATGATTTGTTCCCACCCACGTCTACTCAAGTTCATGAGGACAACTTATTACCTGATTTGGTTATAGATACTATTGTCTGTGGCTATTTGGTTTGGCTCTGGTTGCTTTCTTATGAGGTGATTTAAGGAGATTAAAAATTGCGCACCTCCACCACCAACTCCCCATATTATATGTTGAAAATAAACTATTTTTTTTCTTCCTAGGGTATTTCTATTGTAGATATTATCTTAAATTGTGGAACAGGAGACAGTATCTTTAGTTAAAGAACTCTCATGAAATAGATACCTCATTTTGAACCCCTTGAAGGCACACCATGGTGATTTGGTGTCTACTGGGCCTTTGCATCAGGCTCTTTTGAGAGAAGTGGTCTTGGGAAGAATATATAGCTCTATGTTTAGTTCTTTTTCCTGTAAAAGCAACAACAAAAACCAAAACCAACTCCTCTACTTCCTCCACTTGCTTTCCTTCCCTTGATTTGAATTCCTGGGAGTATATTTCACTGGCTTCTTATGTAAGGAGTAGCTTAGCAAAAAAACTTCTTAAACTCTTTTCCCACTTCCCAAAGCAGCTATTGACAAAGATATGGATCTCAATCTAAACATGCAATGAAACTCATGGGATTGTCTGGAATCTTTGCATAATGAAATTTCTCCATGGGATCTTTGCTTTCTTCTCTACTTCATTAGGACTTCTCCCTTACTGAATTTAGATGATAAGCCATCTAGTTGGGGATTTTTTTTCTTATTTTTTGGTTAGTGACCAATTTTAGAGTGCCTTAAATTGGAATAATCATATAATCCAGTGGTTCTTTAACATAGTTTACATAAAAATCACTGAGATTTCTGTATACCCAAAACTGGAGATTCAGATTCAATATTATAGGGTGCGTCTATGAATCTGCGCAGGATATATACCCAGGATGATGCTGATGGCCATTTGGTCCAGAGAACACACTTTGAGAAACATTGGCAGATGCCAAAACTATTTGCAGAGACTAAACCAAAACTGAGTCTGATGGCTGTATTGTCAAAAATAGGCAGTGAGTTTTCAGAAAGAAATGCTCTGTTGTGGACATTCATTCCTGCATTTTTTTCCTGTTAACATATTAAATTATCACTATGTGTCAGGGCCTGTGCTCGGTCCTGGGATTCCAAGATGAAAGAGAGATGGGTCTAGTCTTTATGGCTATTAAGAGACAAACATGCAAAGGAATGATTCTGAAATAATGTGCAAAAGGCAAAAGCATTGACCTTTGGCATTTTCAAGGGAGATATCTGTGGGTTTTCAAGTTTGCCAAATAATTTTCTTCCAAAATAGGTCTGTAATCAAAAATGAAGAGCAATAATCTCAGTGAGATGTAGAGTCTGGGCTGTCACATAGATTATTTTTCACTAATGACTGTCTCAGAATTCTGTTCCAATTTTATTCAGTAAAATAATAACTACTTATCATGATCCTTTTCATCTGTTAAGAGTGTTAAATCCACCAATGCCAAAGGTTATCTGAGATTAAATTATTGCATAGTAGGGCTTCTCAAAGATTGGTAAGCCTGTTAAAACCCATATTCCCAGACCCCATTTTAGGATACAATAATTCAGTAGTTCAGGAGTATGGCCCATGAATTCTCATTTTTAATCTCCTGCTGCTGTGGTCTAAGGACCACAGTTTGAATAATGTAGTTTCAGAAGAGCTGTTGCTAGTATCAGGGGCTAGTAATTAATATCTTAGATTAAAGAGCAGCAGAATATGGAGATGAGAGGGCTATTTGCCAAGGATCTGAGTGTTGGAGAATAAACAGAATTTCTTACTGTGAGAAAGGGTAAAGAGATTTCCAGGCAGATGGAATTGTATGTGCAAAGATATAGACGCACAAAACAGCTCTATAGACTCTGGAGACAATGGAAAAAAACTGAGCTCTTACTTGGGCGACAGAGGAAATGAAAGTAATGGAAAAGCTAAGCTTCTACTTGAGCAGTAGAGGAAATGGAGACAATGGTATTTGAGCCTCAAGGAAGCAAACTGTGCTAAGAGATAGCAGGATGCACAGGCGGTCCCAAGTCTCCTTGAGGTATTTCTGAGAACAGGGTGGGCAGTTTGCTTCCAGGGATGAGTTAAGTAGAGTTCTCCCTGCAAGGAGCCGAGAAAGTTTAGGGCCCCCATCCAAATCTCTGATCCTGTTATATTAAAAATGTGTTTAAAATTTGGGGGCATGAAGAAGAAAAATACTTTACATGTATTTCTGTTTGATTAGATTGGAAACATCCAATATATAAAGCAGAAAGCCAACTTCTGTGAGAGAGAGGAAAACTTCTCCAAAGATCTCACAGTAACCCTGAATATGTGCATTTGTAGCTGCAAGTTCTACCTGGGCTATAGCACCTCGACTGTGTTCCTTGGTGAAGAAGTCCACAATAACCCAGTTTCTCATTAGAATGAGCTTCCAGAGAATGTCGTGTTGTTGGGCAGCAAAGAGCACTGCTCTGGTCAATAGATGTAATGATGGGGCATTCTCCTTAGCAACATCTGGAGTTTGCTGGAAAGAAAACAACACATAAGTAGTAACGTTAGTAATTGTGGGCCCAGTGACTTTTGCACTGGGCCTTCAATTATTTCCCCAGGAGCACTGATCTGTCTTTAGCAAGAGGAAATGATAAGGAAGCCCAACCAAGCCAAACAGTCCCTGTGTGTGTTTTTGATGAGGAAACTCACGTATACTTTTACCACACATTTTTTGGATAAAAGGTGAGTTTTCTCTCTTTGTCACCCCAATGGCTGCTGTATAATTCTGGAGCCTGAAGTACTTCCACTCTAATAAAAAAATTGAACCTTATCTCTCAGCAGCAACTAATAGCAGATCCTGGGCATATATGAATGGCCTGACACCGTTGCTCTTTCTTCAATTTCAGCTGTCCAGATCCACAGGCAAAGTAGTGCTGCAGGCTCAGCTGCAGAACAAAAGCCAGGGACTCTTCATTTGCTACAGATTGGCTTGGTAAATGCATTTGTCACAGAAATCTCTGAAAAAAAGGGACCCAAGTCTGTTGGCTTTTATTTATTTATTTAATGCTGCTAAGAATTGAAGTTGACTCTGGTTCTTTCAGAGAGAGCCCTCACAGCTCATTCACTCAGTCATTTTTTCACTTCTGAATGTACATCAAACATCTGCCATGTACCAACCACTGTGCCAGGTACAGAGAGACTAATACCAGTAAGTCTCAGCTTTAGAACTTTTTTCTAGTAGAGAAATTAGATAAGTAAGCAACTTTTTCCATTATGTTAAAGTACAAGGAATATTTAGTTTACCCAGGGAAGCTCCGCAGATGGCAAAATGTAAGCTGACTTCTTTAACAAAGAGGAATTTGCCTTGCAGATAAAGGGTTGGTTGGGGTCAGGGTGATACTCTGAGGAAGGGAGCCGAGCACATAGGACAGGGGAATAGCAAATGCAAAGCTCTAAGAACTCTGTAGTTTTTGAAAAACTAGGGAATTTGGATTGAATTTGGATGGAGACAGATGGTGCCAAGGGTTGAAGATGGAGATGCAGGAAGGGCCACACAGTGACGGACTTACTAGATGGGCATGAGGAAACACCCAAGGTATCTTGTAAGGGTCTGCATCTGGATGTGTGTCTTATCATGTGTGTATAGAGATACCACACACTTCATCTTTATAATGGGGTAACAAGTGTGCTTACTTCAAAGGTTGCTGTGAATATCAAGGGAGGTAACATGTGTCAAGTTCTCAGCCTGTTTACTGGAATTTTTTTGTCCTCTATGAATTACAGTAGAAGTTACAGCTTTGATAGGGGCTATTCTTGTTTGTCATGCCAATCATAATATTTCTGCAGAGACTTTTTCCTCTGGGTCTGTGAACAACTGTGGAGAATCTGAACAGGCAACCCTGGGAAGCCTGTTATCATCTCACTGGGGCTGAAATAGTAGGTAAGATATACTTGGAGAAAGCTAGAGAGTTCTGAGTTCCCTCATTGAGCATAGGCTTGTGTAGAAGTCAGGAACAATTCTGCATCTTCAGCTGAGAACGAACAAAATCTTGATCAGAACAGTGAGGATGAAGGGTTAAATTTAATAACAAATATGTCTCCAAATTTCTACCCCAAATGAGACTCTGCTTAACTTGACACTGCTTCAGTGGTGCTCTCTGGTGGCCCACAGGAAGACAGCATTTTCTATCAACAGGAAGAATATGGAATATTATGCAGCTGTTTTACAAGAATGAGTTAGAGCGATCCCAGTCAACTTGGAGAGATTTCAATGAGGGGTTGAGAAAAGCAGGGCACAGAAAAGCATAAATAATGTGAACCTCTTCTTGCTAAACTAGAACCAAAAAAAGTTGTTCTGACAATGTATAGATGTGTATATATAAGTATATGATTAAATAGAATTATGTGAGCATAAGTAATACATGAAAAGATACAGATTAGGTTATTAAAATGGATTCCCCTGGAGTGGGAGTAATAACTAATGAAAGTAGCAGGAACATAAGAGATTCCAAAAGTCAAAAAGAGAAAAGAAAAAAAGCTCGAAATATAAAATTAAATCTGAATATATGTATATATTCAAAAATAAAGGTCTATTTACAAGTAAAATAATCCAGATGATGACATTTTTGAAAAGTTTCCCCCAAAATGTGAAATTGTATGGAAGATAACCTACTTATCTATTTATAGAGGATTTTAAAGTGACTTTTAAAAATGACTTTAGTGACTTTTTTTTGTCTAGTAACTTTGCAAAAACCCAGAATGACCACCCTTTTAAATGATGGTGTTATAAAAGTTCAGTGTGTGTAGCAGGATTTGCTGAGCTATTTTTAAAGCTCTTCCAGTGCAAAGTCTGCTTTATGAAATCCCCAGCTTTTGCTTCCTGCCACCACAGTGTGAAAAGAATCTCAAATCTGAGTCGACATTGTGCTTTCTTCCATTTGTAGCAGCCTTTACATGTAATTAAACCATGTTCATGAATGTTGTCTTTTCTTTTTCCTTTCTTTCTTTTCTTTTTCTTTTGAGACAGGGTATCACTCTTTTACTGAGGCTCAAGCAATCCTCCCGCCTCAGGCTCCTGAGCAGCTGGGACTACAGGTGCATGCCACCAAGCCTGGCTAATTTTTGTATTTTTTGTAGTATGAGGTTTCGTCATGTTGCCCAGGCTGGTCTTGAACTCCTGGGTCAACTAGAACTCGATCGTCCTCTAACTTTCTCGCTCACCTTGGCCTCCCAAAGTGTTGGGATTACAGGCGTGAGCCACTGTGCCTGGCCATCTTTTCTTGTAGTGCTTCATTTTATTCTTCACTTTTACATGAAGGGCAATAAGAATCTACCTGAAAATACAAATTGAAATATATTATTTCAATATAATATATTATTCAATATATTGTTTCAATATATTATTTCAATATACAACATAGTGGAAGGATCCCAGACTTGGATCTCCACTCTGCCACTCATAAGGTACGTGAACCTTGGCAAGTTACTATATTTCTGCTCCTCAGTTTTCTCATCTGCCAGACAGGGATAACACTAGGATATAACTCATGGGTTTGCCGTGAGGATTGAATGAGATAGGGCAAAGTGCTTAGCGCAACTCCTGGCACATTGTATTCACTCATTCATGCATTTATTCTTTCAAGAAATACTTCTTGAGTGCCTACTATGTGCCAGGCTCTGTGCTGGGCATTGGGGATATGAAGAGACAGATCTATGAAGCCTCAGTGAATCTACAAGTTAGTAAAGGACACAGAAAAATCTGATGGCCACACAACAAGTTGAAAACTGTAATATGTGCTGAGAAGAAAACATATAGGGAGTAACAAAAGAACTTGATCTGGTTGGGGTCAGGAAAGGTTTTTCTGAGTAAGTACTGTGTAGGCTAAGATCTGAAAGGTGAATAAATAGTAATTCACTGATACAGAGCACACAGAATACTCTAGGCAGAGGAAAGACCTGTCCAAAGCCTGAGGCAACGGGGAGAATGATGCATTCTAGGAGTGGCATTTCAATAAATGTCTATTGCTAGTTACTCAACCAACCCTACCTGGTTTGGTTTCTCATGATATTTATTTTATGGGGGCTGTGAAGATTAAACTATGTCTACTTTGTGAGTGTTGTGTGAATCAAATAAGAAAAATGTATTTAAAGCATATTGTACACAATAGCTAGACTATGAGTGTTCTCTCCTCCAATATCTAGGCTCTGCCATTGAGATATTGAAAGTAGACTAAATGATTTAATTATTAATGATGAATGCAAATGAATTATTTCAGATTTATATACATATGTATGTCTACACCAGCCATTGTGTGGATATCCAGCATTGCTTTTGGAGATCTGACTTTGTGAAAAGTGAAGTTTCACCCCATTGCAATCTGGGCCTTCCACTTCTGAACCTCATTTCAAAAGTTTTTGTGTTGTTAGTTTCCCTTGCCAAGGTTTCAGAAGTTGGTTGGCAGGGGGAAAAGACAATTGGTATGACCATTACAGCATTCTCTAGCCATATATATCTTAGGCAACAATCTCTTCTATTTTGGATGATAGCAAGGCACTAATTTCAACTCACTACAATTTAACATATGTTGACTCTGTGCTAGGCATTAAACTAGTTGCTGGGTAATCAAAATTATTAAAACAGAGTTTGTATTCAGAAAGGGAGAATTTTGTATGATAAAAGTAGAATTTGTTAGTATTCTGCTCTCCTGGACGGCAGTAAACCAAGCTTGGATGCTAATAGTAGAAAACAAGGCAGCCTGGAGGGCCCCACCATGCCAATGCTGCCAAAAATGGTTCTAGTGTAGTTTTCCTCCAATGCTGCCTTCTGCTCAACTCTAATGATATTTGGTGCCATACAGTAAAAGCTCCACCATTTTAGTCTGCAGAGAACGAAGCACTCCTGCCATTGTGCTTGCCCCAACAGCTAATGGGCTTGAGCACTGCCGTACCCACTTTATTCACTTCTTCCCTCAGGGCTCGTAGAATGTATCTTCTTGGTGGAACTTAAGTCACATGTAAAACCTCAGTGGAGGCCGGGTGCGGTGGCTCACGCCTGTAATTCCAGCACTTTGGGAGGCTGAGGCGGGCGGATCACGAGGTCAGGAGATCGAGACCATCCTGGCTAACATGGTGAAACCCCGTCTCTACTAAAAATACAAAAAATTAGCCGGGCGCGGTGGTGGGCGCCTGTAGTCCCAGCTACTCGGGAGGCTGAGGCAGGAGAATGGCGTGAACCCGGGAGGCGGAGCTTGCAGTGAGCCGAGATAGCGCCACTGCACTCCGGCCTCGGCAAAAGAGCGAGACTCCGTCTCAAAAAAAAAAAAAAAAAAAAAAAACCCTCAGTGGAAAGGGGTTCTTAGAAATGAAGTTTTAGCTTTCCAGCCTCTATTGTACAGGAAAGCGTGATAAAAGAGGTTTGGGTTAGGAGTTGAGTGAGCCAGTTTGCAATACTGTTGACAGTCCATCTCCTTTGCTGGGCCCACAAAGACCTATAATTAAACTTCAAAACATCAACACCCCCATTTTCTCGAAAAAATGAAAACAACTATCCTTCACCTTCTTTCTAAAGGGGAGAATCAAAATCTCACCAATCACCGCAAACATCCGGATGTACCTTTATCCTCTAGTTTAGCAGTTGGCAAATTACAGCTTTTAGGCCAAATCCAGCCTACTGCTCATTTTTGAAAAATAAATGTATATTGAAATTGTTTATTTGTTTACATGTTGTCTTTGGCTGCTTTTGTACCCCAGTGGCAGATCTGAGTAATTGCTGCAGTTTCCTTATGACACACAAAGCCTAAAAAAGCCTAAAATTAAAATGTTCACTGTTGGGTCCTTTACAGAAAAAGTTCATTGACTCCTTTTCTCTCTTTCTCTCTTTCTCTCTCTTTCTTTCTTTCTTTCTTTCTTTCTTTCTTTCTTTCTTTCTTTCTTTCTTTCTTTCTTTCTTTCTTTTTCTCTCTCTCTCTCTCTCTCTGTCTCTCTCTCTCTCTTTCTTTCTTTGATGGAGTCTCACACTGTCGTCTGGGCTGGAGTGTGGTGGTGCAATCTCCGCTCACTGCAACCTCTGCCTCCCGGGTTCACGTGATTCTCCCCCCTCAGCCTCCCGAGTAACTGAGATTACAGGCGCCTGCCACCATACCCGGCTAATTGAGGAGGAGACAGGGGTTTCACTATGCTGGCCAGGCTGGTCTCGAATGCCTGACCTCATGATCCACCTGCCTCAGCCTCCCAAAGTGCTGGGATTACAGGCGTGAGCCACCGTGCCCAGCCTCATTGACTCCTTTTCTAGTTGATCATAATTCTGTCTTACTATACCACAATTAGATTGTTTCATCATTATCACACCATATGTGAAATAATAGAGAACAAGGAATTAACAAAAGATGAGTTAATATCTTTGAGCAAGGAAGAAATATGAGTATATATTATACTAATCATTTCTACACTGTCCTCACTCCTCATTCCGTGCTCCCTTTACCCCCAGTTAGGGTATAAGACCCTGGTGAGATAGCTCATAGTTTTATTCCCATGGATGTGACTTCAGAGGTCCTGCCCTTGTACAGCTGCTGAGGTTGCTCCTTGACTATTGCCATTGAACAGTACTAGGAGAGGATCCAGAGCAATCACTGGCATACAGATATATGCTTTTCTGCTTACACTGTGGAGCTCAGGGCTCCTTTCCTCTTGATTATTATGATCAGTCACCTTAACCAATGAAGTATTACCCAGCCCTTTACAGGAAACATTTAGGAGACTGAGGAGCTCAAAATGCCAGGTGGCATTCTTACCTTCTAGATCAATAAAACTATTATTTCATCAGCTAAAGTTGTCCTTCCCTTAGATGCTAAGACCTCTAAACAAGCAGAGCCCCAAATAATGGAAAACATAAATTTTGTCAAGAGTTTATGAGTAGTAACATTGAAAAATGCTATTCCAAATTTCACTCCCTTGATCTTTGTTATGGGCTAGATTGTGGTCCTCTCCACATTCGTATGTTGAAGTCCTAACCCCCAAAACCCTAGAATGTGACTATATTTAGAAATAGGACCTTTACAGAGATAATCAGGTTAAAATAAAGTCATTAAGGTGGGCCCTAATCTAATTCTCTCTTTGTTAGAGGAAGAAATTTGGACACAGACAGGTACAGAAGGAAGTCACTCTATAAGCCAAAGAGAGATGCCTGAAACAGTTCCTTCCCTCATGGCCCTCAGAAGAAACCAACCCTGCCAACACCTCCATCTTGGACTTCTAGCTCCACACTATGAGAAAATAGATTTCTATTGTTTAAGCCACTCAGTCTGTGGAACTTATGACAGCGCTAGCAAACTAGTCCAGTCATGGACCCATATATTTTGGCTATGGAGACACAGCATGCATATATTGTTTAGAACTAACTATAGAATAGCAATCCAGGTGTTTCCCTCACCATGGCATTCATAGGATGAAATGAATGATGGTCCCGAATGAGAATTGTCTGAATTATTCAGATAAATATCATGGAGCAGAATACATAAGTAACTAAGTAAAACATAACATAAAATTCCAAAATACTCAACGGGAAATGACTAGAAATATAGGCTTTCAAGAGTTGGTATCTTTTAGCTATATTTGCAGATATTCTGGGATTTTAAGGAACTGAGAAAATAGCAAAGTTGACTAAATTTTGTATTTCTTGTCTTCTAAATATTTTGATAATTTCTGGATTGATGTGGTGATGTTTTTGTTCCTTCCGTATTTATAAATGAAATACCTTTTTAAAGTGTTTCTAAACCTAAAATCTACTTGGTTTGAAATCAAGTGGATGGAATGCTGTTTGACTTTTATTTGAAGCATGTTGTTGATTGAAAGTTTCATTGAGGAACTTTTCAGTCTGTGTGCTCAGTTTGCTTCTGTAATGAGCACAGCACCTAATATTTTGAGGTGCTCTGTTTTGAAGACCAATGCTCAAGGTGGACTTTGCTCATAAACAATATCCCAATAGATATGTTGACTTGAGATCTGTTTTTTTTTCTAATAGAATTAAGAATTGTAATATTGAAAAACTGCACAGATTTGTGTGGGACAAAGCCTAGAAAACAGAAATGTAGATTGAATCATAATCTAAATCATGGTATGATAGAGGTAGGAAAGTTTTGATGCCGTAATTTCTCCTTTCACTGGTGTTGGCATTAAATCTGTTGAAATGCATTTCTGTACCACAATTTGTGCTTCAATAAAAGTTTAATTGTCTAGTGACATTCAAAAAAAAAAAAAAACAGTAGCAATCCAAACTCCTAGCTGTGGTTATGAGTTTTTGGTAGGCAATTCCAGTATTCAACAGAGTCAACCGCTTTTGAGTGATGGAGAACATCATTAAGATCAGTGTCTTTTGTAACACTGGCTTTAGTTTCTTTGCTACAAAAATGAGGTCATTGGTCAGAAGCAATATTTTGTGGTCTACTTTAATGGAGAGTCCAAGGATGGGGATGTTGGCATAAGCTGGCAGGAAAGGCAATTCATATCCAGGATAAATGTCTATTCCCTAGCAGTGGTTTTTGTGATTGGAAGTTTGGGCAATCATCAGTGGTATTAGCTAGATAAGCTTTGGTGCCATTCTGCCAGTGCATTTTTTCAGTCCTGCCAGTATCATTACTTAATAAATGAGTCTATTGAGAAATCCTTAAGCAACTGGATAAAGATACCAATTGACATAAACAGAGAAAGTCATCTTCTCAACATGATTATTGATAAACTCTCTGAAGTGTGGACATTGGATGAGCATTTGTATACAAACATATTAATACTTGATTAATTCTGAAAATCTCACACACATATTTCATCCCTGGCACTTTGTCATAAATCCAAGTCCATGACTATCCAGACCAACCATTAGCCACTCCCTTCTGGGAGTAATTGTAGATCTGAGTCTGCCACCATTTCTCCTGCTGTCCTTTATGGTCACTCCCGATTAAGGTTGCTCCTGCTTAAGGCTGTCATGTCTCTTGCTGTCATTAGGCAGTAGTCTGTTTATGGCCTGTGCCAAGATATTGAACAAGACCATCTGTAAGCCAAATATTTTTCCCCTTCTTTAATCAACTTCTGAAAGATAACTTCCCATCAGGTCATACATGTGGCAGTACAGCACAAGTAGACCTACCAGGAGTATGTATCTAACAGTACATGCTCATGCAAACTATTTGTGCTTTCACGACTTACTTGAGCCTGGTATTAAATATAAAACTTCACTGGTTATGAGGTGCTTCTGGGCAGCAGTTTATGGGTTGGTGGCTCAATCCCAGTTTATCACGTGCATCTCAGATCTCATGGTCACTTTGTGTCCCTTTGTCCATCTTTTCAGGGCTTAGGAGCAAGTTGGAAACTATTTTTTAGAGCTGTGATTTGCTAAAGAGGTAATGGTTATTTTTTAAATTCCAAGGGACTTTTGCTGTGATCCTCCTGTCCAGTCTTGTCACAATGATCAAATAACATCTGATTTGTGACAGATACCTTAAACATCATTGAATTTGCTGGATTATAAAGGCCAATTGGCAGAATTGTTTGCCCTGCAGCTAGAGAACTGGGAGCCTTTTCATGCTTCTGGGCCCCTATTCAAAGCTGGCAGCCTTACAAAATACTCAGTGAGTGATTGGAAGCAACAAGCCAACATGTAGTGTATGTTAACCCACCAATTGTCCCAAAGCATCAAGCCTGCCAGAAACTTCACTGAGTGGCTAATGATTGGTCTGGATAGTCATGAACTTGGATTGATGACAGAGTGCCAAGGAAGAAGTATGTGTGTGAGATTTTCAGAAACTTCTGAATATCCATGGAATTCATCTCCTACACTCCAGCATGCATGTGTCTTATCACGATATCTAAAGTACCTGCTCCTTTCCATTTACAAGGTCCTGTCACCATCATTTCATTCAAGTAGTGGACTGGCATGATGTCTTATGGAGTAGTGAAATAGTCATGTCTCTGCAGAGTAAATTGTGGCAAAAAGCATAGATTAGATAGAGCCCTGTGGCAAAAGGATATAGGGAATCTGCCAACCCTACTAGGAGAAAACAGCTTCTGGAATTTCATAATGGAAAAGAGAAAAAGCGTTTCCCAGACTGCATATTTATTATATGCTAAGTGCTATGTGACTATTCCAGTAAATAGTCTAAAATGGAAAAAGCAGCAGCAATTGGAATTAACATCAGATTAAGTTTACAATCTGTTATTCACCGGGAAACAGCTGTTTTCTACAAGAGTTAAACAGGCAAGCTAAATGGAGACATAATGGTATTGCCATCTTGCTTACGAATTCTCTTATAGATGTGACATTTTTAAGTTTATTAAGTTGAAAGTCTTTTTAAACATTATTTTTTGAGACAGAGTCTTGCTGGATCACTCAGGATAGGATGTAGTGGCTCAATCATGCTCACTGCAGCCTCAACCTCCTGAGCTCAAGTGATCCTCCTGCCTCAGCCTCCTGAGTAGCTTGGACTACAGGGCCATGCCACCATGCCTGGCTAATTAATTAATTATTTATTTATTTATTTATTTTATTTTTAGTAAAGATGCTGTCTTGTTATGTTTCCCAGCCTGATCTCGAATTCCTGACCTCAAGGGATCCTCCCAACTCCGTCTCCCAAAGTGCTGGTACTACAGGTGTGAATCGCCATTCCTGGCCTTGAAAGTCTTTACTCAATGGGTAAGGAAGTCAGTTGGAGTGCAGTTTAGATCAGTTTCCAGATGTATTTATTTCAGTTGTAAACTCAAGGATCATGGAAATGACCACAAAGTGAATTTAAAGAAACTGTGATATGATTCAATAAAAAACGAGCTTATCATCTGATCCACATAAGCTCCCACTAAGGCGAGTAGATGACAATGGTGTCCCGGACTCCCAGAGATTAGCATTAGGATTATTCAATCCCCAAAGGGTTGAGGATTTTCCTTTCCTCAGTGCCTAGTTGCTCTGATAAATGGCCACAGTGAAGGCATCTTTGAGGGTCCTTCAACAGTACCATTTTCCTCCTGATTCAAAGATCCCTGGGGCCATGAACAAACTCAAGTATGGAATTGGTTGATGGACCATAATAAAGCTCCATTGCCAAACCTAGGGTTTTCTCTGTTACATTAAAATTGATCAAAATTGATCAATTGATCAAAAATTGTGCACTGCCAATCCTATTATCTAAAGGACTGCAAGATTTGTAAGTCACTGTCAGAGACCCTTGCAGATCAAATCATTCTTATTACCATTAAGGCTTGCTGTCCATTATAGTAGCCACTCTCACTGTTTCTTATAGTTACACGATGTCAGTTGGCCACTGTGGCTCCAGGATCTCATTATTTTCCTTGAAATTACATAATGCATTTCAACAGCAGCTTTTCCCATGTTCATTTCTGGCCTACAGAAGACAGACACTAGGAACTTTAAGAAATCCTGGTATTTTCTTCACTGGTGGCTAAATGGGCCACACCTAATACATCCATTTTAATATTCCTGTATCCTCAATCTTTAGCTCCCTTCATCTACATTTTGCCAAGGATTTCTGAGATCTCAACTTTAGCCCCATTAAGGCTGAATTTTATCAATTAGTTGAGGAATCAGAACCATTGCCAATTATTCTAACAAACTCAGTGAATCTAGAATCTGTTAAGTGTACCCATATGAAAATATCAGCCTGAACTTAAAGTACTTTTCCCCCTCAACTCTGTTTATCACCCTCAGAATCTATATCTGCACATATCCCTGATGATTATGATGTATAAATGTATACAATCTCACAATTCTATTGGTGCATAAGGCTTTTTTTTTCTGGGTTTGTAACAGACCTCCTGACAAATCCTGGCATCTGACTTTTGTTACAGATTTGGAGGTACTGCCGGGCACGGTGGCTCACGCCTGTAATCCCAGCACTTTGGGAGGCCGAGGCAGGCGGATCACGAGGTCAGGAGATCAAGACCATCCTGGCTAACACAGTGAAACCCCATCTCTACAACAAAATACAAAAAAAAAAAAAAAAAAAAAAAGAGCTGGGCATAGTGGCGGGTGCCTGTAGTCCCCAGCTACTTGGGAGGCTGAGGCAGGATAATTGCTTGAACCTGGGAGGCGGAGGTTGCAATGAGCCGAGATTGTGCCACTGCCCTCCAGCCTGGGCGACAGAGCAAGACTGCATCTCAAAATAAATAAATAAATAAATAAAATAAAACAAAAAAATAAATAAATAAAAAATAAAAAATAAACAGATTTGGAGGTACTAAGAAAATGACAGGAATAAAGAAAATTGACAACTCTTTTTTTTTACTTTATTTTAGTTTCGGGGTACAGGTGTAGTGTTGTTCTATAGGTAAATTGCATATTGAGGGGGTTTGATGTACACATTATTTTGTCACTTAGGTGATAAGCATAGTACCTAATAGGTGGTTTTTGATTCTCACCCTCCTCCCACCCTCAAGTAGGCCCTGGTGTCTATTGCTTCCTTCTTTGTGTCCATGTGTACTAAATGTTTAGCTCTCACTTATAAGTGAGAACATGCGGTGTTTGGTTTTCTGTTCCTGTGTTAGTTCACTTAAGATAATGGCCTCCAGCTTCATCCATGTTGCTGCAAAGGATGTGATCTTATTCTTTTTTAAGGCTGTGTAGTATTCCATGATGTACATGTACCACATTTTCTTTATCCAGTCTACCTTTGATGGGCATTTAAGTTGAATGCATGTCTTTGCTATTGTCAATAGTGCTGCAGTGAACATACACATGCCTGTGTCTTTATGGTAGAGCAATTTATATTCCTTTGGATATGTACCCAATAATGGGATTGCTGAGTGGAATGGTAGTTCTCAATTCTTTGAAAAATTGCCAACTGCCTTCCACAGTGGCTGAACTAATTTATATTCTCACCAGCACTGTGTAAACATTGTCTTTTCACCACAATCTTGCCAGTTTCTGTCATTTTTTGACTGTTTAATAATAGCCATTCTGACTTGCATGAGCTAGTATCTCATAGTGGTTTTAATTGCATTTCTCTAATGATCAGTGATGTTGAGCTTTTTTTCATATGCTTGTTGGCCCTATGTATGTCTTCTTTTAAAAAGTAGCGATTCATGTTCTTTGCCCACTTTCTAACGGGGTTGTTTGTTTTTTGCTTGGTAATTTAAGTTTCTTACAGATGCTGGATATTAGACCTTTGTCAGATGTGTAGTTTGCAAATGTTTCCTCCCATTCTGTTGGTTGTCTGTTTACTCTAGTTTCTTTTGCCGTGCAGAAGCTCTTTAGTTTATTTAGGTATTGCTTGTTAACTTTTGCTTTTGTTGCAATTGCTTTTGGCATCTTTGTAATAAAATCTTCTCCAGGGACTGTGTCTAGAATGGTATGTCCTAGGTTTTCTTCAAGGGTTGTTTTAGGTTTTACATGTAAGTCTTTAATTCACCTGGAGTTGATTTTTGTGTATGGCATAAGGAAGTGGTCCAGTTTCAATCTTCTGCATATGGCTAGCCACTTATCCCAGCACCACTTATTGAATAGGGAGTCCTTTCACTATTGCTTGTTTTGTTGACTTTCTTGGAGATCAGATGGTTGTAGGTGTGTAGCTTTATTTATGGCCTAGCTATTCTGTTTCATTGGTCTATGTGTCTTTGTACCAATACCATGCTGTTTTGGTTACTGTAGCTCTGTAGTATAGTTTGAAGTTGGGTAATGTGATGCCTCCAGCTTTGTTCTTTTTGCTTTGGATTGCTTTGGCTATTTGGGCTCTTTCTTGATTCCATATGAATTTTAGAATAGGGCAACTCCTTTTAAAGAAACATTACAAAATCTTCAAGTGAGGCAGCAAAAGTCTTATCAAAGAGGGAGGTAAGCTGGGTGTGGTGGCTCATGACTATAATCCCAGCACTTTGGGAGGCTGAGGCAGGAGGATTGCTTGAGCCCAGGAGTTCAATCTCAGCCTGGGAAACAAAGTAAGACTCCATCTCTATTTTAAAATAATTTACAAAGAGAGAAAGAGGGTGGCAAATGCTACCTTTGCTAAAAGGAAGGGTCGGTGGTATTTGAGAGAATGGATAACTTGAAGTTGTCCAAATTCCACAGATTTCTCTATTTCCATTCTTGAGGTCCCACTTTCCAAATTAGTGCCCTAACTCTCATATAAGACTCTTGGGTGAGGTTGGAATTCAACTTATATTGTAATTTAGCAACCCATAGGATCAGACCTTGCAAGTTCTGTTTGGTTACATCTGCCAGCAGCTACAAGTGATCATGTCCACATTAGGGAAGTCATGGTTCTCCGACTGTGCCTTTGGCTAAGGATTTAAAACCTTGAGTTTGTCATTTTCTTTATTAAAGTACTCCACCAGAGTTAGAAATCACTAGCCCACTTTCCATATAACCATTGTATGCCCCGTGTTCTTCAAAATAGCTTTTTGCAGCAGTAACTTGGCCCACCAAAGCCTTCTACTGGCTCCTGCATTCAAGGTGACCATAGGGACAGTTTGACACTGAATTCCATCGAAATACATTATACTATTTGTGCCCCAACCTCTAATGCTAGCCATCTCTGACTGTCTTCACATCCAGCCAGAATATATAACTGTTATGAACTGAATATTGTCTCCCCCTAAATTCACATGCTGAAGCCCTAATTCCTAATGTGATGGTATTTGGAGGTAAAGTTTTTGGGTGATAATTAGTTAGGTTTAAATGAGGTCACGAGAGTGGGGCCTCCATGATGAGATTTGTGTCTTTATGAAAAGATGAAGAGACATGAGAACTTCCTCTCTTTCCCATGGGAAGACTCAGTAAGAAACCTGAGATCTACAAACCGGAAGAAAAAGAGCCATCACAAGTTACCAAATTGGCTGGCACCTTCATTTTGGACTTTCCAGCTTCCAGAACTGTGAGAAAGAAAAATTCTGTTGCTTAAGCACTTGGCCTATGGCATTTTGTTATGGCAGCCTGATAAATACAATATCCAGCATTAAATTCTCATTTCCTTAAAGGATCCATTTTTTTTGCAAACATTTCTGGTACAAATTTCTGTATGGGCCAGGATTAGTAACTGCAGATGATGGAATCTATTCTAGCTAGTTTAATCATAAAGTGGTTAATTTTGGAGCATTGAGTGGTATGATAAATTTCTAAGAGGACCAACGAGCTAAATTTGGATACTATACAATCAGGAACAACATAGTGTAGAGACACTCTAAACTCTAAATTGTTTTAATGGAAACTTTCCCATTGCTGTTGCCTGTTGCATGGCATACATGACATTAGTGGCATGAGAGTAGAACCTCAGCCACAGATGCCCCACAGGAGATCCAAATGCCTCTTCTTGTCAGAAGATCTGATCTCCCCAGATAGCTGCCACCTCCCATTGTGTTATGCAATATAGGTCTCTCACAGCTATGTCTATAAGAGGATCTGAAGGATGCAAATACTAGCTTTTTAGTGCATGAGAGCACACATTAGAGAGGGTCTGAGTGTGTGCTGAGTGAATCAATATGTAGTATCTACCACAACTTCCATGTACTCTGATGAGAAATGTCTATAAAGACATCACTGCAGATGGTTCTCAGTCTGGTCTTTTGTTAGCTACTTGCAATATTCAATAAGACCCTCTATTTTAGGAAGATAATCCACAGTTATTAACTGAGTCTCTGTTGGAAAACAACCCATCATTTTAATTCTGTTCTATGGGAGACATGGTGCAAAAAAGTATTATCCTTCTATTTTAATGAGCTTCCCATTAGAACCATGTTACTGGGCCTGGTTGCCTCATTTCCTGACTGTAAGTATACACCATCCTTTATAAGGATGCTTTAGGGAAAACTGGTCATGGGGAAGGAAAAACAGGTTGGAACTCTAGCTCTTTTTCCTTTTTCAAGCATTACTTAACCGTTGAGAGTCCAGTGTGTGCACTTCTCAGTTTTCTATGATCTATCTGAGCAACTCAGGGCTTTGTTGTTGCTTTCACAGCAAGGAAATAGTCATAGCACAGGTTGGCAGGCTGTGGCCCACTATCTCCCCCTGGGTCTTCCTGGACTTTGCTCTTCCATTGACACACCAGTTCCTTTTAAACCATCCTAACAATGCTGTATCTTTAGCAGTGACTGCTGTTTTCTGATCATCGTTCATCCTCTATGAAAAAGCAATTTGTCTTCTCAAATAATAAACTGCAGGGACTCTATCCTCCCACCTGCCCTTTCCTCACATTCTTCTAAGGTCTAAGTGTTGAAAAAAAATACCTATACTTTTTCTACAAAGATACTACTAAAATGCATCCCTGAGAACTGCAGTGTCTCTAAGAGGAACAACGTGACCATTGGTTAAGGGTGAGAACTAAAAGGAAACTAGCTGTTTCTATGCCTAAAAGACCTTATTTTGGGGATATGAAAGAGAAATATTTTTTAAGAACCACTCAAGAAACTTGTTCAGACTATGGACCATATTTTAATGAGAAATGTATTCTGTCTGAGAGAGAAATATTTGGGCAAAAAACTGCTAAGCGAGCAAGGATGGTCAGGCTTACTTTGTTAACAAGTGGTAAATGTATTCTTCTTGGAAGGAAAAAGGTGGTCCTGGAAAAATTTTAGAAGAAGTGTTTTTTAAGTGAGTCAGACTTTAATCCAAATGCTAACTATTCCACTTACTACCTATATAAGTTTGGGCAAGTTATTATTTCTTTGAAACTTAAGTTTCCACATCAGTATAATGGGTATAATAATACTAACTGCCTATAGGAATATTGTAAGGATTAAACTTAATAATATATACACATATTTTAGGGCCTGGGCATACTTAGTAGTTATTATTATTGCTAGTGATTTTACAGGCATCCCAAACAAAGACTGCATGGGAACATTGAACTAGGAAGCTTCAGGACTAAATATATACATATACACCATATATTTTTAGGTATGTATATCTGATCTCTTAGTTTTGTTTGTAAATAAAAATAATTCACATCTATTTAATCTTTATGTGGCAGATAGTGCTGCTTGTCTACATGATCTATTTTCTCCCATATTTCTAACGAAGAAAGCCCTAATGTGCCCAGCTAAAAGAGTAGCATTTTTTTTTTTTTTGCAGCCAGAATTGGTTACATGACACAGTTCTGATAGAAAGGAAAAGCCTGCAGTGATTTCTGGAAAAGTTTTCCTTTCCTAATAGTGGTGCCTGCCTTTCCTCTTGTCACTTCCTTGTTCTTCTTCTTGATTGGAGGGTTGAGATGGGGATGGAAGTAAAATTCCCATCTTGAGGCCATAAAGAGACCATGAGTGTGAGGGCCACACACTGAGACTGGCAGAGCAGAGAGAAAGAAGTAACTTGGGATAATTGATGACACTATGGACTGTGGAGTTGCTACGATTGACCTTCCTGTTGAGTACGTTTTTTTAAATTAATAAGCTTAATTTTTTAGGGTAGTTTTAGGTTCACAGCAAAATTGAGCAGAAGTACAGTGTTCCCATATACCTCCTGTCACTACATGTGCATAGTCTCTCCTGTTATTGACATCCGGAGCAGAGTGGGGGATTTGTTACAGTCCATGAATTAGCACCAGGGTATCATTATGACCCAAAGTCCATAGTTTACTTTAAGATTCATTCTTGGTGTAGAGTGCAGTGGCATGGTCATAGCTCACTGCAACCTTGACCTCCTGGACTCAAGCAATCCTCCCGCCTCATCTTTCTGAGTAGCTGGGACTACAGGCTTGCACCACCACGACCAGCTAATTAAAAAGAAAAATTGTAGAGATGAGGCCTTGCTATGTTGCCCATGCTGGAACATTTTCTGGGTTTTAACAAACGTATAGCAACATATATCCACCATTGTAGTATATAGAATAGTTTTACTACCCTAAAATTCCTCTGTGCTCTACCTATTCATCCCTCCATCCCCTCAACCCTTAGCAACCATTGATCTTTTTATTGTCTCCATAGTTTTTCTTTTTCTGAGATGTCACATAGTTATATACAGTTTATAGACTTTTCAGATTGGCTTAGTTCACTTAGTGGTATGCATTTAAGTTTCCTCTGTGTCTTTCATTGCTTGATAGCTCATTTTTCTTTAGCATTGAATAATATTCCATTTTCTGAATGTACTATAGTTTATTTAGCCATTCACCTACTGAAGGACGTCCTCATTGCTTCCAAGTTTTGGCAATTATGAATAAAGCTGCCATAAACATCCACGTACAGGTTTTTGTGTGGACGTAAGCTTTCAATTCACTTGGGTAAATACTGAGGAGTATGGTTTCAAAATCACATGGTAAGAGTATGTTTGGTTTTGTGAGAGACTGCCAAACTGTCTTCCAAAGTAGCATTTTGCATTCCCACCAGCAATGAATGAGAGTTCCTGTTGCTGCACATCCTCGACAGCTTTGGCGTTGTCAATGTTCTGAATTTTGGTCATTTTAATAGTGTATAGTGGTATCTCCATATTGTTCTAGCTTGCAATTGCCTAATGATATATGATGAATATCATAATAAACACCATTTGCTCACTTGCCATCTGTATATCTTGTTTGGTGAGGTGTCTAGTCAGATCTTTTGCTCACTTTTTAAATTGGATTGTTCATTTCCTTATTGTTGAGTTGTAGGAATTCTTTGTATATTTTGGATAACAGTCCTTTATCAAATATATCTTTTGCAATTTTTTTTCCCAACTTGTGATTTGTCTTCTAATGTTCTTGACATTGTTATTCAATGAGAAGAAGCTTTTAGCTCGTCAATTATTTCTTTCATGGGTTGTGCCTTTCTTTGGTGTTGTATCTAAAAAGTTATGGCCACATCCAAGGACCCTAGATTTTCTTCAATATCATTTTTTTTAAAGTTTTATAGTTTTGTGTTTTACTCTATGATCCATTTTGAGTTAAATCTTGTGAAGAATGTAAGGTCTGATGTTCAAAAGGATGTCCAGTTGTTCAGCACCATTTGTTGCTCCATTGTACTGCTTTTTCTCCTTTGTCAAAGATCAACTGACTATATATGTATATGGGTCTATTTCTGAGCTCTCTATTGGGTTCTGTTCATCTAGTCTTTTGCCAGTATCACACTGTCTTGATAACTGTAGCTTTATAGTAGTCCAGAAGTTAGGTAGTGTCAGTAATCTGGCTGACATTCATTCATTATTGAGTTGGCTATTGTGGGTCTTTTGCCTCTCATATAAACTTTAGAATCAGTTTGTCAATATTCACAAAAGAACTTGCTGGGATTTTGATTGGGATTGATGTAAATCTATAGATCAAGTTGGGAAGAACTGACTTCTTGACAATATTGAGTCTTTCCATCCATGAACATGAAATTTCTCTTCTTTATTTAGTTCTACTTTGATTTCTTTCATCGGACTTGTAGTTTTCCTCATATAGATTTTACACATAGTTTGTTAGATTTACACTTAAATATTCATTTTTGTGAGTGCTAATGTAAGTGATAATGTGTTAATTTTAAATTCCACTTGTTAATTGCTGGTGTATAGAAAAGCAGCAATTAACATATTAATCTTGTATCCTGCAACCTTGCTATAATTGCTTACTAGTTCTAGAAATTTTTTTGTAGATTCTTTCAGATTTTCTACATAGATGATCGTGTCTTTTGTAAACATAAGTAGTTTTATTCCTTCTTTCCTCATCAATACAGCTTTTATTTCCTTTTCTTATCTTATTGCATTAGCTAGGACTTCCAGTGAATGTTGAAAAGGAATGGTGAGAAAGGACATCCTTGTCTTGTTCTGATTTTAGCAGGAAAGCTAACTTTAGCATAATGTTAGCTGTTGGATTTTTGCAGATGTTCTTCATCAAGTTGAAGTTTCCCTCTATTCCTAGTTTGCTGAGAGTTTTTATCATGAATGGTGTTTGATATTGTCAAATGTTTTTTCTGCACATTTGTATGGTCATGTAATTTTTCTTCTTTAGGCCTTATGACTTTGACACTTAATTAGGGTATATAGTCCATTTATACTTAATATAATTACTGATATATTTTGGTTTAAGTCTACAGTCTTATCAGCTTTTTATTTGTCTCACCATTTCACTCTCCTTTCTTGCATTCTCTTTGATTAATTAAATATTTCTTTTCTTTTTTTTGAGACAGGGTCTCACTCTGTTACCCAGACTGGAGTGCAGTGGCCCAATTATTGCTCAAACCTCAACCTTCTGAGCTCAAGCAATCCTCCCACCTCAGTCTTTCAAGTAGCTGAGACTACAGGAACCTGTCACTGTACTCAGCTAATTTTTTGTTTTGGAGAGACAGGGTCTCATTATGTTGCCCAGTCTCATCTTGAACTTCTGGGCCCAAATGATCCTCCTGCCTCCACCTCCCAAAATGCTGGGATTACAGGTGTAAGCCACCACACCCAGCCAATTAAATATTTCATATTATTCCGTTTTCCTTCTATTTACTCCTTAGTCATACATATTTCTACTTTTTCTTTTAATAGTTACTTAGAAATGACAATATATATTATTATTTATTAGAGCCTAAGATAAACTATTATTTTAAATATATCCAGGATAATGCAACAAACTTAGAAGAGCTTCTCTCTCTTTAGCTCCACCCAGTAGTGTGCTAATGGCTTATATCAATTCCTGAAGATTGACTGATAAATATTTGGGAATTTTGCAAGCCAGTTGTTAGAACACTGGTAGTTTGAAATTGGCCATAGTGTGAGTATTTATACCACAGAAACATAAAATAATCAAATATAATTTTTTTGAAAACATGTTTTTAAACATTAACACATTATTGCCTCATCTCCATTTATGTTACTGTTTCCATGCATTTTAATGTTATATATATTTTAGACCCCACAATACATTATTAACATTATTTTGTATAGTTGGTATTTATATGTGAATGAAATGAATGGAATCGAATCATAGATACCTGACAACTTTCTATGTTTTTTCAAATTAGAATGTTCTCCACAGCAAAAAGATTGAAATACAAATGAATAATTGTCTAACCAATGGAATTGACATGAGTTATGGGCACAGGCTTTGCCTGATTTTGACTTCTTTTATGTCTGCAACTTGAGTAATAATTTGATGAATGTCAACTATTTTCTTAGGCATTCCAGTCCAGTGTTTGTTGAATGAAAGACAAAATTAATAAATATATGGTGCTTACCTTACTAATGTTATTTTTGATACTATTACTTTTAGTATTAATACAATAAAACTAAAAAGGGAATTTATTTTACTATATATCTGAAACATAGTGTAAATTGAATGAATATTTATGGAATTGGTGAATGAATAATAATAAGCCACAACTAAACACCTACTCTCACCAGCATAATCTTCTTTAAAACTGGGAACATTCCTAACATTCCTCTGTTTTATCTTGAAAAGTCTGTTTATTGTTCTGACTTCAGCCTCCTCCAGAAAGCTTTTTTTTTTTTTTTTTTTTTTTTTTTGAGACACAGCCTCACTTTGTTGCCCAGTCTGGAATGCAATGGTGTAATCTCGGCTCACTGCAACCTCTACCTCCTAGGTTCAAATGATTCTTCTGCCTCAGCCTCCTGAGTAGCTGGGATTACAGGCGCCCACCACCTTGCTCAGCTAGTTTTTGTATTTTTAGTAGAGACAGGGTTTCACTATGTTAGCCAGGATGGTGTTGAACTCCTGATCTCCAGTGATTCGCCCACCTCAGCCTCCCACAGTGCTGGAATTACAGGTGTGAGCCACTGTGCCTGGCCAGAAAGCTTTGCCTGAGTTTCCAAGTTCATCTGAGGTGCCCACTTGTGCTCTCACATCATGCTGGGCTTCCTCTAACACACCACATATACGATGCATTGTAATTGCTTGTTTAATTATTGATCATGTTCACCATTTTGTGTGCTCCATTAAGGCAGGGATTACGCCTATGTTGTCATGTAGTAGGTGCAAAATGCATTTAACTCAAATATATGAACTATAGATTCCCGTAGGCAGGTGCTAAATCTCATCTGCCTGTTTTATTTTGCAGCATGGACATAGTACTACGTTGTTATACAGTTTTCAATTAATATTTATATTTTTCTCTTTTTGTGAAACAGAGTCTTACTCTGTTGACCAGGCTGGAGTGCAATGGCACAATCTTGGCTCACTGCAATCTTCGCCTCCCAGTTTCAAGTGATTCTCATGCCTCAGCCTCCTGAGTAGTGGGGATTATAGGTGTGTGCCACTATGTGCCTGTCTAATTTTTGTATTTTTGGTACAGATGGGGTTTCACCATGATGGCCAAGCTGGTCTCAAACTCCTAGACTCAAGCAGTCTGCCTGCCTCGGCCTCCTAAAGTGCTGGGATTACAGACGTGAGTTACCATGCCCGACAATATTTCTTATTTGAAATTACCACTCTCTGTTAGACCACGTGATCAGAAAAAAGAAACGCTTTTAATATTGGACAAAAGAGGAGACTAAGCCTGGCTTAAGCAGTCACACAATGATATTTGAAGTATTTTCCATTGTAGCTTTTCAACTTTTGGTCCTCTGTAATAACGTAGGTGACTAAGCCCTTTTTGAATTTCCAAAAAGGGAAAATAGAATCACGGAGCGCCTTAATTGGAGGATTTCCAAACAATTAAAATGGTATTTGATGGTGATGTCTAAAAAAACTGAAGCAGGAGTGTGTCAAATACATCATATATGTCAGAATTAAAGTCAGGAGTCTTAACTCCCAGTCTCATGGTTGGATAACTTTGTTCCATTAGCTTAGCAGGCAGATGTCTTGGAGGCTGCTGTACCTGCTATAGTACCATGGTCTGTGTCATATCCATGAAGTCGGAATCTAAGGTTTTCAATCTAAGATTTTCTTCTACAAGTTTTGGGCTCCATTGAGCAATTGCTTTAACCAGAATAACAATTTTCACTTTGTTTTGCCACTTTCTCAAAGCATATTGTGAAAGTTTAGAGACCAGAATTATATACTTGGCACGGAACAAAGTTTACGGAACTCCCTGGACATGGCCTTCGGCTCAGAACCAACTGGCAACTCCAGTTGGTTAGAAGAGTCAATTACATTTGTAAAGGTTTTCGTTCTTAGAAAAGCATACTCGAGGAACAATTAGGAAAACAATCTCTTTGACTTGGCTGAGATGAGGCTAGAAATATCATCTGTCCTAAATTTAAATTTGTTGGGGCTGAAGACAACATAAGCTCTATTTTTGATGATTACAGGTCATGATTTCCACAGCCTGACTGTTTTTGGCAACATATTATTGTGTTAAATGGCACATAAGCAGTTTTCAAATCCAAACCATGAGATTTTCATCCTTTTTATCTCCCCTATTTGCTAATCATAGCCTGCTTTTTCTAGATCTTCTCTTTGGCTGTGCTATTAGAGAATCCTAATCAAAATTTCCTTAGGGAAGATTCTTCTTTGAGTTGATCACTGAATACACTTTTTTTTCTACTCATCAGACCACTCGTGAGTAATTGAAACCTATAGATGGCCTATTGTCTAGTTTAGAGAACTGAGTCAATTTCTCTTGGCAAAAAGTGGCTAGGGCATTGAATTGAGATGGAGCATCTATCTACTATAGGGGAGAAAAGTTTGCTGCCAGATCAAGTTGGAAGATCATCTCCTCTAAGTCATATGCCACATTATTTATCTCGCTCTACTTTTTTCATTTCTACTGGGCAAGTTCTATTTACCCCCCATTCTTACATACAAAATTGTGTGTGTTCATTTTTGCCCTTATGGTATGTTGGATACAATGGAGGCCATCTGTCTTTTTTATTTTCCAACAGTATGTTCACTTCTTATATGATGCCTATTAAGAATTGTTAAAGTGAATTAAGTATGGCCTGACAAGGACTCTGTACTTCTATATTTGACTCTTTGTGGACTAACCGTAACCTAACTTAATAGGTAGACAAGATTGAAAACCTAATTTAGGAGTATGTGCCGGTAACAATAGCTGAGTCTTGGCCAATCCCAGCAGCCATACTTCAACTACTCACACTGCTGAGTGTTCAAACTGTGTTCAAATAAGGCAAACCCCAATCTGTAACCAATCCAGCTGTTTCTGTACCTCACTTCCAATTTCTGTACATCGCTTTGCTTTGTTTGTCTATAAATTTGTTCTGAACCTGAGGCATCCATAAAGTCTCTCTGAATCTGCTGTGATTCTGGGGGCTGCCTGATTCGTGAATTGTTCATTGCTCAATTAAACTTTAAATTTAATTTGGCTGAAGTTTTTCTTTTAAAAGTACAGAGGAAAACATTGCAGCAATTCAGTGTTTCTTGAAGGAAGCAGAGAAAAAGCCCTCCTGTCTTCTGCATTCTCTTCAAACTATCTGCCAGGTGGGCTCTCACCTCCTCCTCTCTGAGGCATCAGCCCAATAGAGGAGGCCTGGGAATCTGTGTCCTCTACCTTGTTACCTTATTCTTTCTTTAACCATTATTCTGTAAGGAGCAGTCTCAGGTGGCTTCCTACTATTGGAAGGAGTGTCCATTCTACATTCTGTCGGAGCCTCCCTAAGGTCATACAACATGGATCTTGATGCTAAAGATATAGGATGACTTGGAACTACGGATTATTGAGAATGAAAAGATACCACTTTAATTCCTCTTTCTCCAAAATAAAACCCTATTTTATTATTATTATTATTATTATTATTATTATTATTGAGATGGAGTTTTGCTCATCGCCCAGGCTGGAGTGCAATGACACGATCTCAGCTCACTGCAACCTCCGCCTCCTGGGTTCAAGTGATTCTCCTGCCTCAGCCTCCTGAGTAGCTGGGATTATAGGCACCCACCACCACATCCAGCTAATTTTTGTATTTTTAGTAGAGACAGGGTTTCAACATGTTGGCCAAGCTGGTCTTGAACTCCTGGCCTCAGGTGATCCACCCGCCTCTGCCTCCCAAAGTGCTGGGATTTACAGGCGTCTGGCCCCTATTTTATTACATTACAAAAAAGGGGCCGTAGTAGTCATATTTTTGTAACCTACTTAAAAATATCATGGACAGCTTTCTATGTCCTCAAGTATAGGCCTGCATTGTTATTTTCATTAACTCCATGCTATTACACCATAGTATACCTGACCTTTATTTGTTAACTTAAAAAATGAAGGATTTCATTAATAGAGCTCTTTTGTAGTAATTGCTATGATTTCTTTCAGGCCAGAAAGTTGCTACTTCTGTACATTGGCGTATTTTTCTCTAGCTGTTAGAAACTATTCAAGTCCCTTAAGGCTTTTAGAACATCCTAAACTTGATGCTCATATCAGCTAAACAGTCAAACAATTGCCGGTGAGATTATAAAGTCCCATAGAGAAGATTAGAATGAATTTCAGAAAAATTCCCTAACTTTCAGAATCTACTGATTAACAGAATTTAGATACCTACGTCTAGCTAAAGCTGGGCCTAGGTTCTCTGGACATGTGTTATGTGGCACCATCATTATTCATGTGATGTGAGAAATAACCCACCTCAAAATGATTTGTCAATATTTGAATACCCTGAAATCTTACCTACAATAACTTCATTATTTTACCTTGCATTTTTGGTTCCATGGTTATGAAATGCTGTTGCTGTTGGCATCATTTATGCTATGATATAAATGAGCTTCAGAAGCTGTGTGTGTGTGTGTTTGTGTATGTGTGTTTTCTCACATCCCTTCTTGAAAAACCATTGTGAGAAGAAAAGCGGATAATCATATTGAATATCTAATGCAGGAAGGTGGCCTGACGGGTGTGGAGGGGTGGAGGTGGGGCAAGGGTGAAGGTTCCATGAACTTGACGTCTGGAATCACTACAGGGTCATTTGCCTAGTCATAGTTTTTCCCAGCATAATTTCTGATGGGAGCATAGATGACAAAGAAAATTTCAAGCCTTATGAGGAATAAAGGGAAAATTCTCATGCCCCATGGACAGATCTGATAAGGAGCTTCAACAAAAAAGACTTGTTTTACAAACTTGAAATGAGGAGAGATTTTCTTTACAATTCAACAGATGGTAAAGGAACCACAGGCAAGAGAGCCTGAAGATGCTTTGCAGGTCTAATTTACTGTCAGTTGAGCGCCCCCTGGGGGATAGCCAGTGGAGAAGATGGTCCAGGTCCCTGAATATTGGCCATTTTCCTCTTTTGAACAGTCTTTGGGGCAGTGCCTGATTTGACTTGGGAATTAAAAGAGGCTTGAGGCTCATAATCATTTATAAGGGATCAGTAATAATTCCAGCTCTGTTTATGTTCAGTAGTTGTAAGATTAAGGTAAGTGGCATACTTTGCAATCCACAGGTTGCCACAGGGATATTAGCAATCATTACGGCAATGACCACTCACTCCCTATAAGGCTGCCTGAGATCTCATATGGAAGAGAATATAATTTTATTCTCATAAAAACCCTAAGAAGAAGGGAAGGAAACTACTTTAATTTTCCAAAACGAAGCTAGCTTTATTTTGTCTGATAGTAGAATACATAAAATATTATAGAATATGTTTATATAGAATATTTTAGTAATATATTGAAATGTGTAGAGTATTCAAACATTAACATAACAAAGAAAAGAGACTACATCTTTTGAACTTTGGAATGTATCACTAAATAATCCTTCAAAGAGACTAGATCAATAAATATACTTACCAGAAGTGTGTGAGAGCAGCCTATTGCTTGCACACTTGCAAATCCTGGGCTTTCTCCATCTTTTTAATTATAACCAATCTGTTGTTTTTTTTTGCATTTCTTTGATTACTAGTGAGGCTGAACATCTGTTCATATATTTACTAGCCCTATTTCTTTTTAAATTGTTTATTCTTTTTTTTTTTTTTACCCTTTTTTCTTTCTCTTTTGTGCTGATTTATAAGAACTTGAGGCACTATGGGTATTTACCCTTTTCCTGGCACATATGTTGCAAATCTTTTTCTCCAGGTGTTATCTTTTATCCTTGATTGCAATGTGTTTGTTATTTAAACACTTTGTTTTATGCAGTTAAATACAGTAATATTTTCATTTATGGTTTCTGGCTTTAGCACCATTGCATGGAAAAACTTTCCTTATTTAAAGATGTAAAATTATTCACCCCTAGTTTCTTTGAAAATAGCATTTATTGAATGTCTACATATGCCAGGAGCTATGTTTGGCTTATTACATGTATAAGTTTATTAAATTTTCACCACAGTCTTATGAGGTAGGTATTCCCATCATCTCCATTTTGCAAATTAAAAATTGCAGGTTGGAAAACTGATTTACTCATGATCACCAGGCCGAGAAGTGGTAGGCCCATGCTTAGAGGTCAGACTTCTGACTTCATGGAATATAAACTTTTCAAGTATTTAATATCCAGAGATGATCCTGCCTACAGATATTAAATTTGAATAAATTCATAAATTAGAATCTATTACAAATACTTTACCTGGAATAAAATGCCCAATCTTGAAAAAATTACTTTAATAGCTTCATGTGTGCTAGATAATAAAAAAAAAGTAGTGTATATGGCTGAGAATGCCAAGAACCAGTTTATAGAGCAAAATATATTAATTTCCATAATGCAGATGAATAGACTATTTGGGTTTTTGCAGTAAAGAAAGATTTTAATTGACGTGAGGCCAGCCACCCCATGTGGGAGAAGAACGGAGTTATTACTCAAATCAATCATATTGAAGGCTTGTAGGTTAGGTTTTTTTCCAAAGGCAGTTTGGGGGAAGTGATGGGGGTGGCTAGGCCTTACTGCTGATTTGTTGGGTCCAAGATGAAACCATAGGGTTGTTGAAGCTGTCCTCTAGAACTGAGGTGCTTCTAGGTGGAGCATGGAAGTGTGGAATCATCAGTCAGTGAGTCCAGGTGGAGTCATGGGTGTCACACATATATAAAACCTGAAAAGATAGTTCAAAAGGTCAATCTACAACAGTAAATTTGCATATTTTGTGACCAGTCTACACCTTAGCAGAATTCAGTTTCCTCTCCTCCCCCTAGCGTGAGGGCCTTTTGTTATCTATACAAAGGTGGTTGAGTTTTTGTGAAAGGTCTATTATCATTTGAACTATAAATTAAATGTCTACCAAAGTTAGCTTAGTCTAAGCCCAGGAATTCTTAAGGGAAAGGCAAGATGGGGAGGGCAGTGGGTTAGATCAGATCTCTTTTACTACCATCATGTTCTGTTATAATTTATGCAAAGGCAGTTTCAATGTCACACATTTCTGAATCACTTCTAGCAACATCAAACTAGCAAACTACAAAATGTTCTATAAACAAGCTAGCCAGGCTCTTGCTAAGATGAGAACTGTTTGGTAAATTTTAAAAAACATGAAATATAATGAAGATACTGCTATTGATACGGATTTTTCCTCCTGATACTTTGAGTTTTGGCTATTTTCAGAGATTTGTGGAGGAGATTAGATGTCCTAAAATTATATGGAAAAGAAGTTATTAATATTGACTTGAAAACTTCATATTACAGAGAAAAGAGTGCTTTTCCTTGATCAATCATTCAGTAGTTGAAAATAACTCCCAATATTTTAAAGCCAAGGGAAAAAAATACATAGCATGAAAAGACAATGGGCTGTATTTTTAACCAGTGCAATGCTGAAAAAGTTTGCAGAAATAATTTTATTTTAATTTGCTTAAGAAATGCAGTATATGTAACAAATAATATCCAAAAAGGGCTGTGTTGTGGGTTTTTTTTGGCTGAGATTGCAGTTAAGAGAAAATTTTGTAAACTTGGGTTAATCTTCTAAAAGAGACAATTTCTTTTCTTTAAATTATACTTTAAGTTCTAGGGTACATGTGCACAACGTGCAGGTTTGTTACATATGTATACATGTGCCATGTTGGTGTGCTGCACCCGTTAACTCGTCATTTACATTAGGTATATCTCCTAATGCTATCCCTCCCTCCTTCGCACACCCCACGACAGGCCCCAGTGTGTGATGTTCCCCACCCTGTGTCCAGTGTTCTCATTGTTCAATTCCCACTTATGAGTGAGAACATGCCGTGTTTGGTTTTCTGTCCTTGTGATAGTTTGCTCAGAATGATGGTTTCCAGCTTCATCCATGTCCCTACAAAGGACATGAACACATCATTTTTTAATGGCTTCATAGTATTCCATGGTGTATATGTGCTACATTTTCTTAATCCAGTCTATCATTGATGGACATTTGGGTTGGTTCCAAGTCTTGGCTATTGTGAATAGTGCCGCAATAAACATACGTGTGCATGTGTCTTTATAGCAGCATGATTTATAATCCTTTGGGTATATATCCAGTAATGGGATGGCTGGGTCAAATGGTACTTCTAGTTCTAGATCCCTGAGGAATCGCCACACTGTCTTCCACAATGGTTGAACTAGTTTACGCTCCCACCAACAGTGTAAAAGCATTCCTATTTCTCCACATCCTCTCCAGCACTTGTTGTTTCCTGATTTGTTAATGATCACCATTCTAACTGGTGTGAGATGGTATCTCATTGTGGTTTTGATTTGCATTTCTCTGATGGCCAGTGATGATGAGCATTTTTTCATGTGTCTGTTGGCTGCATAAATGTCTTCTTTTGAGAAGTGTCTGTTCATATCCTTCACCCACTTTTTGATGGGGTTGTTTGATTTTTTCTTGTAAATTTGTTTAAGTTCTTGTAGATTCTGGATATTAGCCCTTTGTCAGACGGGTAGATTGTAAACATTTTTTCCCATTCTATAGGTTTCCTGTTCACTCTGATGATAGTTTCTTTTGCTGTGCAGAAGCTCTTTAGTTTAATTAGATCCCATTTGTCAATTCTGGCTTTGTTGCCATTGCTTTTGGTGTTTTAGACATGAAATCCTTGCCCATGCCTATGTCCTGAATGCTATTGCCTAGGTTTTCTTCTAGGGTTTTTACAGTTTTAGGTCTAACATTTAAGTCTTTAATCCATCTTGAATTAATTTTTGTATGAGGTGTAAGGAAGGGATCCAGTTTCAGTTTTCTGCATATGGCTAGCCAGTTTTCCCAGCACCATTTATTAAATAGGGCATCCTTTCATCATATCCTGTTTTTGTCAGGTTTGTCAAAGATCAGATGGTTGTAGATGTGTGGTATTATTTCTGAGGGCTCTGTTCTGTTCCATTGGTCTATATCTCTGTTTTGGTACCAGTACCATGCTGTTTTGGTTACTGTAGCCTTGTAGTATAATTTGAAGTCAGGTAGTGTGATGCCTCCAGCTTTGTTCTTTTTGCTTAGTATTGTCTTGGCAATGTGGGCTCTTCTTTGGTTCCATATGAACTTTAAAGTAATTTTTTGCAATTCTGTGAAGAAAGTCATTGGTAGCTTGATGGGGATGGCATTGAATCTATAAATTACCTTGGGCAGTGTGGCCATTTTCATGATATTGATTCTTCCTACCCATGAGCATGGAATGTTCTTCCAATTGTTTGTGTCCTCTTTTATTTTATTGAGCAGTGGTTTGTAGTTCTCCTTGAAGAGGTCCTTCACATCCCTTGTAAGTTGGATTCCTAGGTATTTTATTCTCTTTGAAGCAATCGTGAATGGGAGTTCACTCATGATTTGGCTCTCTGTTTGTCTGCTATTGGTGTATAGGAATGCTTGTGATTTTTGCACGTTGATTTTGTATTCTGAGACTTAGCTGAAGTTGCTTATCAGCTTAAGGAGATTTTTGGGCTGAGACAATGGGGTTTTCTAAATATACAATCATGTCATCTGCAAACAGGGACAATTTGACTTCCTCTTTTCCTAATTGAATACCCTTTATTTCCTTCTCCTGCCTGATTGCCCTGGCCAGAACTTCCAACACTATGTTGAATAGCAGTGGTGAGAGAGGGCATCCCTCTCTTGTGCCAGTTTTCAAAGGGAATGCTTCCAGTTTTTGCCCATTCGGTATGATACTGGCTGTGGGTTTGTCATAAATAGCTCTTATTATTTTGAGATACGTCACATCAGTACCTAGTTTATTGAGAGTTTTTAGCATGAAGGGCTGTTGAATTTTGTTGAAGGCCTTTTCTGCATCTACTGAGATAATCATGTGGTTTTTGTCTTTGGTTCTATTTATGTGATGGATTATGTTTATTGATTTGCATATGTTGAACCTGCCTTGCATCCAAGGGATGAAGCCAACTTGATCGTGGTGGATAAGCTTTTTGATACGCTGCTGGATTCGGTTTGCCAGTATTTTATTGAGGATTTTTACATTGATGTTCATCAGGTATATTGGTCTAAAATTCTCTTTTTTTGCTGTGTCTCTGCCAGGCTTGGGTATCAGGATGATACTGGCCTCATAAAATGAGTTAGGGAGGATTCCCTCTTTTCCTATTGATTGGAATAGTTTCAGAAGGAATGGTACCAGCTCCTCTTTGTACCTCTGGTAGAATTTGGCTGTGAATCTGTCTGGTCCTGGACTTTTTTTGGTTGGTAGGCTATTAATTATTGCCTCAATTTCAGAGCCTGTTATTGGTCTATTCAGGGATTAAATTTCTTCCTGGTTTAGTCTTGGGAGGGTCTATGTGTCCAGGAATTTATCCATTTCTTCTAGATTTTCTAGTTTATTTGCATAGAGGTGTTTATAGTATTCTCTGATGGTAGTTTGTATTTCAGTGGGATCGGTAGAGATATCCTCTTTATCATTTTTTATTGTGTCTATTTGATTTTTCTCTCTTTTCTTCTTTATTAGACTTGCTAGTGGCCTAGTGAAAAGATCAATTTTGTTGATCTTTTCAAAAAACCAGCTCCTGGATTCATTGATTTTTTGAAGGGTTTTTTATGTCTCTATCTCCTTCAGTTCTGCTCTGATCTTAGTTATTTTTTGCCTTCTGCTAGCTTTTGAATGTGTTTGCTCTTGCTTCTCTAGTTCTTTTAATTGTAATGTTAGGGTGTCAATTTTAGATCTTTCCTGGTTTCTCTTGTTGGCATTTAGTGCTATAACTTTCCCTCTACACACTGCTTTAAATGTGTCCCAGAGATTCTGGTATGTTGTGTCTTTGTTCTCATTGGTTTCAAAGAACATCTTTATTTCTGCCTTCATTTCATTATGTACCCAGTAGTCATTCAGGAGCAGCTTGTTCAGTTTCCATGTAGTTGAGTGGTTTTGAGTGAGTTTCTTAATCCTGAGTTCTAATTTCATTGCACTGTGGTCTGAGAGACAGTTTGTTATAATTTCTTTTCTTTTACATTTGCTGAGGAGTGTTTTACTTCCAACTGTGTGGTCAATTTTTGAATAAGTGTGATGTGGTGCTGAGAAGAATGTATATTCTGTTGATTTGGGGTGGAGAGTTCTGCCGATGTCTATTAGGTCTGCTTGGTGCAGAGCTGAGTTCAATTCCTGGATATCCTTTTTAACTTTATATCTCGTTGATGTGTCTAATGTGGACAGTGGGGTGTTAAAGTCTCCCATTATTATTGTGTGGGAGTCTAAGTGTCTTCGTAGGTCTCTAAGGATTTGCTTTATGAATCTGGGTGCTCCTGTATTGGGTGCATATATATTTAGGATAGTTAGCTCTTCTTGTTGAATTGATCCCTTTACTGTTATGTAATGGCCTTCTTTGACTCTTTTGATCTTTGTTGGTTTAAAGTCTGTTTTATCAGAGACTATGATTGCAACCCCTGCTTTTTTTTTGTTTTCCATTTTCTTAGTAGATCTTCTTCCATCCCTTTATTTTGAGCCTATGTGTGTCTCTGCACGTGAGATGGGTCTCCTGAATACAGCACACTGATGGGTCCAGTCTCTTTATCCAATTTGCCAGTCTGTGTCTTTTAATTGGAGCATTTAGCCCATTTACATTTAAGGTTAATATTGTTATGTGTGAATTTGATCCTGTCATGATGATGTATCCGGTTATTTTGCTTGTTAGTTGATGCAGTTTCTTCTTCCTAGCCTTGATGGTCTTTACAATTTGGCATGTTTTTGCAGTGGCTGGTACTGGTTGTTCCTTTCCACGTTTGGTGCTTCCTTCAGGAGCTCTTGTAGTACAGGCCTGGTGGTCACAAAATCTCTTGGCATTTGCTTGTCTGTAAAGGATTTTATTTCTCCTTCACTTATGAAGCTTAGTTTGGCTGGATATGAAATTCTGGGTTGAAAATTCTTTGCTTTAAGAACGTTGAATATTGGCCCCCACTCTCTTCTGGCTTGTAGAGTTTCTGCCGAGAGATCCGCTGTTAGTCTAATGGGCTTCTCTTTGTGGGTAACCCAAGCTTTCTCTCTGGCTGCCCTTAACATTTTTTCCTTCATTTCCACTTTGGTGAATCTGACAATTATGTGTCTTGGAGTTGCTCTTCTTGAGGGGTATCTTTGTGGCATTCTCTGTATTTCCTGAATGTGAAAGTTGGCCTGCCTTGCTAGGCTGGGGAAGTTCTCTTGGATAATATCCTGCAGAGTGTTTTCCAACTTGGTTCCATTCTCCCCATCACTTTCAGGTACAACAGTGAAACGTAGATTTGGTCTTTTCACATAGTCCCATATTTCTTGGAGGCTTTGTTCATTTCTTTTATTTTTTTATTTTTTTGAGACAGAGTCTCACTCTGTCACCCAGGCTGGAGTGCAGTGGCGCAATCTCAGCTCACTGCAAGCTCCACCTCCTGGGTTCACACCATTCTCCTGCCTCAGCCTCCAGAGTAGCTGGGACTACAGGCGCCTGCCACCATGCCTGGCTAATTTTTTGTATTTTTAGTAGAGACAGGGTTTCACCATGGTCTCAATCTCCTGACCTCATGATCCACCCACCTCGGCCTCCCAAAGTGCTGGGATTACAGGCGTGAGCCACTGCGCCCGGCCTGTTCATTTATTTTTACTCTTTTTTCCCTAAAGTTCTCTTCTCACTTCATTTCATTAATTTGATCTTCAATCACTGATACCCCTTCTTCCACTTGATCAAATCGACTACTGAAGTTTGTGCATGTGTCGTGTAGTTCTCGTGCCATGGTTTTCAGCTCCATCAGGTCATTTAAGGTCTTCTTTACACTGTTTGTTCTAGTTAGCCACTCGTCTAATCTTTTTTCAAGGGTTTTAGCTTCTTTGCCATAGGTTCAAACATCCTCCTTTAGCTCGGAGAAGTTTGTTATTACCGATCGTCTGAAGCCTACTTCTGTCAACTTGTCAAAGTCATTCTCTGTCCAGCTTTGTTCCATTTCTGGTGAGGAGCCGCAATCCTTTGGAGGAGAAGAGGTGCTCTGATTTTTAGAATTTTCAGCTTTTCTGCTCTGGTTTCTCCCCATCTTTGTGGTTTTTAATCTACCTTTGGTCTTTGATGATGGTGACGTACCAATGGGGTTTTGGTGTGGATGTCCTTTCTGTTTGTTAGTTTTCCTTCTAACAGTCAGGACCCTCAGTTGCAGGTTGGTTGGAGTTTGCTGGAGGTCCACTCCAGAACCTGTTTGCCTGGGTATCACCAGTGGAGGCTGCAGAATGGCAAAAATTGCAGAACGGCAAATATTGCTGTCTGATGCTTCCTCTGGAAGCTTCATCTCAGAGGGGCACCTGGCTGTATGAGGTGTCAGTTGGCCCCTACTGGGAGGTGTCTCCGAGTTAGGCTACTTGGGGGTCAGGGACCCACTTCAGGAGGCAGTCTGTCCATTCTCAGATCTCAAACTCTGTGCTGGGAGAGCCAATACTCTCTTCAAAGCTGTCAGACAGGGACGTTTAAGTCTGCAGAAGTTTCTGCTGCCTTTTGTTCAGCTATGCCCCGCCCACAGAGGTGGAGTCTACAGAGGCATGCAGGCCTCCTTGAGCTGTGGTGGGCTCCACTCAGTTCAAGCTTCCGGGCTTCTTTGTTTACCTACTCAGCAATGGTGGACGCCCCTTCCCCAGCCTCGCTGCTGCCTTGCAGTTCGATCTCAGACTGCTGTGCTAGCAGTGAGCAAGGTTCCGTGGGCGTGGGACCCTTCGAGCCAGGAGTGGGATATAATCTCCTGGTGTGCCATGTGCTAAGTCCATTGGAAAAGTGCAGTATTAGGGTGGGAGTGTCCCGATTTTCCAGGTACCATCTGTCACGGCTTCCCTTGGCTAGGAAAGGGAATTCCCAGACCTCTTGAGCTTTCCGGGTGAGGTGACGCCCCGCCCTGCTTCGGCTCACACTCCAAGTTGACTGTCCAACAAGCCCCAGTGAGATGAACCAGGTACCTCAGTTGGAAATGCAGAAATCACCTGCCTTCTGCGTCGCTCACGCTGGGATCTGTTTTTATTTGGCCATCTTGGAACCGCCCTTACATATTTTCTAAAAGATAATTTCTAAGATATAAAAAAGAAAGTTTGCAGGCTAATTATCCATCAAGTAAGGGAATACAGTGAGATAATATGTAAGAAATGAGTGCACACTTTGTTGTCTTCGAGGAATGTTTCTTAGATATCAAGAGGCTAGATAAATTCCTTTGAATAAGGCAATTTTTTTCCTCCTGGTTTTCTTTAGAAATGAGAGAGTGAGAGAGAAGGAGGGTGCAGAGAGAAAGAGAGAGAGAAAGAGTCTGACTACTGGGTTAAGCCAGTTCTTTTTGGAGTGGTCTGCACTTAATAGAGAGTTATGCGGAGCTGGATGAATATTATGATATGAATAACTGCATGGATAATGGTTCCATTTACTAAGATGGGAAATAGAAATGTTGATGGAAATAGTGGAACTCTGTAAAATATTTTAAGATATTTATTCTGAACCAAATATGAGTGACCAGTAGCCTGTGACACAGCCTCAGACGATCATGAGAACATGTGCTCAAGTGGTTGGACTACAGCTTGGTTTTATACATTTTAGGGAGACTTATTGATTGATGAGATATCAATCAATACATGTAAGATGTATATTGGTTCAGTTTGGAAAGGCAAGACAACCTAGTAGTAGGGCTTCCACATCACAGGCAGATTCAAAGATTTTCTGATTGGCAATTGGTTGAAAGAGTTACTATCTAAAGACCTGGAATCAATAGAATGGAATGTCTGGGTTAAGATAAGGGGTGGTGGAGACCAAGGTTTCATCATGCAGATGAAACCCCCAAGTAGCAGGCTTCAGAGCTCTTATCAGACCTAAAAAGTTGCCACACTCTTGGTTAATTCTCTCATGGATTTGAGGAAAGACCTGGGAAGGAAAGGGGATTCTCTGCAGAATCAAGATTATCCCTGTAAGAGGCAGCTTTATAGTGTCATTTTAAAGTATGTCAAAGAAATATATTTTGAGGTAAAATACTTCAATTTCTTTCTTCCGGGGCCTGCTGTTTGTCATTTGATGCTATAATACAGCTGGAATTTGGTGTCTTATTGCTACAAAAAGTCTGTTTTGTCACTTCTAAGATCTCTGTTTTAATGTTAATGCTGGTCAGTCGTGCCTACATTCCCAAGAGGAGAGGGTAGAATCATGAGGCATGTCTGAGCCCACCTTCCTATCATGACCTGAACTAGATTTTCAGGTTTATTTTGGAATGCCTTTGGCTGAGAAGGGGGGTCTATCGGTCAATTAGGGGGCTTAGAATTTTATTTTTGGTTTACAGAAAGAAAGCATGGGAGAAGTGGAAATATACACATCTGAAGTTTGTGACAGGGGGCTGAGCTGGAGAAACAGATTCAAACGTCAGAATTTATGTGTGTATGTATGTATTTACTCAACAAATGCCTATGGAGTTCTTTCTATGTGCTCAGCACATTTTAGGGGAGCAGCATTCTCCTTTCACTGCAGCTTTAGCCCATAGATAATTGGACTTATTGGGGGAGTGCTAGGGAGGGTGCTTTTTCTCTTCTCACCCACCCCTCATTCACTCCTTACTAAAAGAGAAAAGGTTAATCAATAACTCTAAACTGGAAATTAAAGGGCAGCATTTTACTGTGGGTAGGGCCACTGTATTAATGGCATGCCCTCTTCTTCCTCCCACTTTCTGGACCTACGCTGCTGGCAGGTTAGTGTCAAGGAATCTCCCCTGTGGAAAGGGTGGTCCTTCCCTTTCTCTGCTCTGTCTTCCCCCATCGATCAGATTGGCTAGACCAGCTGTAAACTGCAAAGCAAGATCAGCTCAGATCAAAGCTTTGGAGGGAAGCATGTTCTTTCTGGGGTGGTCTCTCCGTTCCTATGTCTGAGCTGGCAAGGCAGACCTCTGATTCTCATCCACATGGGTAGTTGTGTAAGTGGACCCAGGGATGCCATGCAGTGCTGGCCTTGGTTGCTCAAATACTCCAGGCATAGCTGAGTCTCAGGGCTGACAAGCAGGAGGTGTCACCGTGATCCTGAGCCTAAGCTGTTTTTTTTCAATCCAGGTTCTACCAAGCTCTGCTTTGTTAATGCCATTAATAAACAGTGTGTTTTTATTTGGCTAATGATCCTTGTAGGCATACTGCATTGGCCATGGCCTTGAAATTGGAGAGGGGAGAGTGGCAGTTCAAGCCTCTACTGCCACTAAAATAACACATAGGTTACCTAAAGCCTTGGAAGTCAATATGATATCCCAGGGAGAGTATGGAAAATGAGAAAAGATGAAGAAAAGATGACAGAATCCTCAGAAAAAACCCACATTCAAGGAGCAGGCATTGGATCATAGGACTCTGCTGTGAAAGAAGAGTTAGGGTGGAAAGTCTGATGGAAACATGCTCATAGTGACTGTAGACGTGGATACCACGGGAGATTTATTACTCCTCCTGTTTTCACCTTTTGTACTTAAAAAATCATTTTAACAAGGGACAATAGTACTTTTATAATAATAAAAAGGGACTTAGGAAAAAGTCAGATGCAGAAAGAGCTTAGCAGCCTGAATCAGGCAGAGAAAAAACCCTTTAGGATAATTGTTTAAGATGTTAGGTGATCCTAAAATATTGCTGTCTCCCTATGACCTCAAGGAAAGATAAATCCTCTGTCCATCCCAGGTTGTGATGAATAAACCCACTCCTCAATTGCATGTACATTAATTGCACTTCTTTGACAATCAACACATGTATGAAGCAAATATGAATTTTGAAAAAATTCACGAAGTGAGGAACCACAGATCAACCTATCGATCCATGTGAGAAGCCATCTGGCAGAAAGTAAAGTCTGAGGTCAGGAAGCACACCTCAAGGCCAAGGAGACAGGGGCAAAGGGGAGAAGAAACCTGGAGGGACTAAGAGCAGAAGAAATGTATTTGTTCATTCAGCAAATACTCAGTAAGTGCCTGTTATGTGTCAGGTTCTGAGTAAGGTATTGGGAATGCAATGGTCAACAATATTAATGTGGTTTCTGTCCTCAACCTTCTGTATTAGGGAGGATACAGGCAAGTGAGAAAAGAGTCACAACTGAATGATAAATGCTCTCATGGATCATTGCCATGGAAGTACTTAAAACCCCCAAGGTAAAAACCCATTTGTTCCTAGTGTTCCATTATTGGAACGCTAAGTATGTGGGAGTTTTTTTTTTTGTTTGTTTGTTTTTTAAGTTGGAGTCTTGCTCTATTGCCCAGGCTGGAATGCAATGGCATGATCTCAGCTCACTGCAACCTCCCTCTGCCTCCCGGGTTCCAGCAATTCTCCTGCCTGAGCCTCCTAAGTAGCTGGGATTACAGGCGTGCACCACCACACCTGGCTAATTTTTGTATTTTTAGTAGAGATGGAGTTTTACTATGTTGGCCAGGCTGGTCTCCAACTCCTGACCTCATGATCCACCCACCCTGACCTCCCATATGTGGGAGTTATTTATATCCTACTGCTCAAGATCATTGCCAAGGTCTAATTGCAAAAATTCAAAAAAGTGCAACCTCAGGCATAAATGGGTTAAAGGGTCTCAGACAGGCTGGGTATGGTGGCTCACTCCTGTAATCCCAGCACTTTGGGAGGCAGAGACAAGTGGATCTCTTGAGTCCAGTAGTTCAAGACCAGCCTGGATAACACAGCAAAACCCCGTTTGTACAAAAAGAAATATGAAAAGTAGCTAGGTGTGGTGGTGCATGCCTGTAGTCCCAGCTATTGGGAGGCTGAGGTGATGGGAGGATCACTTGAGCTGAGGAGGTGAAGGTTGCAGTGAGTCAAGATTGCGCCACCACACTCCAGCCTGGATGACAGAGTGAGACCCTGTCTTGGGAAAAAAAAAAAGAATGAAAAGAAAAAAAGGGCCTAAGACAAACCTGGATGAGAGATGAAGGAGGAGGTGGTGGTGGTGATGTTGGTGGTGGAGGTGTGCATATAACTCTGCCGCTGACCTTAGCTTTCCCTAGCTACATGCGTGGAGAGTCTTTTTAGGACAAAAAGGTAACATTTTCCCCCAATAACTGTGCTTATAAAATTATGGGGCTTCAGCATAGATACATTGATGTTTCTGTGACTGAATAAAGAAATTACTGTTATATTAATTAACAAAATAGCTAAATATTATGAACCCTCACCCAGCATCTGAATATGCCATTCGGTTTTGCTGGAGAAGCCTCCTTCACTTTAGAAGTTGTGTGGTTCCCATACCTAAACTGGCTGAGAAGCTACGTTATGGACAGAAGCTGGTGGATGCCAAGACAGACAGGCCATTGCATGGCAGCTGTAGCTGATTATAGCCTGTTAAATTTGTAAAGACACGTGTCATTGTGCCACTCTGTTTCAGTGAAGCCATACATTCTATTCTTGGATGTTTGGGGCCTGAGTTCCCCCAAGGTTTCAGCTCTGAGGTGGCACATCTCATTGTTGTGTAGGGAGCCAGGGACATTGGAGTGATATCTCCTTGGCTTAATAATAGGGAAAATTGCATGAGCAAGGGATTGAAACAAAAGACTGAGATTAAAATATGTAGCCCTAAAGTTTTATTCTTATTGTCATATGGCCCTGAGCCTATAATCTGCTAAAAATCTCAATTCAGGGCTGGGCACAGTGGCTCATGCCTGTAATCCCAGCACTTTGGGTGGCCCAGGCGGGTGGGATAACCTGAGGTCAGGAGTTTGAGACCAGCCTGACCAACATGGTGAAACCATGTCTGTACTAAATACAAAAAATTAGCTGGGCATGGTGGCACATGCCTGTAATCCCAGCTACGTGGGAGGCTGAGGCAGGAGAATTGCTTCAACAGGGGAGGCAGAGGTTGCAGTGAGTCAAGATTGTGCCATTGCACTCCAGCCTGGGTAACAGAGTGAAACTCTGTGTTAAAAAAAAAAAAAAAAAATCCCAATCCAATTTCTGGCAAGTTTTTTATTAGTTAAATGTGGAAATAAGTACATGTAAAATGACACCAGGCTACCTACATGACGGGCTAACCTCTGCCCTTTGGGTTTAGAGATGCAGAGAGGTTTAAGGGAGAACATGACATAAGACCTTGACCTCTCTGGACCACGTGGTATGGGCTGGGGGAATCTCTGAGAAGGCTAGAACTGTAGAGTTGTGAGCATTTAACAAGAGAATGCTATGAGAGCACTTAGAATATATAATAAGCACTCAATAACTGTTCTTCTTTTTCTGTTTCCTAAAATCTTTTCCCTCATCACCCTGGCCCTCAGATCTTTACAACTCTTCTGCCAACCTGTTTGGGGACATAGAACAGGCTTTGTGGAAACAGGACTATGATAACAAGGCCACAGTTTCTACTCTTGCTTTCAGAGCAAGGACATAGTTTTCTCAAATTAAATGATGGTTCTGGAGTATTTTAAACCTTGAATCGAAGTATCAGATTTTTTTTTTAAATTTTAAAAATATAATACTTTATTGAGGGGTTAAGATGTCATTATGAGACAGGATAGAAATTTAACCTTGAAGACCTTTCAGTGGCTCATCCAAGGCCACAGAGCAAATAAAAACCATACCCATCATATAGAATATCCGAATGGGGTGCCAGAAAAGTCACAACTCAGAGGGTCAATGATTTTTTTTTTCAAGAGCATAAATCCAAGTTTATTTATTGACTTTTCATTAGTTTAGATCCTTGAGGGGTACAGCATCACTCGGATTCTGTGTCCAATAGCCTTAGCAGGAAGATTACTTCGGAATTTGGCACAAACCAGGCCACTGTTTCCATGAGCACGAGTTACCTTTCCCCAGATTACTCTGGTTTTGTTTGGTTTGCTGCCAGGAGTCACTGGGTTGTTCTTTGCTTTGTATACATAAGCACATCTCTTGCCCAAATAGAATTCTGTTTCATCTCAGGCATAAACAACTTCAATTTTTAGAAGAGGTGTGTGCTCCCTTTGGTTCCAGAGATCCTGCTTATAGCCGGCAAAAATGGCATTGGACCACAGCCTTCCAGATATAGCTCCTTTTAGAAGTCCTGTTCCCAGCAGGCCTCCACAGGAGCCAAGATGGCGGGAAGAGCAACGATTTGTAACTCCTGGGTAAACAGTAATATAAGGGTCCCAATCCCTGTCCTTCGCGGGTGTTCGAGTCAGAGTCCAGGTTCCTTGCAGTCAGATTTCTGCCCCTGTGGTTGTGTCTGCTTCAGCCGTCATCTGTGAGTGTCAAGTTGGGATTTCCTGTCTTCCTCAGCCACCAGAAGTGCCTGGGTTTCCTCAAACATGTCACATCTGGTCACCCCGTCAAGGCCCAAAGACAGATCATCGGGATGTTGTGTGCAAAAGAGCAAGGCCCTCATTTATTAGTGTTTGTTCCCCACCTTCCTTCCTTCCCTCCCTTCCTTTCTCACCTGAAAAACAAAATAAAGGAAGGAACATCAGAGCGATAACTCTTAGGCTTAAAAATGGGAACACTGCATGAGTAGGGGATTGAAATGAAAGACTGAGATTAAAATATGTATTTTTCTCACCTGAAAAAGAAAATAAAGCAGAAACAATTTGGAAGAAGTAGAAAGATAGCTGAGTTAGGAACCTAAGTTCAGCCATTTCTATTGCTAAGTACCAAATGTAGCTCTGCATTTCCTGGAAGTGAAGCAAAACTACTTAAGCAGTCCAAGGGTAGAAAATAGGGTATCTTAGCAAGTTGGAAATAATACATTTGTGAGTAATTCTAATTCTGCAGAATGAATTTTAGAAGATTTAACTAGAGAGAGATATAAAAAGTGTGTCCTAGTTCTCATCATCTTCATTTCTTCATTCTTTCTTTCCATCAATCACTATTTGTAATTAAATAAGATTGCATATTTTCTTGTTTATTGTCCACTTTTCTGATCAGACTATAATCTTCTTGAGGGCAGGGACTATGCCCACATTGTTTACTACTGGATACCCAGGGTCTAGCACAATGACTTTAAACAGAGTAAATGTTCATAACTTTTGGTGAACACATGAGTGAATAAAAAATTTTGAAATGGTACATTTTCTGATAACATACACAGGTAAGTAAACAGAGTCAAAAGAACTCCATCAAGAATGAGATCAAAAATGACATTACGTCAGATGTTACCATTTAAGAGATCTAAGACCAATAGTAGCTTAGCAGCCTATGTTTGGTTTTGCCTATCAGTCTGTTTCCAATGGAGCTAAGATATTGAAGAGTAAACAATTAAGAAGGCATTGCCAAATAATATAGCTAAATCTCTCCTACCTGTGTAACTTATGGAACTGAATATCACATCTGTGTCATTTTTACTAAGGGATTCACAGACCAGCCCCCATAGAATTTTTCTCTCTTAGGTAGAAAGACAGGGATGACCATATCCTATCAATGATGAAAGAGAGAGGTGACCTGTGTAAATCCAAATGGTGAGTCAGTGATGGAGATTCCAGAATGACTACTGAGCTGTAGGACCCTCCCTGAGTCACTGAATTCTTCTGAGCCTCATCTGCATGGGCGCATGGGTCCTATAATCGATGGCCTGCTATCTGTCTCACGGGGTTATTGAGGGAATTCCATCTCCCAGTAGATGTGAAAGTCTTTCAGAGACACATTACATAAACATAACAAACATAATATAAGAAAGCTTTTTTTTTTTTTTTTGCCTGCCAGCATGTAGTTCTGTGTTACTTGAGGAAGCCTAAATTGCTGAAACAGACCTAAAAAGTAATGTCTTAAATGAAAGAGGAGTTTCATTCCTTCTCACATCACAGTCCAGAGTGGTTTTGGTGGTGAGAGAACTGGTAGTCTGGTGGTGGATGAGGATTCTGCTCCATAGAGTCACTGAAGGACTTAAGTTGACTGAAGCTCTGCCATCCTTAACATGTGAGTCATGGTTGCTGTGGGCAATGCCTTTGTCACTCATAGGAGTGACAATGAGTTTAATGGCCCAGGCCTGGAAGTGGCACTATTGACTTCTATTCATTGGAGGGGATTTCTTTACGTAGCCATTCCCAAAGTCAAAAGAAGTTGGGAAGCGCAGTGCAGATGGGCAGCCCTGTGCCTTCTTCTCTAATGGAAGTTGAGAATGGGTTTTGGTGGGCAGCCAGCAGCCTCTGCTTCTGTTCTTTTATTCTGATGAGGTCAAATATTCCCCTTATAGGATCTTATATCACCATGTACCTCATATCCTTTGTACTAATCAAAGATACAATTTTACATAATATGTTTATTTGATTAACTTTGCACCACTGAACAAGGGCAAGGGTCATACCTCTTGTCATCATGTGTCTCCAGCACTTAACACAGTGCCAGGCTTGCAATACAACTTCTGTAAATAATTTTTTCCATGAGAAAGAATGCATGAACATATAAAAATATTGATTAATACTGAAGAACCTCAAGTGAGACTGTCTGGATGTGTCTGATGAGGTCTGGGGCCTTGCCCTCATCAGGCATCTCTTTGTGACTTTTGATACACTTGGAGAAAGGAGGTGTGGTAGGTAGAATTCTAAGTTGACCCCAGTGACGCTTGTGCTTGTATAATCTCCTCTCTTTGTGAGTAGGTGAATATGATGAGACATCATTCCATGACAAGGTTATGTTGTATGGCACAGTTGACTTCAAGAAAGAGAAATATATTCTAGGTGGATATGACCTACTCAGATGAGTCCTTAAAAGGGACTGGGCTCTGGCCAGGTGCAGTGGCTCACACCTGTAATCCCAGCACTTTGGGAGGCCGAGGAGGGTGGATCACCAGAGGTCAGGCGTTCCAGACCAGCCTGGCCAACATGGTGAAACCCGGTCTGTACTAAAAATACAAAAATTAGCCAGGCATGGTGGCAGGCGCCTGTAGTCCCAGCTACTTGGGCGGCTGAGGCAGGAGAATCGCTTGAACCTGGGAGGCAGAGGTTGCAGTTAGAAAAGATTTTAGGTGTTCTCAGTACATGCACGCACATGCACACATGTGCGTGCACACACACACACACACACACACACCCCTACTCACAATGAAAAAGAAAATAAAAAGGTAACTGTGAGGAGATGGATATAAATTTGCTTGACTGCAGTAATCATTCCACTATGTATATGTATATCAAAACATGTCGTATACCTTAAATACATAGAACACAATAAAAATAAATAATTTCTAAAAAGCCCAGAACAGTTAATGTCAAAATGTTGCTCCCTTCTACTTGCCAGGATGAATGCGACATCTGGACTGGGGCCGGGCATGAGTGGACGGAAAGCAGGACCACCGGTCATTTACACAGCTTGTCCATTGGCAAGCGCTGCTGAGCCTAGGCAAATCATCCATGGATTGAGGGTGAGTAATGAAAATTAGCCTACCTAAGGTTAAGGAAGAAGCCTGCAGTATAAGGGGGAGGCAAGTATATCTGGCAGACTCAGAGGAAGAGCAGAACTTTGAAAAATAATCCATGGTACCATCCACAGAAAAAATGTTATCATTCTCAAAGGATTGCATGAAGAAAAAATATATTTCAAAAGGACCAGACTTCATAGTGTCTGTCCCTACTTAGTTATACTTGAAGAAAGAGAAAATGCAGATGGCCTTGGCTCCATTCTGTCCACTGAGTGCCATTTATGTCCCTTTTAGTGTCACTGTTGGGGGGCAAGTTGAGGTGTTTGATTCTAGCTTCTTGGCCTCCAAGATTTTCTCTGTTTCTAGATATCAATGTGATTTTTAATCTCTTTTATTAATTACAATGATAAAGCAAAAATAGTCCAGGCTTGGCAGTGTGTTATATCTGCCTTAGATTTTGGAAATGTAGTATGTTTTTATCTTTTCCGCTTACTATGATATTTTGTTGAAAAACTTGGAGGGTCCGCACTGGGGCTGCCATTCCAGACTGAAGGTCTCATCTTAAGTTCTTTTTAATAATAGTTAATAATAGTAAAAAATTTTGTTTATTCAAGAATTACTAAAGGCATTTAAGATATTTAAAAACAAATTAGTTGTTTTTATAAGCAAGAAGTTAACATTACTGGATATGATCTCCTATTTAAGAATTTTGTTTAGCCTGGCACAGTGGCTCATGCCTGTAATCCCAGCACTTTGGGAGGCTGAGGGGGGCGGATCACGAGGTAAGGAGTTCGAGACCAGCCTGGCCAATATGGTGAAACTCCCATCTCTACTAAAAATACAAAAATTAGCCAGGTGTGGTGGTGTGTGCCTGTAGTCCCAGCTACTCGGGAGGCTGAGGCAGAAGAATCGCTTGAACCTGGGAGCAGAGGTTGCAGTGAGCCAAGATCGTGCCACTGCACTCCAGCCTGGGTGACAGAGTGAGACTACATCTCAAAGAAAAAAAAAAAGAAAAAAGAATTTTGTTTAAAAATAGTTAAAACTGATAAATAAAATGAAAATGTGAATAATGAGGGGCAAACCTGCCACATATCTGTGGACCACACAACTCCAGGGAATGAATGATGCACTTGGAGTTAAGTCAGCACCTCTGATCAGACTAAAGTCATCTCATCCAGTGAGTAAATGACATACCCATAATTAAATGTTTAAATTTTATCAAATGTTGATATCTAAAGCCACATTTGAACAAAAAGACAAAAAACGGGGTTTGTAAATAATTTTCCTTTCACATGACTGATGATTGAGAGTGGCCCCCTGAAGAACTGTGTTAAAAAGGATTCTGAGTCTATATTTAAACCTAGAGGGGAGAAGGGGTCAGGATCAATTGTTCCTGGTTGTCACAGTCACTGACGGTGGAGTGGCAATACCTGTGCAGTGCTTTTGTTATCCCTAGTGTAAAATACGGGAAAAACATAAATCAAAAAAACATAAATCGAGAAAAAGAAACTATAAAAACCAAGTAGATTAATCTCAAAAAAATCAAAGATGTCTTTCCTCAATTTAACATGTTACCAGTCTAACAGTGTATGTAAAGCCCTGTACAGTGATCTATGGGGCTGTTAGATAGAGCTGAGATAACATCAAACCCATGGACACCCGTTTCAAACCTAACTGCCAAAACTTTTGCTTTTATTCAAACAGAAGAATAATGACAGTCATTACAAAGTAATCCTGCTGAACATTTTGTAGTGCATCACATTCAGGTGACCTCACAATGATAAAAAAAGAAATTGCTTTTGTGGTGTTCATTTTAAAAATGTTTTCTGAAATATTCATTTTATGATTGTATTAGTCTGCCTGGGCTGCCATCACATGCTACTACAGACTGGGTGACTTAAACGACAGAAATGTATTTTCTCAAAGTTCTGGAGGTTGGAAATCTGGAAGTCCAAGGTCAAGGTGCCAGCAGGCTTGGTTTCTGGCGAGGCCTTTCTCCTCAGCTCGCAGATCGTACCTCCTTGCTCTGTCCTCTCATTGCCCATCTCTCTGTGGCACACATGTTGAGAGAGAGCTCTCTGTTGTTGCTGCTTCTTATAGGACATCTGTCCTATTGGACTAGACTTAATATTCATTACCTTCTTAAAGGCCCTGTCTCTAGAGTCACATAGGGGTTAGGGCTTCAATGTATGAATTTGTGGGGCTGGGGAAGACACAATTCAGTCTCTAACAATGATATGCAACAATGTCTTGAGTTGCATATGATCTCCTACAGGTGACAGCCGCATGCTTAACCTTCCTACAACGCATGGAAGAATGCAATCAGTGCTGGAGGGTGGAGTATAGATACAGCCAAGTGCTCAGGGAATTAAGCTACCAAGGGTAACAGCCACAGCCTTTTCTCCAAGTCAACTTTTTCCTTATCTCTTTAGCTGCTTACATTTCCCTCAACATCAATGGAATCTGCATCAGTTGGGTTTTCAAATTGTGTTCTACAGAGCCTTAGTGTTTCGTGGTTGTATTTTAGTGATTCCTAAATGCGTGATTTAGATTTCATGTACAAATATATTCAACTATTAAAACGTGATATGTGAAATAACTCAAGTGTGTTATGTACCAAATTTTAACACATTCAGGACCACTTATATGACAATTTATTGTGCCAGGTTATCTTGACTTTCTGTAGGCCTTGGAATAAAGCCCCTGCCATTTCTGCCTAATTGAAGAATAGCTTGAGAATACAGACAAGCTGTCAGAAACAGGTTATCTGTGCAAACAAACAAAAAATATGCAAATAACTTGGATGCAAAGGTTATTACATAATTTCATGTAAATCTCTGATTTCTGCATTTTTTTCTTTCATTAAAACAAACTGACTTAATATAATTGTTACATATATGAACGCATACGTTTAGTAAATACATGATCATAAATAATGTATTTATATTTGTTTATTGTAAAATTTCGCTTGAGAGTAGAGCTGCTGCTAAAGCAGGTTTGAAAACCTCTGCTCTGTTTGTTTACATGTATTCTGTGTTGCATGCGCTGTTAAACAACTAAAAACTGTGCAAGCTTATCATAGGATATCTCCCAAACAGTGAGAGGTCTGACATGAAACACACAGTAGAGATCAGGCACATGGAAGTCTAGGAGGTTGCCCGTGAGTCATGGGTTTTGCAGCCTGACAGTGAGCAGTCGTTCATTATAAATCATTCAAATTTTTAATTTTAAAAATTAGTGTAGGGACCTGAGTTAGGGAGGGACATTAATATGAGTATTTGGTACTAAGATGAGAGCAGCTCGGTAGGAAACTTCCTAATGGAAATGTCACTGATAGAAATTACCCCTTTCCAGGCAAGTGACTCTTTGATTTTCCTCTCAGCATTTGGAGACCAGGCAGCCTGACAAATACAGTGAAACAAGAGGGTGATTCAGAAAGCTGGAGGATCTAGAAATCCAACTAGGGAATTTGGAGGTAGCAGTGTAATTTGACATTTGCATTATCTGAGGGGCACACTGGTCATTCTTTTTAATTGCTAAACTGACATTCAGTGGGGGCAAACTCGTGGGGGAGAGTGAGGGGTGAAGGCAAGGATCAAGAATCCCGGGAAACACAGACCTGGCCAATGCCGAGGATTTGTACTGGTGGACAGGGGACCAGCCAAGGTCAGGGAAAAACTAACATGCTGCAAGCAATTTCAGTTTCCCTGTGGGATCCTTCTGGTGCTCAAAGAGCCTGTGGGTGGAGTGCCAGTGACCACTGGAGAAATTTTTAGAAGATGTATGGTATCATGTTTCCTGTGGGCAGGATGTGAGATGCTAATGATCACTCAGTACTTATGAAATCTTATGTTAATTAAACTGAATGCACAAAAAGCTCTTGTCAATGTATTAAAAGTGTTTGCTTTTCATTCTTTAGTTTTCCAGTATTATTATGCCCTGTACTTCTATCATTTTCTCTGTCATAGAAATTTATTTTGTAAACTCAGTTCATTTTGTAATCATGAATAAGAACACTGCCCTTGGGTTTTTTTTTCTTCTTTAATGATAGAAACTGTCTTTTTGAAGAACATTAAGAGAACCATGCCACAGCACTTAAATTATTTATATTTGTGGGTGACATGTTCATGAAAAGATTGAGTTCTTTTATCTGTCTCTGGAATAAGTCTTATTTCTCTGAGAATACATAACATAACGCAGAGAAATACACACCTATGGCAAGTATGTTTAAGAATTTTTGGTCTGGCGTGGTGGCTTACACCTGTAATCCCAGCACTTTGGGAGGCTGAGGCGGGCGGATCTCGAGGTCAGGAGATCAAGACCATCCTGGCTAACACGGTGAAACCCTGTCTCTACTAAAAAATACAAAAAATTTAGCCAGGCATGGTGGCAGGCGCCTGTAGTCCCAGCTACTCGGGAGGCTGACGCAGGAGAATGGTGTGAACCCAGGAGGCGGAATTGCAGTGAGCCGAGATTGCGCCACTGCACTCCAGCCTGGGTGACAAAGTGAGACTGTCTCCAAAAAAAAAAAAAAGAATTTTCATGGGTGAAGTTAGACAAATGCTTTCGATATACAAATTTTTGTTTCTGATAGAGGGAATACTGCAGCTACCCCTCTGTAAAGCTAACTCAACTCTCTGTGTTAACTGGTTGATGTTAATATTCAGGGTCTTTTTTGGTTGACTTCCTAGCAGTCAGAGATAATATGACGATTCACTGTATTTGTTTTTTTGTGTGTGTGGGCTGGTTATGGTTCAAATGCATGGGAGTAATTCAAAGCTTTGCTTTTGCAGGTTCAATAATTCCATCTCCACTTAGAAATGAAATGATAGATTTTTTTAAGAAACAACTAAATAATGCATGATGTGATGGGATGAGGAGACTATTGCTAAAATTCACATCAAAAAGCATACTCTATCACACTGCTTGGTTCTCAGAGCTGTTCCATTAGTGCCCCTTTAACATGTAATATTTCCCAATTAAGTGTGTTGGTAAGAATTATTCATTTTAATAATTAAAAAGCTTCCCCAGCTCCCTGAAGAGCGTTACCATGGAGGCCCAGCTCCACTGCTGGGAATAATCACAGCATGCTAATGTAAGGAGAGGGTGACAGTTGAATGCTAGTATTGCCAATGGGTAAAACTAACTTGAAGGCTCATTTTAATGGCCGGGCCCTGGGCCACCCATGAAGTGACCTTTTGCTGTAGCAGGTTGTGATATAGGTTGGTTTTATGGCTATGATAGTGCATAAAATTGATCAGCTGTTATGTATTTTAACTATGTCTTGAGACACTCTAGAATGACGTAAGAAAGGTTTCTGGCTGTCTTCAAGACTATTTAGCTATTAGGCAGTGATTCTTCCAGTTGGGTTTTATGATGCCTTAGGGCTGCTGTGAAATTCTCCAAACAAAATTATCTTTCATTTTAATTAAAAAGAAATGCATGGCTTTGGGGATTTTAGGAGGAGCTGGTGCAAAAGTAGGCTTTCAGAAGGGGTCATAACCAAATGCGATCGTAATCACTGGTCTGTTGGCAGCAGCTATGTTGAATTTGGGGTCTCTGGGTGGTAGTGAGACAGTGCCTCCTTGGGTATAAAATACTGGTAAATGTAATCACAGCATAAGGGATTGATAATTCCCAAACACTTAAGTCTCGATGATAAGAAAGTTACATGGTGCAATAAAGTCAAAGACCTCATCCCATTACTGAAAAAAATGATAAGAATAAAGGTATCAATATATAATATACTACCACTATCTTCAGCAGCACCCCCACAGTTATTCCCAGTAATCATCATAATAAAATAGCGAATATTTAGAAAGTGCTTACCATGGAGCACTGTTCTAAGTGCATCCCATACATGGATTCATTTGACTATGATCTTCTAAGATCAGGTTCTGGATCCTGATAATTTGCTAATTTCAATGGCTATAACTGTGTCTACTAGTATGACCACTACCCCATGATGACTTTTTAGTATTTTTTTGTCACTATTTAGTACTGTACACCTTTCAAACCGCTCTCACATTTATTCACTTGATTCCTGCAACAAATCATTGAGGTAAATAGGGCTATTTTTATATTATGAGACCTTATGGGATTTTCTCGTTTCAGTGGAAAATCTTGGATTCTTAGAATTTTCATATTGGAAGTATTTTACAGATTTTTTTTTTAAAACTGGCTTACAGAGGTTTGTGGCTTTCTTCATCTTCAAAACTATCATTCCTTAGCTTCCTTTGATAAGAAGCAGCCTTGCCGAGACGTTCCTCAGGAACACTTTAAGAGCAAAAGCAGAGGCAAAGTGGCTTCTCTAAAGGGTTTTCATTGTTTTCCATCTTGGCTAACCTGGAAAATGAAAAGAACAAAAGGTGACAGAAAGGCTCAGAGGACAGAAGGGAAGAGCAGATGATCTGTCTTTGGTTTCTGACATGCTTCCTGGGACAAGACAAACCTGAGCACTTTTTGGGTTCACGGGCCATGAGTGGACTGTGGTGCTGGCCTTGTAGGGTTCCCGGCTGTTGTCAGCCCACTTTGGGGTAGCTTGCTCAGAGCTCTTTGTCCACATTTGGGAGCAGACATGATGCAGTCATGAGTGTGAAAAAATGGCCAGAAGCCTGGGCCATAGAAGCCAGCTGTCCACCGCTCCTCCCAGAGTGGATCTGAGGCTCCATCTGTCAGCAGGCCTCACCACCATCTTCTCTGTAATCCAGAGTCTATCTTGACAGATGGTTCTTACGTGGTATTATAATTGCTTTTATGTTCCAGGGAGCCTTCTTAGCCTTCAACTCAGAGTTAACGTTTTAGCTAAATCTTTCTCTATTATTGTGATTTTGTGATATAACAAAAAAAAATTTGTATTTGGTATTTGTTCCTGGTTTCTGGCACAGAGTTCCTAAAACCCTTGGAATTTTCTGAGTGATAGAAGCACTTTTTTGTTATTCATAGCAAGCCCCTTTCAACCATACCTGAGTTTATGCTAAGGAGGTGACTCTTGGTGGGCCGTTAGGTTTTAAGGATGGGAGCTGGTAGCCAGAGGAATCAACCATGTAATTAAGGGTTGGAATTTTCAGTGCTGTTGCCCCAACTCAACCTCCAGGAAGGGGAGAGGGGATAGAGAATGAGTTAATGATCAATGATCAGTGATTTGATCAATATAATAGAGCTTCCAGAAAACCTCTCACCAATGGGGTTTGAAGAGCTTCTGGGTTGGCGAACACAGCAAGGTGCTGGGCGAGTGGCACACCCAGACAGGGTGGGAAGCTTGGCACACTCTTCCCCCATAACTTGCTCGATGCATTTCTTTCATTTGGCTGTTCCTGAGCTGTATCTTTTATTTAAAAATCTGGTATATGCAAGTAAAATGCTTCCCTGACTTCTGTGAACCGTTCTAGCAAATTACCAAACCTGAGGAGGGGATCATGAGAACCTGTGACTTATAGCTCATTGGTCAGAAGTACAGGTGGTTCAGTCTTGTGATTGTCATCTGAAGTTGGGGCAGACTTGTGCTAACTCCAGGTAGTTAGTATCATAATTGAATTGAATTGTAGGACACCCAGTTGGTGTTTCAAGGTTGGACAATTGGTTGGCGTGGGAAAAACTCCCACACATTTGATGTCAGAAGTGGTGTTTGGAGTGAAAACCAGATCACAGTAGTGGTTATATTGGGTGGTATATAGATATGACCTAATGATTTTTGTATGTACTTAGTAGTAGAAATAACTTACTAATTAATAAGTTTCAATACAGTAGTAGATGCACACGTTTCTAGCACCCATGAACTGAAAGTAGAGTCATCACCAAATGAAAAGGAGGGTAGAGAGGGTCCTCTCGTGATTTGCACTCTAAATCCCTCTGTGTCCTAATCATGATGTTTTGTGTATTCGCAGATAACTATGGTTTTCTATTTCGTGGCTGACTTAATCAGGACATACTTGGTTGCAAGGAATACAAGTCTTTTAAAAAATGAATTAAATTTTATAAAATGAGAGATTTATTTTAAGGATACAACAGGTAATTTTAAGGCAATCCACAGGTAAGAAATGAAGTATGGCCTGTTCTTGTGGGACTGAGACTTGGGGATACTAAGGGAGGGTGCGAACGCTCTCTTACTTTTTCTTTCCAGCATCTCATTGTCTTTGGTGTCTGCTTTTCTTGGAGCAGCTGTAGATTGTCTTCTATTATTTGCATGGCCTGTTGTGGTCATTTTCAAATGACAGCTTCGGCTCCCACATTTCCTATTTTATGGTCTGGTGCTGGCAGCCAACTGACTTAGACTCTGTGTCTCAGTTACTCTTCTTAGTTGCAGGCAACAGAAACTATCATGGCTAATTTAAGTAAAAGAGGAACTTACTAGGCGATATTGGAAAGCTCCTAGAATTGTTGAGAAGGCTTGGAAAATAGGCAGGAAACAAGGGAGACTTCTCAACCGGAAGGACAGCCAGGGTCATATCCTGGGAAGACTCCCCGTCTGTTGATTGTCAGGCACCCACAGTTTGCACCTTTGACACTGAAGTCACTGGGCTCTGCTATTGCTGCTTCCACTGCTGTTCTCTTCAGTGCTCTTGAAACACAATTCTCTAGCATTCCCACACTGTGCATCACTAGGTTCCAATCCAAAGTTCAGGGCAGATATTTCTGATTGATCAAGCCTAGGTCATGTGCCAGTTCCTTGGCTGCAAGGGAGGCTGGGAAAGCAATTATTGGGCAATTCGGGTTCCACTGTGGAAAGAGGGATATGCTTCCCACTAGGTCTCATGAGGTAGGAAATTTCTCTAACTCAACAAGGTTTAGATTCCTGGCAGTCAAAAAACAAAAACAAAAACAAAAACACAGAAAACAAAACTTCAAAAAAAAAACAAAAACAAAAACAAAAGGTGACTATACTCAGTAACCTATTTCCTCAGACCTGAATGAATGTGAACACTCTGTTTTGAGTCAGACATGCAGCTCTAGACCAATTGACTATGGCCAGTGAGGCAAGATGTCTTTATTTACAGGGCTGAGCATTCCAGGGTTGTGGGGTGGTAGATTCTTCTCTAAGAAAAGGAAGTGTGGCTGGGTGTGATGGCTCACACCTGTAATCCCAGCACTTTGGAAGGCTGAGGTGGGAGGATCACTTGGGCCTGGGAGTTCAAGACCAGCCTGGGCAACAAGGTGAGACTCCATCTCTACAAATATATATATATATATATATATATATATATATATATATATATGTAATTTTTTTTTAAAGGGAAGTGTGGAATTATGGCTAGGTAATCCCATCTCTTTTTCTGATGCTTGGTATCCTGAGGTGACATGGGTACCTTGTGGTTCTTTGGGTGACTTGTGTCTTGCACTACCCATCTCAGATTACTTGCTAACTTGCCATTGATTGCATTAGTACATTTATAGGTTTATTTACCTTTCCTGGGACAGTAGTTGTTACTTTGGGGTATTTGGTAGCTCTGTGATCCCAGACATTTTTGAGAAGGTTCAATTCCTTCTCTTGCTTAGATAATGAACAAATCTGAGCCGCCTCCTTAGCTGGACATCTGAAATTGTAACTCCTAATATTCACCAAACTGTGCCTAATGAAACAACCCTTTGGGGCTTTGACAAAGGGTCAAAGGTCAGGCAGGCGTAGCCTTTGAGAACACGTATCTTCCTATGTCTGAGACAGTGAAGTATAAAAATGGAAAAATGCTTTGGAAAGTTAAAACAGCACTACATAATTATTCACTGCAATTACTTTTGCTCATTCGAAAAAATAACTTGTATATATACTGTATATCTACTTTATGCTAGGTACTGTACCAAACTCTATTGAAGTTAGTTTTATTCCTTATATTAAGGAGCAGAGCTCATGGTAATTTAAGATAAATCTCTCTCAGTTGGAGCTAAATAAATAACTGATAAAAGCCATATATAGCTTTGTGTTTCTATAACTTAATAATTTGAATATTTGGGATTCAAGTGTGGGGAGACTGGATATTTAGCCCAAAATTACAGCACCCATCCCAAGAGAAAAATGTAAGTGTTTTAAATTTAATAAAGAATTCTGAAACTCCTTTGGAGTTTTTGTTTGGAAACCTGAATTTTAACAAATACAACTGGGTATTTGCTCTGAATTAGTAAGTGGTGTCAGGAGCAACAATTATCTTTAATGTTTACTGTTATTTGAGCTTTGGAGAAGGAGAAAAGTACTCATGGGAAATATCAAAGTTGATAGGCAATAAAAGGAGTCTGTAAGAAGCAAGATACAAGCAAGAAGGGATATTATATAAAAACCTCATCATATTGAGAGGCAGGAGTAGTAGAAAGATTTTCTTAATTATATACTGCCAGATTTAAAAAGTTTGACGTTGGTATATTAAATGTGGTAAAATATTTGGGTTTATTTGGACCTTGGAAGGAAAATGCAGAAGTTTAAACATGGGCAAAGAGTTAAAGAATATCAACAATCTACTCTATCATCACCCATTTTACTAATTTATATTATGAACTACGTCCACATCGACCATCCACATCGACTCTCTTGTTCTGAAGGTCTCTTGCATCCCAGAAAGATGTTATAGTTGTATGTGAAAAGTAATGACATAATTATGTTATAGAACAGGGACAATTTTGTTTGACAACATGGTTGTAGGTGAGAGGTATCAAAATAAATCATGCTCTTTATACTTAGTAGGATGAAGAGAAATCACTATAAATAACCACTTTGGTCTTTAGGAGGACTGAGTTTTCCTCAAAAGGGCAAATACTCATATAGAAACAGGCAGATTGGTTTACTGGAATAAGATCCTCCTGCAACCACTCTAATTTGACAAAAGTACTGATGGATAAAGCCCTCATTAAGTTGTGAAGATTAAAATCAAGCAAACTTGCTATCCAACTGAATTCTCTAAAGCAAGAGTCATTCAACTTTCCGTAAAGAACCAGAGAGTGAATAGTTAGGGCTTGGCACATACTGTTGTCTCTAGCACAACTGCTCAAGTCTGCCATTATAGTTCAAAAGCACCTGTAGAAACAAACAAGTATGCCTATGTTCCTATGACATTTTGTTTATGGAATCTGGAATTTAAATTGCTTATAATTTCATGTGTCACACATATGATTTGTCTTTTGATTTTCTTTTCAGCTATTTAAAAATGTAAGAATGATTCCTAGGTTTATGGGCTGAACAAAATCAGGCAGTAGACTGGATTTGAGCCATGGGCTATAGTTTACCAATGCTGCTTTAAAGTGTCCTAGCTCTTTCTTTCTCTCATAGCTTCCAAACTAACTAGGATTCAATAAATTTTCATGAGGCAAATCACAGCCTCTGCTGCATCTCCACTTTGTTTCAAAATATCATGGTCTAACCTTTCATACCCCTTCCCCACACAGGTGGCAATATCTTCAATTTATAGAGTCAAGAATGTAAAATGTGGATAAGACTGGTCAGAGTTTATAGATTCAATATTCACTGCTGTCCTCCATGTTATTTAATTCATCTTTTCTCTTCATAGTTTTGTAACGTAATTCCTAATCTCTTCCCTTCACTATTCACTTCAAATCTAACTTGTAAGTGACATATACAATCTTCTTTCGAAAATATATTTGCTGTGACTCAAACAGTCCCTCTGTTTTTGCTTTCTTACTCTTGAAATGAGAGAACACACATTTTAGTCCCAGATGAATAAAAGAAAAAATAATAAATAAATGAGGTTGAACATCAGCCAAAATACAGGCTTTGCATAAGCTGCCCAACTAATTTTCCTTAGCTTTGTCTGCTCTATTAATTTTCTGCCACTTGCTTATTTTCTTACAAATCTTATACATCCTGTATATGCAAAAGCAAGACCAGTAGATTATATTTGAAGTAGACAAGCAGAAGAACTCAGCATTCCCACTATCATAATAAAAAAGCATTTCTTAATTCAGTTTAACCAATAATGAGTGTGTGTGCATGTGCTTTTCAATAGCCAGCACTGTGTTGAATGGGAGGTACTAAAAGCCTGTAGAGTTGGCCCTCTCTATCCACAGGTTGTGCATCTGCACACCAGCCAACCACAGATCTAAAACATTCAGAAAATAAACAATAAAAGTAACAATACAACAATAAAAATAATATAAATAAAAAGCTGATACAGTGTAACAACTATTTACATAGGACTTACATTGTGTCAAGTATCCTAAGTAATCTGGAGATGATTAAAAGTGTATGGGGGTAAGTTATAGGTCAGCAAGTTACATGCAAATTCCATGCTATTTTATACTAGAGACTTGAATATCTACAGATTTTGCATCCATGGGGGTCCTGGAACTGATCCCTGGATACTGAGGGAGGACTGTGCAATAAAGTATATACCCTCAGAGAATTTGCAATTAAAGAATACTCCCAAATATATTTAAATAAAAATAAAAAGCAGTAAATATGCCACCCAACCTGTCCAAAAGGGTAAGAGAATTGGTAGACAAAAATATCCCATATGCCTTCTTTATTTTTCTCCCTCCAGGGCTGTATCATTTAAAAAGCTTCAGCTTCTCTGAAGTTCTTCCTAACCCCCTAGGCTGCTAAAGAATTTCTCACACATGCTCCCTTTTGTAGTTCCGTCTTAACATCATGACATTTTTGCTACAGCTTATTGAGCTTGTCTGAGGTCATAACACTGAAGACTCCTGCTAGCCTGACTTCTGGGTGTGGACAATACCCTGAGCCTGGGAGTGTCTGATTGTGCATCTTCTGTTATTTCTTTTTAATTTAATTTATTACTATTATTATCATTTGGAGACAGGGTCTTGCTCTGTTGTCCAGGCTGGAGTGCAGTGGTACAATTATAGCTCACTGCAGACTTGACCTCCGGGGCTCAAGGGATCCTCCTACCTCAGTCTCCTGAGTAGCTGGGACTACAGGTGCGCACCACCACACCCAGCTATTATAATTTTCCTATTTTTTGCAGAGATGAGGTCTTGTTATGTTGCCTGGGCTGGTCTCAAACTTCTGGTCTTAAGTGATTCTCCTGAGTCTCTGAAGTTATAGGCGTGAGCTACCATGCCTGGCCTTATCCTCTGTTGTTTCTAAGGGAAAATCCTGAATATCATGTTACTGGTATGCTGAAAATGTCTGTTGCTTCATTTTTACCCTCTGCAGAAAAGCAGTTCAATCTCCAAAGTTTCTTATCAAATAGATGATACAGTTCTTTCATTTTAATGTAATGTTTATTGCAGCCCATTTCTCACCCCAGGACTCAGGAACTGAACCTTGAAAACTGTACTGTGAATAATTTGAGAGTTAGACACAAACATGTAATCATCCCTCCCCTCAGGAAGAACCCAATGACCTTGAACCAAACGTACCACCTCAATTCTCCTTCTTTTAACATAAATTCTTTTCCCTAAGCTCTCTCAAATGGCAAATTTCATATGTGATGGCCATACTCAGCTTGGTCTTCCATTCTGAGGCTCTCTCCAAAAACAAATATATATACACACACACATATATGTATACCTGTGTGTGCATATATATGTTAATATGTGTGTATTTGTGTGTATATATATATTTATATATATAAATTGTATATATATAAATTGTATATATGTATTTTATATATATATAAATTATATATATATATAAATTACATATATATAAAATATATATATATATATATATATATATATATATATATATATATATATGACAATGGGCCTGACTCTATTGCCCAGGCTGGAGTGAAGTGGTGTGATCTCAGCCCACTGCAACCTCCGCCTCCCAGGCTCAAGCCATTCTCCCACCTCAGTCTCCCAAGTAGTTGGGACTACAGGCATGCACCACCAAGCCCGGCTTGTTTTTGTATTTTCTGGTAGAGACGGGGATTTGCCATGTTGCCCAGACTGGTACCAAACTTGTGAGCTCAAGCCATCTGCTCACCTTGACCTCCCAAAGTGCTGGGATTACAGGTGTGAGCCACTGCAAAAACAAATATGTTTAATAGCTGGAGTGAGTCACAAAGTGACAGAAGTTATAGATAGGTGTTCAAAGAGAATAAATGGTTACAGGTGAGTTGTCAGAGGAAGAGTCTGTGAAGATGTAGGATTTGAGCTAGACTTTGAAAAATGCATAGAATGTGGATAGCCAATGTCTTTCTTTGTTGGTGCTGTGATTGACATTTTAGGAGTGTGTAATCTAGGGCAGAGCTCATTTCTGTGGGCAGATCATCAGAAGATAGACAATGGAAGAGATGTTTCAAAAACATGAAGTAAAGTAATCAACAAAAGTTTAGAAAATGAAATCAGTGAGAAAAGGCATGTCTAATACATTAGTTGCCATTTTATGTTACCTGTCAGTGTGTACTATGCCCTGTGGCATGTTTTAATTATGTCTGCCCAAGACAGGAGCAGATTTGTGTGCAGGAAAGGCTTCATAGAAGAAAGGGATTTCAGAAGTTTCTGAGCACTTCCTTGGAGGCTTAAGATACTCTTACCAATTTCATTGATAAGATTTGTGGGATAAAATTTCTTGGAATACCACCAGGATGAAACTCAGGGTGAAATATTTCTTGTATTTGCTTGAACAGCTTTCCATTGAGTAGAGTTTTTTTAATCTATCAGGTGAGTTGATGTTTGACTGAAAAGAAAAATTTATCTCTGTGGTAAACTGCACAAAATGACAAATAAATAAACAAACAAACAAACAAACCTACTCCACAACTAGTTAAATTCTCTGGTCATGGTTTTTATAGTTACGTTTGTGTTGAGCCAAGGGCAATGAAGTAAATAAATGTGGCATAGGAAGAATGAATAAGACTGGAAAGTGTAAATTAATTGTGAGTTTGTAATAGTTCTTGATAAGGCTTGACTTTCTCTTTTTGAATAAACAGCAGTAGAGGCTACTTGTTATGGACTTGTTATTTTCAACATACGAACATTCATGTTGAAGCCATAACCCCCAGCATGATGGCATTTGGAGATGGGATCTTTGGGAGGTATTTAGGTTAAGATGAAGTTTTGAGGGTGGAGCCCTTGTGGTTGGCTTAATTTCCTCCTAAGAAGAGGAAGAGACACCAGAATGTGCTCTCTCTCTCTGCCGTGTGAGGATACAGTGAGAAGGCAGCTGTTTGCAAGCCAAGAAGAGGTCCCACACCAATAACTGAATCTGCCAGCATCTTGATCGTGGTCCTCACAGCCTTTAGAACTATGAAAAAAAAGGTTTGTTGTCTAAGTCACCCAGTCTATAGTATTTCGTTATAGCAACCTAAATTGACTAAGAGAGTCCTCCTCATCACTCACAGTTTCCTAGGGGCCGATGAACCTGGTAAGAGGAGACTGGTATTTTGTATAATTTTATGTTATTTCACCTTTCCTCTCTACCCTAGCATTTTCATCACAAATGAGGCCAAGGAGAGTGAATGTTGTTATCAAAATTTTTAAAAGTTCAATCACAGGAATAGTTAAGTTGGAATTGAATCTAGCAATGGGTCTGTGGATTTATTTATTTATTCCATTTATCCAAGGGAAGCAATGGAGAGTAATTAAGAGTCCAAGGTTTGGAGTTACAGTGCTGGCTTTGAAAGCCTAGCTTGGGCACTTAGTGACTGCCATGTTATTATGCTCTCCAAAGCTAAGTGTTGTTACATGAAATAAGGATAATAACAGAGCAATTGTGAGATTTTGGTGAGATCATGTTTCTGGAGGTCAGGGACTTTTTTCTTTTTCTTTTTCTTTTCTTTTCATTTCTTTTTTTCTTCTCTGAACTTTATTTTTTCTTTCTTATATTTTCAGCTCCTAGTACAGTGTCTAGTAAATGCTTAGCTAACATTTGTTAAAATTTGAATTAGTGAATTTTGAAGTAAAAGCGACTTACACATAGAAAGTGCCTATATTAGTCAGGGTTTTTCAGGGAAATGGAACCAATAGGATGTGTGTGTGTGTGTGTGTGTGCGTGTGTGTTTGTGTGTGTGTGTGTGCACATATACACATTTGTATAATGTGTGTATATATATGCACATATATTACATATATATTATATGTATGTATGTATCTATCTATCTATCTGTATGAGAGAGAGAAAGATATTTTAAGGAATTGATTTACATAATTTTGGAGGATAGCAAGTCCAAAATTTGTAGGGCAGGCCAGTAGGCTAAAGGCCTAGAGAATAGCCAGTGTTACAGTTTGAGTCTGAGTTCCTGTCACACTGGCAGAATTCACTCTTGCTTGGGGGAGGTCAGTCTTTTATTCTCCTCAGGCCATCAACTGATTGGATGAGGTTTACCCACATTATGGAGGGCAATCTAATTTATTCAAAGTCCATGGATTTAAATGTAAATCTCATCTAAAAGTACCCTCACAGAAATGCCCAGAAAAATGTTTGATCAAATATCTAGGCACTGTGGCCCAGAAAAATTTATACACGTAAACAACAGTGCCTAATAGATGTGAATTCACACATTTATATTATCCCTGCGCAGGAGTGGATTATTGAGTCATCCATTAGCAGACCATAAACCCAGTCTCAATTTATTATCAGTAACCAATTTGCTAGAGAAGCATGAAAAACAGAGAGAGCACTTCTTAGCTGATGTCTTAATGTCCTGTTTCTTATAGATTTTCCCTCAGCAATGAAAATATATAGTTGGGCAATATTTGAGACTGCCAGCTTACTTGCTGTAAGTAGATTTCTTTCTTTCTATACCTTTTCTAGGGCCATTTCTATCCCCTTAACTACTTTATATTTTAAATTAATTATAAACTATGAAAAGCACGATCACTGGTATTGCTGGACTTGGAAATAGAAGCTTATTTCTTCTTGTGTTGCCATCCATGTTTTCTTTTGGCTCTTTTTGATGCAAGCAGAGGCCCACTCATATTCACATGACAAGCCTATGTTTAGGATTCAGGGGGCTCTCATGAGATTCTAAGGGTAAGTGGCCTCAGCCAGGTTACCTGGAAGCTGGATTCAAGAATAGAAGCTGTTCTCTTCTTCATTCAAACATTACCTGGTGTATTAGGTTCCTAGGGTTGCTATAACCAAGTATCACAAACTTGGTGGCTTAAAAATATAGAAATTTATTTTCTCACAGTTCTGGAGACTTAAAAGTCTGAAGTCAAAGTGTCAGCAGGGCCATGCTCCCCTGAAGTCTCCAAGAAGAATCTTTCCTTGCTTCTTCTAGTTTCTGGTGGTTGCTGGCCATCCTTGGTGTCCCTTGGCTTGTGGCAATCTCTGTCTCTGCTTTTGCATGGCCTTCCTGTCTGTGTTTCTCTGTGTCCACATTTACCTCTTCCTTTAAGGACACCCGTCATTGGATTATGGATTAGGACCCACTGTAATCCAGTACGATCTCATCTTAATTTGATTACATCTGCAAAGACCCTATTTCCAAATAAGGTCACATTCAGGGGTACTGGGGGCTAGGATTTGAAAGTGTGTTTTTGATGTACAGCATTCAACCCACAACACTTGATGTCTCACGCTTGCTTCTCACAGCATTCCCATTCCATTTTTCTCCTTCTCACTTTCCTCCAGTTGGCTTGCTCTGCTTACTCAGAATTCTCTCACCCTCACGCACCATAACATTATCTTGTTCATAATTTGGGCTTGAATGATGCCAACTCAGCTCCTATTTACCCTCCTTTATTCTCTTCTTCAACTTCTGCAGTCGATCACAACATTTCTATTTCCCAATTCAAATACCTGAAAGAGGGTCTAAATGGGCCAGATCTTCTTTTTTCTGTGCAAAACTTTAAGTGACAGTTGGACAATATAAGTGTCACCTCTAATACAGTTGTCCACCCCTGGTTCAAACAGTTGGGTCTGGGGTCAAACAGCCATGGCTGCCAGGCAGAAGGAACTTTTAATTCATCACTCAGGTTAATACTGGCTCAATTCAGGTGCAAAATAGTAACTTTATTCCATCATAGCTCCTTTTTCTCCCCACTCTTTTGTATTATTATTATCATATATATATTATATGATATATATAAATCCCTTATAATCCAGTGTTACAATTACTGCTTTATATAATCTTATGTTTTTAAAATAAGTCAAGAAAGGAAAAAAAATGTATATTTATACAGCCTTTTATTCCTACGTGCATATTTACCAACTCTGGTACTCTTCATTTCTTTCTGTGTATCTGAGTTAACTCTGGTATCATTTTCTTTCAACATGAAGGATTTTCTTTAGTATTGATGAGGCAGATCTACTAGTAATGATTTTTCTGTCTTAATTTATCTTGGAATATCTTTATTTCCTATTTATTTTTGAAGGAGGGTTTTGCTAAATATAGATTTCTTGGTTGACAGGGTTTATTTTTTCAGTATTTTGCATATGTCATTCTATTGCCCTGTGGATTTTATTGTTTCTGACATGAAGTCAGTGATTAATTGTATTGCTGTCTCTTGTATGTGATGAGTCATTTTTCTCTTACTGTTTTTGAGATTTTGACATTTGTCTTTGACTTTCAGGTTTTTAACTGTGAGATGTCTATGTGTGAATCTCTGTGTCTATAGTAATTGGTGTTTGTTGAGTTTCTTGAATGGTTAGATTAATGTTATTTTAAAATCAAATTTAGGAAGTTTTTACCCATTTTTTTCAAATAGTTTTTCTACTCATTCTTTCTCTCTTCTCATTCTGTAATGTCCCTTACACATATGTTGGATACAGTTGGTGTTGTCCCATAAGTCTCTGAGATTCTGGTCATTTTTCTTTAAACTTTTTCTTTCTATTCTTTAGATTAGATAATTTGTTTAGATTAGATAATTTCTATTGACCTATTGTCAAGTTCATTAATTTTTTTCTCCTGACATCTCAAATATGCCATTCAGCCTATCTACTAAATGTTTCATTTTGATCATTGTTAAAGTCTAAAATGTCTATTTGTTTCTTTTTTCTTATTTCTGTTTCTCCATTGAGATTTCTAATTTGTTGATTCATTCTCATCATATTTTCCTTTAATTCTTCAAACGTGGTTTCTTCAGTTCTTCAAACATAATTTTATTAGCTGCTTTGAAATTATAGTCAGCTAAATCCAACATGTGGACTGACTCAAAGTTAGTATTTATTTTTTCCTGTCCTCCCCTGACCCCCTTGGGTATGAGTCACATGTACCTGTTTCTTCTCATGTCTTGTAATTTTTTATTGAAAATTTGACATTTTAGATGGTGTATCATAGTACTCCTGAATTTTCATTTTTCCCTTTGAGGGCTTTATTTTATATTTTGAAACTTTCTTGAACTTGATCTGCCGAATTTATCCTGCAGTATATGGTCACAAATGTTTCCACTCAATTTGTAAACTCTTATTTTTATTTCTTGTCTGGCTTCCTAATGGTTGTTCCTGTGTCTATATACTTTAGTTGCCACCAGTGATTTGAGCTTAAGTTGTATTCAAAAACCTTGCACCCATAATCTCCCACCTACTGCTGGTAGATCTGTTAGTGGTCTTGGGAGCATATCCAAAGTTCAGGTAATTCTTTTGCTTTAGCTCTTACTTTCTACCAGGCCACTTCAAATTTCCCTCACATGCATATTTAGGTTACCAGTCATATGGGGATGTGTAGCTTGCTTATCTAGCCCTTGTATGTCTCTCTCATTTCCAGGCTCTTCCTGTTATCTCTCTTGTTGGCTTACCATTTGCTCTAACTTCAATCTTAAGCTAGCAGAACTATGGATTTGCCTCATTTATCTTCTGCTGAGTTTGGCTCTTTTACTGGCATGTTTTTCTCCAAAGATGATTTTGGCTCACTGGGTGTGGCTTTTCACCTCCTGCCCCAAATCAAGTCTTTCTCCTTTCAAGGAAAGCTGCTGGTTTTCTTGGCCAACTCAGCTCTTGTAAAACAACTTCATGGATAAAGTGTGTGTGTGTGTAGGGGGGTGGTGGGGGGTAGTGGTTGGGATGTGTTATGGGAGCAGCCCTAGACAAAAAGATCATGGAATTCTACTGTTCTTATCCAAAGTTAAGCAGATTTCAATGAATAAATGCTTCCCAATTTGTTGTCTGTCTTTGACTGATTGCCAGAACCCCAAAGTAATTGTTTCGAATAATTTTTTTCCAGTTTTAATCTTGCTTTATTTGGGATGGTGGGTGGAATGGGGAGAGGAATTTTGACCTCTGTATCCCCCCATAGCTGATTATGTATTTTTGAAGCTTGAAAGATGCAGGTGTTTTATTTACAAATCCAGTTTATGGCTAGAGGAAAAAGGACCTGCTTTCCCAGGCCTATATTTCCCTGTTTTCAGAAGTATCACATCAGAAGTAACACTTTGATGATATACAATATAATCTATTTTTAAATGGCAGTAACATATAAACCAAAAAATACCTGAGACAGGTCTCAATCAACTTAGAAGTTTGTTTTGCCAAGGTTAAGGACATGCCTGGAAGAAAGGAATACAAAATCACAGAAACAGTCCTGCGGACTGTGTTTTTCTCCAGAGATGATTTTGAGGGCTTCAGTATTTAAAGGGGAAAAGCAGGCTAGAGAGGAAAGAGGGAGGGTATGGTCACATTACTGAGTCCACATGTTGCAAGAGAGAAGGGGTAGGGGAATAGTCAATTATGTGTTTGTCTTGTGCTCAGTAAATCAGCACTTCACATAAGACAAGGTGAACATAAAGTGGCTATCTGTGGAGATATTTAATCTTTTATCTGTAGTTATCTGCTTAGGAACAAAGGGAAAGGCAGTTTCTTGCATGACTCAGCTTTAAGCTTAATTTTTTTTCTTTTTGGCACAGTGAATTGGTGTTCCGTTTTATTTTCCTTTCACTAACCTATGGATTTAATTTGATTTTTTTCTTATTTCATATGAATGACCTGTATCGTGCTAACTGTGAGACTATTTATGTAGCTGGTGTGACTTTGTTATTAACATCCATAAAAATATTGATCAGTGGGATGCACACCAAGTTCCTTATTTCAAAAAGAAAGTAAACAATTTGACTCATTTTGAATCCAAAGAGGATTTTTAAAATGGCAAAATCTCTAAGGCTCTCATATTTTAAAGTTAACTGTTAATTATCAATATTAATGGAGATGAGAAAAAGTGTGATAATAGCCAAATATTGAGTAATATAAAAATAATATATGCTGTTGCACTTTTTGTTTTGTATTTCTACTGGAAAATAAACTTATTTGTCAGACAAACAAGGTTTTTACGTACCACAATTAAACATTGTGTATGTATTATTTAATTTAGTTTTGGAAATTTTCTTGGAATCATATCATCACCATTTTACAGATGAAGAAACTGTGGCTGAGAGAAATTGCTGGAAAACAGACAAGAAAAAATTGATACAATGCAGATTAGAAACCCAGTTGGCCTGACTTCCAAGATCTTGTTCTTATGGTATGTGGCCATGTGATCTGGAAATCCATAGTATTGTTTCCAACTGGGAGTAATATAAATTTTAGAGGTGAGACTTTTTCATTTCCTTATTCTCCCTTCCTGTGGAACTTGGATCATTACTCCTGAGACTGATAAAAAGAGTCCACATATAGCAATTCTAACCTCTTCTACCTTGCTGGCCTAACAACTTTGCTGGGGCAGAGCGGTAATTGCTTTTACATACCGTTAGCTCTTGCTTTACTTGAGAAACAAAATTCATGAGCACAATTGCTTTACATTCACTTAAGTACAGGTCATCTTCCTTTTGCCTTTAAAGTATTGCAGAAGCTCAGGTGAACATCAAAGATTTTAAAATTAGCATTATTAAAATTTACAACTTTTAACCCTGATACATTAACCAGAATTGTGCTCCAAATTCAATATGTTCTTGATTTCCTTTATAACATACACAATACGTAATGATGGCATGAGCCATGTAAAAGCAATCATAACTTTTGCCACCAGTAAAAAGTTTTGTGATAAACAAAGATATTATACATAACCCTTGAGTTAAATTTATTTATTTCCAACATATGACTTCTCCTTAAAAAAAACACCCTGGAGTTCTGTACTTGGAAACCACTTGTATTTGAGTGACACCTCAGATCTATGAGAGCCTCCTTTTTGTTAAAATTCACCATCTTTTTGTTTCAGGGTACTTGTGAAGAGTGTGCAGGATGTCCCCTGGCCTCCCTTGGGAGCTGGTCTGGGATGACACATGGCCAAATGGCCTGAGAACGTTAATATTTACCTTTTGAGAATGATTCAAAATCAAATCATTTTAATCTCTTTGATGATCACAAAAGAGGTGAAAAGATCTCATGAACAAGCCACATAAACTAGCGGTCTTCACCTTTGTCAAGGTGCTGCTGCTGGATGTGGGCTTTCCAGAGTGTGGAGGGTGATTTTGAATCCCAGGGGACCAAAGGAACACAAATAGCACCAGAAGCCATTCTCAGTGAAAAAGGAGCAAAAATAAAGGTATGGGAACAGCTTCTTTTTCCTTGTTGGATTTTCTGAGGCTGGACTCATGTTAATTTCTTCACCAGCGTCTATTTTACCTCTAGTTTATTTCATTCTTAGGTGGTTTTGAACATTTCAGAGCACCACTTTGTATGTGTGGTTCAGTGAGAAAGGATGATATTTATGAAAAGAAGAAACTAGCAGAAGATTCTTTCCTTCTGAGGTTTGCCCACAAATACTCCACATCTGGAGATAATCTCAACTTTCTAGGATGTATTAATTATCTTGATAAAAAATCACCATCACAACCACCACTAGTCTTCAGAACCCTTCATTTCTAACTGCCCTCCAAAACATGCAGTTTTAATGAGCTACGATATATTGACCTGTGGAATCAAGAATCTAGTCTGAAGGCTTCTAATAATGAAATGCAAACAGAATATAATGGAAAAATTCAGTCCTAATGCAAAAATCTTGTCTCAATGCTTTGAATGCTGTTGTTACCTTTCAGGCAAAGTATAATTTTTTTCAGACTGCCGTGCCCGTGAAATGGGGTTGCAAAACAAGGTACCTAAGAAAAGGGAATCATTGGAAAAATAGCAGAAGCTGAAGAATTCTGTGAGAAGAAGAAAAAAATGAGGAAAAATCTAAAATGTGGCTCCTGCATGTAAAATGCAATGTTCAGATTAGTAATCAGCTCCCCAGAAATTGAAGTGCACTGGTTTGAGGCCTGGAAAAATGAAAAAGAGTGATTATGGGCAGATGAATAGCCTAAAGAAATATCTCAGAAAGTAATACATTGACATGCAGTCCCAAAGTCCCTTTGCAAACTCCCAGTTATAAGGAATTCAAAGAGGAGATAAATGTCCCCAAATACCTTTTTAGAGAAATAATAAAAACAAAACAATTTCTTCCTTCTTCATTTCAAATCGGTGTGAAGCTGGCTAGATAGGAACTACCAGTCTAAAAAAACAAAGACATTAGAGTTGGCACGAAGATGTCACCTTTTCATAGAGCTCTTTGGAATTCGGAAAAGACCTTGTGGAATGTCAGCTATTGTTTTTGACCATACGTAACTGTGACAGTACATAAATAATTAATGTTTGCTTCATTTTATATCTAAAAGCCTGAGATGCTGAAATGATCTTAGAAATATTGGCTCTCATTCACAGTTATTTGAAGATTCTGACCAATCAAAGTGGAAATCAACATTGCTCCTATGGGACACTAAGTTCATGCCACTAAGTTCACTTACTAAGACACCAAGTTCATGACATTTTTTTCTTGGCTATAAGAAAAGAAAGGTAGGAATGCTATATTCTGATTATTTGGAGGTTTTATTAAAATTCTTGGAAGAGGCTTTCCTTTGTATATATAAAATAGGTATGATGCAATTTAGCAGCTATATTATTCCTACACTTTAGAGTAGATGACAATTGCATATAAATATCAGCCAAGCTCCAAATAGAAACTACTGTGAGTTTAAAACAGAGGAAATTTAATGCCAGATTGGCTACACAGGTGACAGGAAAACTGAGAAACAAAATCCTTATCAATCTAAAGGTTGATAACAGCAGGAAGCCGTTGCTACCTTATATTAGTTATCTATTGCTGTGTAACAAATGACCCGAAACTTACTGGCTTAAAACAACAAAATATTATCTCACAAAGGTTCTGAGCGTCAAGAATCTGGGTGTAGATTAGGTGGGTTTCTGTGGCTCCAAGTTTCTTATGAAGTTGTAATCAAGCTATTGACTGGGGCTGCAGCCTCACCTACTGGTGCTTGACTGGGCGAGGGATCCGCTTCCAAGCTCACTCAGGTGATGGTTGGTAAGCTTTGGTCCCTTGCAATGTGAGCCTCTCCACAGGGTAGGCTGATGTCATGGTAATTGGCTTCCCAAAACAACTAGTTTAAGAGAGTGAGGGAGACGCTCAAGACAGATTCTCATATTTTAATATCTGAAGCAATATCCCCTCACTTCATTTTTTATTTGTTATAAGTCAGTCCCTAAGTCCAGTCCACACAGACTGGATTCCACAGGTGGGAATATTAGCTTGCTACGGCTGCTGTTACAAAGTGTCACTCACTGGGTGGTGTAACAGAAAGTTATTGTCTCCATTCTGGAGGCTAGAAGTAAGATCAGGGTGTTGGCAGGGTTGGCTCCTTCCCTGGGGTGTGAGGGAAGATCTATTTCATGCCTCTCTCTGAGCTTCTGGTGATTTGCTGGTGATTTTTGGCCTTCCTTGGCTCGCAGATGCATTGCCCTGTTCTCTGCCTTCATCTTCACATGGCACTTTCCCTGTGAGTGCGTTTGTCTCTGTGTCCAAATTTCCCCTTTTTATAAGGATGGATGTCATATTGGATTAGGGCCCACTCTGGTGACCTCATCTTGACTACATCTGAAAAGACCCTATTTTCAAGTAAGGTCACATTCACAGGACTGAGGGTTAGGACTTCAGTATAACTTTCTTTTTCTTTTTTTGTGGGGGACACAATTTAGAACTATGCACATCATTAGAGGCCGTCTTCGAGGCTGACTCCCATACACCATTAGTCTGGAAGACAATGAGAGGAGATGATGTTAAAGAGCCTAGTGAATGAGGTGACTGACGGAAGCTGGTCCATGGTAGGCTGTCTGGCAGGGGCTAGAGCCATGGAAAGGCTTACTTGCTGCCAGAAATGCTACATGAGCAGAAAGAAAATGGGAGAAAAACCTGGTTTCCTCCCCACCTTGCCCTACGCCAAAGTAGACAGTCCAATTTCTCTTGCTGGAAGTCAGTTGACAAGGGAGCCTGTAAGAGTCAGCCCTCCTACAAGACTGAGCAGAGTGGGAGAAAAGCAAGCAATGGATTTGAGGGCAAGCAGTCCCCCAGGACTGGTGTATATTAATATGTATTGCATAAGATCTGCAGCGAGGGGTCCCAGGGTCCTGCAGTGAGCTTACAGAGATGCCACAGGAGATTTTCCATTTTTTGAGGTTAATGCAGTGATACTTAATATCAGTTGGATACAGCCGGGCACAGTGGCTCACACCCATAATCCCAGCACTTTGGGAGGCTGAGGTGGGCGGATCATGAGCTCAGGAGATGGAGACCATCCTGGCTAACACGGTGAAACCCTGTCTCTACTAAAAATCAAAAAAAAAAAAGAAAAAATTAGCCTGGCGTGGTGGTGGGTGCCTGTAGTCCCAGCTATTCGGGAGGCTGAAGCAGGAGAATGGCCTGAACCCGGGAGGCGGAGCTTGCAGTGAGCCGAGATTGCGCCACTGCACTCCAGCCTGGGCAACATAGCGAGACTCTGTCTCAAAAAAAAAAAAAAAATCAGTTGGCTACCACATGAAATACTAGCTTGAGGTAATTTACAGATTTAACATTAGATGTGCTACCTTCCTTTTTGATGTCTTGCAGTTGCTGTGACCTAACCACTTTAGTAAATGTTGGGTATATTTATGTCTAGAGGAGCTGTGAAAAAAATTTCTAAGACACTAAGTGAACTGAGAAAGTTTGAGAACCTCTAACATTAAGCTTTATTGATATTATTACCCACTGTGGTTTTATATAGAGAGAATACCTAGGGAGGTTAATTCTTCAGTGTCTTGGCAGCTAACTTCCTGCCCACCATCATTGCATTTTTACCTAAGAATTACTGAACTCAAGGTTGGGCTATGAGAATTGCGCAGTGGGGAGGATGCAAAGAGAATAGGAGAAATCTTTCCTAAGAAACTCAAAATAACATTTGTGGATCCTGGAGAGCGGTGCTTTCAGATTTTAGTGATTCATTTGTGAAGGCTGCTGTTTGAAAGGAGGAGAAATCTGGAGGAGTATATATGTATGTATGCAGTAGCCAAACTGAATGCTTCAGCCAAACTGAAACTCTCAACTGCTTACATATGGCAAGCTCCATGTGCAATCCCAGCCTTTGCACCTGCTGTTCTTACTGCCAGAGCAGTCTTTCTCCTCTCTCCACCTGTCCATCTCTACCAAAGGGCTGATTTTCCCTTTAGGGTTTAGCCAAGAGCTCACGTACTCCAGGAAGGTTTCCTTTGTCTCTAAGACTGCTTCAGTGGTCCTTCTGTGTTCTTCCATAGCTGCTGGTGCCCTCTCATTATTATAATTCCCATGCTGGGCCACAAAGCATCTCTATGTCTCTCTTCCTCACTGGTAGGTAAGCTCCATGAGGGAAGGATTCATTTCTGTCATGTCGCCACTTGATCTTCAGTACCTACTACACAGCCCAAAACACAGGCGCTCGATAACTATTTAAAGCATTATTTGGAATCAGATTAAAAAAGAGAGGCTACAGCTTTCACTCCAATGAGTCTGAAGCAGATGCTTCCATCAGTGACAAAATATCTTCGGTTATAGTCCTCAAACACTAAAACAGGACCTAGTACTTCAATAGGAAATCCTGTTTAATAAGATCTCCATATTGATGTTATGACTAAAATATGCATAAGTGAAACTTTATGTATAGTGGACTCTGGTGCCCTTACTTGTCTTTTCATGGTCACTCAGCAATTTCCAGTTTATGACTTCATCTCTTCCATTTTAGCTCAATCTCTTTGGGGAAGGAAAAACTGTTCTTTTGCAGGGAGTGGGCAGTTCACTCAGTTGGAGTGGTTTAAATGCCTTTGCCATTAGAAGAGGAGCATCTAATGGCATACTCTGCGGTCATCTTCTGACACTTGGCTCCTGGCTCTGGTGCTGTTTGTCCTGCTTGGCCACTGGGCATCCTGTACGGGTACTGCCTGGTTACTGGCCATCAGCTGGCATCCCTGATTGTGTCCGGGTCCTGACATGCCTATGATCCTGAGGGCCTTATATTTTGCATCTCACTCATCTCAAATTTATATCTTTTCTGGTTCACAAGATCTCTTAGCCTCTAGAAAGCCCAAGAGCTGGGCGCGGTGGCTCACGCCTGTAATCCCAGCACTTTGAGAAGCAGAGGCAAGTGGATCACCTGAGGTCGGGAGTTTGAGACCAGTCTGACCAACATGGAGAAACCCCATCTCTACTAAAAATACAAAATTAGCCAGATGTGGTGGTGTCTGCCTGTAATCCCAGCTACTTGGGAGGCTGAGGCAGGAGAATTGCTTAAACCTGGGAGGTGGAGGTTGTGGTGAGCTGAGATCGCACCATTGCACTTCAGCCTGGGCAACAAGAGCAAAACTCCGTAAAAAAAAAAAAAAGAAAAAAGAAAAAGAAAAAGGAAGGAAAAAGAAAGCCCAAGAAACCAAGAAACCTCAGCTGCCTTCTCTGCACCATCTCTGAGTGTGCATGTCTCTCAGGCTCCCATGGGTCCATGCACACGTGCTATTTTTATCACATAAGCACCATGTTTTTACATTGCCAGGCTGAAGGCCAGGCTCCCTTGAGGCAGCTTACACTCTTTCCAAGATATTCCCTGGAAAGCCAGGCCCAACTGACTTTCTCTGTTATTCCACTGAGCCTCCTTGGGGGTCCTATTATTTTATACTCCCCACAGCCAAGACCCAGTGAAATGGGGTATTGGAAACTGTCTTAGTGATCTACGTAGCATGTTAACCCTGGTCTTGCATCTTCTAAACCCTTCTCTTTCTTCTATACTTTATGACTTAATTTTATAAACTCTCTGAGCTCAGTCTGCTAAGTTTTTCTTAAATTTTTTTTTCAATTTAAAATATAACTCTTTTTCACCTTAGTGCCTAGCTCTGAATAGTCAAAAGTGTTTTGGCTTTTGGAGAATTATTTTTCCTCTGGGTATAAAAACATTTTATTTGAAACTCAAAGCCAAGTAATGACTTCTTTGTTAAAGGAGGTATCTGCCCTCTCCTTATCTAGGGAACTGAGCCTCCTGTTCATGGCTCAGCTTTACTGGTGGAAAGGATAACAAGTTCAAAAAAGACAGGTGGGTGAGGGCAGGCAAGGAAGAAAACTTAATAGCCCCAAATATTATCCTACTCCATTTGCAGCAATAACTTACGTGGCATTTATGTTCTATAAAGCTTCATAGTAGACAAAGGGCTTTTGTTTATGTCATCTTGAAGCAATATAGAATAATGATTAAAAGTGATCGTGGTTCAGCCGCTCACCAGTGATGTGATGTTGGATGAGCTAATTTAACTCTCTTTATCTGTAACATGCAGATAAAAGGACATAATAATGGTACCATACTCATAAGGCTGTAATCAGTGTTAAATAAAACTTCATCTATATAAGGAACTTAGCATAATGCCTGGTACACATTATTTATAATTGGCATGACTTTTACTTCAAGAAATAGAAGCATATACGTAAGCCACACTATAGTTTTCTAAGCAGTATTAATCTCTTTGGAGCCTGCCTTCTGTTAGGTTGTTTAAGCTCCAACCTCAGTCATGGATTTCCTTCCCTTTGTCTAGAGTTGAGTAAAGAATATGGAGGCCTTTAATTGCTAAAATACTTAACAGTTCATGTGTGTCTCTCTCTCTATGGTCATTCCACATGACCCTGTGCTGCCTCTAGGCTAGGCAGAGCTTTGGGACTTCATTGGCCAATGCTGGGAACCTCAGAATTTCTAGCTCAGCTTTCCTATGTGAGAGGCAGGGAGGAGGGAGCAGTTCCAACCTTCCCTAAACCTGCAGCTGTACAGATATCTGTCATGTCTCTGTCGCCCCACCCAAAAACACTCCCTCCCTTCTCCTCTGGGCCAACCCAACATAATCTCCTGTAGGAGATCACACTCTGGAAACAAAAACCAGAAAGGAAGATTGATGTTGGCAACTTTCTACTTTCTGCGGAATGCCTCTTGTGTTTAAGCAAAGGCCTGCTGCAGCAAAATCAAAACATACCTTAACATCTCAATAAATTATCTTGCTATGCATTGAATAAATGGGAGCAGTTATTATAATTATGCCATAATAAAATGAAACAATAAAATATTTTGAATTACTTTTTACTATTTTACCTAAGTTTAATGAAAGAGTTTTAGGAATGAATATGTTGATAACCTTTAAAATGAGCATAAAATATCAGATTTAATCAGAGTTGTAATATTCCTATAAGGCTAGTAGTTAGGAGGAAAAAGGAGTCAGTCCAACACTGAATATTTGAATGGCTTTAGGAATTCACTCTAGTAATTGGAATGAGTTTATAAATATGAAGGTAGAATGAGCTTAGAACTTAAAGCTATATATGTTTCTGCATCATGATTAAAGATGGAAATGCAAATAAATACACAAATAAAAAATTGCAGGAAAATCTAGAAAATATATAGAGGTAGAAGAGAGCTTTATAATCAGGACTAGAAACTCAGAACATATAGAAGAAAAATAGAGATGTATTTATTAAAAGTTAAAAATAATTATAATATGTAATATGAACAAAGTAAAAAACAGGGGATGGGTTTGGAAAAAGTGTTGGTAATACAAATGACAAAGGATTTATAAACATACCCATACATAGGGCAATTAAAACTTGAAAAGGACAAGTCACTAGAAATATAAAAAATATATATGTTCAATAAACACATGAAAAGCTGACATGATATGTCAATTTACTGGCATTAGACTGGCAAAATTAAACAGACACACAATGTAAAGGCCTGTCTTATGGGACAAACACCTAAAAGAGTACATTCATGTCCCCATGATAGAGTTTGTTACAATGTTTAGAAAGAGAGGTGGCAATATCTATTAAAATTAAAAGTAAACACACATATTTGTTGGCCTAGCAAGTTCACTTATAGAAATATGTTCCATAGAAATAAAGAGTTAACTACAAATGGAAATATATGCAAGGATGGTTATTACCACATTGTTTGTGATAGTTAAATAAATTATGACACATTCATAGCATGGAAACTTATACATCTATTAAAAGGAATGAATTAGAGCTCTATTAGTCTTAGCTGGGAGAGATTTCCATGAAATACTATTGACTGTGCAAAGATTTGGAGAAATGTGTATAATAGGATCCAGTTTTTATAAAATAATATCAACTCTCCCATGGAAGTGCCTGTGTGTAGGTGTGTGTATGTGACTAGAGAGATATATATTAGGTTTTAACATGGGTTACGTGGGCAGGGGGGTCGGGGTGGTGGTGATGAGGATGAGGGCAAAGGAAAGTTGATGGATGGAAAGCAAGTAAAAAATATCTGGACTAAAAAAAAAATGTACGATCCCCAAATACACACACTCAACACAAACTAGGTGGAAAAGATAAATCTAGCTCTATATGTACAAACCTATGTGAATGGCCTATGATGTTTTGTCAAGTTTCAGTTTATAGAGTGGTTTGTGCAGTGTAATTTTAACTTTATTAAGAAAAGAATCACCGATATGTGTGTCTATACATTTCTACATACATATGTATATATTGATGCACACACATATGTGCAAGGGTATGGAAAAATATGTGCTAGACTTAATGTCGCATACTTTAGGCAGTGGGAATGTATAGCAAGCACAGGATGAGATCTTTGTTTTCGTTATGCATTGTTTTATTTGTTACGCTAAACTTGTGTTAACTTTGTAATTTATAATACAACAAATGAATTTAAGTGATACTACCTTACGTATGTATAACTTTCATACTCCACAAACATGTTGATTCAATCAAATAATATACCAACCCTGGTGGCTATGGCCAACATTACCTAAGCCAGACTCTGACTTTGTCCCAAAGTGAAATGTACTTTCTTCATGCTGAGTGATAGCTAAGATGCCATTAACTTCTTCCTCTACTTCTCACCAGCAGCCTGAGAAGTTATTAATCCCTTATTTACGTATATGAAAGAGGGAATCAGAAGGCTTCATTGACTGCCAAAGTTCATAAAGCTAAACCCAGATCTCAAATTTCAGGTTTTTATCACAAGTGCTGCTAAACAGGTGTTTTCTTATCTTCTTCCAAAACCCAACACTCACCCATGGGTGAGCATGGATGGGCATAAAGCTGCTCAGGTCACACAGTGAAATTTTCCTTTATTTGCCATTTTTTCCATCTCTGATGCCCTCTCCTCTCTGTGTGGCTAAATCCTACCCGTTTGTGAAAGCATTTGGGTTCCTCAGCATGGCATCAAAAAAAGACTTGTCCCTTCTGTTTCAAGCAAAATAGCCTGATCCTTAAGCTAGACCATGGCCAAGGTTTTCTTGACCTGAGTGCTAAAAACAACAACAACAACAACAACAACCCAGGATGAATAGAAGGGCCCTACATGAATAAGAAGGCTACTACAATGAAAACAAACAAAAACAGAAAAAGAACCAAAATATAAGGTGCAACCGCTGAACAGAAATAATTGACACAACTAGTCTTTTAGCTTTGGCTTTTAAGAAGTGGTAGGACTATTGCACATATATGTCTGTGGTTTTTTGTTTTCTTAAATAATATTTGTGGTAGACAATTCTAAGATGACCTCCAATGAGTGATGGACTTGTATAATCCCATCCCCTTGAATCCGAGCAAAAATTCTGACTTGCTTCTAGTCATTGGAATATGGTAAAGGTAAGAGATAGTCACACCCATGACTCAATTATGATATATGACTTTTTTTTTAGCAGACTGGAGAGAGAGAGAGATTCTCTGTTCTATAGGAAATAAGCTGCCATGTAGTGAGAGGGTCACACAGCAAGGATATATGGGTGGCCTCTAGGAACTGAGAATGTTACCTGCTGACAGCCAGCAAGAAAAATGACATCAGTCGTACAATCTCAAGGATCTAAATTCTGCCAACAGCCACAAGGGGTTTGGAGAAGACCTTGAGTTCCAGAAAAGAATGCTGTCTGACCAACACCTTGATTGCAGCCTTGTGAGACTCTAAGCAGAGGGTCCAGGTAGGCCATGCCTGGCCTCTTGACCCATGGAAACTGTGAGATAAGCCACTTATCTTTTAAGCCACTAAGTTTATTATAAAAGAAGCATAATATTTAGTAAGCACAAAGCATGAGGTCATAGGAAGAACACAGTTCTGGAACATAGGAGACATAGGTTCACTCCTTTTGTCCCAGTGACTTGCTATGGAGCATCAAGCAAGTCCCTCAGCCTTTGGGAGATTCGGTGACCTGGTATGTGAAATGTGGGCCTTTTAAAGATCTCTTTATGGTCTTGCTACTACAATCATTTGACTAATGTTGAAATGAATTGCTATAGGATTGTTAGCCATACCAAATATACTGCATATTATTGCCATATGCTTTAATCTGGTCTACTCTTGATTTTTTGTCATCGTTCTCCCAACATTCCAAGTTTAAAAATAGTTCATTAAAATCAGCCTTCTTGGATTTTGATTTGAGAGGGCAGGAAGAGGTCAAAGGATCAGTTCAGAAGGTGCTTAAGAAAAATTGTGTGGTGATCTGGCCAGGCGCGGTGGCTCATGGCTGTAATCCCAGCAGTTTGGGAGGCCGAGGAGGGCGGATCACCTGAGGTCAGCAGTTGAAGACAAACCTGGCCAACATGGTGAAACCCTGTCTCTACTAAAAATACAAAAATTAGCCTGGCATGGTGGTGGGTGCCTATAATCCCAGCTACTCGGGAGGCTGAGGCAGGACAATCACTTTGCTTGGACCCGGGAGGCAGAGGCTGCAGTGAGCCGAGATCACGTCATTGCACTCCAGCCTGGGCAAGATAGAGTGAAACTCTGTTTAAAAAAAAAAAAAAAAAGATGGGAATTTTACTTTCTTAGAAATGTGAAAGACGAGTTAGATGGGATTCCTTCCCCTATTTCTGGAGCATTACATAATGAAGGGAAACGAGGAAACTCTTGGCATCTCTGGAGAGAACTGAGCACACTCCCAAGGTAAGATTTTTACGTCAGAAGGCAGCACCTTCTCATCACCATCAGGATGCTGGGGGTTCAGCTGATTCACCTTAACGGTGTGCACTTACTTATGCATAAACAAGTGAAGTGAACAATGATGAAGCCACCAGCTGTTTTATTGTGTTTTGCCATTATTATGAACCATCATATTTCATTTTTAGTGCAAATAATGAGCCTTGGTGAGGCAAAGCTCCATGCTGTGCAGGGTAAATGGTATATTCCCTCCTGATCCTGCAAGGCGCTGTCAACAAAGGAGACTTTGGCTATAAATAGGAGCTGGGTCAGGAAACGTTTTCTGCAAGTATTAATAATCAATGCACTACACAGACAGTATAAGGTAAGGGTTGGGGTAATTATTATCCAGTTAGGAAAATCAATGAAATCCTGAGGAAACCAAGAGGTGATTTCCTTTGCTTTCGGTGGCAGTTGGTGTGACCGGATGGAGGATTCTTTATTAATTTAATTTCTCCCCCTTGCATTGATTTAGCTCCACAGTTGACACAGGCACTGGCGCTTACTCTAAGAGTCAGTCCTTGGAGCGCAGGGGTTAGCTGTCATTTGCAAACTCACCACCGACTGGAAGCAAAGCTAGAAGACGGGGCTGCCAAAGCCAACCACTGCAACCTGTGGCAGGCTTCCCTGCCCAGGCTCTCCCACTGCCCTTGGAGTGAGACCCCTCCCCCTCAATCCTGCACAGCGACGTGGCTGGCTGCAGCTTTCCCCGCACCTGTCGCACCTCCTGGTTTTGGCAGAATGAAGTGAGGAGACAGCTGGAGTCATTATAGTTCATCTGTTTGAAGGTTGCCCAAATGAAAAACAAACAAACAAATCTGGTGAGTTTCGTGTTTCTTTTAAGTGTACAGAAATGCCGCTGCTAAGTTGTGTAGGAGATCAAAGGAGCCTTTTAAATTCAAGACACCAAAGTGTTCTTGCTGGTTTGATCCTTGGTGGAGATTTGTTAGCAAACTTTAGAAGGAAGTTACAAAAGAGGATTAGGTGTATTAAACTTGTCTGAGCTGTGGAAAGTTCTTTGTAAAGCTCATTGTGTGTTCATTGCAGATTTCTGTGGAGAATGTGATAGTGTAGTGAGCCCAGAGGTTGTGTTTTGGGTGATTGGACTCAAGTGCAAAGTAGAAAAACATTTCTTTAATACAGAAATAAGGTACTATGACTATTGCCTATAAATTGTCTATTAGAGAGAAAGAAATATATTCTGAAGCATTCAATAATTTCAGTACTTTGAGTAAAATGAAATTTAACCTTAGCTCCCAAGTTTGAAGTTGTCTCTTAAAAACATCAAGGCATTATGTAGCTAAAATAACTGGCATATTATTTTCAGTGTACATTGCAATATTTTAAATAGCTTACACTTCAAATAATTGGGGCAAACAAAATGTGTATTTATTATTTTCTATTGGTGCCTTAGCAGTTGTTAATTTTCTTAGCATTTTACTAGTAAAATTAATTTTCATTGTGGGTTACAATAAAAAATAGTGTTTTAATATTAAAATTTTCTGAACATAAAAATCTTAAACATATATTTAAAGTCACAATTTCAGTTTTATTTTGGTCAGAATTGGTGAATACGCTGGTTTGTAAATGGTGTGTACTTTATAGTCATCTTCTTTACTTTGAACATGTTTTAAATGACTTCGATCCATCTCACTCCTCTACTTAGTAGCAGAAGAGTTTAAAACGCTATGTAAATAGAACTAAAGCAAATATGCTCACTAATATATTTTTGTTGTATTGTTGTTTATAATTTTTGTATTTGTGATAAAATCTATTTTGGTTATTCTGAGATTTTTTTCCCCCTATTTGTTCTCCAGACTCAATTAGTTGCTTTCAGCTAATTCCTTTTTTTTTGTCCTGGCTACAATAATGTATCTAAAAAATTATTTTTCATCTGGGATTGTTTTAATCCACAACTTTGAGAACTGTTTAATACTTAGTTATTTAGTCAAGTTTGAATCTTATTTTGACAGCATTTAAGGGGCTTAGGAGGTGGAAAGAGAAACTGAGTGTGGAAGAGGCTCTTGAATTAAAAATGTATAAAGGTTAAACATCAAACACTCACGACTGTCATCATAATAATTCTAAATTGCAGCTGACTATGAACATTGATCTCTTTCTCCAATAAATCTTAACCTCCTTGTCATATTTTCTTCTTCTGTTGACCTGATTTTCATTTTCTTAGCCTCTGGGATGTTAGCTCCATAAAAGGTAGGTTTGAGGACAGGATCCCCCAAAGGTAGGTTTTTATTTCAGCTTCATACCAGGCAGCTTACCAGAAGAATTCCAAATGAGGTGCTGGTTGGGTACCCTGTCTTGTCAAATTACTGAGATGTGGCATTGGTTGGTTCTCAAGTGGAAGGCAATTGATTACTTGTATCTATCTAATTTTTAAATGATGTGTGTAGAATCTCTGGAAATAAAACTTTAAAAACAGTTTATAGTCATTCACCAAAAAAGCCATTTTTCTTAACCCTCAAATATGAAGATTGATTTACAAACACTTTCATTTGGTGATTGGAATATGTTTTGACTGTTGGAAAGGAGTATGATTGTCCATCTTCTGCCTTCTGTATTAAATTCCTCCATTTCTATTAATTTGGCATAATTAAAGTTTTTATTTTCTAATTTATATATTTTAGAATAAAGCCATTCGATTTCTAAAATAAAGCCTCTAATATTTAAAAATAATTTCACTAGACATTTGACTGAGGTTTATTTTTCACAGGGAACATGGGCATGAGAGTTGAAAACTTTATCAGGTAGTTGCTTTTAAATTCAAAGCAAAACATGTGACTTTTGAAAAAAATCTTAAACATGAAATGTGTTTATTGTAGAGAAATGAGAAGATACAGAAAAATACAGAAATGTTTATAAAAACCACCCAGTCTCAACAGGCACAAACAACTATTAAATATCATGGTATATTTGCTAGTATAAAATACATCTATATTTTTTAAATTGGAATCATACTGTATACAAACTCTATTCTGCTTTTTTTCCCCAATAAAATATTAACTATTTTAAAGCATTCTGGGCTATTTTTAGTAACTATATAATATTCTACAAAGTGGATAAACCATAATTTCATTTTATTTTATTCATTTAGTTTTTCTTTTTCAACTTTTAGGTTTGGGGGTATATGTGCAGGTTTGTTACATGGGTAAATTGTGTGTCACTGGGGTTTGATGTACAAATGATTTCATCACCCAGGTAGCGAGCATAGTACCCAATAGGTAGTTTTTTGACTCTCGCCCTCCTCCATTCTCAAGTGGTGTCTATTTTCCCCTTTTTGTGTTCAGATAAACCACAACTTAAAAAATTCCTTTGTTGATATTTAAAAGTTCATTTTCTATTAAGAGGATACAACCCGATTTCTTGGTACAATGTGTTTTAGATATTCAAAACATTGGCTCTTTTATATTCTCCAAATCTGGATATTTTCAATTCCCCAAAATGGAATACTTCATTATGGAAATGGATAAGAGAGGCTCTTAAAGTGATTTCTACTCCTTACTTTTAATTTGAACAATAAGCATTGCAAACATCTTTTATTATGGCTAATGTTGACTGAGTTCTACAAAATTCATTTAAAAAGACTTGATAGGCCATCAATACATCAAGGGAACACCTTGCAAAGATTCTCCTTTCAAAATCATTTAGAACATTTTTCTCCCTGAAGAGTACCATTACACTAGTATATTTGCAAGCAAATAGGATATTTGGCTTTATTAAAATTCTCAAAGTACTTTTGATACTACTACTACTACCTCTAATATAACAGTAGTAATGTCAACTGAGGACTATGGTTTCAGATGGATTATAAAATTAGTAGGGGGCAATGGATTTTTAAAAACTAATTATCAGCTACTAGCTTAAAATAGCATCTGGCTAGCAGTCCTTAACTCAACAGTTCCCCACTTTCCACTAAACTCTTAGGAATGTGTTTTAAAAAATGAATTTATAATATTTTCAAAGACAAACACTGATAGTTGAACAATTGCTAGTATCTGGGAGAAATTTCCCTGGACTAGAACATAGCAGTGATTTAAGTTTCAATGTGATCAGAAAGTAGAAAAAAAAATGCACTTTGTACCTTTCTTGTTATTAACTCCTAATTTACAACCTCACAGTCTATATAAAAAAAGGAACTGAATCTTCGCCCCTTAACCTGGTGCCGCTTTTGAGGAAGCCAAAGTACTGTCTATACGTGCTTCCCCTAAATACTAGTATTTCTCTTTCTAAAACCATCACAGATGGAAGACAATTGCAGGGAAAGAGGATGGAAGATAAACAAAGGTGACAGTGCCCCACACCCCTTTGTAGGCTCTGCAGGCAGGCATAGAGATAGAAGAACTTAAGAGCAGTGCATATGGGATTAAGGGATTTAATGTATTCCGTTTCTTCAGCCAGGGCTACCCGAGTTAGGGCTGTCCAGTTTGTGCTCTGCCTCAGACAAACGGGGCAGTTGCGGCTCATCCAAAAATAAGCTCCTTTTTGAAATTTGTATGTGTGTGTGCGCGCGCGCGTGTTTGTGTGTGTGTGTGTGCGCGCGCGTGCCTCACACAAAGCTCCTGTATGTGCTAGTGGTGGCCTTGTCTTTTAGGGCACGGGAAACTCAGACCATGTAGTTGCAAGTAATACTCACCAAGGCCAGCAGAACCATGGGGGCAAATACTGCTAGACCTAGAAATTGGTGCCAGGGCTGTGCAAATCAGTCTACCTCCAAGCAGCAGATCTGAGAAGGGGATGTGTCCAGCACCCAACTAGACCAAGAGTGAGGCCAAGAGAAATTCTTAATACCTCCTTGTCTGTTGGCAAACACCTGGCTAAACTCTTTTTATTGAGACTGAGTACAATTCCACTAAATAACACATATTTTAAGAATACTGGAGGGAAGAGAATCTGGCTATTCTCTGGATAGTATAATTGTGGGATTATGAGTAATTTTGATTTTACTTTTTTATTTAAAAAATAATCTGCACATATTTTCATGATCAGAAACGTAAAGGTTATCCTTAAGTAAGAAAAGAAAAATAACAAAAATAAGTTTTATATTTATCTGTGCACTAACTATGTAGTAGAAATCTTTCCTGCCTCTCTGTTACTTTTTCCGAATTTGTGAGGGTGTCTGATAAGAGATGCCAACAGTTCTATGTTCCTTTTGAAGTCTCGTCTCGGTGACCGCTGTATTTTGGCTTGTCACGCACAAGTTGGCTAGGTACGGTGGTGAGGAGAGAAGGATTGCTTGGTCAACCAGATTTTCTCCCTTCCTGGAGTAGTGGCACCAGAAGCCACACCTGAAACAACTCTTAATCTCAATCATTTCCCTCTTGCTCTGATGAGAGAATGTCATAGTGTGCCGGGCAATCAAGGTTATGTGATCTGGTGGGCCGGATCCGATTAATGTTTTTAATTGTGTTTTTAAGATGTAACACACCCAGGGAGATTTGTTCCAGATGAATGCAGTACAGAATGAAAAATAAAATAAAACCCCCTCCAAGCACAATATTGTTCTAAATATTTCTTTGAGGCATCAGCAGGTTTTAAGTCATTGGAAGATGGGCTGAAGGCATTCTCTACATCATTATGCCTTTCCTAGTTGTTTGAAATAGATTTCAGTTTTAAAGGCTTTTCTGTGTAGCTCTGTTCTCTACTTGTCATTTGTGACCTCATCTATTATATTTTTTAGAAAAGGATCAGGAAAAGATGCATGAAAAGTCATATTATGGATAACTATGACTCTAGGAAGTATTTTATCACACACCCAATATTTTCTCATAGTGCATAAAAATTTCTGCATGCTTTTGTATGTGTGTATGTGCATTTTTAAAAGGTCAAAGAATACAAAAGCTTTGTTTAAACGATAACTGTGAAAGGTATATGTAATAGAGCAATTATATAGAAATTAATAAAACAAACATTAACTGTTAAAATAAATACACAAGTTGTTGGGAAATTTAAAAATATTGAATCAGGGAATTTAATCATGTGGTAATTTCTGAAAGTTATTAGATTACTTGCTTGAGAGCCTATAAAGTAGAAATACATAGTATTTGAAATGGCTTTTAGAGTCTGTAAATAAAAATAAATTTGAGGGGGAGGATATTTTTGAAAGTAAATAACTTTCAAAACTTAGATCAGTAAAGATGCACACACATTGGGCTTGCAAATTGACTAAGTTCATCTTGGTACTCTTGGTTCAATAACTAGTTCTTAAGACTTACAACTAAGGAATTAACTTTGCTTACTAAGATTCTACACCCTATCTATGAAATTTTGGTTTTGCTGTTGGTGAATATAAAGGCTATTTCTTCTATATTTAATTATGTTAAACATATGCAATTTTGGTTTTGCTGTTGGTGAATATAAAGGCTATTTTCTTCTATATTTAATTATGTGAAACATATCTTGAAAACCTAGGGTTTTGCTGCTTTTTTTTTTTTTTTTTTTTTTGAGATGAAGTCTCACTCTGTCTCCCAGGCTGGAGTGCAGTGGCATGATCTTGGCTCACTGTGACCACCACCTCCTAGGCTCAAGTGATTCTCCTGCCTCAGCCTCCCGAGTAGCTAGGACTACAGGCATGCACCACCATCTCCAGCTAACTGCTCTTTGATTTTGTATTAATTTGAAGCTTCTCTTTAGATTAAAATAGTCCCTTAGAAATTTTTGTTTTAAAAATCCTTAAACTCTCCTTAAAATTTAGAAGAAAACAAAGGAATTCATAATAATCAGGGGCAGTAGGTGTTTGAGAAACAAAACCTTGTTTGGGAAATTGATTTCACGTTAAATCTGTCATCCAGAATGTACAACATTAATTGTGTTGAGTGTGGACTAGGAGATGTGGTCCTTGCCTCGGATCAGCTCATGGGACAAATTCGCACTCACATACAAGATGAGAATTTATGGGAGTTACTAAATAATATGTTTAAAAGGTGCGCGCTAATAAACCACAGGCAATTTACAACAGGTGCTCTGCAGCTTGCCATGAAATCCATCCTACTAAAAATTCCATAATCTCTAAAACAAAATAAATAATATAAGCCTATTTCAAATTTTTAGGGCATGGCTACTACCATAGAGGCTTTGTTCTTAATTAAGACTTTTATATGAAGTTAAAGTTATACAAACATAGCAAATAGGATGAGTATCTTTGGCTAAATACCATAACTATTTAAGCCTGGTGTGAGTAGCTGGTTTAATTGTTTTAAGCTATTCTCAGTGGGAGAACAATTTGTTGACAGTGGCCTGGAGTAAGTGTAGAAAAGCTAGGGATCTTTGCAGCTTGGGTGCTATCACACAATTGTTTTGATTGCTGTATTCACTCCTTACACACACGAGTCCAGGTGTGCTGTTTCTTTACCTTGAAGTCCAGAAGCATCCCTTTAAAAGGAAAATTTGCAGATGCGTAGCTATCCAAAGAACAGATATTTGCAAGTGATGATGATTCAGGAAGCTAATAGAATAGGAACTGTTTTAAATTGTTTCAATCTGAATACAGTTGCTAAAATAACAGTGTAGTTTGGTTTTAGTACAGGAAAATAAAACACAAGCCAAAGATATCTTTTTCTTTTAAGTAAGCCTCCAAAGTCCTAGAGAAAACTTCCCAACTTGCAGAGTTGAAAGGATTTGAATTGTGTAAAACCCCAGATTATGTACAGATTTGAGTTGGAAATTTTAAGGAGATGGCTATTTATTTTATCATTCTCTGTATTCTTTGTTGATTAATTCCATTTCTGTCAGCCTCTTTGGTTACAGTAGATGTGTGTTATGATTCACTAGCAAAACCTTTCTCTGTAAACATTCGAAGACCTTGCCAGTTCTAAATTGAAAATTTGGCAAATGTGGGGATTATTATTGTTGTAGAGAAGCTAACAGGCCACAGGCAAACTATTTTCTGGGTGCCATTTGATCTGGTGGGGTTTGAAGAGAAAAAGCCTTTGAAATTGTTAATTTACAGCAAAAATTTTGGATGAGTATAGTATAATCTACCAAACTATGGCTCCTGATTTCTCCATGCCAACCTTTCATTTTTCACTGTTGGTCAGTCATGACTGTCCTCTTACAGAATTTAGGCCGAATAAAACTTTAAAATTGAATATAAGATTGGAACACACTTTCACCTTTTTTTTTTTTTTTTGTAAAGTGGCCATTTGGACTGATTTTAATTTGTGATTTATGTAGGCATCCTCCTGCTCAAATTTCATTTTGCAGTCTCTTTCATTGTCTATCAAAGTAGGAGCAAAATCGTAATTGCTGGAAGTGGGACCCTGGGATCTGCCTTTACAATAGACATTAACATGTAAACTTTTGTTTGTTTGTTTGTTTTTAGACAGAATCACACTCTTTATCACCTAGGCTGAAGTGCAGTGGCACGATCTGGGCTCACTGCCACCTCCACCTGCTGGGCTCAAGTGATCCTTCCACCTCCCACCCAAGTAGCTGGGACTACAGGCATGTGCCACCGTGCCCGGCTAATTTTTATATTTTTTGTAGGGACGGGATTTCAGCATGTTGCCCAGGCTGGTCTCAGACTCCTGAGCTCATGTGATCCACTTGACTCAGCCTCCCAAAGTGCTGAGATTATGGGCATGAGCCACTGTGCCTGGCCAGGTAAACTTCAATGGTCATTTAAGTATTAGGTAAACTTTAAGAGTCCTTTAGGTTTTAGGTGTTTCAGGAGTCATCACTTCCTGTTTCAGATGCTGTGAAAGGAAGTGAAACATACCTTCCTCCCATTCTTTACTCTCTTACACACAAATAATTTTGACAAAAGTTTTCATGTGGAAGAAATTAACCTGGATGGCTCAATGTGGATTGTCTAGAAATCTAGTTTGCTTAATGCTACCACAGGCTTATGCAGAGCTGACGTGTAGTATAACTTGTTTAATACTCCTATAATGATTATTATATAGGCATGATGGTTATGGAGGAAAACAATCTTCAGGATATTTCCTTAATTTCAAAAAAAAGAGGTCAGTTCTTCAAGATTGTCAATCACTGTCATTATTATCATGATTAGCAATGGCAATTTAAAACATTGTGCTTTTATTTATTTATTTTTGAAACAGGGTCTTGCTCAGTCATAGTCTGTAATGCAGAGGCATGAGCGTGGCTGACTGCAGCTTTGACCTCCCACGCTCAAGCCGTCCTGAATATCTGGGACCACAGGTGTGCACCACCATGCTGAGCTAATTTTTAAGTTTGTTTTTTTTTTTTTTTGTACAGATGGGGTTTCACTTTGTTGCCCAGGCTGGCCTCAAATTCTTGTGCTCAGGCAAACCTTCCGCCTCAGCCTCCCAAAGCGTTGGGATTATAGGAGTGAACTACTGTGCCCGGCCGCATTGTGCTTTTAAAGTTGAGTTAGGAGGTCTAAATGGTTTCCACAATGTCGGGGAGATCTTGACTGATCTTGTGTTGTGTTAATGATTTTCAACTGAAGTTTTGGTCATTTAACTGTTGGCCAGAGAGAATCTTCACAAATTAAAGGGATAGTTTATATATTCATCCAAAAAGTAAGTATAACATCCCTCATCTTAATATGATACTGAAGATAATAAAATGAGGTAAGTAATCACAAGAAGGAGAAGCATAAACTACAAAATCTGCAGGGTTGGGACACTTAAAAAATACATACATTTATCAATACAATCAAATATATGATTTAAAGCATATGCATATGAAGAAGTGAGTGGTCTGTGAAGGTAACAGTGTTTAATTGGTTCCAGGAGGACAGATAAAAGCAAATTTTGGTGATCTTGGGGATCCTAAATCCAGTAGCTCATAACTAACTACAAATAACCCTACAATTACAATGCTATATGAAAAATGCCATTTTAGACATGCAAATCATGTTAAAAGAGAAGGAAGACAGAGTTCTCCACTTTGTGTGATGAGGTTCTAGAAGATTAGTCAGAACTAAGGACTCTTGATCTGGTTCTAGATAATATGTGCTCAAGAAATGTTAACATAGTGTCATTGTTGTTAATCCTTACGAAACTGATTTGCCAATCAGGTGTGTTTCAGATGATTTTCTCACTTGGTTGAATTTGGCTTTAGTGTGTGGTTTTGGATATCTTGGTTTTCTAACTGTTTTTGTATGTAAATCCTATAGATTTAGTGAAACCCATTGGGGCTTTGATCAAATGCCTCCAATGATGCTGTTCACTATACTCTGTTTAAGTTCTAGAGATTCTTTAAGCAAATAGCCTTGGAAGTGATGTTGAGTGGTGTTGAGGTGAAGCTCTTGTACATGGGAAAGGATGTCATAGAGGTACTTCAAATAATAGTTTGAGATTTAAGAAAATGTGGGATAGTGCTTGCTTTGGCAGCACATATACTGAAAAATGCATGGGCTACACAGCGGGTATGGCTGCTAACAATACTGGGTATCTTTCTATTGAGGAAGGCTAGTGATATTGATGGAGCTGGCTGGTTGGTTGTATTTAATTATTTCCTTCATGGACATTTCTTCTATAGTTAGAAAAACAGAATTCACAAACAGAAAAAAGATAAGTAAGATCTCACATTTAAAGTGAATAAGCTAGGTGAGGTGTTTAAACTTTTAATTGCTAATTGAAGAGAAAACTGGCTGAAAATAGGAAGGGGCTTGAGGCCAATTTGATGTTAAATCATACTAAAAGTTTAGGGCAGACTTCTGGGAAAGCATTTCCCCTTAAAATTAAGGAAAGTTTGGGTAGAGTTATGAAAGGAAACCTTATGTATTAATGGGAAACATATTTAACTTCTTCTTCCTTTTTTTTTTTTTTTTTCAGATGGAGTCTCACTCTGTCGGCCAGGCTGGAGTTCAGTGGGGTGATCTTGGCTCACTGCAACCTCTGCCTCCCAGATTCAAGTGACTCTCCTGCCTCCTGAGTAGCTGGGATTACAGGTGCATGCCACCATACCCTGCTAATTTTTGTATTTTTTTTAGTAGAGACAGGGTTTCACTATGTTGGTCAGACTGGTCTTGAACTCCTGACCTCGTGTTCTGCCTCCCTTGGCCTCCCAAAGTGCTGGGATTACAGGCGTGAGCCACCGCACCCAGCCTATATTTAACTTCTTTAAAGTTAAAGTTAAAGAAGTTTGCTTTCTAACATAAACTTTAAAAATGATGCTCATTTAATACTTTTGTTTTAGTTTTTCAAATTTCACATTTTAACAAGTAGAAAAATGTATACTTTTCTGAGGTAGATCAGACTAGAGTCATTTGCATTTGTGGTAGGGCACTTACCATGTAATTTGAATTGTATGACTGAGACAGCCTTGCCACCTAATGTTGTTATATTAAAATTGCAAGTCTAATTTCAGCTGAAGTTGGAGTAAGAAAGAAAAAATGTTAAATATTTGAAAAACATAGTAGAGGAGTGACAGGAGACATCGCAAGTTTACTTTTCTTTAAAAATTACTGTACAAGGTATATGGTTAAAAATACCTTAGAAGCCTCTGGAAAGCAGGAACTAGAATATAACCATTTAATTGTTATCATCTCTTGCATTACTGATGGGATCTTTCTTATATATAGAACACTGAACATTAAGAAAAAATAAAATGTCTCTCTTGAAAATTAATTGAGTAGAACACAGTCGAAGCATTGCATGTGACACTTATCAAGCTTCAGAGGAAAGACTGATGATCCCCGTCTGTCAGTCATTGGAGCAATGCTTTCTATATTTATCAAGGATATGCATCACACAGAACCACAAGGAGAAGGCTGACCTTCTCAAGGCAAAAAAGGTCTAGTGATTTGCAAGAAATGTGTAGCTCTGTGATTGTTCTCTATTTCTTTGCTTGGCTTTTTATGGCTATTTCTGCTTTTAGTGCGCTTTTCTCATGTAAATTATTTTTAGCATTAAGAATAAAATTTCTAATCAGCTAGATGTACCTTCAGAATCTAAGATAAATTACTTTGGCATTATGCTTACCGAAAGTGAATTAATTATGATTGACTTTAAGATAGTAAGAGCAAGGGCAAAATATATCCTTTTAAAGGTGGTTCTACACATAAATATTCAAGTATTTTAGCAATCGAGCCATAAAATAACACAATCCAATTGTCTTTCTGACTCGCCACATTATGAGAATTCCTTATGGAAGAGCTGACAGTATTTGACGGATTGAATTGAACTGTTGAAGCATCTTGTAGAAAAATGTCTTTTGAGGGATGAGCAACCAACTGCCATCCTGAACTTTTGATATGTTATTAGAGATCACTTGAGACTAATAAAGTATGCCAGTCTAACTTTGGGTCCTTCTTATTTGTGTTTCACATAAAACCAATCCCTCTCTCCATTCCCACAATTTCACCTCTTCACAGAAAAAGTACACCCTACCATGTGCTGCCTGGAGACACTGCAACCATGATTTCCAAACTTGTTTAGATAGCTGAGAACCTGAACATTAGGGAGTTCTTTGTGGCACAGCATAGTAATGATAAAACAAGTTTGAAATTATGAAATATATATTTGGAATGCAATCACACATTATCTCACACTAGATTATCTTATAATCAAGTGATAACAGCAACGGAAGGTTGAAAAAAATTGTTAGGAGATTGACTTAGTAAATATTTTGATCATTAACCCATTGTTTTTCTTTGAAAGTTAGAAAAATATTGTTTAGGTTGAAAGCTATTTCATCTGTTGTTGTGAATACCACCAGTGTTTTGAACCATGGTTTGAAAAACAATATGTTAGGGTGCAGTGTGTCTCAGCCCTAGGCATATATTAGAATCATTTGAGCAATTTTTAAAAATCCTATCGGTACCTGAGACCCACCCCAGATGGATTTATTAAGAATTCTTAGATGTTTTGCTCAGGCATTTATAGTTTTTAAAAGCTTTCCAAGTGATTCCAACTGTATAGCCAAGGATGTGGGTACTATGCTGAGTAAGGCCATGGATAGGCTTTATGGGAGGTTCAACCCAGACTTGTATGTGATAGGCAGGTCTGTGGTTACTATTACTCACATGGTGTGTTCTGGGTGTTTGTAGCAACAAGTCCAGTCAGTGAGCTGCTACTGCCTTCTTACCCCCAAAGATGCACACATTCAGCTACTGTAACACGTAAGTCAGTCCTTCCATGTTATGTTCATTCTTCTGCCTCCTGTTGGCTCATGATGTTTCTTAATTCTTTTGATACATGGTTAAAATTTGCTTGCCTCTGGGTAGGTAGTATTGTCTAGTGGACTGGGCACAGGCTATGAAGTCAGGCAGACTTGGTTAAGATTCAAACTCAACAGTTAATATATCAATACTTGACTTTCTAAGCTTTGGTTTCCTCATCTCTATACTAGGGGTTAAGATGATGTCAGTCACCATATGCAAACACTACCTGATGCTGCATGTTGTTACCGTTCATGCCTGTGACCCACACCTCCCTTGTATATAACATGAATAATGAGCACTGTAGTATGGTTGTATTATGAATGTGTTTGCTTCATGACTTTGTGTTCTGAGTCCACAGCTAGATTTCACGTCTTTTTTTTTTGTCGGGAATTCTGTCTTCTATTTCTTGGTCATTCCCGGTCTTCCTTTCGTTGTCCCCAGCCTCCATCTTACATATATGCCTGTCTTTACACTGCTCTCTGTATGCTAGTTGTGTTCCAAGTGTTAATGACAGACTGTTTTTTTCTGATTTCAAAATGCGATCAATTTCCTAATGTAAATATTGAAGAAATCTCATGGAATCAAGCTTTAGTAGTTCAATTAATAAGCTATGTTGAGTTAAAGACATTTTGAAATACAAAGTTTTGAAATATTTGTTTAATCCCAAGGAGAATCACCATTTTAAACCAACATTTACAAGGCATAATAGTATTTTCATGTAAAATACATTTTTCATTGATAATCAGTGTAATTGTATAAATGCATGCACAAAATCAGAGTCTGCTAAGAATTATCAGCAGACAATTTTCACTTATTACTACTTTTTAATGCAAAATCAGTTACTATGGCCTTTTTCTTAGAGCTCAGATACAGCTTTGATTATAGTTAGGGACCATGCCTTGTGTTCTGTAAGCTTTCACACTAAGAAGCTAAGAGCAGATGGAAGAAGGTGCTATAATATTACAATGAAGTCTTGCAAATAGGTGTGAAGAATCGACCTCCTAAAATTTCATAGACTTCTGCTTCTCGTGGCTGCACATGTGTAGTTTATAATGTAGCTAACATTTCTTACTTAGAGGCTATCTTTATTTGTCTTACGCTTCAAGTCTCTTTCCATAGCATCCTATTTAGGGTCCTGCCCATGAAACTCAGACGGACAGGAAGGCTGCTCATAAAGCTGAAAATAGAAGAGGAAAGGAAAGAGGCCTACAGGTTTGAGTCAAGTCTACAGGTATTCTCTGTGTGTTTCATACCTGGGATGATGAGCCAAAATGTATTGGGGAGGAAAGCCAGGAGTACAAATTATATGCTCAAAAATCACTTATTGAGACTATAAGCATCTGAATGAATAAATCAATATAAATCCACTGTATGCCAGATATGACCACAGATTCTTCTATCTATAACTCTCCTATTTGACAGATATCTAGACACCTTTGTGTAACTAGGGCAGTCTCTAAGTAACTCAGATTCTAAATTTTATTTGGTTCATTATTCAAATAAAGCAGGTACATTGCTGGAGACATTTCCAACTTTTACTTTCTTCTATTGATATTCCATAGCTTTGAAAGACTATTTTAAAATGATGTGTTAAATATTCTTCATAAAAGTTAGTAAGTACAAATTCAGAGTGCCACTTTTGTCTTTCTAGAATTGCATGTTTTTCCTGCTACTCTCCCACTCCATGCAGGGTTCTTGTGTAAGCTTGTACAGATTTTGTATCACATAACTCTTGGGGAGCACTATATTTATGAAAGTGTATGTCAGTCCCTAGAATTGTGCAGTGCATTACCTGGACAACTATACCTGGGGTCCTGCATTTGTGTGACCTACTCTCCCAAGCCATAAAGTTCTTGAAATATGGGTATAGTCAGCATATATATGAAGTTTTAAAAATCATTCAATACTAAGCCAGAGTGACATGTGCAGTTGCTGTTAGAGGAAGCTGTAAGTGGGCAACCATCCCCAGTATTTCACTATCTCATCCCTGGTTTACTAGGTTAGATGACCTTGGACCTTTCAGTGGGAACTAGTTTGTGGCTTGACTTTCTCCTTTCTGTGCTGTCGTCTTACATTAACCAATTTCAGCTCCACCTGAAGTCCCTGTTTCTGGGTGACTATTTTAAATTGCCATTCCCTAGAGCAGTATATCTGCAATTAGCCTTGTGTTAGAAATATCAGGGGGCATCTGTAAAAAATACAAATGACTAGTGCCTATTTCATGTTCGTCGGATCAAAAGTTCTAAGGTAGGGCCTGGGAATTTTTAAAAACCTGCTCTGGGGTATCATATTTCTTATGATAGTGAAATTTCTTGACCATAACACATTGCTCTAGCAGAGCATCTCCCACACAGCTTCACCACTACCAAAGCCTGTAACCAAACTCAAGCTGGTGGATTGGGGCTATCCCAGGAACTTCTCACAGGGTCATTACATCTGCACATGTAGTGAAAGTCCTCAGGGTGGTTTTTGTAAATTACTCCATTGGACAGTGTTCTTGAGTTTATCTTATTTGAGTTAGAGCTGTTCCAAAACCCAGAGCCATATTCCATCTAACACAGAGGTCACTGAATGGAGACTATCCACTCATTTAAGGCAGGAGGGCATGCTTTATTTCCATGAAGCCAAAAGGAAGTTACATGCATGATTAAGAAAACTCTTTGGAGTTCTGTCTCCCGCTCAGGCTGCAGAATACTTGCCTACACACCATTTTGTGGAAGCCACCCAGTACCCCATGAAGTGGGCATGAATGTGTTCATGTTACTGATGATGAAAACTGGCAGTCAGTGAGGTTCGGTCTCCCAAAGACACACAGTCAGCAACTGGGATGGCCAGAATGCATTTCTAGTTTCCTGGGATTCCAGCTTAATAATGTTTTGTTTTTCCTCAACACTATAGCCCCTCTCTATACAGTATATGTGTGTGGGGGGGTTGGGGAGAGAGCATATGTGTCCTGATCTGTTGGTCACTCTGTGATCATGGGCAGGATAGGTGTTCTGGGCTGAGCCTGAGCGTGTGGCCCGTGGCAATGTGTGTACAAGCTGTGCTGACTTATGGGGTAATGTAAAACTGATCTGTGTCTGAAGTTGCTTTTTATTGTCATTATCTCATCTGGGGGACCATTTTGCTTTGTGGCAAAAATGAAGACACTCCAGACCAAGAGATGCCAGCTTTGGCTTAGACTTCCCAGCCTTTCTTTTCTGCTGGCCTCTGTTTTGGCACCAGTACTTGGGAATGCTGGGGATGCTTAATGTCCTCTCCGCACAGGGGGAGGGGTCTTATCCTGCATAGTGTGCTCGTTATTAGCCTTGATCTTTAGGGAGGTGGATCCATGTGGGTTTTAGCAGTGGACTCTGCCTAGAAATAGTAGAAAAACAAATGTGTAGGGAATGCCTATTTAGTAATCAGCTAGCGCTGCTGGATGAATGTTATTAGGGTCTTGAAAGATCCCATCATCCTTGGATTTTGGCAAAAGACTTTGGGTATGATTTCATCTCGGGGATGAGAACTAAGTTTTTCAGGTGCCTTCTTAGTGATTCTAAATAAATAATTGGCTTTGGCGTTGGTTTAGTTTATACTTGTGTCTTGTCTATAATTTTAGGCCCTGTATAGAAAAATTTCAGAGCAAAGTTCTGGTCAGGTGAAATAATGTTCCAAGACAGCTGTCTTCACATTTCTATTCATACAAACACTGGGGTACATGAAGACATCACATTCTTAATTCATACATGCTTTTTCCTAAAATTGATGTGTTCCCGCCTCTATGATTGCCTTTCCCTGGGGTTACCCTGTTATTATATAGATATATATACACACACACACACACAAGCATGTATATATGTAAAAATATATATACACATATATAATGTATATACATATATTACATATATAATATATATGTAATATATAATATATGTATATGTGTGTGTATATGTGTGTGTATATATATATTTTTTGAGACGGAGTTTCACTCTTGTTGCCTAGGTTGGAGTGCAATGGCGTGATCTCTGCTCATTGCAACCTCCACCTCCTGGGTTCAAGCGATTCTCCTGTCTCAGCCTTCCGAGTAGCTGGGATTACAGGCAGGTGCCACCACACCCAGCTAATTTTTGTATTTTTAGTAGAGGCAGGGTTTCATCATATTGGTCAGGCTGGTCTTGAACTCCTGACTTCAGGTGATCTGCCTGCCTCGGACTCCCAAAGTGCTGGGATTACAGGCGTGAGCCACTGTGCCCGGCCTATTATTATATTTTTTTATAGAGATGTGGTCTCACTATATTGACCAGGCTGGTCTCAAACTCTTGAACTCAAGTGATCCTCCCATCTTGGCCTCCTAAAGTGCTAGGATTACAGGCATGAGCCACCGCGCCTGGCTAGGGTTACCCTATTATTTATATCCAACTGCAGTGCTTTTGAGAGTGAATGAGGGCACTGTTAATAATTATGCCAAGGCATCAGGTGTGAACCGAGACTACTTTGGACAAAACTGCCTTGCATAGTCACCTTACCCTTTCCTATTTTACAAGAGGAAGGCAAACATCTTCTCCTGTCTAAATCTTACTATAGTGAATGAGTCTAGGCTGGGTAAACTTCCAGATGCCAAACAAAGAGACAATGGAGCATGCAAGCCTCCTTAAGGAATAACTAGTAAGAGCAAAGCAAAAAAGATTTCAGTAAGAAATAGTGAAGGGATTGCACCTCACGTCAACCATGCGATAAACTGGTAAGCTCCTGTGGCTTCTCCCTCTCCCTTTCTATCTTAGAATTGAAATTCTGAGGTGAGATGATTGTCACAGGGATGTGTGTTAATACATTTATTTAAAACGAAAAATGAACGCAGACTTTTTGGGATGGAAAATAAATCTGATTTGTCTGATGAGCTTGGCAAGGAGGACCAGTGTTACAAATTGGGTTATGTGACAGATATTACACTTTCCTTAAATCAAATGAGTGAAATCTTCAGCTCTAGGATTTTGAAAAAAAAAATTTTTAAGCTCATGTGCATTTTAAATTATAACTGTAGCAACTTTTAAACATATTACTATTGAAAAATGTTGACATAAACATACATAAGTGGTACATAACTTTTTCCAATTATTTTAGCAATATTTTTTATAATTTTAAATTTTATTTTAGATAGAGGGGGCACATGTTCAGTTTTGTTAGCTGGATATATTGTGTGATGCTGAGGTTTGGGATATGAATATCCCATCACCCAGATAGTAAGCATAGTACCCAAAGTTAGTTTTTCAACCATTGCCCCCTTTTCTTCCTCACCTTTCTATTAGTTCCCATCTTTATATCCATGAAGCCCAATGTTAGTTCCCATTTTTAAGTGAGAACTTGCAATGTTTGGTTTTCTGTTCCCGTGTTAATTTGGTTAGGATATGCGTTAATTTGGTTAGGATATTGGCCTCCAGCTCCATCTGTGTTGCTGCAAAGATCATGATTTTGTTCTTTTTTTATGGATGTGTAGTATTCCATGGTGCACATGTGCCACATTTTCTTTATCCAGTTCACCACTGATGGGTACTTTGGTTGAGTCCATGTCTTTGCTATGGTGAGCAGTGCTGTAATAAACATGCAAATGCATGTGTCTTTTTGGAAAAATTATTTTCTTTTGAACATGTACTCAGTAATGAGATTTAGCAAAAATGTTTGAAGACAATTTGAAGCATTTGCATTGAAGCAGTTGTGATGTTTACTGTCCTTGCCGCTGGCCTCAGGGTCACTGTGACTATCTCCACTGCTCCCATACACTTCCAAATTCCACCACCCCTACACACACACACACACACACACACACACACACACACACACGGAACCACGATGGGCTCAGTAACTCCTCAAATGGGTGAATCTTGTGCTGGAAAAGGTTCCTGAAAGGAAGCCCCTGTCATCTTGTCCAGCCAGGCAACTCAGATGTCGTGGCCTGGACACTTCATTTGTGACTGAGCCTGTCAGAGGTCAATCTGGTTAGGTCTTTATTTATTAGATTGGCAAATTTTTCCTTGTTCCTAGCAGATACTCATTTTTCTTATTTTGTTCTTCAATGAATCTTAATACAATGATAGAGATGGAACCAAAAAGAAGATGATTGAAAAATTTCTTGAGGAAATTGGACATCAGTCTTACTGGCCAATGACTAGGGTGTGAGGCATTTATGGGAGAAGGGGTCCTGAAAGGGAAGTAAAATCATGTTTATACAGGAAAGAAAATGATGGAATGACCCCGTTACCTTCTTTATAAAGCTTTAACCTTAACTTGCTAAAATAAGACTAGTGAGTTTTTCCAGTTCGGAAGGCAGGAAGGCGAGGGAATACAAAAGAATAGGTTGAGGAAAAGGGCCTGCTGTTTAGGAACAGGAAAGAGCAAGGAGGGCCAAATGGGACTGCATAATACGGCAGCTTGCTCACCTGTGCAAAGGGCAATTACAAACGGTGGAATTACACAATGTGGAGGCAGGTTCATCAGTGGGTAGATACTTCTGTTCTAATTCTTAGTTGAGGTCTCTGGATGGTTCTAAAAAAACCAGTTCTCTCTGAATAGGTCAGCTATATTAATATACTTGTGGCATTTGATAGGAAGATTTACAATAAGTGGCTTGTATTTTTGTGGATTCTTAGTTAGAAAATGGCATCCTACCATATTTTATTCTGTTTGACTTTGACAAGAGTGGCTTGCCACACATGGAAACAGTGCTTGTGCTGAGGAATTCAACACCCAAGCACTCTTGCAAGGCTGAAAGTTTTATAAAAAGCATCTTTCAGGGTTATGCTATGCTTCTTGGATAAACTACTCAAGTTAGCCTGTGAATAGTTGACTCATGCCTAATTAAAGAATGTCTCTATAGCCAAGATGAAAACAATTAAATGAATAATTTACAAAATTGTTTTTTAACATTTGACAGAGCTCATCATGTCAACACTGCTACTGTAGGTAACCCAAAACTAACTGCATTATAATTATAATGTACTCCTCTTGCACAGATTTAACTCACAGCTTCAGGCTTCAAAGATTTTTTTTTCTGCTCTCAAACTAGTAATTTTTCTCAAAAGTTCATAAAACCTTCTAAAATAATATACTACTAGAAGGCAATTGGTACAATAAGTTCAAGTTAAAAGATACAAATTGCCACAATTGTGTTTACTGTCAAGGTAGAGACTTGTTTGTAAATAGTGTAATTTGCTTGAAATAGATGAGCCTGCAAATGAAAGAGATGGGTTGGCACATTGCATATTAATATTTGTGTAAGGTGTCTTCTTAGTTGTGGATTTTTTACCTATCTTTTTTGATTGCTAGCAATTTAACAGTTTATATGAATGGTTAGAATGAGGCTTTAACATATATTTCTCATGCAAGTTCTTATAAACTGGAATATAAGCCCAATACGAAAGAGGGAAAATCATTTAAGATTGTTTTAACCATGAATCTTGTTCCAGTTTTTCTTCCTATTTCTGCTGCCAGTGACCAGATTCAGACACTTAGCTCATGTCAGGGCAACTGTAATAGCATGTTAAGCTGCCTCTCCTCCCTTGTGTCTCCTCCCTTCGTTTCATTCCTCCTTCTTAGATTAATTTTCCTTGAGTGCCTCCTTAATCATTTACAGGATCAATAGGTCATTCTACCAATAGTGGATATATAAACTACTTAGTCTGCCAATAAAAACTAGTTACCATTTATTCAGTATTTTACCAGATACTAGGAGCTATATATATCTATGTTATCCTATTTAATCCTCATAATAAATCTGTGAGGTAGATATCTTTGTCCTTTTATGGATACAGAAAAAGAAGCTCAGAAAGTTTGAGTAATAGTGTCAAGATCACACAGCTCATAAGTGGTAGAGCTGGGATTTGAACTTGATCTACCTGATTCCAAAGACTATGAATTTCATTGCTAGAGTAGACTTCCTCCAAAAAGATTCCAAAATCTGACCCTAATTTACTTCTATGCTGTAATGCAAATTACTTTTCCGTATTTAATAGCATTCATTTATTCATTCTAAAATATTTAGTAAGCACCTACCATGTACCAGGATACATACATTTGTAAGGAATGGTTGGTCCCCGCCAACTCATTGCTTATGGTCTTGTGATGGTGTGATGTGCTCCAGGAAACACAGTCAAATCACTTTCCCTTTCCCATGCATTTTCTATTCCTTTCTTGCTGGATTCTACCCTTCTTTTGAGGACTAGCTCATGTGCTCTCTGTCAATGATGTCTTCCTAAGCCATTCAAACCAATGGAGATTTCTCCTTTCTCTGAACTTATAGTTCACACTTGTTCTATATGTTAAAATACCAGTTCTGCCACAAGTTAGCTGTTTGACCTTGGGAAAGTTGCTTAAATTATCTGCATCTCAGTTTTCTCATCTGTGAAATGGGGATTAATTATAGTATCAGTCTCATAGAGTTACTGTGAGGATTTAATGAATATATTGATATAAAGCACTCAAAACTGTACCTGTCATGTAAGTACTGTATTAATAATATTACTAGTTTATGATAATATGGTTTACTTTCCCCACTTTTATTTTTAGTTGACACCTAGTAATTGTACATATTTATAAGATACAGGGTAGTATTTCAGTCCATATATATGATATAGAATAATCAAAGCAGGGTAGTTAGCGTATCCATCACCTCAATTGAAAATATACAATAAATTATTGTTAACCTTATTTACCCTACAGTGTTATAAAACACTAGAACCTACTCCTTCTATTTAGCTATAATTGTGTATCTGTTAACCAACCTCTTCCTTCCTATCTACCCCTCTACCCCTCTCAGCCTCTGATAATCAAAATTCTACTCTCTAACTACTACGAGCTCAATGTTTTTTAGCTTCCAAATATGTGAGGACATGTGGTATTTATCTTTCTGTGCCTGACTTATTTCACTTAACATGATGTTCGCCAGGCTCATCCATGTTGCCATGGATGACCAGGTGTCATTCTTTTATATGGCTGAATAGTATTCCCTTGTGTATATAACATATTTTCTTTATCCATCACTCTGTTGATGGACATTTAGGTTGATTCCATATCTTAGCTATTGTGAATGGTGCTGCAAGTATTTCTTCATGATTTCTTTTCCTTTGGATAAATACATTGTAGCGAGAATGCAGGATCATATGGTAATTCTATTTTTAGTTTAGTTTTTTTTTTTTTGAGAAATCTTCACACTGTTTTTCTATGGTATAGTTTTAAAGCATCATGGGACATTTCTCATTGTACGTATCCAGTATTATATGCCTCTTTGGTTATTATTTTTAAGCTGCTCATATATTTCTTTATATTTCTATGATACCAAGCTTTTTGTTCTGCTCTAATTTTGCTCTTGTCTTTAAATATATATATATAAAATGAAATATATATATCATATATATATATAGGAATTTACTGTTAGAAGAAATTTGCCTTAATATTATTCTTATTTCTAACAGGGTCATATTACAGAAAGTGAAAAGTCTGTGTTGTAGTGAAGTTCCAAATTGTGACTAAGCCTTATGCTGCTGTTGTGATTTAGCCTTATTCTGCTATTGTGATTTAGCCTTATTCTTTTTATGTTCTTATATTTTTTTACTCAGTGATATAAATGAATCCAAATCTTTCTGGTGATTGCATGACTATTTACTTATGAATAATAAACTCATCTTAAAAATGGAGACTAGACTGTGGAGTAAGTTTGTAAAATCTTTTGTACCTGAGTCTATTGATTGTTACTAAACTCTGGATCCTGAAGCTAAGATGACATTTTGAAGCTCTTGTCTGATGCAACTGCTTCAGACAGCCACTACAGAAACAACCTGATCCAGAAGATGATCCTTTTTAGCTCAAACAAATACTTTGAAAATTTGAAAGTTTGGAGGAAAACATATGGATTGTAGCCATAAAAATGTTGGAGTATTTTGGTCAACAACAAATAATTGGCTTCTTGTGTGATTTGGCTTATATTTTTCTAACGTAATCTAAGTACCTGGGATAAATTCTGAGCATGAAGATCTTCGTGATCTAAAAAGATACAAATTCCTGGAGATGACTGGAATTCCCTTTTCAAAGCCTTTCTTTTGCTGCATGCACAAGAGAGTTCTGAACACAGATATATTGTTGATAAATTGGTATCCTTAGGTTGACAGAAGAAAAGTAGACATCAGGTTAGTGTGGCTGAGGGAAAAAGGAACAAATATAAGGCCCAGACATCCTGGAGAAGACATTTTGCTAGATGTTTTTACATGTTGTTTTATTAAATGATGTTCAATAGAATTTATTTTTGGTAGCAGGTAATGAGAACTCAAAACACCTTTGTTTATGCAAAAATGAAATGTGTTTTACTGTTTAAGGGAAAATCCAAGACTGAGGCACAACTGGATTCAGGAGTGCAATTGACATTAGTGAGAATTGGTCTCTCTTAGCTCTGCTCTCCTCTGTATTGGCTTCATCTTCAAGAAGAATCTTTCCATGATGATGCAAAGCTGACCACTGGTTGATGTAGCCTAGGCTTATTTTCTACTACGAATTTCAGCAAATTCTAGTGGGGGAACTGTGATCAGCCGTACCTGGATCTTGCGTTTATCCCTTTTTTTTTTTTTTTTTTTTTTGAGATGAAGTCTTGCTCTGTCACCCCAGCTGGAGTGCAGTGGCGTGATCTCAGCTCACCGCAACTTCTGCCTCCTGGGTTCAAGAGATTCTCCTGCCTCAGTCTCCCAAGTAGCTGAGATTACAAGCGTGTGCCACTGCACCCGGCTAATTTTTTTCTTATATTTTTAGCAGAAACGGTGTTTCACCGTGTTGGCCAGTCTGGTCTTGAACTCCTGACCTCAGGTAATCTACCCACCTCAGCCTCCCAAAGTGCTAGGATTACAGGCGTGAGCCACCACACCTGGTCGCGTCCATCCTTGAGCAACAACTTTGCCTACAGGAAAGGAGAAGTAATCTGGTTATTCAGTTTAGGTCACTTGTTCCCTCTTATTATGGTCTAAGCAAGGCTCTGTGGCATAGATGAGGAGCAGTTTCCAAAATGGGAAAATAATAATAAATGCCCACTAGAAAAGAAATAAAAATGCTAATTGTATTCTGGGCTACTTATGAATACAACAAACAATGATAAAGCTTTAATGGTCTTCTTGACTCTGTGTTCTTGAATCAGGCTCAGGAGGTTGGGCAACTGTGGCACATATTTCTAAGTGCAGTCCCACTTCAGCTTCTAGATGGTAGACCTGGTCTTAATCTTAGAAAGGTGAGGGTCACTTAGGGAGCTCAAGGTTGGTAATTTACCAACACAGCATCAAGTGAGTCTTTGCTCTTGCCCTCACTCCAAACTTGCTAGTCCTGTTCTCCACTTACTGGCTTCCAGCTATGACTGCTTATTATTGGATTCACTTGTGACTGAAACCTTGTTCCATTCCCTAGGGTGGTGCCAACCTGACCACTTGTAACTTCGTGACCAGGTTCCTTTCACTCCCCTTCTCCAGTTACTGAGTTTTGTCCATGTCATTTTTTTTTTGACGGAACCCCTGTGTTTTAGCCCAGTTCTGTCAGAGACTAGATGTTCTTTCTGCAAACTCTTCTTACTGCAGAATGAGGTCCCTATACTGGTTTTCTGATCATTTCCCTCTGTGTTGCTGTCCATCTCACAGTAGGAACTCTTTCCATTATCTTGTCCTTTGGCTTTAACCATTCGTCTACTCACTCTTTCATCCATTACATAATATTACTTTTTTTCCATAGTAAATATTAGTGTGGATCTATTAGATACTCAATTCTGAGTTAGGGCTGGAGAAAAAAAGATGAATGGTTACTACTCTCAAGGATTTGAGTTTAGTAGGAAAAGACAGTTAAGAAATCTCCAAATTATTAGAGAGTGCTAGGGATGCATATACAAAGGCCAGTCCTGGAAGGAAAAGAGAGTTAGGAAAATTTGTCTGTGAATGCGGTCTTTGATTCTTGGGTGTGTACTGGTTTGATGGGGAGAAAAACAGGAGCTGTCCAAGTAAAGGGCACAGAATCTGCAAGGGCTCAGAGTAATGAGAGAATGGAATTAGTCCAATATAGGGCAATATGTGTGACGCATATGGGAGACTGTTAGTAGATAAGAAAACCAAGGTAGAGGGTGGCATGGTAACGGGGTGGGGGTGGGGGACACTTCTAAGTCATATATGGGTGTTTGATCTTTTTCCTAAAAAAGCTAACCATCTGATCTTCCCAACTTGAACAACTTTTCCTTTTACCTTTATTTCTTTCAAGGATTTTGGTAAATGACAATTGAATTTTACCTGTCACTGCTACTGTGTGCCAAATATACAGGCTTCAATTCATCAGAACATTTAAATTTTTGTCTCTGCATGGCTGTCTTTAAAAAAAACGTGCTGAGTCCTACTTCTTGAATGAATTTCAAGAAATTCCCTCTTCCTCAATTAGTTCCTCCTGAATTTTCTGACTCCACTGAGGCCTACTCTCTTCTACCTACTCTTCAGTGTAGACAACTGTGAAGTTCTGAAGATATTTAGCAGTGGGCTGGTCTTAGAGAAGAGAAGAAGATATCTACCTTTTGAAGTAATCTAATGTTGTATTAATAGAAAGGTCCACCTAACCAAAAACATTGTCTCAATCTTAGGCCTGAGATCATAATTAGAATGATTTCTTAAGGATCTTCTAGAATGAGGATGGGTATGCATTTTAGAAACATAACATATGTTATATGAATATAGAAACATATAACATATTTAGAAACATAGAAACAATAAGGCCACAAGACACCTAGGAAAAATACATCCTAGCTTAATAATACACTAGAAGGGCTTTACCTATCAGATTCCGTGTAGGTTTTTATGAAGTTTAAGAGAAAGAGATCAGGCAAGAGGAAAGTAAGGTGCTTCTCAAGTCTGTGAGCCTTCTATACCACTCAACTCTGGAAGCAGCTCTCTAGCCTCTAAGAATGCCGATGGTCTTCAGATATCCAGTAGGATGGATGAAGGGCGCAAGAGTAATTTTAGCCTCATTCATAAATTGTATTAGAGGCAACATAATTTAGAAGGAGAGAAATACTGGTTATGGGGGCATGAAGGAGTGTACGGTTTACCCTTTGACCTGGAAGAAGGACTGGATATGCATTCAGAGGTTAAAAGTAGTCCTCCAGGCAAAAGAAAAGCTTGAAGCTACTAGAGAGGAATGAGCTAGACATTCAGTGTGTTCTATAACGTACTCAGGATGAACCAAAGGGCAAATATTTAAAGTTTACATCAGGTAGCAAATCCACATTTTCACTTTTCTTCATAAATGCTCTGTATTACAGGAAGTGGGGGAGGGAAGGAGAATGGAGGGAGTCGCTGGCCGATCTTCCTTCTGAAAGCACTGCACAGTTGCTAGGCACTGTGGTAAGTGGACTATTCCTTTGGTCTAACCCCATTTGCTCCTAAACACATGGCAATCGTTTAATTTGACTTTATCTTTGTTTTATTGGAGAGACCCCCCCATGTACAAAAGGCAAAATCATCTTATCTTTAAAAATACTTTTATATTAAAGAGAAGTGAAGTTGTATGTATGTGTTTTAATGAGCACCAGGCCATATCCCATGCTCCAAGCCTTCATCCCCTCCTGCACATGTGAGGTCAACAAGGGTTGTCTTTTGCCACATTACAATGCTGCCTAGACTGCTGCTGGTTTTCTTTCAGGACATCATTAGCAGCAGAGAAGTATTACTTAAAACAACATATAAATGCAACTATAAAGAAGTATGCTTATTTACTTTTTTGCTAACTCATTGAGGTTGCTTTCTATATGGAGTAAATTGAAGAGCTCTGCAAAGCTGAGTCCACCCCCTATAATCTTCTGCGTCAAGTAGCTATGGGGCTGAACTCTGCTTTTAGAATTATGCTTTTGGATAAAGAACTGGTCTCAATAAATCTATGTTAGTAGAAATCTACAGAGCTGCCGTGTGTGGGAAAAGTAACATGTTGGTGTGAGGATGACAATACAAGGCATGGATGTTTCTCAGCCTCCACCCCTGCATTGTGGCAGACATTGCAAATCAACTATGGCACACTTTGCCACCAAGTCTCAATAGGGCCTTAGCTTCCTTGCCAGTACATGCCCAGGAGGTATTACCAATCAATTAGGATTAGTGCCTGGGATAAAATCAGTTTGTCCTCAGTGCATAGATTGAGTAGTTTATACAATGGATGTAGCAGAGGGCATCATCTAGTAGTGGGTGTCTGGAACATGTACATTTTGGTAAATGGAGGGCCTTGAGGAAAAAGGATGTCTCCCTGGTTGTAGAAGAATGGAGTGTTAAATGAGAAATGTAATACAGTGAGTGTTGAGACAATGATAGACTTCATTATTTGCCTCTAAACTGCCTCTGCCCAGGTGTGTTGTGTCTCTGGATGCTCTAATTCCAACAGAAAGGAGAGCTGAGGAGTTGCACAAAAACACGAATTAAAACTATCCATTCCATTAGGTTCTACCATTCCATCACAGTTTCAGGCTCTAGGAATGTTCTCTGCTGGAAAAAAATATTACATTGGAACCCTTTTGGGATCATGATTTGTCAAGTTACTTATTGATTAGGAAAATGTCTTTTTTAAGCTTCTCTGATCACCATTCTTTTTTTTTTTTAAACTGAGAAGTTAGAAAAGTATTCATTTCCATATAACAAAAGTAAACCAATAGCATTTGAACACAACACATTTTTGTGAAAAGAACAATATTTCAAAAAGAAGTTGGGTGACAAGAGTGGCCGTATTTCCCATTTCTGAGATCTCCTTCTTGTAGCTGGAGCCCACACCTGCTCCCGGTGCCGGGGCTGCGTCTGCCTGTGCCGGCTGTCCTGGGAGCAGTGTGCTGGCTCGGCAAAGACCGCGCTCCCTGCCCTCAACTGTGGAGAAGCCCCCTCGCTGTCTGGAGCAAGAGGGGAGAAAGGGGCGCCACAGACCCTGGCTTTGGGGGATCTGGCGGGTAAGTTGGCCCAGTAGACAAGGTCAGGTGAAGCCACCCAGGCTCCACAGGGCCAAGTGTGATGAGTACACAAGGCACGTAGTCACCTTGAGGCTGTGCACTCGCCGATGTCTGATTACCATTCTTTATAATCATTTATAGTATATTTTAAAGGGCATCACTTCCTATTTTCATTTTCGATCAGAGTTTCCAAATGAACAAGCTCATTTAATACAAAGAAATATTCTGTTAGGTAGAATCTGTTTTCAATTTACTCTCTTGGGTAAGATGTGACATACAAAGATAACAAAAATACATTTTGTTAATTTAAAAAGTCCTCTCTGTGACCCGTATACAGTTATATTTCCAGGTGGTTTGATAGGATAACTCTTCAGAGAGTTTAACTTTGGAAAACTATATTCTGGAGAAATTAATAAATGCTGACTGAGTGTCAAATAGGCATTAAGGAGATATTCCAAGAGGAAAGTCCTGGAATCCAACCCACATAATGTTTCCATATTGGCTTTTTCTCTTTAGACTGACTTGATGATTGGGGACTGTGGTCCCAGGCAATTTTTGGATTGCTTTTTGTTTTGTTTTGCAATTGTTGGGCCTTTTCTTTTGAAAGCTCTATACAGTGAAATTCATTTATATGGTTCTGAGTAATTTTTTCCTGTGCTGTTGTTCACATCTGTGGCCCTGCCAAAAAGAGCAGAGGCTTCAAAATAATTTTTCCTATGGATACTGTTTTGTATGTGTTCTGTCTTTATTTTTGGTTGTTGTAAGGCCACCAGTTTTATTTTCCTTTTGGTGTCCAATATTCCTGGACAATTTTCTGTGGCCTCAGAGAGACTCAGAGGGAAGAGATGCTGTATAAACTGAGTATCCTGTGTGTTTTTCCACTTATATTTCCCTTTTGAAAGAAAAAAACAGAGGATAGTTTTCTGTGTATGAAATCCTTTTTTTAATGACCAGAAGCTATTCGTTAAATGTATCTCACCTCTGTTGTAGGATAAAATGCTCCTTTTTTAGTGAAATGTCCAGTAAATTGTTCCAGGTGCTCCGAGAAGCTAAGGGACGTTTTCCAAAGATACTCATCACTCCAGATATCATATATAAGCCTCTAGTTTACTTACTTTTTCATCCCCTTATGTGGAGACTTTTTCAAACACACACTAAGTTCCAGCAAAGTTCATCCAGTCTAGGACCATATGTCAAAAATTCGAACAATGATTTAGCCCACTACTTGGTTGAAAGACAAAGACAATTTCAGTATCTGTGAACTTTAATATCTAGGTATTATATCCATGGACATGTTCCAATTTGCCAGGTCACACCAGAAGTCCACATCACAGCTTTCACTCTTTTACTCTGTGTAAATTTTGTGCCCCCTCCCCTGCAAATGTCTGAAATAAGCTGAATAAACAGAACACATTGGGTAACCTGGGGAGTGTTCTAATCAGAAATATTTTCACTCATGGAGTAAAGCTTTACATAACCCACTAGGAACTGTGATTTGAACCACCCATTGCACTCAATAAAGCATTAAAATGAGAACATATTTTAATCAGATATCCGGGTCCATATTTATTTTTCTCTTTCAGCTGCTCATGTAAAAACTTCATTTTAAATTGGGTAAATGTATAACTCTACATGTCTATTGGGCAATGCATTCAAATGTCAACTTCTATTTCCAAGTAATTGTTTCCATTATTTTTTTCTTCCTTTGTCTTCCAAATGTCAGAAGAAAATATAAAAACACAAGTGCATTGAAGAGATAAATGCAGAAGAAAATCTACCCTTGTGCATTGCACATTTCAATAATGGGTAGCTAACTTCCAACACACTGCTGCACACCAAAGTCCAGCATCTTCCAAACACTAATTTGGTTCTACAGCATTCACACAGTGAGACATGTGAAAAGGACTTCTCTCTATTTAGCTTTCTAAAAACATATTTTGCTATTAAATATATCCAGTAAAAGTTGTATAATGTATATGCATAACATATATGTATAGAATAAACTGAAATTTAATAATGACTTGAACACTGGTGTATTTACAAACCAGCTTAAGAAACAGAAGAGTGTCAGTACCTTCTAAGCCCTTTGAGTGTCCCTCCCCTAATGCTGTTCCTATTTGTCTACCCAGAGATAGCTACTATGCCGAAAGTTATGATCATCTCTTGATTTTCTTTAAAGCTTTACTTTATTTGTGTGTTTCCATAAGTAGCTTTTACTATACAAGATTTGATCTTTACATAGATGAATTAGAGTCTGTTTGTTTTGCTTAACATTATGCTTACAAAATCTATCCATGTTAATGTAACTATGTTTATTTACTTTCGCTACTGCACAGTATTCCATTGTAGGGGGAAAAACCCCTACTATTTATTTAGTCATTCTTTTGTCAAGGGAAGTTTGAGTGAGTCCCTATATATATTTTTCTATTGTAAGTATCGTTGCTAGAGAGATTCCTGGTCTTTGTCTCGGGGTGGATACAAATAACTGTTTCTCTGTAGTATATATCTAGGCATAGATTACTGAATCATAGAATATGGCCATCTTCAACTCTTCTTGGCATTGCTCCTCTGAATTTGGTTTTTATTTAAATTTTTAAAAAGTGTGTATTAAGGAAATCAAACTTTTGAATAGAATTTCAACCTGATGTTAATTTCTGAGTTTTTTCCGCCATATTCTAAAACAATGGCCCTGACTTATAGCTATAAGCCATATATATATATACATGAAGCTGTCGTTGGTAGATTTGGTGTTTTTAATCTTTCCTGCCTGCTCTGATTATGCATAATTAGGCTGGCCAAGGATTCTTCTATTTTTCAGTGTGACCATCATGGTTCCTTTGCTCAACCGTCCCTAAGGTTTTTATCATTAGTAGTAATAGGATGAATAATCTTCCTTCCTGTCTGTAACTGTAGCGTTCATCAGTTGTTTTATCTATAACCTTGTCTTTCTTCTGGGAATAGTACTACCTCTTTTTTTAGTTAAAAAATATTGTTTTCTAAAAAATTGTAGTAGAATACACATAACATAAAATTTATCACCTTATTTTAAAGTTCTTTTGTAACTGACTTATTTAACTTAGCATAATGTCCTTAAGATTCATTCATGTTGTAGCATGTGTCAATATTTTCTTCCTTTTCAAGGCTGAATACTATTCCATTGTATGCATATATCATGTTTTGTTTATCCATTCTTCTGTCAGCAGCTAACCTGGGTCACTTTTACCTTTGGGCTATCATAAATATTACTGATATGAACATAGGTATACAGCTATCTCTTCAAGTCCCTAGTTTCAGTTCTTTTGGGTGTACATCCAGAAGTGGAATTGCTGGAGTACTTTTGCTTCTTAGAGGAGTACTGCTCCTACCCCTGTTCCAACCATGTGTTTCTGGTGAGGGCTGCCAGTCTAGTCACTGTGTCTCCTCTTGTCACAGTTGATTGGCTGACAGGTGGACATCTGGGCCAAGCTAGGCCAATAAGAGTCCTCCCCTGGAAGTTTTCAGAGCGGAGTTGGAGAAGGTAATTCAGTTATCTCTGTAGTGGAAGTTTAGGAGCTATTAGTGGTTAAGTGTCCTGTCATGTGAAGAAGACCCACTTGTGAGAAGAGAAAATAAAGCCATCAGGCAGAAAGAAGTAGAAATGAGAAATATGAAAGTCCTCGTAGCACTTGCTTTCTTGTCTTTTTCTAAGTCTTTTGAGCCAGTAAATTCCACATGCCTTAAGCGATTTGAATGAGATTTTTATTCCTTGCAATCAGTGTCTTGACCAACATAGGGTCATAGCTATATCCTGTGCTTTAGGCAAGTTCTACTTTAAGTCAGCCAAAGGTCAGTATTGCTTCCCACAGTCCTGAAGCCTGGTGCAATGCAATGAGGGGAAATATACTGATTCGTGTCAGAGTAAACATTGCCCTACATCTGTGACTGAAATTGGCAATAGGGAATAATTAGTGAGTAAAACTGATGAGTATGAAAACTGAGAAGGCAAAGAGATAGCAATGAATTATAAGAGGAAAGGATGTTGGTTTATAAATGTTTGATGAGAAGATTGACCTAGGCTGTAAAGCTACAATGTATGACTAATAGACAGAGGTCTCGGGTTGTGGGATATGAAACAACACAATTTTCTATGTCAGGAGGCAGAATTTTCTGAGAAGGCAGATTTATTCTAAATCATAAGAGTGAGTATGGAAACTAAATGACTTTGTTCCTTCCTAATGTTTAGAACAAAAGAAAGGGTTCTAGACTAGCTGGTATGAAAAATAGGCATTTATAGATGGGCTTAACTACTTGGGTATGAGAAGCAGAAACCTTCTCCAACTGGATAAAGAAAATAAAGGAGAAAGAAAGAAAAGAAAGAAAAATTACTGGACGAATACTAGAGTGCCTCCAAGAACTCTTGGAGGGCAAGAGGGCAAGAGCAAGGCGTACATTTGGGCCTCACAGAGAACTGGTGCTTCCAATTTGAAAGCTCAAGGAGTGAAAGTATTTATTTTCTTCCTATCTTTTCTCCCCTCTGGAACCTCTCTTCTCTTTTTGTGTGTGTTTCTACTTTATTTTCTCTTTTACTCTTTATAGGTTGTTTTTTTCTACTTGAATATGGCCATCTCAGTACTAACTTTCCATATCCTTATAAACCTTGCACTCAAATTTCAGATGAAAATCCGCTTGGCCTGGATTGGGTCCTGTGTCCACCTTGGTACAATTAACAATGTTTAAAAGGGCTTGTTTCCCATTCAGCAGGGAACGGGTTAGCTGATGACCTGAAGGGAAGATGTGGGTACATTACTTTTAATAAAGATTATAAAAATGGTCTTCGTTGAAGAAAATAAAGATGACAAAAGACAATACAAATGTTTTATCTTTAATAAAAACAATTTAACAATACAGTTGGCAAAGAGAGAAAGTGATTGAGTTGTTTTGTACATATATTAATCTGTGCCAAGTTGGACACCATATGTATGCTCCAGACCTAGTTTATACAGTATGTAGACTGAACTATCAAATTCCTCAGAGTCCTGCTCACCCTTTTCTCTGATACTCATGTTTTCAGTGTAGTTTTTAATGCTTGCAAAGCCCTCACCATGCTTGTTTTTGTTTTTGACTTTTTGTTTTTTGACTCTCAGAAGATACATGTATCTAACTCCCATGTTAGTGGTAAGGGCACATGGTCTGGAGCAAGAAGACCATGGAAGAGAATTAACCACTGTCTAGTTGAGTGATTTGAGCCGTGATTTCCTCATCCTTAAAATGGGGCTAATAAGCCTGCCCCACTTAACTTACAAGGTGGTTACAAAAGTTGAATGAGATATTGGGAGTAAATCTGATTTGTAACCCGAAAAGCAGTTTCAAAGATAGGTAACTAGGCTTGTGGTTTTCAACTCCAATACAGATGACCCAGAGTATGATCACAATAATTCATTGCCAGTAATTTATTACTAGTCATAAAGATCTGACATTTGTGAAGTACTTTTAAAAAATAAAGAATACATTCAAAGTTATTTGTATACTAATGTCACTGTTACTTATTTGCATTTCAATATTTCCTTTAATGGTAACAGAATAGATGGAGTTTGGCATAGTATGGTAAGAATTGTCTATCATTTTGAAGTCACCTCTGAGAGTGTGTTACACATATATGCTTCATGTACCATGTGCATTGTGGCAGCATATACTTAAAAACTGACAAATCATGGAACTATTAGCTATGTGAGGCAGGATTCAAGTTTTCCTCATTCACTACTGTGTGCCCAGCAACTGGCACAGTTCCTACCACACAAGAGGTTCTCAGTAAATACTGAAATGACCCAGAAGCTAACATTCCAAGGACTACAGATAGTTTTGCTTATGCCTTAGATACTAGAATTTCATTCTTGTACCAAGTAGGAAGGAATATGTTTCCTGCTCACCTTTGTTTAGGAGAAAAATGTGATGCTTGTGGTATTTGTAATTGATTTGAGGTGTGAATTACAGTTGCTAAGTTGTTCTTTTGAAACTCTAAAGAGAGCTGTAAACAGAGGCCTTTGTTTACTACAAAGCATCTAATTACTAGCTGCTTCCTAATCTATGCTTTCTATGCCACGAGGACTTGTTGATGCATTAAAGAAAATACTTGCTTAAAAAATATTAAAAACCTGAGTATAGAAGGTGGTTCTGAGAAACTAACATTTAAAAAGATGTTCCCTTGTTTTAAAGGAAAATAAAGCTAAATAAAATCTTCAAACTATCTTGGTAAAGATTCTGAATGGAAAAGAAATCTGCATTTCTCTAAAAATGAGCTATAGAAAATGCTGATCAACTAAGCGATCAGAAAATGAGATAAAAGGCCACAATCAACTAATCTGGTTTTCAAATATTATTTCATTTTTTAAAAGTCGGGAACAAGTAGTAAAGTGATTTCTTATGGTGCTGGCAGAATGGGTGCTGGGGAAGAGAACAATTGCTCCTTTGAGGGAGCTTCTTGGGTGCTTGCCTCCTGTAGTTAGATTTTTCTATTTAAGAGAGCCATCTGCTTCATTAAACTTTCCAAGATCAGGCATTATCTACAGGGAGTTCCACAGAGTCTTAAAACAGAACCACAGCAAAGTTTTCAGTTAATGCCAGCAAGCCAGATGTTAACCAGATTGTGAAATTCTTTTTTCCTTCCAAAACCAGAGATTTCAAGAGAGGCTGAATTAATGCAAATATTGGACAATCCTTAGGGTTAGCATTTGGAGTCAACATTGATCTGTTTTGGCCTCTGCTCATGGAGCCCCTCTAGAGTCAGTCCAGGGGAGCTCTGTGTATGGTTTAGGAAAACATAAACAGAGGGATTATAGGGGGAGAATTCTGGCCTTCCACATTCCCTAGTGCATATTCCCTGCTGAAAAAGTTACACATATTAAATGCTGAGGAATTTGATATTCCCTGTGCTATTTCCTTAATCCAGCATACATTTCTTCAATTTTGGATGAGTTTTCATTTCTGAGTGTACCCTACAGACTGCCTACTGATCTCAAAAAGATTGAGTGGAGGAAAAAACATGCAATAGAAACTGAAAATGAAAACTGCTCCTTTTTGTGTCCCCCAAGAGCTGACATTTGATTATCTGAATTATTTGGACTGAAGCTCTCAGTAGATATTTAGAGGCACAAAGATAGGTACATCCTTTCTAGAAACAAGTGCTGAAGGAGGCTGTGTGGTCAAATACTCTGGGGGGTCACAAGGCCTCCATTTCTTTCTTTCTTTCTTTTGAGATGCAGTCTCGCTCTGTCGCCCAGGCTGGAGTGCAGCGGTGCAGTCTGGGCTCACTGTCCGCCTCCCGGGTTCACGCCATTCTCCTGCCTCAGCCTCCCGAGTAGCTGGGACTACGGGCACCCGCCGCCACACCTGGCTAATTTTTTGTATTTTTAGTAGAGACGGGGTTTCACCGTGTTAGTCAGGATGGTCTCGATCTCCTGACCTTGTGATCCGCCCGCCTCGGCCTCCCAAAGTGCTGGGATTACAGGCGTGAGCCACTACGCCCAGCCTCAGGCCTCCATTTCTTTTGTAACAAGTGCTAGCTTTGTCCCTGGGATTAGAAGGATCAGATTCTCCCTTCGGCTACCAAACAGGGCAAGATTCACTTGTTTTTAGGAACCCCAAACGTTCACATATTTTCCTCTTAACCTCTTTTCAAATTCAACCAAATCAAAACAACTAAGCAGCTAAACAGCAACAACAAAGCAACACAAAAACCAATCCTTTCTTGTCCCTAATTGGGTCCAATATTTTCAAGGTAGAGTGAGTAAGTTTTAAGTGAAACCAGCTATTACTGACTATTATCCTCTAATTTTATAAGACTAAAGTTAGGAAAACACAATTCCCTTTAGAGGCGTTATTTTTCTAGCATATATATCCTAAAAACAAACAAACAAAAAATTGTGGTTTGAAACCCTAGCTATGAAAACATACATTTTAACAGCATTAAGAGAATCAAAATAGACTAGTATCTTCACATGCCAGATGTAAAGGTGTTCCATGAGTGTATCTAAAAGGCTGATTCTGCCTTTTGACCCACGGATGGGTCCCATTGCCATAGCAAACAAGAAACACGATTTCTCCTCTGTGATGAAGGCATGATTTTGCTGTCATGACTTGCTATCATATATTGAAAATATTCTTTAGACACATATGCATTTATGCTTTCTATTGTGAGAAAGCATTTCAGTTCAGTTACTCATTTCTGTCAATAGAACTGTAAATATTTAGATTCAAACAGTATGGTCATGATTGATCCCAATAACAAAAGGAGAAACTGACTTAGCATGTCCCATGAGATGTATAGAGTCAGAGATATTCCATTTCTCAGTGTCCTTTATTTTTCATCTCTACCATAGTCTTACCTCTGCTCAGCTTCCTTGAAGACCCGAGAGAGAATTGCATAAATAGACTCTATTGCTAAGGAAACAAAGGCCTGAATTTCCTCCCTTTATGGATAGTTTTTTTCACAGAAGTTTGTGACTCTTATTTATCAATTTGGAAGATGTAGACTGCTATGTTAATATCACTTCTCAACTCTTTAGGATTTTCAGTCGCTGTTTTTGTGGCGATCTATGATATTTCACATCTATCTTTAGCAAATATTATCCAATTGACTCAACGTAGCCTTCTGAAGCATTAGTTAGCAGCCGCCACCGCAGAAATGTTCCCTGCAATCACAATAGCTTGAGACTTGCTGGCATATTAATTCATTTTTTTAAAATTATACTTTAAGTTCTGGGGTACATGTGCAGAACATGCAGGTTTGTTACATAAGTATACACGTGCCATGGTGGTTTGCCACACCCATCAACCCGTCACCTACATTTGGTATTTCTCCTAATGCTATCCCTCCCCTAGGCCCCCCGACCCCCCGACAGTCCCTGGTGTGTGATGTTCCCCTCCCTGTGTCCATGTGTTCTCATTGTTCAACTCCCACTTATGAGAGAGAACATGCGGTGTTTGGTTTTCTGTTCTTGTGTTAGTTTGCTGAGAATGATGGTTTCCAGCTTCATCCATGTAGAAAGATTCTTGGTATGGTTGCACTGCTCTCTCTCCAATTATATTTCCTTCTCCCAAAGTACCAATGTATTATCCTGCCACTCCCTAGAAACCCTTGGGCTTCTGCTAGTCTAAGACAGAGAACTTATCAAATGTGCCATGGATTTTAAAACTGCCAATTCAATATCAATTAACATAAGTTTCACTGGAAAAATGAGAATATCTCTCAAAGAACTTTGTTTAGAAAAACCAGAAAAGCAGTCACATCTTTTAAGAAACCATTAATCATGAAAATCTCTTTTCAAGAAGTCTCATCACCCCCAGAAACTGCAAATAATATGCCCCAGATTTTCTTTACAAATCTGAATAGTCTGCCTTTCAGTTTTGCAAACATGAGGGAGATTCCTTGGCTGTTTGCCTGTGTTCTGCAGCTCCTAAAATACCACACTGAGTTTGCACCAATTCGATACTAATGCTGATATAAGAAGAGAAGTTCATGCAGAGATCTTAGCAATACATACAACTAAATACAGCTTTTGACTCTTCTAAGTCTAAACCTAAATTGTAAGCTCCTTTTTGGTAGGAACCATGCCTCTTGCCTTCTTTCTCTGTGTCTCCTCAATTCTGTCTCTCACAAAATTAAGCATATATTAGGTGTTTAATAAATACTCTGAATATGACTTTTTCCAGTTCAAAAAGCAAACTCATTAAACAAATTTAAGAAAAATACAGGGAGAAGAAAAAATTCACTCAAGATCTCATGACCCAAATAGCAGTACAGTCAGGATTTAGTAAATATGTAATTTGAAGCTGTTTGAATTAAAGCCTCTATTGACTATGCTGATGCCCAACTGTCCAGTCATTAGCCCAGCCCACTCTTTCTCACTCCCTGTAGTCCTAAAAACAGTTCTTAAATATCCTTCTGTTTGAAAAATTCCCATCTGCTCCACCCACGATCACAGCAGAATGAAGACATAGCGTTCCTCTGTTATGCTGCACTTGTAGGGCTTCAAGGAATTCAGAAATCTGCATACAGAAGAGACCATCTGACTCCTTTTATCCACCCAACCAGCTACCCATCCATTCACTCGATTCAACAAATAAGTGCTCAGTGCTAAGTGCTCACTATGAATCAGACCACTGTGTTGTATTCTGAGAAAACAAGGGTGAACAAAACAAACCTGGATTGCTTCTGTCCTAGAACTCACAGTCCAGTGGGAGACAAAGGCAATAAACAGTGAGCAAGGTAGTGTGTAAATGTAGAATTCTGAGAAAATCTGAAAGCCAAGAGGGACAGGAAAAGAAGATCGGATGCAGTTCCTTTTGATTTCTTATTCAACCAAAGCCTTTTTCACTTGGCTTCTTTCAGTATCAGCTCGACTATTCCATGGGCACACTGAGAAACCATATGGCAAACAAGGTGGCTTGAGGCAAAATACCTGCCATGTTGGGGCCTGCCTTCTGGTAGGACTAGCAAGGTATGCAAACCAAAACCAAAAGCCAAACAAGCAGGGCAAGCTGTGTTAAATTGTTAGAGTGTATGTAGCAGATAAGTTATAAAGAAGACTAGATGGAATATGGTGCCTGTTGAGTTTTAGAGACAAAAGGTGACACAGATAAATAAAAGGGAACTTAATACAGCTTCTGAGTGTAGCCTGCCCTTCTGAACGATCAGAACTCTGGAATGCTCTGGGTCTTGTTCACTGTTGCTTCACTGTGTTGCTCTTTAGTAATTTCTTCAAATATTTTTGCAGGAGTAGATTGTTGACAAGCAGCTGATGATTAAATAATACTTGTAGATTGAAAGAAGGGAGCAGGAAGGTTGGGAGTGATACTACATTTATTGTCATTTTCTTTCCCTGCTTAAGATCACCATTATTACATGTGCTACAGCTGCAAAGACACTCTCTATGATAAAAGCTACCTTTCTCCTTCTTTCTCTTTCTCTCTCTCTCTCTCTCATTTTTAGATCTCTTTGTCTTTTACTCAAGTAGTTTCTTCATGATTTTCTAATTCCTGAAGTTTGCTTTTGCATCTTCCTGTGTAGATAGGAAGAAATAGATCCATGCTGTGCATTTAAAGGTGATTAGGACCTTTACATCATGTATAAGATGCAATTATTTATTCATGTTCTATGAGCTGGGAATCATGACCAGGAAGGATCTGAAAACAGAATAGCATTACTTTCCTTAAATTATATCCACAATAAAGGGCCTTTCTAACAATAGGTAGCAATTTTCAAACTACTTGAATCAAAAATCATGGAAGCCACTTGATCTGAATCTCCATATGTCTACCTTTGTAACAGTGTGATCTTCTGGATGTTAACCTCTCTGAACCTCAGTTTGCTCATCTGTAAGATGGAGGAAGTTCCTGATCCACAGCTTTATTAAAGACATTAAATGAAATACTTCATATAGAGTCTTAGGCCCAAAGCCTGGCATTTAATAGACACCCAATAAATGTAAGCACTCTCATTCAGTATGGATGTTTGCAAGAACTTGTGCACTATTCAGTATCTGGAAGCTAAGAAAAATTTGAAAGGCTCACTGTCAGCTCAGATAGTACAGTGATTTTTTTTTTAATATTGTTATATAGGTCTTAAAAGTTAACAGCTTATACTTTAAAACCATTCAGAGATAGAAATCCTACAGATCAGTGGAAAACAATAAGTTTGGCAATAGCAATAACCACAGAACTAAAATAATAACAGCTAAAATTGAGAGCATTTTGTGCACAGAGAGCATGATCTCATTTAATCTCTACAAAACACTAGAGACTATTATTATCCTCACTTCATAGATGTGGATACTGAGGCAGAGAGAAGTTAAGTGAATTGCCCAAGGTCACATAACTTGTAAGTAGAAGATCTAGGGCTGGAAACTTTTCCAAAGCCCAATGTCTTCTATGACCTGTACCACTTTAGCCTTCTCAAAAGAGCTCTTGCCCTGGATCCTACACTTAAAAGGATCTATTCTGAGTCTCCCCTGGCTGTATCCTTTCCCGAGCAGCAAGAGCCTAAGGAGCCAAGTGAACATGTTCATTCAGAGCTGGTGACTCTTTCTGGACCACAAGTAGGGTACTCAGATCCTTGGTGTTCTCTGCACAAAAGGTCCCCAGACTGTCCCCTAAACTTGTATAGACTTCTCCCCAGTGTGTCCTCCTGAGCATAAACCATCCATGGTGTGCACAGCCTAGGTAGGCTTGTGAGCGGGAATGTCCACAGGTAGGTATGTGGACCACCTTGAGGTGTGGGATGAAATGGGGGGCATAAAGGCAGGAGTTTGCATGAATGCAGCCAGGGTGCTGCCACACTCCCTTGGGCCATTGAATTTTGGCCTAGAACTTTAAGGAGTTCAAGAATTCCTTGTTTTTGATTTTTCAATTAATTAATTTTTTAGTTGACAAAATTTTTATATATTTATGGCATATAATATGTTTTGATATATGTATATATTATAAAATGGCTAAATTAAGCTAATGTACATATCCATTACTTCATATACTTTTTTGTGATAAGAACACTTTAAATCAACTCTCTTAGCAATTTCAAGCATACAATACATAGTTATTAACTATAGTAACATGTCATTGAGTCATAAAATAATTCTTCCACAGTGTGGCAATTCCTCAAGGATCTAGAACTAGAAATGCCATTTGACCCAGTGATCCCATTACTGGGTATATACCCAAAGGATTATAAATCATGCTACTATAAAGACACGTGTACATGTATGTTTATTGCAGCACTATTCACAATAGGAAAGACTTGGAATCAACCCAAATGTCCATCAGTGATAGACTGCATTAAGAAAAAGTGGCATATATACACATGGAATACTATGCAGCCATAAAAAGGATGAGTTCATGTCCTTTATGGGGACATGGATGAAGCTGGAAACCATCATTCTGAGCAAACTCTCACAAGGACAGAAAACCACACACCACATGTTCTCACTCATAAGTAGGAGCTGAACAATGAGAACACATGGACATAGGGCAGAGAACATCACACACCAGGGCTTATCGGGGGGTGGGGGACTGGGGGAGGGATAGCATTAGGAGAAATACCTAATGTAGGTAACAGGTTGATGGGTGCAGCAAACCAGCATGGCACGTGTATACCTATGTAACAAACCTGAATGTTGTGCACATGTACCCTAGAACTTAAAGTATAATAAAAAAAAATAAAAAATAAAAGGAAGCTAGCAAATACAAAAAAAAAAATTCTTCCAAACTCATTCCTCCTGTCTAACTGAATTTTTTTTTATCATTTTACCAATATCTCACTAATCCCTCTCTCTTCCACCTTCAGCCAACCCCAACCACCATTCTACCCTCTACAAGTTTGACTTTTTAGATTCCACATATGAGTGAGATTATATGGTATTTGTCTTTCCATACCTGGTTTATTTCACTTAGCATAATATCCTTCAGGTTCATCCATGTTGTTGCAAATGACAGATGTTCCTTCTTTTTTAAGGTGAATAATGTTTTACTGTGTATAGGTACTACATTTTCTTTTTATCTATTTATCCGTTGATGGACACTTAAGTTGATTCTGTTGCTTGGCTGTTATAAAATTGCTTCAGGGAGCAAGGGAGTGCAGATACCTTTTCAACAACCAATTTCATAACCATTTGATATATACTCAGTAGTGGAATTGCTGGATCATTTGGTAGTTTTGTTTTTAATTTTTTGAGGAACCTCCCTGATGTTTTCTATAATGAGAGTAGTAATTGACATTCCCAACAACAGTGTACAAGGATTCCCTTTCAGGAACTCTGAATTTGGATCTGGTCTTTCAGGTCATTGTGAAAGCATTTTCTTCAAGGCAGGAGATATAATAAGTTTTATTTGAAACTTAATTGGCTTGATTTATAATTTTTGAATATTTAGTTAAAGGGCAGTTATAAAATCTGCCTCAAAGTCTTTCTCCTAACTTTAATATCTGAGTTATTTAAGGATCAGTCTCTAACGATTACCTTTTCCCTCGAATCTGAGTCACATTTTTCTGATTCTTTATTTCTAGTGATTATGGGTTATATACTGTACATTATGAGCATACATTGCAGAGATTCTGCATCCCGATACATTCCTCTGCAGGTTTTTTTTTTTCCAGTTCCCTGTTTTTTTGTCTATCATGCAATTAAATGGACTGAATTCAAACTTTTAACTCAACCTCTTCTGTGTGGGCAGAAGCCAAAATTTCCATCAATTTTATTAGCCTTTGCTGAGCTACATGGAATCTTCCCAGCTTATGAGTATTTTATGTCAACCTGAGGTTTGGACAAAGTTTGTTTATACACATAGAATTTGGGGCTATCACTCTCCAGTTCTCTTCTTATGGGACTTCTCTCCTCACTTTCTAGTTGCTGTGGTTACCATGAAATCTGTTCTCTTCATCAAGCCAGTAAAAGCATAGGTTTCCATCAGTCAGGAAGGTGATAGGAGGGGCCTGTCTTTAAATTAAAGGCCTTCAAAAATCAGGAAACCCAGTGCTGTTCTCTTCTTCCAAATGTCCACTCAACCCCCACCCCAGTGATATGGTTTGGCTCTGTGTCCCCACCAAAATCTCAGCTCAGATTGTAATCCCCATGTGCTGAAGGAGGGACCTGTAATACTCATTGTCTAGGGTGGGAGGTGATTGGATCATGGGGGTGGTTTTCCCCATGCTGTTTTTGTGATAGAGAGTTCTCATGAGATCTGATGGTTTTATAAGTGTTTGGAAGTTCCTCCTTCACTCTTCTGTCTTTCCTGCCCCCTTGTGATGAAGGTACTTGCTTCCGCTTCCCCTTCCGCAAAGACTGTAAGTTTTCTGAGGCTTCCCCAGCCATGTGGAACTGTGAGTCAATTAAACCTCTTTTCTTAATAAATTACCTAGTCTTGGGCAGTTCTTTATAGCAGTGTGAAAGTGGATTAATACACCCACTATCTGCCTTCTTGTAGTCACATTAAAGATGACTAATGGGTTTTGCTAATGTATTTCTATTGTTGATTATTTTACTATGCCCTTTTTATTCCTTGGGCATGAGTACTGTTCATTTTCAGATGATCAAATAGAATCTCATAATTATTTATAATTTTTAACACCAAGAAGAAAAATAATAAATAATCAAGTCTTGGCTCCTTGGATTTTAAAAAATTTTTTCCTTTGTGCTTATTTACAAAACGATTGTTTGATGTACAAAATTATCTATCTTTTGACATTTTGATTATATATCTTACTGATAATGAATGAAAGTTTTTAATTTGCACATTATTTAAAGAATAAATCTGATTTTTATGAAAACAAGTATCTATTTGTTGATGGCAAGACTAGATTGCTACTTTTCCATTTTGGTCTACAACAGTGTTTACATGCTGGCATTTATGTTAAATGACTCACAGACATAACTTACCGTACTATTTTAATCTATTGAAAAATATAGTAGCAATACCATTTCCAGATTATACTACTTCCTTGATCAAATTTACCAGTTGGTTTTTAAGTTAGAGGAAATTGTTTTGAGTCATCTAACCAATTGAGACAAGGTATACAAAAGACCAGTAACAGATGCAGTATCCAAGGATCTTGCTAATAAAGCACAACCTAAACAAGAGAAAAACACCTCAAAAGATTATTTTTCATTCACATGTGCTACTGCTATTTTTAGATCTTTTAAATAGGACACACATTTGAATACAAGATGGCTAAACTCTTGTAAAGCCTAAGAACTTTCATTTCAAAGAGAAGTTTTGAATGCATACGATGCTTTATACCAAAATATGCCAGTATTGAATAATGAATGAAAGGGATTCAATTCTGGAGGCATTGCTGCTGGTTTCTAATGAGCCAATAAGTCAGAGCAGAGATGACTTCTCACCACTGGACTTAGAGGTGGTGAATGTTCCAGAGAATCTGCCTAAATAGAGAGGTTTTTTATAAAACCCTTTGTATCTGTCAGTTTGCTCTACTTCCTGTAACCAAGGTGATGATTCAGGACAACAACAAAAATACACTTTGTAAAAATGAACTATTTTTGTTAGTCATCAGCACCACTATGTCACTTTCTAACAGGTCTGGGAGCTCTGAGTTTATCTTGGGACCTCAAGGGGAGAGGATCACCCAACTCACTGGTATTTGAGGACACAATCCCATGGCTGGGCTTGGCTTTAAAAGGTCTTATCTGAGACTCCTTGTGGAACATAGTTTCATCAAAGCCAATCCAAAAGGCCTATGTAGAAATAACCTTTCTTGCTGCACCTTATGCAAATAATCAGGCCATGTATAGGACTAAAGTTTATTCTATGAACAACACACACAGTCCTATCATAATTTATTTTTATAAAAAATGAGGACTGGAGAGAAAAACTGTTCTCCAAAGCTTATCATACGTTTCTCATTAAATCCTAGTCTCTAATTGTTTTTAAGCTTTTTGCCTACATTTTAGACTAACCCTGCTTATTCCTGTGAATCAAGTGGCAATCTCCTGCAGTTTGGAAGAAAGAAAAAGGGATGGGTATTGTAAAAATCTGCATCAATATGCTAGTTCTGGGCAATTATCCTGCAAATTCTGTCAGGTAAGGAAAGTGAGTAGGATGCCCATAACCCAGAGGTTTCTTTGGGAAAATAAAACCAAGGCTTCATAGATCACCAAAGGAAAATTCTATATCTTGGCAAGTAAAATTTTAGATGGAAATTATCTACTACACCACACTTGTGGAAATTGCTATATTCACTACGCTATTTGCGATAGGGTTATGCATAGTAGCACCTTCTAACTGTAGTATTGGACAGAGTTTCCATTGCTGTTGTATTTAGCTTAATTATTATCCTTATAGCAGGGATAATAGTTACTGACAAAAAGGAAGCATGAAAGTTTTACTATAACTGAGTCAGCTAGGACTTTTTATTGGGTTTAGTAATGATTAACACCTCTGGTAAAGTAGAGGAAAATCTACAAGTACTTAAAAATCAAATCAAACTTATTAACAGGCTCAGGGAAAATGCCAGCTTCAGCCCTGGGTGGCTACAATCCCTCTTTAATGAATTCCAGTCTTCTTTATGGAATTGGTTAGCCCCTTTATTAAGTCCTCTCTTGCTTATATGTCTTGTATTGATATTTGGACCCTGTATATTCAATACTATAACTCAAATTATTTCTCCTAGCTTAGAAGCAATCAAACTATGCTTTTTTTCTTGACTTTAAAAAAGAATTTGAAGTTTTTATTAGCTTGCTTAGCTTTTCTTATCTAATTTTCTGCCTTCTATCAGTTTAGATGTTATACAGTTTACTTCTGTTCTTTTTGTGGTTACTTTTAAATTTTACCACATGCATTTAACTTAACAAAATCTATAGGTACTGTATTTGTCCATTCTCATGCTGCTGTTAAAGACATATCCAAGACTGGGTAATTTATAAAGAAAAAGAGGCTTAATGGACTCACAGTTCCACGTGGCTGGGGAGGCCTCACGATCATGGCAGAAGGCAAAAGGCACTTCTTACGTGGCAGCAGACAAGACAGAATGAGAGCCAAATGAAAAGGGAAACCCTTTAAAAAACCATCAGATTTCATGAGACTTGTTCACTACCACGAGAACAGTATGAGGGTAAGTGCCCCCATGATTCAATTATCTCTCACTGGGTCCTTCCCACAACACATGGGAATTATGGGAGCTACAATTCAAGATGAGATTTGGGTGGGGACACAGCCAAACCGTATCAGATACTACCTTAGTCTTCTCTTGAGTATTATAAGAATGCCAGAAATGTTAGTTTCATTAGGATACTGCCTAGTATTTTAATTCTATCTTTCAGGTAAAAACCTTGTAATTCAGACTAAATATTTTATGCCACCCGTGTTTGTTTATTATAACTACATATTTCCCAACTTCTTTGCTCACCATTCTTTTCTCAGACTTTCCTTCTAGGGACCATATATTTCCTTCTGGATGTCTCTTTGGTGAATGTCTGTTGATTGTAAATGCACTTTTTTCTTGTTCATCTAACTATTTAGAAATAGTTGTTTGGGTTATAGAATTCTAGGTTGGCTATTATTTTATCTCAGCACATTGGAAATATTATTTTATTGACTTCTAGCTTCATCATTGCTGTTGGAAAGTCTACTGTTAGGCAAATTGTCTTACTTCACAGAAGATCTGTGTCAGTCAGCCATTGTTGTGCAACAAACTACTCCTATAACACAGTGATTCATTTATTTTTATTCTTCCTGCATGTAGAGTGTGAGTCAGCTGAGTCAGATGAACTAGGCTGCACTTGGCTGAGCAACTGCGCTTCAAGTCCTAGGTCTGATTGAACTTGGCTCCTCACTGTGTGTTGGGCTCTTTTTAGCTCTATCTTCATTCTTGGCCAAAATATTAGTTATTATGACAATCATTCTTCATGAGACCAATTTGCATGCTGAATTTTCTAGAGTTAAATTGCTAAGTACATGGTAGAGTTACTAGAGAGAGGGAATAGAAAATGTACAATTAGAGGTAGAGAGAGACAGAGGAACACAGAATTTTTTACAAGTAGGATACCTTTAGAGACACTGCAGTTATTTCTCACCATCTAAGTAGAGGCTGACATGCTTACTTAACAAACTCTTGGATAAATCGTGGGTCAACTGATTCCATTTAGCACATCAACTTCCACCCAAAATAACTTCATTACACTCTGTTGCTTTGTAAAAGTCTACAAATGGCTTTGATAGCTTATAAAGGGCATTCATAAAGTTGTAAACTATAATCTGCCAGTTGATTTAAGGTTTGACTTTTAGCAGACTTATGATCTAGCAGTATAAGAATAAGTTTAGCATAGCAAATTTTCTGGCAAAATGTGCAAGGCACAGGCTCAACTGGTTTCAAATGGGATCATCAAGTTGGTGATAAGAGAGTGCAAGATTAATTAATGATTAGCAGAGAAGAGTACCATATGATTTTAAAATGATAATAGCATTCTTACTCTGAGATGCTCTACAAATGCTACAAATGCTCTAATTGTTATTAGATTAGATTAGCATTTGACTAGAATAACATTTCACCTTTTCCTCTTTAATTAGTGTTTTTACCTCTATTTGAGAGCTAATAAACATTTTTCTCACTCCTGTTACCTAAACACAAATGAAAATGAAAACATAATTAGTGTAAATATTCAGGTCTAACTACAGAGATCCATTGTTCTTATAAAACAGGTAAACAGGTGACACAAAACCATTTGGTTTGCACATAATAGTACCAAACCATTATCATTATTGGAACTAATTTGATGTGGCATCAGGCAAATGAAATGCAATCATGGTTCCCTAGCACTAAATACTTTTGGAGATAGGCAAAACATTGGCAGATGACCTATAGCTGCCAACAATGGCAAAAGTGATGCCAGGACCTTTGCTGTCTCTTGAATTTTTTGTAAACATATAGGTGCTCTTCACCAAGTTAAAACATGAGTCATTTCGATTTTGTAAGCTGGTATTCAACTAAGCCTTACATTTGTATGATTATCATAATACTAATTGGAAGATAGAATTTTAGAAGTTAAAGTTCTAACTAACTTATATTAAGAAATCTCATGATATTTAGATGATAAAGCAGTATAAGGCATGACCCATCCTCCAAGTTCAAATTCAGATTCTTAAAACTAAAGTTGCTTTATCTTTTGTCTAGGACATGCAAGGAGAGTGTGAGGTCTTTTCCTTAGATCACTGGTCCTCTAACTTGAATGCAATTAGTATATTAAGCATTGCTTATTGAAACCTTAAATTCCTGGGACTCACCCCGAAGTTCCTGGTTCAGCATATGTTGGATGAACCTGAAAATAGGCATTTAAAATAAACACTTGAGGGGATTTTTTGAATGTGGTCATGAGCCCATACTTTGCTGTGCACTTCATTGGACCTTTGTGCTAAGAAGTAGAACTGTCTGAGAGAGATAAGAGGTGACATGTCTTATTATTGTGGTATCCAGATATTTCTCTTACCACCTCTTCTGCTTCATTAGGCAAAATATTTGACATAGGAGTGACCTAAGACAACTATATCTTTAAAAATAACATATTACAAGCAAAGAAACAATAAAAAGAAAAGAATGATTTCAAAAACACAATTTGAGTAAGAAATCAAGACTGAGACAAATGAGAACAAATTTGTATACTATAAAACCTCAATTCTTTGTAATAATTTAACTACAGTCTTTGTTCAAAGTCTCCAGGCAGCTGAAACAGTAGGAACGTACAGTCAGTTCTCTGGCCAGTTATTATTGGCAAAATGAATGAAAAGTACCCATGCCTTCAAGGAAACAAAGCTTTTCCTGCCATTGCTTTGGCATTGTAAGGCACTGAGTAATGGGGCGTACCATGTCTTCAAGGGCATTCTTCATTGCCACAAAGCGATGTTCTAACTCAGCACTCTGCTGTTGACTCCCTACTCATGAGGATGTGGTGTACCTTAGTGTCAGTCTGGATACTGGAGATGGCCATCTGGCCCCTAAGAGCTCAGATCTTCTTCTTAGAAGCTGAAGATCAACATCCAAGGTATTTTCCTCTGACATACATATCTTTCTTCACTGTCCCCATCACTGGGAACAGTTACCTATAAAACCCTACTCTCCTGCCCTGGGATTATGTTCTTTCAGCTATGAGAGTCCTGCACATGTCCTACCTTCTCCAGAATGCCCTCTACCCAGATTATGGTTGTTTCCTGGATTACCCTAACTCCATCAAGGGGGAATATAGTATGGAATCTTTGCAGTTGACATATGGGCCAGAATCATGTCACTTCACCCATCAATCTTAGATTACATGCAACTTTCAGGCCTGGACAGGGCAGAACAGGACTGAATTTTGCTCCTGACTGTTTCTTGCTAGTGAAGTTAATGGAATAAGAAGAATTCTAGAAAGCTGCTTTAGATCTTATCTGGAAAGCCTGCCTGCATAATGGAACCAGTGCTATACTTATGTGGGGGTGAAATGAGTAGTCATCTAGATGGTATGCTTGGAGGGGCAAAAAGAAAGCCCCACACCACAGAATAACTCCTTAAGTAATATGTAGTTCAGGTTTGAAATTCCACCATTAGTAATTTATTCCTTTGTGTTTATAACTTCCAACTCTATGGAAGTTACAGGATGATTCAATGTAAGAATATTAATCAGTCCACTATTCTTTGTAACCAGGATTAATTGAGAACCCTGAGATTCTAGGGGCAGAAGGAATTAAAGAGGAATGTTGGTATAGAAGGGTTGCAGGAATAAGGGTATTTATTTCATGATTTTATCTAGGGCCATTCTTGCCTACCACACTAGTGTAGAGTGGTTTTTTATCTGCAAGGTACCATGTAATCTTCTCATATTAATGTTAGGCAGGTAAACTGGAAACAAAAAGAAACCATTTAATATTAGGGATACTTTCAGAACATTTACATGCGTAGTGCTGATATATTTAAAAAGGGCAAGAGGAGATCATAGTTAATAACGGAAGCATGAAGAAGAGCATGCGGGACTGCATGGCACATGTAGTATAAATGAGTACCTTGAATAAATTTTGCCCCCAAATGAACATTATATTATTAGTGCATAGCGAGGCCAGATTCTTCTGAAAGAAGTTGCAGATCTGGAGTGGATTTTATCTAAGTATCATGGAAGGGACATTATTAGAGTGTCTCCTAGTCACTGGTCCCTATTTAATATGTCAAAATTTGTGTTATGGCTCTTGGTAGACCTAATGCTTAATTCCTTGACAAATTCCCTGACAAAACTTGGGTGAAATGGAAATGTTATTCAAATGTTATTCCATTTGAAAATGGACATTTACCATGGCCTCTTTGTTTCATAAAGCACATTTCGAAAGCATAGTAAGCAGCGATTGTTATTGCACGTGAAGATAAGCCAAGCTTTGTCAAAATTAACCTAAGTAAATGGTCCTAATCGTAAAAGAATGTCCAATGAAATGACTGGTCTTTAAACATGTCAACTGCACATCAGAAAGGAAAATTACCTTAACTACATGAAGGGGATGTTGAAGGTACTCTTTTTTTTCTTGTTCCTTTTTGCCTATTAATATACATTGGTATACTTAAAATCTTTTTAAAATTTTACTGTGGTAAGAACTGATATACTGTTCTATTTTGAAATTATCTAGAAGATGTTTATGCTTATACAAATATCCTCAAAACCTATTTGTCACTTGAGCCCAAGAGTTCGAGATTACAGTGAGCCATGACCACGCTACTGCACTCCAGTCTGGGTGATGAAGCAAGACTCAATCTCTAAACAAATAAACCAAAACAAACAAACAAACAAACAAACAAAAACCTATTTGTAGACTAAAGCCCAATTTTCCTGATTATGAATTTTAAAAATGCATATCATATTATTATTTGATCAATTCCATGATCATTTCAATCTTCATAGATTTTAGAGAATTTATTTTTCCAGGGACATTTCAGGTTCACAGTAAAATTGAGAAGAAGGTAATATTTCTTATACATATCCTGCCCCCCACACATGCATAACCTCCTCCATTATCAATATTCCCCACCAGAGTGGTACATTTGTTAACAACTGATGAACCTACACTGACCCATCAGTTATCGCCTGGAGACTATTGTTTATATGGAGGTCCATTCTTGGTGTTGTACATCCTATGAGTTTGGACATTTTAGTATCATACAGAGAAGCAGTTTCACTACCATGAAAATCCTTTATGCTCCACCTATTGATCCCTCCTCTACAACTGCACCTCTGATAACTCTTCATCTTTTTACTATCTTCATAGTTTTGCATTTTCCAGAATGTCATGTAGTTGGAATCATATAGTATATCATCTTGTCGGATTGGCTTCTTTTAATAATATGCATTTAAGATTCCTCTGTGTGTTTTCATGGCTTAATAGCTCATTTTTTTGCACTGAATAATATTCCATGGTCCACATGCTCCATAGTTTGTTTATCCATTCACCTACTAAAGGATATCTTGGTTGCTACCAAGTTTTGGCAATTATGAATAAAGCTGCTGTAAGCATACATGTGCAGGTTTTTGTGTGGACATAAATTATCAGTTCTTTTATGTAAATTACAAGGCAAATTGTGTAAATAACAAGGTAAATTGCATGGCAAGATTATGTTTAGTTTTGTAAGAAATTGCCAAAAGGTCTTCCAGAGTAGCAGTACCATTTTGCATTCCCCCCAGCAATGAATGACAGCTCCTGTTGCTCCACATCTTTGCCATTATTTGGTGTCATCAGTGTTTCAGTCTTTCTAGTAAGTATGTAGTGGTTTCTCATTGTTTTAATTTGCATTTTCCTGATGACATATGATATGGAGCATCTTTTCATATGCTTATTTGCCACTTGTATATCTTCTTTAGTGAAGTGTCTGTTCAGGTATTTTGCTCAGTTTTTTTAGATTGGGTTGTTCATTTTAATTTTAAGAGTCCTTGGTATCTTTTGCATAACAGTCCTTTATTAGATATGTGTTTTGCAAATAATTTCTCCCCATCTGTTTCTTGTCTTCTCATTCTCTTGGACATTATCTTTCACAGAATGGAAGTTTTTAATTTTAATGAAGTCCAGATTATCAATTATTTCTGTCATGTATTATGTTTTTGGTTTTTTAATCTAAAAAGTCATCATACACAAGGCCGTCTAGATTTTCTTCTCTGTTATTTTCTAGGAGTTTTACAGTTGCATTTTATGTTTAGCTCTATGATTCATTTTGAATTAATTATTGGGAAGGGTTTAAAGTCTGTGTTTATATTCACTTTTCTGCACATGAATGGCCAGTTGTTCAGCACCGTGTGTGTATATATGTGTGTGTATGTATATATATATATATGATTTTCTCATTTCCAACTTTTAAGTTCAGGGATACATGTGCACACGTGCAGGATGTGCAGGTTTATTACATACGTAAACATGTGCCATGGTGGTTTGCTGCACAGATCATCCCATTACCCGGGTATTAAGCCTAGCAACTATTAGCTATTCTTTCTGATGCTGTCCCTCCTCCCACCCATTATCATCTGACAGGTCTCATGTGTTTTGTTCCCCTCCATGTGTCCATGTGTTCTCATCATTCAGCTCCCACTTTCAAGTGAGAACACATGGTATTTGGTTTTCTGTTCCTATATTAGTTTGCTAAGGGTAATGGCCTCCAGCTCCATCCATGTCCTTCCAAAGGATATGATCTCATTCCCTTTTATAAGGCTGCATAGTTTTCCATGGCCAGCACCCATATTTAAAAAGACTATTTTTGCTCCATTTTATTGCCTTTATTCCTTTGTCAAAGATCAGTTAACTATATTATGTGCCTATTTCTGGGCTCTCTGTTCTGATCCTTTGATTTTCTTGTTTATTCTTGTGCCAATACTACACTGTCTTGGTTACTATACCTTTATACTATGTCTTTAAGTTGGGTAGTGTCAATTTTCTGACTTTGTTCTCATTTAGCATTGAGTTGGCTATTCTGGGTCTTTTGTCTCTCTATGTAAACTTTTGAATCAGTTTGTCAATATCCACAAAATAAATGCTGCTATTTTGATTGGGATTTAGTTGAATGTATAGATCATATTAGATAGAACTAATATCTAGACAATATTGACTCTATGCACATGAATAGATTTCCATTTATTTAGTTCCGTTTTGATTTCTTTCATTCAGACTTTTATAGTTTTTCTAATAGTTTATAGATCTTATACATATTTTCTTAGATTTGTGCCTAAGTAGTTCATTTTTTGGTGTGCTAATGTAAATGGCAATGTGTTTTTAATTTCAAATTCCACTTTTAATTACTGCTATATAGGAAAGCAACTTGGAAAGTTTTCAGCTGTTATTTTACTAAATATGTTTTCTTACCTCTGCTCATTTCTTTTCCTTCTGGAATTTCTATAATGTGGATTTTTGTTCTCTTAATAGTTTCCCATAAGTCCTGTAGGTGATCATTTATTGATTTCCTTCCTTCCTTCCTTCCTTCTTCTTTCCTTCCTTTTCTTTTGGTCTGCCTATCTTTTTTCAAAAAGGCTGTCTTCAAGTTCAGAAATTCTTCTGCTTGGCTGGGCATGGTGGCTCACGCCTGTAATCCCAACACTTTGGGAGGCTGAGGCGGGCAGATCACCTGAGGTCAGGAGCTTGGGACCAGCCTGGCCAACATGGTGAAACCCCGTCTGTACTAAAAATACAGAAAAATTAGCCGGGTGTGGTAGCAGGAGCCTGTAATCCCAGCTACTCGAGGGGCTGAGGCCGAAGAATCACTTGAACTTGGGAGGCGGAGGTTGCAGTGAGCCAAGATTGCGCCATTGCACTCCAACCTGGGTGACGAGAGTGAGATTCCGTCTTAAAAAAAAATAAATTCTTCTGCTTGGTCTAGTCTGTTGTTGAAGCTGTCAACTGTATTTTTTATTTCTATTTCATTCATTGAATTCTTCAGCTTTAAGATTCTTGTTTTTTGTTTTTGTTTTCGGTTTTTTTTTGGTTTTTTTTTTTGACACTGAGTCTTGCTCTATCGCCCAAGCTGAAACGCAATGCCATGATCTTGGCTCACTGCAACCTCCGCCTCCTGGGTTTAAGCGATTCTCCCTGCCTCAGCCTCCCAAGTAGCTGAGATTACAGGCACGTATGACCATGCCCAGCCAATTTTATATTTTTAGTAGAGACGGGGTTTCACCATGTTGGCCAGGTTGATCTTGAACTCCTGACCTCAGGTGATCTGCCTGCCTTTGCCTCCCAAAGTGCTGAGACTACAGGCACGAGCCACTGTGCCTGGCCAGATTCCTGTTTTTTTTTAATTATATATTTCATTGTTGCATTTATCATTCAGATCATGAATTGTTTTCCTGATATTGTTGAATTCACCAAATTTCCTTGAGATCATCATTTTGAATTCCTTTTCTGGTATTTTAATGTTTCCTTTTCTTTGGGGTTTGTTACTAGAGAATTACTGTGTTCCTTTGGAGGTGTTTTGTTGTTTTTTTATGTTTCTTGTACCCCTACATTCATAGTTGTCATCTGGTAGAACGGTTGCCCTCTCCAATTTTATGAAGTAGCTTTTATGGAAAAATACTTATTCCTATAGACAAATCTTGGGGTGCTGATTGGATGGGGTACATTGGCTTTTGTTCTGGGTGAATGTAGTAGTGCAGTCTCTGTGCAGTTTCATCACCTGTAATCTACATTAGCAATATTTGCAAACACCTCAGTAGCTTAGGCTGCAGGAATGTAGTAGTGCAGTCTCTGTGCAGTTTCTTCACCTCTAATCTAGATTAGCAATGTTTGCAAGCATCTCAGTAGCTTAGGCTGCAGGAATTTGTGGCAGCAGTGGCATTGTTTTGCCCAGAGGTGGTCTAATCAGACTTTCTCAGGGCATAGGGGCACAGATGTGTGTGGCAGATTTGCTGGCTTGGGGACTGGCACACTGAGGTCAGGGCCACTGGGCTGTTTCTCCAGCCAGAGGCCAGGTGCACAGCTACTCAGGCATCTTGGGGTAAATCCTTTAAAGACAGGTCTGCCTTGCTGTTTCCCCATCCAGGGACACCAGGGATGCTTGCCAGGGGCAAGTCTGCTGGGCTATTTCTATGGCCAGGGTTATAGGCATGTTGTTCCTCAGCCAGCTCAAGGGCAGGTCCACCTGGAGCAGTTCTGCAGGGCCATTTCTTTTTTTTATTTTTTATTTTATTATTACTATACTTTAAGTTTTAGGGTACATGTGCACAATGTGCAGGTTAGTTACATGTGTATACATGTGCCATGCTGGTGTGCTGCACCCATTAACTTGTCATTTAGCATTAGGTATATCTCCTAATGCTATCCCTCCCCCCTCCCCCCACCCCACAACAGTCCCCAGAGTGTGATGTTCCCCTTCCTGTGTCCATGTGTTCTCATTGTTCAATTCCCACCTATGAGTGAGAATATGTGGTGTTTGGTTTTTTGTTCTTGCGATAGTTTACTGAGAATGATGATTTCCAATTTCATCCATGTCCCTACAAAGGACATGAACTCATCATTTTTTATGGCTGCATAGTATTCTATGGTGTATATGTGCCACATTTTCTTAATTCAGTCTATCATTGTTGGACATTTGGGTTGGTTCCAAGTCTTTGCTATTGTGAATAGTGCCACAATAAACATACGTGTGCATGTGTCTTTATAGCAGCATGATTTGTAGTCCTTTGGGTATATACCCAGTAATGGGATGGCTGGGTCAAATGGTATTTCTAGTTCTAGATCCCTGAGGAATCGCCACACTGACTTCCACAAGGGTTGAACTAGTTTACAGTCCCACCAACAGTGTAAAAGTGTTCCTATTTCTCCACATCCTCTCCAGCACCTGTTGTTTCCTGACTTTTTAATGATCGCCATTCTAACTGGTGTGAGATGGCATCTCATTGTGGTTTTGATTTGCATTTCTCTGATGGCCAGTGGTGGTGAGCATTTTTTCATGTGTTATGGAATGTCTTCTTTTGAGAAGTGTCTGTTCATGTCCTTTGCCCACTTTTTGATGGGGTTGTTTGTTTTTTTCTTGTAAATTTGTTTGAGTTCATTATAGATTCTGGATATTAGCCCTTTGTCAGATGAGTAGGTTGCGAAAATTATCTCCCATTTTGTAGGTTGCCTGTTCACTCTGATGGTAGTTTCTTTTGCTGTGCAGAAGCTCTTTAGTTTAATTAGATCCCATTTGTCAATTTTGGCTTTTGTTGCCATTGCTTTTGGTGTTTTAGACATGAAGTCCTTGCCCATGCCTATGTCCTGAATGGTAATGCCTAGGTTTTCTTCTAGGGTTTTTATGGTTTTAGGTCTAACATTTAAGTCTTTAATCCATCTTGAATTAATTTTTGTATAAGGTGTAAGGAAGGGATCCAGTTTCAGCTTTCTACCTATGGCTAGCCAGTTTTCCCAGCACCATTTATTAAATAGGGAATCCTTTCCCCATTGCTTGTTTTTCTCAGGTTTGTCAAAGATCAGATAGTTGTAGATATGCGGCGTTATTTCTCAGGGCTCTGTTCTGTTCCATTGATCTATATCTCTGTTTTGGTACCAGTACCATGCTGTTTTGGTTACTGTAGCCTTGTAGTATAGTTTGAAGTCAGGTAGCGTGATGCCTCCAGCTTTGTTCTTTTGGCTTAGGATTGCCTTGGCGATGCAGGCTCTTTTTTGGTTCCATATGAACTTTAAAGTAGTTTTTTCCAATTCTGTGAAGAAAGTCATTGGTAGCTTGATGGGGATGGCATTGAATCTATAAATTACCTTGGGCAGTATGGCCATTTTCATGATATTGATTTTTCCTATCCATGAGCATGGAATGTTCTTCCATTTGTTTGTGTCCTCTTTTATTTTGTTGAGCAGTGGTTTGTAGTTCTCCTTGAAGAGGTCCTTCACATCCCTTGTAAGTTGGATTCCTAGGTATTTTATTCTCTTTGAAGCAATTGTGAATGGGAGTTCACTCATGATTTGGCTCTCTGTTTGTCTGTTATTGATGTATAAGAATGCTTGTGATTTTTGTGCATTGATTTTGTATCCTGAGACTTTGCTGAACTTGCTTATCAGCTTAAGGAGATTTTGGGCTGAGACAATGCGGTTTTCTAGATATACAATCATGTCATCCTGCAGGACCATTTCTTTGACTGGGGACATGGGCACATGGCAGTACAGCTGGTCTAGGGTTGGCTTCCTCAGGACCAGAGTCATAACCATTCCTGGGCCCAGGCTCTGAGCAGCTGGGGTCATGGCATTGCAGCCACTTGAGTGGACTTCGTGGAACGATGGCAGAGCCCCATGGCTGGAGAGATGCCGTGACTATTGGGCCCCAGAGGAGGATGTCTTCTGGCAGTGGCTCTAGTTTCAAGATGGCATTATGCTGTAGCAACTTGGGTTATAAAGGGGGTGGGGTGGGGAGTGCACAAGTTGTGCTTCTAATCCAGAGTAATGCAATCGTGCTAATTCCAGATAGCTCTTCAAACTGGGCTCAGGACTTATGAGGACTGCAGGATTCTCCTGTAGTAAGGACTGCAGGTATCTATGGTGAAAATGGGGGTTAACGGGGATTGTCTCCTTTTTTTTTTCTCAGAATAAAGTCCCTCCTGACTCTGAGCCAGTCCAGGCAGGGGAGATGAGGTGGCTGGAGCAGGGGCTCCACTCTTCTTTCTATGCTGCCATTCTGGGCTTCTGTGCTCCACAGGGATCTCCGTATTTCCTTATTGCACGTCAGTGCCCTCCCTCAGATACTCCAGTTGAATTTCAGTTTTTTATTCATTACCTTGGGTCTTTCTTGAGAGGAAGATGAGCACCAGGTATGTCTATTCAGCAATATTGTCCATGGTACTCTCCCATTAAGTGATTTTGAATGTTGAACTAGATATGTGTATCTGGGATAACCTTTACTTGGTCATGGTGTATTTTTCTTTTCTTGTAATGACTTTGTCTGGTTTTGGTATTAGGGTAATACTGGCCTCACAAAATAAATTAGGAATTATTCCTTTGCTTCTGTTTTCTGGAAGAGACTATAGGGAATTGTCATAATTTCTTCCTTAAATGTGTGGTAGAATTCTCTGGTAAATCCATCTGGATCTGGTGTTTTCTGTTTTGGTATATTATTATTCATTGATTCACTATCTTTAATAGATATTGGCCTATTCAGATTGTCTATTTCTTCTTGTGTAATTTTTTTTGAAGATTATGTCTTTCATGGAATTGGTCCATTTCATCTAGGTTATCAAATTGGTAGACATAGAGTGGTACATAGTGTTCTCTCATTTTTTAAATCTCTTTGGACTTTGTAATGATGGCCCTTCTTTTATTTCTGATATTAGTCATTTGTGTAATTCCTCTTTATTTTCTGTTGGCCTGGGTAGGGTCTTATCAATTTCATTGATCTTTTCAAAGAATGAGTTTTTGTTTTTGTTTTCTCTGTTTTCAATTTTATCGGTTTCTGCTCTACATTTTATTATTTATTCTGCTTTGGATTTAAGTTACTCACTTTTTCTTGTTTAGTAGATTATTCATTTATTAGATTATTAATTTTAGATCTTTCTCCTTTAATTTCTTTTAAATTTCCACTTCTTTTTTCCTTAATTTTGCTGTTCTTTTTATAATTTATTAAATTAGTATTCATTTTAGATGTTCTTTTTAAATGTATGTATTCAATACTATAAATTTCCCTTTATGCACTGCTTTCACTGCATCTCACACTTTTGATAAGTTGTGTTTTTATTTTTATTCAGTTCAAAATATTTTAAAATTTCTCTTGAGATTTCTTCATTGACTTCTGTGTTATTTAGAAGTATGTTGTTTAGTATCCATGTATTTTGGGATTTTCCAGTTATCATTCTGTTGTTGATTTCTACTTTAATTCCATATTGGCCTGAAAGCAGATCTTGTATAATTTATATTCTTTTAAATTTGTTAAGGCATGTTTTATGGCTCAGAACATGGTTTATCTTGGTTAATGTTTCATGAGAGTTTGAAAAGAATATGTAATCTGCTGTTGTGGGATGAAGTAGGCTATAGATGTCAATTATGTCCGGTTGATTGATGGGTTTGTTGAGTTCAATTATGTTCTTACTGATTTATCTTTGCTGGATTGGTTCATTTCTGATAGAAGGGTTTGAGATTTCTAACAATAATAGTGGTCATCTATTTCTCCTTGGAGTTCTATCAGTTTTTCCCACATGCAGCTTGATGCTGTGTTGTTAGGTGCATACATGTTAAGGATTGATATGTCTTCTTGGAGTACTGACCTCTTTATCATTACTCAGTGTATTTCTTTATTTCTGAAAACTTTCCTTACTTCAACATTTGTTCTGTTTGAAGTTAATATAGGTGTTCCCAGTTTCTTTTGATTAGTATTAACTGGTATGTCTTTTTTCATCTTTTTGCATATAGGTTTACTTTTAACCTATATGCATCTTTATATTTAAAGTGGGTTTCTTATAGACAAGATATAGTTGAGTCTTTTCTTTTTATTCATTCTGACAATCTCTTTCTTTTAGTTAGTGTGACTAGATTACTTATGTCAAAAGTGATTACAATGTAGTTGGATTAATATCTACCCTATTTGTTACTATTTTCTATTTATTTGTCACTATTTTCTATTTATTTGTCCTTGTTCTTTGTTTCTATTTTTCTCTTACACTGATTTTCTGCCTTTCATTGTTTTAGTTTATATGATTTTATTTTTCTCCTTTTTTAGCATATCAGTTATACTTCTTTTTAAACTCTTTTTAGTGGTTGCCCTAGAATTTACAATATACATTTACAATGAATATAAGTCCACTTTCAAACAACACTATACTATTTCATGAGAAATGAGTACCTTATAACAAAATTATCCTAATTTCTCCCTCCTATCCTTTGTGTCATTGCTGTCATTCATGCCATTTATGTATAAGCATACATAATGAATACATTGTTGCTATTATTATTTCAAACAAATTGTTATCTGTTAAATTACTCAAGAATAAGAAAAATAAATTTATGTTACCTTCACTTATTTCTTCTTCAATGTTCTTCCTCTCTTTATGAGAATCTGAGTTTCTGACCTATACTATTTTACCTCTTCCTAAATAACTTCTTTTAACATCTCTTGCAAGGCAGGACTACTGGCAACACGTTTCCTCCATCTTTCTCTGAGAAAGTCTTTATTTCTCCTTTACTTTTGAAAAATAGTCTTGCAGGGTAAAGCAAGAATTTTAGGTTGGTGAGTTGTTTTTTTTTTTTTTCCTCTCAAACACTTTAAATATTTCACTCCACTCTTTTCTTGCGTGCATGGTTTCAAAGGGGAAGCTGGATGTAATCTTATATTTGTTCCTCTATAGGTAAGGTGTTTTTTTGCCTCTGGTTTCTTTCAGGAGTTTTTCTTTATCTTTGGTTTTCTGTAGTTTGAAAGTGATATGCCTAGATGTACTTTTTGGCATTTATCCTGCTTAGCTTTTTCTGAGCTTCCTGGATCTGTGGTTTGGTGTTTGACACTAATTTGAAGAATTTCTCAAGTAATTTAAAAAATATATTTTCTGTTCCTTTTCCTCTTTATTCTATAGTCCTAGGATTAGGTCTGTCTTTTAGTGCCTCTGTGCCTTTTAGTGCCTTAGTATTTTCTGTGCCTCTGGACTGTGGATTTTGCAAGTGCTTCTCAATCCATCCCCTTCTTCTTAGGGAAAACAATGTAGAGTGGGCTGGAGTGGGGTATTTCCTTTCTTCCACAGGGAAGGCTAGATCTGCCTAGAGTTGATGTGTATTTCCCTTCACCCAGGTCAGTTAGGGTCTTTGATAAAACTTTGATAAAAGTTTTCGATAAAACTTCAGCAGGTTAGAGACTGGTTAAGCAGTGTCTCATGAGAGCAAACCTTGTTAAGGAGTGCTCCAGTGTGTTTCAAAATGGTTCCTTTTCCTTTTGCACTGCTGGAAGTATGATGGGACTTTTCTTGGATATTTACTGTAAAAACCTAGTTGAGCTAGCTGTCAGAGGTAAAACTCACAAAAGTGTGGGCTACCCCGACCTGACTGTGTCCTTCTGGAATTCTTAACTCTCAGGTTTGTCCACACTGAGACTTTGGCAATTTGTCAATCACAGTTCAAGTTTTTCTGCTCTGGAGCTGTTTTCTAAGGTGGTTTCTGTCACATGTCCTTGAATCTGCATGATGTAGAGCTCTAACTTCTCAATTCTGACTTCCTAAGGATTCCTTGGGCTGAAGGTTTCCCGGCCTTCTAATTCTTCTGGAGGCAGTTTTGCTGTAGAGAATAGGAACATGGCAATGAGGGGCACATTTGGAGGAGTAAAAGGACAGAGACTCCAGTAGCAGCAGATTCTAAGGTCAGACTTGGGAAGAGTTCTTTTGTCACTGGAGCAGGATCATTATGGCTAATTCATAGCTCTCAAGACCTTAAGGTGGAGACTACCTGTTTCTCATTTTTGAGCATTATCTTTAACTGAGTGGGAAATAAATTGTTAGACCTTTTGTATTGACCCTGAAGTCAACCAACAAAGTTGATTCTGATATTTTCTTCTAGTAGCTTATCAATTTGGAGGAAAGAATTGCTTCAAAGTGATTACAGAATATAATCTTTACTTTAGAAGTTTGACTCACAGCCAACAGCAAATGAATGTTATAGATAAAAGGGAGTACAATTAATAACAACTCAAGAAGTATGTAGTTACCTAGGAGATCACTCCCAAGTCCACCTATATGAGTTCATCTTTTCCTGGAAATGCAGTATATTGTAAGAAGTGCCAGCTGTAGGAATTGTGGATAATAATTATAAAATTGTGAAAACATTATACCAACCAAATAAATACCCTTTATCAAGTAAAGTAGTCCCCTCTTATTGGCAGGAGTTCATTCCAAGATCCCCAGTGGATGCCTGAAACCACGGATAATACCAGACCCTATATATACTATGCTTTTTTCCTATGCGTACATACCTATAATAAAGTTTAGTTTATAGATTAGGCAGAGTAAGAGAGTAACAACAATAACCAATAATAAAGTAGAACAATTGTAACAATATGCCAGCATCACTACTCTTGCACTTTGGGGTCATTATGAAGTAAAACAAGGGTTACTTGAATACAAGCACTGTGATACTGCAACAGTAGACCTGATAACCAAGAGGGCTGCTAGGTCACCAATGGGCAGGGAGTGGAGACAGCATGGATATGCTGGACAAAGGGACGCTTCACACCCCAGGCAAGAGGAAGCAGGATACTATGAGGTTTCATCACACAACTCAGAGTGACATGCAGTTTAAAATGTAGAAATGGAATTTTCCATTTAATATTTTTGTACCATGGTTGACCCAGAGTAACTGAAACTGCAGACAATGAAACCACAGATAAAGGGGGTACTACTCTACACATTAATAATATTGAAGCTGTTCCTTTTGTAACACAAAGAACATAAAGTTTTCACTTTTTGAAAAGACAAATCCATTTCATGGAGGGAGTCAGTAAACAAATGTACAAAACCTGTAGAAAGTTAGAGCTGGGAGGGTCCTTAAAGGTTATCTTGTCCAATTACCTCATATAGATATGGAACCCAGCCTAGAAAAGTTAGTAATTTGTTCAAGCTTGCATAGTCAGAGGCAAGACTGGGGCTTGATTGAAATCCAGGATCCCTGCTTTTAAAACAAATCTTTTTTCCCTCCTTTCTCTACATACTCTCAGTATCTAGTTGGTTCTCAACTAGGTGCAATTTTGGCACCCGGGGTATCCTCTTTGACAATATCTGAGAACATGTTTTTGGTCTTCACAACTGGGTTGGGATGTACTACTGACATCTAGAGGTGGAAGCCAAGGATGCTGTTAAACACCATGCAATGCACGGGACTGTCCCCAAAATTATCTAGCCTCAAATGACAATAGCATTGAGCTTGAGAAAGCATGCTCTAGAGCTATAAAAACAAATTGTAGACTGTCCTGCATTAAGCAAGCAGAGTCTAGGGAAGACTAGATTTAAAGACAAGCAATGCTTTACCAAAGATTTACCAAAGGGTTTAATTAATAATATATTCTAATGAGCGAATCTGAAATGTTTTGATCAACAGCAAAAATACATATGTCAAAGACCCATATACTACAAAAAAGTGCATTCCTACATTAACAGAACATGAAGACAAGTGAGAAGTAAACATAGAAATACTGCTGTTTCTAGACATGCTTTAGGATATAAAGCATTTTCACAGGCTTTCCTTCACTCTCAGAGTCTTAAAATCACCAAGTGAAGTGGGAAGGGAAAAGAAGCATTCTTATAAATAGGAAAATTGGAGCTCAGAGTGCTCAAAAGATTTACCCCATCAAATAGCCTTAGAGTTGGCCTTCAAACCCAGAATTTCTCTTTCCAACAATAGTGTTCTCTCTACTTTTATATGAAGTCCACACATTATGTAGGAACACATATGTGTGTGTATGAAGAAGCTATAGACTGAAGTATGTGCAAGTTCCTATGTCGTTTCTTTCAAATAAAATGCAGAGCAAACATTTAATTATTTATATATTTTTTAATTGAAAAAGTACGCTAAAGATGGGGTCTCATTATGTTGCTCAGGCTGGCCTTGAACTCCTGGGCTGTTGTGATCCTCCCACCTCAGCCTCCCAAGTAGCTGGGACTATAGGCGTGTGCCATTGTGCCCATCAAAACATTAATTTTTTTTATCTTGCATTAATTTTTGCAAGGAACCAGAAATGAAAGTAGTAATAATATTTTACAGGAACATCTCTGCCTCAAAGCAGATTAATTCTGAAAATCAGAGCTAGTTTAAAGCCTCTCTTCTTGGGATTACTGGGCCTGTGTGAAGATTAGCTGAACACCACGACCGGAATCCATGGAGGGTGCCAAACAGACACCTGTCACAGTCGATGCTCTCAGCTAATTTATCATGCACTTTTTGCTTAGTTTCTCTGCTCACTGACTTCAGTGGAGCTATGGGAATGGGGTAAAGGTGATGGGACTTTATTATCATCTATTGGAGTTAATGGTCACCGTCGAGATTGCAGGGTCAGCTCTGCTACTTAAAACTAAAATGTTTATTTTAAAATTTCTCTTTTGGTCTGGATTTTTGTCGTTTTTCTCTTCTGAGTGATTTCACAAGGAACAGCATCTCCAAATGAATATGTCAGTAATATGACATTTGATATTGATAGCATATTTGTGGTGATCTGCTAGATTTTTACGGTACTGTTTTAAACTCACAAGATAATTGTTTCTTCTGTTTTCAGGAACTGATAATTTTGAATCTTGTAATGCCAGAATTTGTATCACATGTAAACACTGGCTTATACGCCAATAACAAAAATGAAACCAGCAGATTTTTAGGGAAATCTATTTTAATATTGCTTTATTTGGTTTTCTGTATCCACATTCTGAGTGTCTTCCCTGTAGGCTCTTTCTTTTAGTCCTCCAAGGTTAAGCAATTCATTTTCAAGCTTTTTTCTTTCATCTTTTTAATCTCTCTGCCCCATGGCAGGATGAAGGCAGCTTTATTTCCTGCCTTCACTTCCTCCCAACCCTGTTTCCATTTTCCACCCAATGCCTAAGGTGATGGAAATTATTTCTTTGCCGGTAATATTTTCCTGAATGCCCTAGGGAAGAAGTGATTTATACCTGGCTTGTCCTTGGCATCCTGTGGCTCAGAGATGGGAGTCAGCTTTGCTCTGGGTTTAGCTTTCATGGCGGATTTTGAGCAGTCTATGTCATCTTATGCTTGTGTCCACTTCTGGAAGGCTGGCCATGGAAAGGCACTGCAGCAGGTGATGGGGGCATAGGAGAAAGTGAGGGCTCTGAGCATTCATACCTGAGAGCCCCATGGGTGGGTATCATGAAGCAGGAAAGAACTGTTAGGAAAAGTGCAAGAAAACACACACATTGTTTAAATATATTGTCCAGGGTGGCCTCTAGCCATAGCAACAAATTTAGCTGCTAGTATTCCATTTATCTTTCCTTCCTTTTTTTCCTTCCTTCATTTATCCCTCCCTCCCTCCCTCCTTCCCTCCCTCCCTCCTTTCCTTTCCTTCTTTCTTTCAACAGCATCTTGCTTTGTTGCCCAGGCTGGAGTACAGTGGTGTGATCATAGCTCACTGCAGCCTTAAACTCCTGGGATCTCGTGATCCTCTCACTTCAGCTTCCTGATTAGCTGGGACTACAGGCTCACATCACCATGCTCCGTTATTTTTTTTCTTTTGTAGAGCTGGAGTCTTCCTGTGCTGCCTAGGCTGATCTTGAGCTCCTGGGCTCAAGTGATCCTCCTGCCACAGCCTCCCAAAGTGCTGGGATTACAGACATGAGCTACCGTGCCAAGCCTCATACATTCTTAATTCATTCATCTAGACTTTTGTTTAATCATACAAACATTTATCATTGATTGTAGATGATTCTCAGCACCACATTCCTGAGAAATTAGCTACCCAATGTTCTCAGGAAAGAATCCCCTTATACATGAGTGTGCCCATGACATGACTTCTCCAAGAGTAGAAGGCTAAGACTATGTTATTATGACTTTTAGTACTCGTAAAAATTACTTGAATTAAGGACATCTTAAGGTTGTTTGCGCAAGCATTTTCTCTCTCTCTCTTGCTCTCTCTCTCTCTCTCAAACACACACACACACACACACACACACACACACACACACACACACAGAGTTTGGGGGAATCCCATAGAGACTGGTAGAAACATGTCTTCTGTTGCTGTACAGAAACATAGATGTGTGTTATCAAGGAATTGTAACTTTGAAGTACTGAAAATAATTTTACAGTAAAACATAAAACGTATTATGATTTTGCACAGAGATGCTGCAAAGGCAGTTAGGACCAGAATCTGAGAAAATAAGGAAGTTGTGAAAAAAGAGATTTGTTAAAAATTCCAGAGGTAGGTGAAGTTAATGCATATTTGAGGACCAAATGTAATATTTTGTGAAATTAATATTTTTACCAGCTATTTCCAAAATGATATATAGATAATATTTATATCTCTGCATGTACAGATAGAAGTAAAAATATATATATGAAGGAGAAAAAAAGCTCAGTCTACATTCTCCCAACTCTACCCTACTCTACTCTACTTATCCTATTTATTGGAGAAATAAAGTAAATATCAATCTTTTCTTCAGTGAAACTGATTTGTTTATTGTAACATAAATAATATGGATCAGAAAGAATTAGTATCTGGGAGAAGTAGCTAAATTAGTAAGTGGAAAATAACTTAGATTTATTTTTGTGAGTTTTGCAGCTGTCATATTAGGTATGGACAGCTCCATATTGGCCAGATACAGGGTGGGGTGATGTTAGTAGCTTCAGATCCTTCCAACAGAGCCAACCTTTGTATTTATTAAGAGTGTGGAATGTTGGATGGGACAATAAAGCCCCAAATTCATCACAGCAAAACTCAACAGGAAAACATATTCATGTAAGAAGCATCAGGAGAAGTCCATTTAGCAACAGGAAGCTAATTGCTTCATTTTTATTCCACGGCAAAATCAAAACCAGGTGGCTGGCAGGCAGTCCACACGTGATGTTTCTTAGAGTTCCTCAATCCTGGGGTGTAGATGATGTCAGATGAAAGTCGGAAGGCTACAACAGCCATCTGGTGGCCGGTCGGATTGTTAAGCTCAGTGGCCATGGCTCTATCACAGAGCTCTGGCTAGATCACCTCCTGTTGGTCAGCATTCGGCTTATCTTTTATCAAGAGTCAACAGATCCTGTAACACTAGCCAAACCGATAAGGTGCACAGACCTCATTAACTCATGTTAAGGTTGATACTCCATTCTTTATAAAAGTGGAACTCGTAGAGCAATGACTTCTAGGCTGTAGCATGCATTAAGATTCCCTGGAGGGCTTGTGAAATCCCCGGAGTCCTATCCCCAGTGTTTCTGATCCAGTAGGTCTGGGGTGGGGTCTGAGAATCTGCATTTCTAACAAGTTCCTGGGTGATACTGCTGCTCTGGTCCACTATCACACAGGAAGCCGTTTGTTGTGTTAGATACACATAAAACCAGAAGAGAGATACGTTATAGTACATTTTTCTCCCTTCACATTTAACAAAAAATTTTTGAGTTTTAATCTTTGACAAAGTTATAAGGGAAGGGTTGCCTGTATTAACCTTTTCATACCGATTACTCTCAATGATTGCTCCTGGGTGATACACTTATCCCCACACTCTTACCCCAAGAGGTGCAAATAAGTTAATGCTCCTATTCAGAATGACTCATTACTTGGTCAGAAAACAAGTTTACATCCAGTGTGGGCTGACCTGACCTGAAGGCTGGTTTTGTAAAAAGAAAAAAAAATCAAATCTATTGTGTTTTCACACTAACAAGCATTTAGTAAGAAGTACGGTTGCTTTTTCTTTGCTTCTCTTCCTGGAGAACATTGACCTGCACCTCGTATTGTTTGCAATGAACAATTTTTCAGAGATTGCAATGATAGAAAAGTAGAGAGCAGGGGTGGGCTGCAGAGAGATTGAGAGGTTAAAAAATTTCTTTACAGCATATCTGGAGATGAGTGTTAACTATTTTTTAAGTTAAAAAATAGTTTAAAAAGATTGTGCATGTACAACTTTAGGCGAACTGACAAAAAGAGGAGTTGGTTAGGTATATCAGAGAAAAGAAAAACAAGTTTCTAATACACATATTGAAAACGAACATATAATTGGTCAGTGGAGGCAAAAAGGAGACCTGCTGGTTTAGAAGAGGCAGCATGTTTTCTAGTTTTGTGATTTAATGAAAATCTTGCCAATGGCCACAATTTTCTTCCTCTGTTCCATTTTCTTTTTTTCCTTCTTTCTTCTCTTCCTTCCTTTCTTCTTCGTTTCCATTTCTTTCCTTTCCTACCAGTTATCACTAGATTTTTATTTGTCCCTAAAATGTGTAAACAACATTCAAGATTGAAGGCCGAGGAGATGACTCAGACACAGATTCTGCCCTCAAGGAAATAAGGGTTGACAATACCATCATATTTAAATCTATGTGCTCTAACTGTAATATTCACCCCAGATCCTTAACACACAGTTGTATTATGATAGGTTCCTTTGAATGATGACACTGTTGCCTCCTGCTCCCATCCCATTTTCACTTGCCCTGGCTATCCATCATCTCACTTTGAGTGTCTCTCAGGAGACTCTGTTCTTTAATTTGATTTGCTGTTATCTCTGGTAAGTTTAAATATGTGCATCTTAAAATGATAGGGGCTGGGTGTTCAACACTCAAGGGAACTGCGCATTCAGGACCAAGAATCTCCACTCTTCTAGCTGTTGAACTACACATGCCCCAAAGACAGGCAGCATGCCAGAGGTCTGTCAGTGGAAGCAATGACAATATCCATGACCTACAGCTCTGGTTAATATTGAATTATAGTGGTTCATTCAGTTGTTTACTTTATGGTTAACAAATTACATGATTTTCATTGTGGGAATACTTGTTGATCGGGAGTACTGAAGAGTAGAGATTGTCATATCTTGGGTTGGTCTTTGAGGCATACTGAGGTCTTGACAACACTGATGGTGGAGGAGGGAAGGAACTGGCAAGTGAGCGGGGTTGGGGGACCTGCTTCACCTCCTGACTGTAGCACTGACCAACAGGGAATAGCAGAGGTGCAATAAATAGGGAAACATATTGCAGTTGTTACAAAAAAAATGAAGTTTAAAGAGTCAGAACCAGCTTTGCCATCTCTTGTGCGAACCTGCTACAACAAAATTTCCAAGGGGAATGTGGGGATGTTAATGATACATACATCATAGGGTGGTGGTGAAGCTTAAGCAAGAAATGTCAAGTGTTTAGCACAATGCTCTCAATAAATATGAGGTATTCTTCTTTATTTATTTTATGTCTACCTATCTCTCTCCTCACATAGGCTTTCTTCTACATTTAAGTGGTCCAGTCCACTACTTAGGGGTCTCAAAGTATAATCCTCAGACCAACATCATTGGTATCTTGTGAGGAATGCACATCCCCAAGCCCTACTCAGATTTACTGAATCAGAAGCTGTGGGGGTGGGGTCCAGCAGTCTATGTTTTTGCTAGCCCTCCAGGTGATTCTGACGCACGCTCAAGAGTGAGAACCACTGCTCCAGTGGGACATTGTAGTTGTTTTCAGCAAGAAAGTGATGCTCAAAACTGATGAGTGATAGCATCCTCTGTGGCTGCAGTGGATTGGCAAACCTAGCAAAGGCTTCCATCCATCAAGCCACAGGTACTGGGGATGAGATCTAGCTCTCCAGGAAAGGAAGCTGGGGCAAAAGCTAGGCAGGGTGGCAGGCTCCACTCTATCCTTTCTTTCTCCATCCCAGCCCAACTGGTCCTGAGGACAGGGTGCTAGTCCCTTGAGGAAGACAAATGCTAACCACAGTGAATCCTGTCTTACATTTGGGCAAGAGAAGCAGAAAATAAGAGAAACCTGGCCAGGCGCGGTGGCTCACGCCTGTAATTCCAGCACTTTGGGAGGCCAAGGTGGGTGGATCACGAGGTCAGCAGATCGAGACCATCCTGGCTAACACGGTGAAACCCCGTCTGTACTAAAAATACAAAAAATTAGCCGGGCATGGTGGTGAGCGCCTGTAATCCCAGCTGCTCAGGAGGCTGAGGCAGCAGAATCACTTGAACCCAGGAGGCGGAGGTTGCAGTGAGCCGAGATTGCACCACTGCATTACAGCCTGGGTGACAGAGTGAGACTCCATCTCAAAAACAAACAAACAAACAACAACAACAACAAAAGAAACCCACAATTCTGTGGGTGCGTAGGTAACCACTTCCTGCAGGAGCCAAACTTACCCCTACTAGGCGTGAATAGGCTCGCAATTAGGTGGAACTGATGCTGAAGATGAAAAATATTCATGCTTCCAGGTGAAGAGAGCATGGCAAGGCAGGGACAGACATGCTAGTTAGACTAATAAGAGCTCTTTGGCAAAATCTGATCAGCTTTAATTCAAAACATCCCTGATCCTCCACGCCATGGGCCTGCTGCCCTGTGCTCCTGGCTGATGGATTCACAGGTGTCTTGGAAAATTCTTTCTAATTTGCTTTAGCATTTTCTTTTTAAGGCCAGAAACAGGCTATGGCCATGCCAATCGTATTTGTGGCAGCTGCACGAAGCCCCTGGGATTGCGCAGTCATCTACAGACTGTGTCTGAGAGCACTGGGCTGGAAATCAGAAATGTGCCCTTGTGTGGGTGGCCCCTGTAGTCAGGGGTGATGCTTTTCACAGTGTTCTTTGTAGAAACCTCAGGGGAGGAAATCATAGAATAATAGGACTGTGAGGACCTCTGAGAAGTCATGTGGCCTCAGCCCGTGGAGAGCCCAGGACAGAGAAAACAAGAAGAAAACCAAATTCCTGATTCTCTTCCCGGTTGCTGACATGCTGTATAATTCCAGGGCTTCCTCCCCATGTTAGAGAGGAAATTAAGATCAGAGAGTCGGTTGGGTTTTTCTTCTGCCCTCTGTCATTTGAAGTCTCACAGTGTGATACTCAGCAGATTGGAAACATTACCCTAATTGGTAAGATATAGATTGAAATTCAGCCTCACCATTATGATTAGAAATGAAACTAAGTTGAACTTCTGAGTGTCACATTGTTATTAAATAGAAATTAAAACGTAAAAATGCGAATGAATTCAATAAACATTCATTAAGCTCCTATTAGGGTGGCTCTCAAATACCAAATAGCAGAATCACCTGAAAGACTTATTAAAAATGCAGGTTTCAGATGTGGTGGCTCATGCCTATAATCCCAACATTTTGGGAGGCCGAGGTGAGAGGATCACTTGAGCCCAGGAGTTCAAGACCAGCATGGGCAACATAGGGAGACCTTGTCTCTACTAAAAAGTAAAAAAGTTAGCCAGGTGTGGTGGTGCACACCTACTACCCCAGCTACTCGGGAGGCTGAGGTAGTAGGATTGCTTGAGTCTGAGAGATGGAGGCTGCAGTGAGCTATGATCACACCCCTACACTCCAGCCTGGGTGACAAATAGAAACCTTGTCTCAAAAAAATTGCAGGTTTCAGGCCCTCACCCCTGAAATTCCTAATTCACTGGATTAGGAATAAGGCCCAGAAATTTATATTTTTAATAATCATCCCCAAGTGACAGTAATGCTGGTGCCGTACAAAGCATGCACCAAGTAGCACTGCTTCAGGAAGGACACATACGTCATGAGTCATGCTCCTAGACTATAAGCTCCCTGCCAGCAGGAACTCTGAGTTTTTTATTCACCATCAGACAATTCATTCTCGTGGCTGTAAATACTATCTATATGCCCCAAACTCCAAATCTGTGTCTCGAATCCAGACAACTTCTCCTAACTCTGGGAGCATACACCCACCCAACACCTCCAAACAGACATCTAGTAAACAGCTCAAACTCAACACGTTGAAATGGAACTTCTCAATTTCTCTAAACCTACACTACTTTCAGTATTGTCCACCTCAACTCATGGCAAACACCACATCCCTCCAATAGTTAAAAAAAAAAAAAAAAGAACTTGGGGAATCTTTGACTCCTTTCTTTCTCTCACACTTCTCATCCAATCTGTTAGGAAAGCCTGTTACCTGTATCTTTAAACCTTATCCAGAATCTGTGCACCACCATTCTTGCCACCCAATGCAAGACACCGTCATCTTGCTTTGGCTAAAGCCAACTGCCTCCTATTTGGTCTACACCCCTGTCCCCTCCAGTCTATGTTCAGCATAGCAGACAGAGAAAACCTGTTAAAATATACATCAGATGATGGGACTCCCTGGTTTGACACCTCCTGATTTCACCATATTTTTCAGAGTAAAAGCAAAAGTGCTTACAATGAATCAGTAAGCCCTGTAACAAGAGACTTCAGACTGCTGCCCTGACCCCATTTCTTGCTGTGCTCCTTACTTACTTTGCCATGTCCCAAGGGTCTCCTGGCTCTTCCAGCAATATATTTGACATGTTTGCACTTAGGCCTTTATATTGCTGTTCACTTTGACTGGAACACTCTTTCCACATGTGACCGTGTAGCCCATTCCTTCCTCTTCTTCACCTCTTTGAATCTTTGCACAAATTTGTCTTAGTTACCTTCTCAGTAAAATCTGTCTTGGCTGCCCCATTTAACATTGTAATGAATGACCCCACCTCCCACCCACCTCTAGCTTTTCTGAACTTCTTCCCTCCCCATTCCTGTGCTATTTTTTCCTATTGAATTTATCACCATCTAACATACTATGAAGCTTACTGTTTTATTATCTTTTCCTTCACTAGAATGTAAGCTTTGCAAGTGTGGGTATCTTTGTCTATTTTGTTCACTTACATCACAAATGCCCAGCATGTTGCCTGCCACAGGGTAGGTGCTCCATTAATATTTGTTAAATAAATTAATGCTTGATACACAGGAATGCTCAATATTTATTGAATGAGAAAGCATTGAGAAATAGTACTTCATGTAACTCACAGCAGCCCTTAATCCCCATTTACAAATGAGAAAACAAATGGTTAACCAATTTAAAGTAATATGATCAAGGGGAAATATTTAATTGGAAATGGGGTAGAACATGATTCAAATTTATGTAACCTTGAAATGCCTTCACTTTCTGCCATCTAACTACCCATATTACAATGTCCTAGGCATTATTCTAGGTGTAGTTTTCTCTCCAAGGTTCTCATCTGTTAGAGAAGACAGACATACAGAAAAATATATTACCCTACAAGGTGCTTTAGAGCTGGAAATCTGGCAGGGATGGCAGTGATTAAACAAACAGATATAATCCAGTGAAATATGTACAAGAAAGGAGACATGGAGCGCAGGGGAAGAGAGAATTGCCTACTCTGGGGGCAGGGAAGATAATGGAGAAGATTTGCCAAGAAAGTGACATGTTAGCTGAGGCTTGAGGAATATGTAGACATTACAAAGCAAACAGGAAGGAGAAGGGGGTTGTAGGGAGTGATGTGTGTAAATCCAGAAGTGGCCAAGACCTTCCACTGAGCTCTCCAGGCCCAGAAGAAGTTCAGTGTAGCTGGGGTGCAGAATGTGGGGTGCAGAATGAAAATATAGAGTAGAAAGGAGTGGGAGGAAGTTAGCTCCTGAAGTACCTTATAGGCATATTAATAGTTTAAACTTTATTATAGGGGAAAAGGGATGTCATCATGGGTTTCAAGCAGGGAAATTATATGATCAGATTTGCATTTTAGAAGCTTTAACCTTACTGCAGTGAACAGAATGGATTGGAAGTCTCCAAGGTTGGAAGTAAGGAAAACTGTTTAGAGGCTACTGCAATAATCCAGCTGGGAGAGATGGATTAAGGTGGATGAATGAGATAGTCAAAACTTGGGAATTGACAACATGTGGAAAGGAGAAAAGTGGTGAGTGTTGCAGGGGGTCAAAGATGACTTGTGCAAATGAGTTATGGTAGAGTCAATTACTGAAATAAGACTGGATAGAAAGTGTGCATGTTTGGATGTATATGTGCATGTGTGTGCAAGTGTGTGTGTGTGTATGTGTGTGTATAGATGTAATCAGAGATCTGTTGAAATAGACAAGAGACATACGATAGTAAAAATAGAATGGAAATCAGGCGATTAATCTTTCATCAAATTTATGATCATTATAATGCTTTGGCAAGAAACCACGTAGATTTAAACAGTAATAATGGCCTAATTTTTATAACCCATTTCTAGTTTTCTAGACCATTAATTGGTAGCTTGTCTGTTTACTTAGTTGGTGAGTAGAGGCCTCATTTATTCAGCCGATTCTCACATAGGGAGAGCATTTTAAACCATTTATAAATAAAATAAATTTTATTGTATAAAAATTATTTTAAAACCTTTACAATATCCATCATTATGACTTTGTTATTTCATTTCTCTAAGGTAAAGAATGAGCTCATTATTTAAACAAAGTGTTTATCAGCTATAGTACAATAGGAGCTGCTAACTGCACCTGAGAATTCGTTGTTTTAGAAATGTGGTAATCTGGGAATTGTTCAGCTGTAAAGGCTTTAAAAGTAAATAGAGGCAAGAAAAAGCCATATGTGGCTCATATATATGAAGGATGGATGGAACTTTAATTTAGCTTGATTCTTCAGGGAGTAATATGCTTCAGACACTTGGCTGAATTCTCGTATACTATTCATCCAAGTGGCTCATCGCATCTGCAGAAAAAGTCCAATTCTGGACTTGCAAATGTTACTCTTTTGAAATGAGAAATCTAAACATTATACTTGAAAGGACCAATGTAGAAAATGAGCCTTCAAAATCTCCAATCGGGGCAGTAATTGATAAAATGGCAAGGCTCACTGAGCTGAGAACGATGGGCAGCCAGGGCTCATAGGCTACCTCTGCACTCTGATGGGGGGACCGGGATGCCAGGACAAGATAAGGCTCATGGGAAAATTTGTCTCAGCAATGAAATGAAGTTGGTAAGATACTATTCTACCTTTTCGAGTAAACAGATGGACTATGTTGTCTATATCCTTTTTCAGGAATGCAGTCTGCTATTATTACATGCCTACCTCTTTTCAGAAAATATATAAAACAATTCCAACTCTACCAGGCACTGAGCTAAGTACTAGGATACAATATACAGGCCCTGGCCTCAAGAAGTTTATATTCTGGCAGCAGAGATGTTCTCTTTGCGCCATGCCTGGTAATTGAGCAACTAGCAGGTTGACCTGCATATAGTAGGTATTCAATAAATAAATATATGAATGAGGAATAAATAATAAATAAATGATTTATAATCCAAACTGCCTGACTTCTCTGATTCCCTTTAGAGACTTCTGCACTTAAAAGATCCATTTTCCATGCAAAAGGAAACACCTGGAGAAGGATTTTTCTCTATAAAATACATCTTATTTAATCCTTACAATAAGTATGAATATTTATACATCATCAGGCTGAAGCTCAGAGATTACTTTATCACTCAAATTACACATTAAATATCATGGGTTTGATTTTTTTTTGAGATAGGGTTTTACTCTGTCACCCAGGCTAGAGTACAGTGGCAAAATTATAGCTCACTGCAGCCTTGACCTCCCAGGCTCAAGTGATCCTCCAGCCTCAGCCTCCCAAGTAGCTGGGACTACAAGTGTGCACAACCACAGCTAGCTAATTTTAAAATCTTTTTTAGAGGTGAGGTCTTGTTATATTGCCCAGGCTATTATTGAACTCCTTGGCTCAAGTGACCCTTCCACCTCGGCCTCCCAAAGCACTGGGATTACAGGTGTGAACCACCATGCCTGGCTGGGTTTGATTTGAACAGAAGAGGGATTGGAAGAGTGCCCAGTGGAACATAATCATTAACCCACGACAGTTTATCTTTTCTCTGTTGCCTTCTCCCCAACTGTACCTTCTTCTTTGGGTCTCTAATGCCTTTAACTTTTCAAATTCTGGTCTCAGAAAAGGATCTACAACTTGGTAGAAGCCCAGTGGCTCTTACATTGTAAGGGTTAGTTCTCATTGTGGGAAAAAAAAACCGGTGTAAAGTGAGGAAGATATTCTATCTTTTAGAATTTGGGTGAGGGGCATTAGAAGACTCTTCTTTAATATCCCTATAATCAGATCATACAAACACTCCCTTTGGAGTGCACAAGATCACGTTGCTCTGAATAAACATTCATAATCACTTTATTCATTAATCTTTCAACAATTGAATGGTTAATATGACCTACAAAGTTCTTGGACAGAATTACAAGTCAGAGATAAAAGGTATATAGTAAATAAAAGGGAAACAGGGAAGTTGATAGGTAAGAGACATGCATGGGATGGCCTCAGGGAGCAGACACTCCTTGGGAGAGCTACTGACCTCTAACATCTTGAAAGGACTGAGACTGGGGCCATACCTGATTGTGGAATAGTATACGAAATTCCATACTCGAAATTCCAAATATGGAAACACATATTGAAGTACATTTTAAGGCTCTAAATGGAGTGGAAGTGAGAAGCTAGGAAACAAGGAAACACCAAGCCCATATAAGCTTTTGTTCTCTCTGAACTCCACACCTACTTCTCCTGAGGGCCACTTCTCTTCTTCATCACATCCTTTTGATTTTGGCCTGTCTGCAAACTTCTTTGCTTGTTCTCCATTTGTAGAGTACAAATATCATGACAGTAAGACTTGCTCAGCTCACCTTTTCACAGTGGATTGGTTATGTCAGTTGCCTATTTCCTGGTCTAATCTATCATCCATGGATGGCTGCCCCAAGCAGGGCCTTGGGAAAGGCTGTTTTCTTTAGAAGGAATTTCGGACATTGTGGGCATCAAGACTGAAAATTTAGACCAACAATGAGTTGTCTGGATATAAAAAGAGCTAGCATCTTTGAATATTTGCCATATACTACATACTACTCTATACACTTTAAATTTTTTTTAGTGCTATAAAAATTTAACTTTTATAACAAGAGTAGGTAGCATTATTTTACCCATTTTACGTATGAGAAAACTGAGGCACAGGAGCATTCAGTAACTTGCCCAAGTTGACTCACACAGCAAATGGCAGACTTGAGATCTGAACTTAAGCAGCCTGGCTCCCAAACGTATGCACACAACAATTACATTCTATTGTCTAGGTTTAAATTCTACTTTCTCTCTTACTATTAGGTATATGCATCTAGGCAAGTAACACAACCCCTTTAAACTCCAGTTTCTCCATCCATCCAGAGAAAATAATCCCTGCCTACGTGTCATGTATGATAGTTCTTAGGGTTAAGTAAGAATATCTTTGAAAAGTCTTTCTGAATTATGGAGCAAGGTATAAATATTTAAAACAAAATCATCAAAACAATAAGAATAATAAAAGTACAGAGAGGTTTTATTGAGTAGCTCACTTTCTAATAACCTTTTAAGAAATCATATTTCCCCCCAATAAAGTTCTCATTACAAAGTAGCTCTAGGAATCTTTTATACTTTAACATGACGATCTTTTTGTTTCCCTTCGAGGCTGATCAGATGACTGCTGTATCATCTAAGAAATGATAATATTGTTGAAAAAGGGAATTGTCCAGGATCTACATCTATTTTTCTTTTTTTTCCTCCTCCTACCCATAATTATTTATGGGATAGATAAATTTGTAACATGCTTGAAAAGATTCAGAGGAAAGGTGTTATAGGCAGTTTAATAACAGCATGTTCTGTTGCATTGTTTCTTTTCTTTGGATGTTCAACAACAAATTGCACAATGGAAATTTCTTTTAACTTGCTACTTATCTCTTTAGTTATATGTCTTTTTTATGTTACCACACTCAGATTCACACAGCATACATCTAAATGAAGACTTTAAAAAAGAAATTATTTCTTAATATTTTTCTCCTCTATAGGCCTTCTCTTAACATAGTTTTGCAAAAACAAGTAGGAACACCAATACGTTTAAGAGGAAATAATTAGGAATGGAGGCAGTTTTTCTCCTTCTAGATTTCTCTACTGAAGTAGCAAGCACATTAAATGCCAAAACAACATTGGCCCCAAGAACATATTAGCTTGCTATGGGATACTTAGAGCTCCATGGTAACAATTATTTGCAGAATTCACAAGATATACTTTTGGAATTAAATGATGCCTATCTCTTTTTTAGGAAAAATAACCTGCATAGATGAAAGAGAATAGGGTCAGATAAAAACCAGACCATTTATTTTTAAAGAACAGACTTTATCCATAATTAATCCTTTTTTTGTGGATATATTTATGTCCTTTCACTTTCCCTTCATATATTTCTCATCTTCTTAGATACTGGAAAAGGGTAGGGTTGTGTGCTTGCAGTCTGCTGGGGGATTGTGTATGCTTATGAGGTTGGGAAGATATTACATTTCACCTCATAAAGTTGATTATGTCCTCAGAGTATGCATAAAAATGAAATTTCCTTTATTTGTTTTCCCTTATAGTAAGATTCTCAGATAAACCACTTGTCTTCATTTTAATTAGGTTGGTGACCATATCCTCATCCTGCCTTTTATATTGCTCTTCTTATGTCTTTATCTCTGGGGCAACAACCTGTATTCATAAACACAGAGGTAAGAGTTTGGGCTAGTCACCAGCAGACGTAGTACACACAGTGAGAGGTTTAGCCATTTTCCAGAGTCCCTGGTATAAATTATATATTATAGACATAGATTAAAATGGGTTCTTTTTAAAAGAGAAGGTTCAGGAAGATGTGAAATGAATATTATCATTAATTCCTCATGGTCTTAGAAGCAATGAATTACCTTGTCAAAATGACTGACCAATTATAGCTTTCCTTTCGCCTCTTACTGGGGTCCTTTCAGAGACTTTTCCCATCTTGCTGTAAAAATTTAATCCACAGCTGAATCAGATCATGAAACTGTATTTTAATTTCTATATGCCAAGACTGAGAACTGAATTTAGAATGAGTTACAGTGATTGCTGTCTGTTAGTGTAAACAAGTTATCTTCTCTATTGGCTGGAGAAATCAGCTAAAATTATACTTTCAGGAAGAATTCACTTGGGTACTGCTTTATTTTCAGTCTTTGAGAGTTCTTTATAAAAATGCAGATGCCCAAAGTAGAGAACATTTGAAACTATTATTTTTTATTGGACTAATAGGAGCTAAAACAGTAAGTTATCCAGATGAAGATAATTTTTACTCTATTAGTGAACAGCTAGCTGAATGTAAAGCTCAAGAAGTAACAACAGGTTTCCAGTTCTGGAAAAATATGGAATAGATCTACTTTTCCTTATTTATCCTGATAAGTACAGCTAAAACTCTTCAAACTTAAATATAAAACAAACATAAGAAGACTCTGAAAGGTGAAGGGAAGAAGGCAGGCTGGGGACGGCCTGTAGGAACTGAGGAACAACATGTTGACATGGGTTTTCTTTTTGCCTCATGTGTCCTGAGCTGGATGCTGGAGAAGCAGGTAACCCAAAAATGTGAATGTGAACATACAGAAAAAAAAATTCCCAAAGAAAAAATCTTGCTGTCTCTAGCCAGAGGAATAGGAAAGGAGCAGCCTAGCAAGACAGAAAACATTTAGTCAATGACCCCTTTACTTCAGCCAAACGCTGTGGGAGAAAACCATAATAACCCACTTCCACTTATGTCATCAAAAGCTGAATGAGAAGCCTAGACCTCCAATCTTGCCCAGCTGTAATGAGGCTCCCCTTGTTACCTCCATCCACAGAAGACTAATTGGGATTAGGATTTTAATCCCCGCATAGAGAAGACTTAGTAAGGCACCTGGACTTTTACTCCCATTTGGCAGTAGTGAGGCAGAGTCCCTTCTCCCCCAACCTGTGTGGTGTCAGAGAAGGCCTGCTAAAACAGAAGCTTTATGTAAGATTCAGAATGTCATAACATGAGATGTCCAGGACAGAACTGAAAAATCTCACATCATAAAAAGAAAAAGGAAAATCTTAACTTGAATGAGAAAAGGCAATTGACAGCAACTTCAATATGACACAGATGTTGGAATTATCTGACTAGTGTTAAAAACAAGCCATTGCAAAAATGCTTCATGAGCAATTATGAACATGCTTGAAACAAATGAAAAAATAAAAAGTTTCAGCAAATAAATAGAAGGTATAAACAAGAACCACATGAAAATTTTAGAACTCATGAAGACAATAGCCAAAATAAAAAACTCACTGGATACACTCAATAGCAAAATGGAAAGGTCAGACAAAATAATGAGTAAACTTAAAAATAGCAAGAAAATAAATTACCCAATGTGAACAGAGGTAAAAGAGGCTGAAGTGAATAGACCCTCAGTGAATAACAAAGGATCTAACATTCATATGGTCAGAGTTCCAGAAAGAGAGGAGAAAGAAGGTGGAGATGAAAAAGTACTCAAATAAATAATGGTGGAAAATCTCTTAAATCTGGCAAAGGGCCTAAGTCTAAAAATTCAAGAAGCTGAATAAAATGGGGCAAAGTTTTCAGGCCAGGAGGAGTAACCTGAAAGCACTAGAGGCTTCCACCCCAGTCCAGCACTGATATACTTTGGCTGTGTCCTCACCGTAAATCTCATCTTGAATCCCCATAATGCCCACTTGTCAAGAGTGGGACCAGGTGGAGGTAATTGGGTCTTGGGGGCAGTTTCTCCCATGCTGTTCTTGTGAGAGTGAGTGAGTCTCATGAAATCTGATGTTTTTATAGGTATCTGGGATTTCCTCTGCTTGCACTCACTCCGTCGTCTTGCCTTGTGAAGAAGGTGCCTGCTTCTTCTTTGCCTTCCATGACTGTAAGTTTCTTGAGGCCCCCCTAGCCATGTTGAACTGCGAGTGAATTAAACCTCTTTCCTTTATAAATTCCCCAGTCTTGGGCAGTTCATTATAGTAGTATGAAAAACAAGCACTCTGTTCTTGAAAGATATATTAGCCTACTTCTCTGGTCTCACTCCCAGAGAAGTACACTACTATATTTCTCCCTAGCTCTGGAGCAGTAATGTAGGGGTTTTGCCCAGGGGCAAGGGCAAGCCATAAGAACAGAGGGCTTAAGCACCTCCCCAAGTGAATTGACTTTATTTGGAACAGAGTGTGAAAAAAAATGTAGACTCTGATGGTAACTAAGAGAGTGCTGGTAGTTCTATGAGAGCAATAAACTAAACTGTAAAACATTTAGAAGTTTATTAGAGCGAACCAGGTAAAGAGATAGCTGAGAACACTCCTGGAGTCAGAAAACCCCTCAAAGCCTGGCCTCAAAAATGACTGCAACAAAGGGACAAAGATTTAATCGAATCAAATTGTAGAGTAATTTATGCCCTGGGGCATTTGGTAAAATAATAGTGCAATCAAACAGCAAATAGTGGAGGCTAACAGCTGGGTGTGATACTAATGATACCAATGGATATCAACAGATTAACATAGAGATCAAGAGAAGAGACAAAAACAGCCCTGCTAGAAACCCTATCATCTCAGGCTGAATGTGCTCATGCCCCAAGGTGGCATCCTCTGAGGAATAGCATCAGAGACTGCACGTTGTGGGGGAATAGATTTCATTAAGTAGTCCAGCCAAGTCACTGAAAAACTAGCCAAAATATGGACTTGATAGGGGTAGCTGTGAAGTGGGAAATTGAGAAAATAACAGAATAATAGCATAAGTAATAATAGAGAAATAACAATAGCTCATAGAATGAATTGCTGTATTAACCAAGGCTGAAAAGAATTTAAGTAGCCCCCCTTGAAGTTAAAGTTAGAAGAGAGTATTAACTGTCTGTCCCAAGAAACATTAACCATATCTATCCTCTGCATATTTTGTAGGCTCTGTAAACTCCTGTTTCTTTCTTCCCTGCATAGCTGCAAGGTCACAAGACAGATAAGCATAAGCTGCAAACCGAGTTCTCACAGAGATGTAAGACATGTAGCAAAAGTGTCACAGCAGCCTTTTGTTCTCGCTTCTGTAAGCCTGCTTCATGTAGTTCCCACCTCAAAATGCTTAAAAAGGACTCATTTTGTTTGTTCTGGGCTCAGCCTGTAGGACATATGTCTGCTGGGCCAGGGTACACCTTAAACACCCTTCTGCACTGTCTCTCTGCTTCCTTAAATCTCACTTCAGTTCATATTAGAGTTGCTACAATATATTATCTAAAATAAGTAGTTTTCAGAAAAGCTTTATGAGACATGCAAAAAAATAGGCAAGTGTGACTCGTACACATTAAAGAAAAGCAGGCAACAGAAACTACCTTTGATACGTATCAGACTTAGTAGACAAACACTTCAAAACAGCTATGAGCATATGTATATGCTCAAAGAACTAAAGAAATGAAAGGAAACCATGCTTAAAGAAGTAATAGTATAACAATGTCATTAAAAAGGGAATACTGATAAAGACAAATGATATGAAGAACTAAATGAAAATCCTGGGGTTTAATAATACACTAAATTAAATAAAAAACTCATTAAAGAGGCTCAATAGTAGATTTGAGCTGGTACAAGAAAGAAGCAGAGAACTTGAATATAGATTAATAGAAATTATACAATCTGAAGAAAAACAGAATAAAATGAAGAAAATAAGCAAATCCTCAAAGACATGTAGGAAATCATTAGCACACCAATATAGATACACTGGGAGTACCAGAAGAACAAAAGTCAGAAAGAAGAGAAAAACGTATTTGAAGAAATATTGACTAAAAAGTTTACAAATTTGATTTTAAAACTTTAATCTACACATACTAAAAGTTAGATGGCCCAGAAACAGCATAGTAAAAATATTGAAAAGCAAAGAGAACATCTTGAAAGCAACAAGAGAAAAATGACTATACACAACATGATTAACACCTGATTTCTCATCAGAAACAGTGAAGGCCAGAGACAGGAAGGTAACATGAAAGTGCTCCAAAACAAAAAAAAACCCCAAAAAACTCCCAAAACCAAAAAAAATCCTTCAAAACCAAGAAACCTCTGTTAACAAAGAAACTTAAGTCCCGAAAACTGTCTTTCAAAAGTGAAGGTGAAATAAGAACATTCCCAGGTTAACAAAAACAGAGAGTTTGTTGCAAGCAGCCGTCCTTAAAAGAAATATTAAAGGCTGAAAGCAAATGAGCCCAGACAATAATTCAAATTCACATAATAAAAAGCATCCATAAAGGCAACAATGGTAAATGGAGACTTCAACGCTTCACCTTAAATAATGAAAAGAACAACGAGTAGAAGTTCAACAATGAAACAGAATCCTTGAACAGCATTAGAAACCAACTAGATCTAATAGACATCTATAGATCACTTTGGTCCAACATCAGCAGATATATTATTTTTTCAAGTACACGTAGAACATTCTCCAGAAAAGACAATAGGGAAGACCATAGAACAAGACAACAGATTTAAAAGAATTCAAATAATACAAAGTATTTTCTTTGACCACAGTAAAATGAAATCAAAAATTAATAACAGAAAGAAATGTTGGAACTTCACAAATATTTGCAAATTAAATAGCAAAATCTTAAATTACCATGAAGTCAAAGAAAAAGTTACAAGTGAACTTAGAAAATACTTAGAGGTGGCCAGGCACGGTGGCTCATGCCTGTAATCCCAGCACTTTGGGAGGCCGAAGTGGGTGGATCACGAGGTCAGGAGTTTGAGACAGCCTCACCAACATGGTGAAAGCCCGTCTCTACTAAAAAAAAAAAAAAAAAAATTAGCCAGGCGTGGTGGCACACGCCTGTAATCCCAGCTACTCAGGAGGCTGAGGCAGGAGAATCATGTGAACCTAGGAGGCAGAGGTTGCAGTGAGCCGAGTTTGTGCCTCTGCACTCCAGCCTGGGCAACAGAGCTAGACTCCGTCTCAAAAAAAAAAAAAAAATACTTAGAGATGAATAACACAATACAAAATTATGGGATGAAAATAAAGCAATTTTCAGAAATTGCTGGAGAAAAAATGATGGCTGTAAAACCCATATAAAAAATAGCCAAATCAATAACCTAATATTTTACATAAGACATTGGAATAGGAAAAGCAGAAGCAAAACCTAAGGCAAGAAGAAGGAAGAAAAGAATAACTATTAGAGAAGCAGTTAATGAAATAGAAAAGCAATGAAGAAAATCAATGGAATCAAAAGTTGTCTCTTGGAAAGATAAACAAAATTAGCAAACCTTTAGTTACACTAACCAAGAAAAAAAAGAGAGAAGACTCATATCGTTAGAATCAGGAATGAAAGAAGGGATTCACTATCGAGCTTACAGAAGTAAGAATTATAAGGGAATATTATGAACAACTACATTAAAAAATTAGACAAGTTAAATAAAAATGAATTAACTCAGAAAGACAAAACTACTGAAATTGAATCATGAAGAAACAGAACATATGAATATAGCTGTAACAGGTAAAGCAATTAACTTAATAATTTAAAAAGTTCCTTCAAAGAAAAATCCAGGCTCAGATGGCTTCACTGGTGAATTCTACCATACATTTAAAGAAGCTTTAATATTAGTTCTTTAGAAACTCTTTCAAAAAATAGAAGAGGAGATAATACTTCCTAACTCATTCTGTGAGGCCAATATTACTCTGATGCCAAAACCAAATATAGATATCAGGAGGACAGAAAACTACAAATTAATATCTTTTATGAATATGGGTGCAAAAATCCTCAACAAAATACTAGCAGGGCCGGGTGCGGTGGCCTGTAATCCCAGCACTTTGGGAGGCTTGGCAGGCGGATCACAAGGTCAGGAGATTGAGACCATCCTGGCTAACACAGTGAAACCCTGTCTCTACTAAAAATACAAAAAAAATTAGCCGGGCATGGTGGCAGGCACCTGTAGTCCCAGCTACTTGGGAGGATGAGTCAGGAGAATGGTGTGAACCTGGGAGGTGGAGCTTGCAGTGAGCTGAGGTCGCACCACTGCACTCCAGCCTGGGTGACAGAGCAAGACTCCGTCTCAAAAAAAAAAAAAAAAAAAAAAAAAAAATTATTAGCAGCCTGAAACCAGAAGTCATATAGAAAAGGATGATAAACCATGCCTTATTGGGATTCATGCCAGGGATGCAAAGTTGGTTCAGTATTTGAAAATTAATTAATGTAATACACCATATGTGATGGTTAATACTGAGTGTCAAATTGATTGGATTGAAGGATACAAAGCATTGATCCTGGGTGTGTCTGTGAGGGTGTTGCCATGAGAGATTAACATTTGAGTCAGTGGGCTGGGGAAGGCAGATCCACCTTTAATCTGGTGGGCACAGTCTAATCAGCTGCCAGCGAATATAAAGCAGGCAGAAAAACACGAAAGGTAGAGACTGGCCTAGCCTCCCAGTCTACATCTTTCTCCTGTGCTGGATGCTTCCTCCCCTCGAACATCGTACTCCAAGTTCTTCAGTTTTGGGACTCGGACTGGCTGTCCTTGCTCCTCAGCTTGCAGACAGCCTATTGTGGGGCCTTGTGATTGTGTAAGTTAATACTTAATAAACTCCCCATTATCTACCTGTCTGTCTGTCTGTCTGTCTGTCTATCTATCTATCTATCTATCTATCTATCTATCTATCTATCTATCTATCTATCTATCTATCTTTCTATCTATCCATCCATCCATCCTATTAGATCTGTCCCTCTAGAGAAGCCTGACATACACCATGCAATAGGGTAAAATTTAAAAACCACACAATCATCTTGATAGATGCAGAAAAAGCATTTGACAAAATTCAACACCCTCTTGTGATTAAAAACACTCAAGAAACTATTAATAGATGAAGAATTCTCAATCCAATAAAGGATATTTATAAAAAATTCACAGCTAATATCATACTTAATGCCGAAAGTCTATACCCCTTAAGATCAGGGAAATACAGGAAAGTCTACTCACAACTTTTATTGTATGTTGTACTGGAGGTTCTAACCAGGACAACTAGACAAAAAAAAAAAAAAAAAAAAAAAAAAAAAAACAATGAAATAAATGTAATCCAGATTGAAAAGAATGCAGTAAACTATCCCTATTTGCAGATAACATGATCTTGTATATGGAGAAATCTAAGGAATCCAATAAAAACAATTAGAAATAGTAAATACATTCAGCAGGGCTATAGGCTACAAGACCAATATACAAAAAGCAACTGTATTTGTGTGTACTAGCAATGAACAATCTAAATTGAAATTAAGAAAATAATTTCACTTAAAATATTATAAAAGAGAATACAATTTAGCCAAGGACATTAAAAACTTGTACAATAAAAATATAAAACATTTTGAAAGAAATTAAGGAAGATCTAAATAAATGGAAAGAAATCTCACCTTCATGGATTGGTAGTCTCAAATTGTTAGGATGAAATTTTTCTTCGAATTGATCTGCATATATGATGCAATTGCTGTTAAAATCCTAATGACTCTTCCTCTCCCCACCAAGAAACCCTGAGTAGCCAAAACAATTTTGAAAAAGAATAAAGTCGGAGGACTCATATTTTCTGACTCTAAACCTCATTACAAAATGGCAGTAGTCAAGTCTGATACTAGCACGGAATAGATAGAACACTTGCAATCAATTGATTTTTTAAAAGATTACTGAAAAAATTTAGTGGAGGGAAGAATAGTCATTTCAACAAATGATGCTGGGACAACTGTATGTTCACATGCATAGTAATGAAGTTGGACCCCTTGTCACACTCTACACAAAATGAACTAAAAATGCATCATCAACTGAAATGTAAAATCAAAATCAATAAAACTCTTAGATGAAAACATAGGGGCAATCATCATGACCTTGGATTAGGCAATCTGTTTTTAGATATGACCCAAAAAATACAAGCAAAGAAAAATATATACATTGGACTTCATAATTAAAATTTTGTGCTTCAAAGGGTATCATCAAATAATTGAAAAGATAGTCCATACAATTTGAGAAAATATTTGTAAATCATGTATCTGATAAGAGAACTGTATCTAACATTTATAAATAACTTTTTTATAATTATATATTATAAAAAGACATAAAATCAATTAAAGTGGGCAAAAGATCTGAACAGACATTTCTCCAAGGAAGATATACAAATGGCCAAAAACCACATGTAGAGATGCTCAACATTATTAGTCATCAAAGAAGTGCAATTTAAAACCACAATGAAATATGACTTTATTCTCACTAGGAGGGCTATGATAACAAAGATATAATAAAAAGTTTTGATGGAGATGTAGCAAAATTGGAGTCTTCATAAATTGCTGGTGGTAATGTGAAAATGGCACAGGTGCCTTTCAAAACTGTCTGCCATTTCCCCAGAATGTTAAACATAGAGTTAATATATGACCCAGAAATAATTCTTCTAGGTGGCATTTCAAGAGCAACAAAAACACGCATGCATGTGCAAATTTGCATGCAGATGTTCATAGCAGCCTTACTCAGAATAACCCCCCAAATGGTACCACACCAAATGTTCATCAACTGTTGAATAGATAAATAATATGTAGTGTATCTACACAATGGAATATTATTTGGCAATAAGAAGAAATAAGATATTGATATATGCTGCAATGTGGATGAACCTTGAAACCATTATGCTAAGTGAAAGGAGCCAGGTATAAAAAATCACAAATTACATAACTTTTATATAAAATGTCCAGAAAAGACAAATCTATAGAGATGGACAGTAGATTAGTGTTTTCCAGGCCTGGGAGAGGGGAAGCAGGATGGAGAAACGACAGCTAATGGGTGTAGGTATTCTAAAATTGATTATGGTGATGGTTGCACAAGTCTGTGAATATACTAAAAATCATTGATTGTAGACTTTAAATTGGTGAATTTTTATAGTGTGTGAATTATATCTCAGTAAAGCTGTTAAATTAAAAAAAAGTTGAGTGAATCCCCAAACAGGATAAATCCAAAGAAATTCATGTCATAATTAAACTTTGGAAAACTACAGAAAAATCTTGAAAACAGTGAGAGGAAAAAAACACCACCCTTCAAAAGACAATTCAGATGGCATTAGATTTATCATCAGAATCATGGAAGCCAGAGGAGAGGCATGACAGTCTTCAAGTGCTGAAAGCAAAGAAACATAGCAAACTCTATGTCCTGAACACTTTTCTTTTTTGAATGAGGTAGAAACGAAGACATCACGAGACAAAGGAAAAGTTTAAAAATGTTCACTAGCAGAACTATCCTAAAAAACAAATGGCAAAGAAAGTTTTTGATAGAGAAGGGATATCTTGGAACATTAGAAAGGAAGAACAAATAGCAGGAAAAGCCAAAACATGGATGAATACAATAAACTTTCTTTTTCCTCATGAGTTTTCCAAATTACGTTTTATAGCCTAAGCAAATATTTCTTAAAGGAAGTATTTAAGACAATTATATTACAAATGAAGGATCATAAATGGACTTACAAGGAGGTAATTTTTCAGTCTGGTAAAGTATCAACACCAATAGATCTTTGTGGTGCTGGAATAGTTATGTATCCGGATTTTCATGGTGGTTACAGGAATTGACACATTAGTGAAATGGCATAGAATGTTACACATACACTTTTCAATGCACGTTTCCTGACTTTGATATTATACTATAGTTACACAGATGTAACTCTTGGGGAAAAGTGGGTGAAGGGTACATGGGACCATTCTGTACTATGTTTGCAACTTCCTATAAATCTACAATGATTTAAAAATAATTTTAAAAAAGGGAATGATGACTCAATGACTAGAGAAACACCTAGGGCACAAGTGCACGTGTCCGTGTGTATATGTCTGGGTGGAGGGAGAGAGAGGGAGAGGGAGAGAGAGCAAGAGAAGTGTATATGTGTTGAATAGAAACATGCTGAATTGGAGAGTGGGCAGATATAAAATGCAAATTTAATCTACTCATCAGCCTGGCTGATGGTAGTTCTCATATTTTGCTGTAGGATATTATTTTTCCACAATAATTTTCTCTTATATTTTATCCAGTCATCTTCTGAGAACTCCCACAATCTAATTTCTGAAGCCATAATTGTAATATAAATCAAAATGATTATTTGGATCCTATTTTGTTTTGAGGATGGCACCTTTGTCCATCCTCCCCCAAAGTCAGAACGCATGCTCCAGTCTTGTGGCTTTGTTTCCTACTCAAGTGTGTCTTTGGTGTTTACTTGCATTCTTCATGATTTTATCCATAAAAAGGCAGACTTTAAAAAGTAAGCATGCATTTGCTAAGTACAATCAATGTGCAAAGTAGAGTTAATTTTGGAGATTAGAAGACTAAATAGGATACTTGAGAAAATAAATGGATAATGAATGTTGTGTCATATATTTTTAAGCTTTATTTGCAGCAACTTTAAACAGTTAGAAGAGATTAAACTAGAAATATATAATACAATAACCTTACCAAACAGAGAAGCTAATTATAATGAAATCAAACAGAAGGTGGGATCTGTTGCTGACAAAAAAGAAAGATAAAAGCAGTGATTAGGATAGTGGGAAGAGTTGAAATGAAAAACAAATCCACTTATAAATAAGCATCCCCTCCCTCACAAAAAAGTTGACAAAAATTGAAGTTAATCTTTATTTCCCTAGAAGAAGGCAGGATATATGAGAAACGTATTAACCTGTAAAGTTCATTCTATTCAATAATTGTCCACCTGTTGCAATGAATGATAAATGCTTCCTAGAGTTCTGCATCTTCCAGAAATGTGGCAGATTGATACATCTGAGGGGGAGCAAGCAGGCGTGAAGATTAAAAAATAGTAAGTGTCAGGGATTTGCATTGCATTTCTTTTAATAAGTAGAAAAAACTTGGATGTAGAGGGGGAACTGAACCTCATAACCAGACTGAATGGTTTATCAAGAAGTCCAGGAGGATATATAAGAGAGAGGTGCCTAATGCATGTTCCCAACCCCAAAAAGATGAGTATGAAAGGAGCTCCAACTTTTTACATTTTTCATTTTTCAAGGACGAGCCAACAAAGTTAAAGTTCAACTTGCTCTTGGATTTTAACCTAGCTAGCATATAAGCAATATCTGTTGTACTTTGCTTCACCTAAAAAGAATATAATGATGTGTTTTAGGATTATCAGGCACATAAAGTAGTACAATTTAGGGGTCTTGACATTTGCCAGGGAGATAAAGAACCAGGTCCAATTATCCTGAATATTCTTCTTTCCCTTCTATTTTAATATCAGAATGTTGAAAAAATCCAGCTAACATAAATTTTAAAATGAAGTCAAAAATGAAAGATGGACCCCACCACATTAGCTTGGCTATGGTGGAGGCAAGAAAATTGTGGGTTGAGGTATAATAAGAGCTTTCAGTGATTTTAAAAAATAATCATTGGTGTGTAGAGCTGCCACCTCCCCACCAACTGCCTCCATGACTCACTGCCCATTCCCCATCAGCCCTGGGGAGCAGAAACGGGGGAGTCTGGGTGATAGACCTTATGTGGTGTTCAGCTGTTAGCTGAAAAGTTGGGCTAGAAATCTGGCTGGTGGGAAGTGTTTCCTGTAGCGCTAAAATGCTTCATGACATCATCTCAGGTTCAGCCAAAACCAAACCAAACAGTGTTACCATATTTTGCAAGTAGTAGAAACTTCTGCAAATAAATGCATCATCATTGTCATTCATAATCATCAGCATCATCATCCCCATCATACTGGAGATTGAAATCAAGAACTGGGTGGCCTTTCTCCATTAAAGACCAAATAAATAAACAGCCTTTGCCACAGAGCAGTTTAAATATCTATAATTTTATCTATGAATATTATTTGCCTCTGCGTTCTTAAAGGCTATTGAGAGAATCTAAAATTGATTGTATAAGTAAAAAGGGAAACAATATGCATGTGCCAAACATCTATATTATTTTAAAATATGCATTTGTCACATTTTTTTCAGTTTGTTCATACTGACAAATGCATATTTTATCACTATCAGTGATGGCATTTTTGAGTGCCTTGAGTAGCTCAGATTTTGAGGTACAAAAAGATTATGATTTTTCCATGCTTCCCTTTAAAATGTAATCCTTATTAAAACAAAACAAGTCTAAGTACTATATATTGATAAATTAAGAATAGGGATTTTAAAAGCTACTTTTAATAAGATAATCTTATTTCTGAAAGGAATAATAAATTCAGTTTTCACTTTCAGGTGGAGCAGCATGCCTCACATATTGAACTTGTTCAATGAGTTATTTTGCTATCATTGAGGCTAGTTATGTTGAAAAGAATGAAACATCATGTTTTCACAAAACATAGATTGAATTGTTTAGATAGATGGTGATAGGATTTTTAAAAACTTTTTCTTTTGAAATAATTATAGGTTCTCAGTAGGTTGCAAAGAAGTGTGCAGGGAAGTCCTTTGCACTTTCCCCAAGCTTCCTCATTGTTAACATCGTGTACAGCTATAGTACAGCATGAAAACCAAGAAATTGCATCAGAACAATCAATAGCATTTATTCAGATTTCACCAGTTATACATGCAACTCATGAGTGTGTATGTGGGGTTTGTGTGTGTATAGCTCTATGCAAGTTTATCACACATGTTCCTTGCATAACCACCACCACACTCAAGATAGTCAACTGTTCTATCAACATGAGACTCTGTAATAAGGATTTTAATCATAGGTTTTTATATGGTTTGACTATACCAAATATAGAAAATATGTTTTTTATATATATACATATATATATATGAAAATGGATGTAAATGATGGAAGACACTTTTTTTTCCAATTTTCCTCCTGAAAATTTTTATTTGTTGAACTGTCACATTGAAATGACCCTGAAAAAAATATGTTCACGTGTTTGTGTACATGGATATAGAGTGGCAGTATATATCAGCCTATGGCAAGTCAGCTGAACAAAGACATGAGTAATAAAAGCAATGATACATGAAATCCAATTTATGAAAATATAAAAATGAGATTATTTATTGGGGGGTAGAATTCTGAGGCTTTTCCTGTTCCCTCGCCCCAACTTCTTTGGCACTTACAAAGAACCCTAAGACATTAAAGAATCCTAAGACTTTCAAATCACTACTTCAGAGCAAGCTCTTCTATTATTCTTTTTTTTTTAGTGTTGTCCCATATCTCCTTGTACCCAGTATCTCAGAGAATTTAACGAACAGCTCTTTTTGGGGCTACAGAATATTTTTTGCACAATGCTCATTTGTGTTTCACTCTTGCTTCTGTTTCAAGGAGAAGACTGACATTTTGACATTTCTTTCTTTTTTTTTGTTTTATTTTTTGGAATTTTGTATAGCCTAGAGCGGAAACCACCTGTAGTCAAAGCCTGTTCCACTTTGTTGGAAGAGCCAAAGCTCATTGAGGAAAAGGTGGTGTGTGTCCCAGAGGGAGAGGGGAGGTGTGAGTAGTTTGTAAGGCAGCAGAAGGAGAGAAGAAAAAATGGAGAGGACACAACTCAAAGTCATAGGGTTCTGGAACAGTGGGGACCTGAACATTAAGCTGTGGCAGAGCCCCAGGTGGGTGCAAGCCTACTGGGAAAGGAATGCATAAGGAAGCAAGAGAGCCTAAATCCAAAGCCCAGGACTTCAAGCCTGGGCAGAGCGGGTATATGACAGGAAAGCAACAAAACAAAGAACTTCAAGAGACATGACATATCTCAGATATTAGTGCGATCTAGAGAGGTGAAGGAAGTCACAACAGAATTTCTTGATGAATGGCTGTTCGTCCCATAAAGTTAATTTAAGAAAAGCACAGAACAAACACTCTTCTGCCCTAAAGTATACAGACTGAGATTTATGCTTGCCTTGGAGTTTTACTTATCTACCCCTGCCCTGCTCCTCCTATATAAGATGGAAATCTCGTATGAACTTGTTTGCCTCTGAACCTCCAGTACCTGGAACAGTGTCTTGCATACGGTAGGAACTTAGTACTTATATGTTGACTAAATATGGAAACAGGGCAAGAAAGACCACATTGAAGGAAATACCGATTATTTGAAATCACCCTTTTCCTTTGACTGATTAATTTTCATGATCAGATGAAACTTTTCATCAAACTCTTGCTTTAGAAAGAGACTTCTGAATACCCAAAGTCTCTAGATAGGTAAGACTTGAGATTTAATTAAAGTAAAACTCAGATTCAGCTGAAATTCTTGATTCATATTAAAACAATTCTTAAATCTTTCTAATGATGGTTCATCTTGGCCCCATTAGGAGAGTTTCTGCTATATACTGTTTCTAAGTGGGGTTAGTATTCCTGAAAGTAATAGGAATATAGTGATGATCAGAACAGATGGTCCTCCTCTCACGAAGGTCATAATCTGGCGTTCCTGGGCCATCTGTCATTTATTTCCTTGATTATCTCTATGATATATACTTCCAAAGAAGAATGTTGAATACCACTTTGAAACAGTGAGAAGTAGGTACTCACTAAATAGAAAGAAAATGTGGGGTAATGGCTTTAAGTGAGCTATTGGAATCAGATTGCTTGGGGTTTGAATCCTAGCTCCGCCAGTTACTTGATGTATGACCAAGGGCATCTTACTTGACTTCTTGTGCCTCCATTTCCTCTTCTGTGATATGGGGATAATAGTTATACCTACAGCACAGTGTTGTTGTGAAGTGTAAATAAGCTAATAGAAGTCACACATGGAACAGTGCCTGGCACATAATAACTGCTCTGTAAGCGTTAGCTGTCATAATTATCTTTACTTAATATTTTTATATGGTATAGTCATTAAAGGGTTGAGAGTAATTCCTAATCCACAGTAAATCTCAAAAATATTAGTTATTATTTGTTACAAGTTTCACTGTTAGGAGGTGTCTCCTCTGGCTAGAAGAATATATTTAAAAACAAAGTTTTCACTTGGACAAGGTTATCTTTATTGGAGGAAGTCACTGAGGTTATTGTTTTGTTCTGTCATTTAGTTTATGTGAAGCTTCTTTCGTGTTTAGTGTGGCATAAACTCATCCTTTGTAGGCTAAGATACTAAAGTGAAATCATTGCTAAACAAAATGAGTTCACTCAGGAATCTCTGTTCAAAAAATAAGAATGTGTCATGGAATACTATAATTTAACTAAGAGTTTGCATAATGGTTAGCCAAGATAACCTTTCCCCAAAGAGTGAGGTCTAAGTGTTAAAAACCAGAGGTAGGTAAATAAATAACCCTTGGAGACATGGACATTTGTCTTTTAATGGCGTCACTGTGATTCCATTCCATTGTCCTCTTCCCTGAAGCAGAAAGCTGGAAGTCCTACTGGGTAGAGCTTGGGTCCTTCCAGTGAGGAATTAGGGCACTATTTTTTTCATCTTCATGTACGTATGTGCAAGGCAACCCTCAGGGCTTGTATGTTTTAACCTGTGAGGAAAAGAAAGAGGCAAACAATGACAAGGGGAGTGATTTTGCCAGATCATTACTTGACATTTCCTAATGTACAATGTTGTGACCGCTCATTTGTGCTACAGTTATTTTTAGTCACCATTTCCTTCTCCTCAAAGTTAAACAAATAGGAGTTCTAAATTCTTTCTTTTGAGAGAACCTCAAAACATATGTTATTTAAAGCTTCTATCTAAATCTACCAACACTGTTGAAATCATGTGTCAAACTTTTAATGATTTTTCTGTCTGCCAAACTTTATGTTATAGCTCTTTGATGTTTTGGATTTCTGTGGTTTTCTAAAAATGTCTAACTCCTTTTCATTTGTTATTAATGGGATGTGTGTGTGTGTGTGTGTGTGTGTGCCTGTGCTTGGTGTAGCTCCAATCTGTATTATTGCCTTCACTTTCTTTTTGCAGTGACAATGTTGTGATACAACCAGCATCATCACAAAACCGTTTTATTGAAGCAGTGTGCAAAAAGCAATTTTGTGACCATCAAGCCATTGTGGTTCCTATTGTATTGTGACTTCTTAATGTAGAAAAATATGTTTTAGATCTTACATATTCTGATTCTATAAATTTTTCAGGCCACAAATAAAAAGCAAACACATTTTTCTTGCTAAGATAAAAGAAATCTTTTTAAGGGGAGAGGAGTTAGTTTTTGCAGCAGAGAAAAATAATTCCAATGAGATGATTAAGAGTCAGTTCCAAACAAATTTAAAAAAATCTACATATAAAACCTTGAAAATAGTATACTTATAATAAGTAATTATTATAAAATGGGAAACAACGGTATAATTGAACCACCTTTTACCTCTAGGGATGGAACTGTATGCTTTATAATTGCCACAACACTTCTGCTGGATAGAGGTTCTGTTCTGCCCATATTACAACATGCTGCACACCAAGGATGCTGTGGGTTAAAGTTATTTACCCCAAATTACATAGCTAGTGATATGGTTTGGCTGTGTCCCCACCCAAATCTCATCTTGAACTGTAGTTCACATAATCCCCACATGTCATGGGAGAAATCCAGTGGGAGGTAATTTAATAAGGGGGCGGTTACCCTGATGCTGTTCTCGTGATAGTGAGTTCCTACAAGAGCCGATGGTTTTATGAAGGAGTTTTTTCCCTTTTGCTTGGCACTTCTCCTTGCTGCCACCATGTGAAGAAGGACGTGTTTGCTTCCCCTTCTACCATGATTGTAAGTTTCCAGAGGCTTCCCTAGCCATTATGAACTGTGAGTTAATTAAACCTCTTTCCTTTATAAATTACCCAGTCTTGAGTATGTCTTTATTAGCAGCATGAGAATGGACTAATTTAGCTAGTAAGAGTAGGAGTTTGAATCCAGATTTGTCTGACCTCCAAATTATGTTCTTTACACTTAATCATTTTTCCCCAGCATAGATATAGCATTTCCTTTTATTTTCAAAGACAAGATGAATATAAAGGTCAAACCATTTTTGGTCTCTCTTGAGTGCAAGATTTAGCTACCAGTAAAGCATGTCCTTCTTGAAAACAATGTGATAGTCAAGGTAAAGATCATAAAGAAAACTTTTTTCATTTCCAGAAAGAAAGCTAGTCAAGAAAAACTTCATCAAGTTCAATGCCAAATCACTTAGGGCTATTATTGTGGTAGGAGCATTTTCCCTGTAAACTTCCTGAATTTAAGAGAAGATTGTAAATATACCATTGTCAATGGGAATTGTCATAATATTTTATTTTTGAAAAAAGGTAAAACTACCCTCCATTATCTTTTGCAGCTAGAAGAAAAAGCTTTATGATTCTAGGCATTTTATCTAGGAGAGAAGTAACGAGTACCATATGGCATGTCTGTTGTGAAAAGTGGTATAGTGTTTTATCATCCAGAAAATAGCACTGGCTATTAAATCGGAATTCATGTCATTGGATCACGGAGCCAGTCATACTGAGAAAAGAGCTTGACAGCCTCCTCCAATTCATCAGCATGTGTGACCCTCAAATTACTACCCTCTCCAAAGATAGCAAATTCTGGAGCATTCCTAAGTGTGGCAGTCCAGACAGGGAGGTACTCAAAGCAGAACTGAAAGGTTTTATGGCTTCTCAGGCTAGTTCAGAGAAGGATCTGAGGTGATTGTTCTCGTCTGGTAAAACCTATAATATATCTGAAAAGTCAGGAATTCCCAGGGCTTCCTTGGCTCCAGCTTCCCCAACAATTGTTTTAGTCTGACCTCAAATCTCACAGTTTGTATTGAAACATAATTCGTCTTTAAGAGACTAGAAGTGAACTGAAAAGGGGTGAGGTATGATGTCCAAAATATCAGCCTAAATAAAACATTCCATTCATTGCCCGCCCTTGAGGTTGGAACACACACACACGCACACACACACACTCACACACACACTCACACACACACTCCTTCATGATTCTTTCCAAGAGGAAAGAATGTTTCTCTTTTTTAGTAAGATCACTGTTCTTGTTTTTAGAGTTTTACATAAAGGTTCAGTTGCAAACTCCTATAGCTAGGAGACATCCTAGAGTACAGGGAATTAAATATATCTGGAAAAACTTATGGGAAATAGTGAAGGAAATGATTGTTTTTTTAAAAGGAAATTTTATAATTTTTTAAAGAAAGCCAAAGACTCTGGATGGGGTGCTATATAGAAATATTACAAATGGAATACAAGTTCTTCCCATTTTTTCTCTATCTCTCTGACACAAAAAACCACAGGTTTAATAAACTAAAATAGAAAAGAATAGACAAGGAGGCTTAAATAATTTTCTTTTTTCCTCCAAGGTAATAAATATTGTGCCTGATGTATATTCTCATTAAGTCACTGAAAAATGCACCATCACATTTAGAACAAGTCCTTTGTAAACAAGGGTAGTCTCAAAGGTGCCTCTACACTTAGAAATAATCATTTACTCTGTCAGATAAATAAGAAATTGATGGAGGACAGATGCTACTGAAAAAGAATAAGTAAATATTTGATAGCTGGTTTGACAAATAGAATTACATAGCATTTTATGTACCTATCTTTTTTTTTACAAAAATAAGCAGATGCATAAAATAAGTAGAGTATTCAGAATTTTTGAATTATTTCATTTCAAAATGGTGAATGAGATCAAATGATGTTATACCTGGAAAGGAAGAAAACAGGAATACAAAGTTAGGGTCAGATTCTATGACTCTTCCATAAAACATTCACTGAGCCAAACATTTGGATGCCTAATCAAGTCATTTATGAATTCTGTTGACATTTAGGAAGAATTTAGAATGCATTAAGGTTAAAACTTAGATGTAGGCCCTTCTGCCTCAAATAAAATAGAATAATAAAATAGGTAAACTTTCTTATGTTTTTAGAGGATGATGACATGGAGATAAAGCTTCTTAGGAGATGAAGAAGAACGCAATACTTGTGGGGCCACTTGGTTTAATGCAAAAACAAAAACAAAAACAAAACAATGTAGAAAAGCCCCTTTGTTCTTCTGGGCCTCCTTGCAATTTCTCTCTCAGCAACAGTGTAGGCCTTTATGATGAGTCTTTTAATACTGGCACACTGGCTGAATTCCATACAGCCAACTGGGTATAAGAATGAGATTCAAAAGGCAAAAGGCCACAATTGCTGCCCCTGTTCCAAATGACATTGTGCAAAGCCAGGGATTACCTTGCAGGATGTGGGCAAAAACTTTCTCCATTGTTCAAGATTGAATCATCTCACAAACAAATCACTTACAGCAGTTTCTTTAGCCTGGGGTCTTGCATCTTTTAAAATTTTATGCACACACCTGGGACTGTGTACAGCAGTGCTTTTCTTTGGGGGCAGGGCCCAGAGCTTCCCAAAGACTTGCAGTCTCTTAACTGTTCCCCACCACCACTGCCATACTTAAAAACCTACTTGGAAATTTTTATTTGTTGTTTTTTAAAGTCAATTACAATGATTCAAGTAGTGTTTTAGGATTATGCATAAATTTAGAACTGTGTTATTCAATATGGTAGCCACTAGCCATATACGGTTACTGAGTACTTGAAAAATGGCTAATCTGAATCGAATTATGCTGTATATGTAAAATATGTAGCAATTTCAAAGACAGCACAAAAATGGTAAAATATCTCATTATATGGATTTTCATATGGATTACATGTTGAAATGATCATTTTGGTTATATTAAGTTCAGTATAATATTAAAATTAATTTTACCTGTGAATACTAGAAAACAATATTACAAGTGATTTTTGAATTATATTTCTACTAGCTAGTGCTGGCCTACAAGGTACAATTCTACATATTACACAGATTTAAGAAAACTAAATAATTTTTCAATAAGGCACCTATCCTTAGAGGGAAGGGAAGAGAACAAAAATGGGCCAGGCACTGAGAGAAATGTTTCAGCCATATTTTCTCACTAGAGTCTCACAACTCCCTTGTGAGGAAGTTAATATTGGCTAAGAGAATACCTGATAAAATGGAAAATCTCACAATCATTTCCTTTGACTTTAATTCCTAAATCAACAATGACAGTCCATTATTTTAACAGTAGCGATTGCTCATGCCTATAATCCCAGCACTTTGGGAGGCTGAGGCAGGAGGATCACTTGAATGTAGGAGTTTGAGACCAGCCTGGGCAACATGGTGAGACCCCCATCTCCACAAAAATAAACAAACAAACAAATAAATAAATAATTTAGACAGGTGTGGTGGTACACACCTGTGGTTCTAGCTACTTGTGAGGCTAGTTTGACACCCAGGAGTTTGAACCCAGGAGTTTGAGACTGCAGTGAGCCATGTTCACACCACTGCACTCCAGTCTGGGTGACAGAGTGAGACCCTGTCTCAAAAATAAATAGATAAATAAATAAATAAATAAATAAATAAATAGAAATGAAAAAACCCCATTAAACTAAATTAGTATAAAATTAGTAATTAGTAATAGATTAATATATAAATGAGTAATTAGTAATAAAATTAGAATAGAATTATTCTAGTTTAATATAACATACTAATAATATAGTAGTATACTGCTAATAATATAATATTAGTAATATAATGCTAAAAGTGATTGAATACACTAAAAATGGGATGCAGTGGTTATATTCCTAGGCTCAAGAGTCAGACACACCTGAACTGAAATCCAGACTCCATCAATGACTACCAGTGTGATCTGGGAGAGTTGCTTAGGCTCTCTAAAGTACACTTTCTTAATCTTCAATACGGACGAGAGGATAAATTGAGATAAATATGCATTTAGTGGTGGAGTTAGTTACATCATAAATATTCAGTAACTATTAGTTGTTTATTATTATTCTTGCTGTTATTATTATGAAGTCAGACAGGCTGGAGGTTGAATCTCAATGCTGCAACTTAAAAGTTGAATCATTTAGGTATATTGTTACCCTGTGTGCCTGTTTTTCTTATCTGCAAAATGACAATAATTTTCATTTCAAAGAGCTCTTGAAAAGACTAGTGATCTCATTCAAGATACTCAGCACAGTGCTTTTCATAGAAGAAGCAGTCTGTGTCAGGCAGTTGTTATTGTTTCCTAGATAGAGTGACACAGTGGGAAGGTGCATGGCCTCTGGAGCCAGACTTCCGGGGTTCAAGTCTTGGTTCTGCTGCTCTCTAGCTATATAAACTTCAGCCATTTCATTTAGCCTCTTTTTGCCTCAGTATCCTCAGTAGTTAAATGGAATTATTGTGAGAACTAAACAAATTAATTCATGTAGTGAGATGGTGCCTAGCACATAATAAGTGCTTAATACATGTTAGCACTTTAAATAGCATTGTTGTTAGTTTTTCATTTTTCATATTTTATTCTTCCTTTCATACTTTTAGTGGTTTCTTTCTCTTTTGGATTCTTTTCAACATATCTCATGTACTTCCAGGGCACTCGTGAATCATATGTGAAGAAATTGATGACACTAGGAACCAAAATAAATGCTATGATTTTGACCACTGTGTTTATTTGATATCGTAACAGATGCAATTTGCAAAGGGTGTGGTTATAACAGACACATGGAGTTTTCAAATTACCTATCATGTTCAAGTTAAGTTTATCACAGACATGGTAGAGATTGAGATTCTAAGAATATTCTTCAAAATTGAAGAAATTTGTACCATTTGAAATCCAGCTGACCAAGGTATGTCAGAGCTGGCTAGAAACGTTCACCCAGATTGCAAAGTTGTTCACACAGGTGAACAGCTCATAGCATACATAGAATCTTTATCAATGGGTGTGATGGAAGTAATGAATAGGACTATGCCATATGTGCTTGTCGTGGAGATCTGGTTGAAAAACACTGGTAGAAAATAAGAAGTGAAGCTAACTCACCAATCAACAAATACTGAAGGATCACTTTGGCAGGTAATTTAAAAATTGCTTTATCATTCCCCTTTAGATAAAAGAAGTATTTATCTATAAAGCTTTCTTGAAAAAACAGGAGTTTAAAGGATTATGGCTTTTCCATTTGCCTTTCTCATTTTAGATACGCTTTTATTTTAACAAACTTGGCATCACCTTTCATCTTCTTGCACATTGAACACCCTGATGAGTTTTGTTTCCATGTCATCAACCTGGATGTAGAATGCTGTTAACCTCCTTTAATATTATTATAGCATAGAGCATATACATTTCAGCCAATCAGATGACCTTTTCCACTGAATAACTGGAAGAACTCTATATAATCTGGTACAATGTATTTACTTTAAAGCCTAGTTTAATACAAACCATTTGTTGATACCAAGTTTCACAGTAGGTACTGGAAGCTCTGTTGAATGACCCAAGAGCCCATTCACCAAGCAAAGACAATTTCAATGAAATACATTGTGTTCATGATAATAGCTTGTCTCAGTTTTAGCATATTGTTGATTTTGTTTCTTTTGTAGAAGTCAAAGGATACATGTGAAGCATTTGGGAATTTTAGTTAGTTCATTGAGCCTCTGCTTCCATACTCTATTCAGGTTCCAATAATGATTTTGTTTGAGTTGGAGGAAATGAATTTTGATAGTACATCAGAGATGAAAAGGTAACTAAGCTGCTACTTTTTGTTTAACTAATTGCTTTCACTTCATTCACTTTTGTACTTTGGAGGGGGAGAATGTACAAATTTGTTCTGTTTTGAACAGTGAAAAATATTTAAGAGTGTTCTGTTTAATATGCTCAGATTCAATGGTATTAGATAGTTCTTTTTAGTGTGAATAAAAATTGTGATGAAGAAATATGGGAGTTTTGCATGGTAACTTCCATGTTCCCTTTTCATTCTGTTTTGCAGTAGACCAAATGACATTCCTGTTTGTCTTTCTGAACAAAATAGTTATGCAAATGGGCAGTTTAAAATTTTAGTTTTATAAGACCATTTAATGTACTTACCTTTAGGAAACAAAACCAAGCACTGAACCTAACTGTTGAAGACATCACTGAATATGTTCCCTGACCTGTGCGATGCTTTGAGAAATTCATAATTCCTTAAAAATAAAAAGGAAGAAAAAGTAACGACTTCTGCTATGCTCCTAATACTGTTATTTTTTCTAAGATGACCTTTAATATTTTTCTGCAGTTTGTAGTATAAAATAGGAATAACTGGGCTTTAGCACAAATGATTGCCTCAGGTTCTAATGCTGTAACTCCAGAGCAAAAAGGAAACAATAGTTTATCTTTAGAAATTCCCAGGCTCTGGGCTCTGCACCTCTCCTTGCCACACCTGTGTTGTGCATCCTTCTCTATCGATCTCCTAGAGTTCTTGCCTCAAGCCTGAAAACTCCAGGCCTCAGAGAAGTGGTAATGAGTGATAAAACTTAAAATATTGCTCATCGCAGGAGTGGCATTTTTTTTTAAGAAGCAAAAGTGATGAATTGTAGAATTAGAAATTCTGGTGTCTATGATGCCGGAAAAACAGTTTGAGGAAAAATTTGGCCCTTTTAGAGAGGTAGCATCCAATTCATTTGACTGTTAACAAGATCAGTTCCTCATGGGGATAGTTGAATCTTCTACTGGTTCAAAAGTTGGTTAAGCTTAAGCATCTTGTTTTAACTTAAAACAGGTTATATGTATTCATTTCTTGATCTAAGGATAAAGTCTTTTCTTTGAGTATGTTACTAGCAATTGAACTTTTGCATAAACCATATCCATCATGTAGGATCCACAGTTTCATTTTCGTTTTAAATAGAGAGATATCTTAGTGACAACTGCAGAGGAATCTGAGGGAAGCTGGCTTCTGTATTTTTTCTAGTCTATTATTATTATTTTTTGTTTGTTTAAACAGTTTTCTTGTCCACATCATGTTATACCAGTATATATAAAAACAAATCGACGGGTGATTTTTTTTTTTTTGTCTTTTTTCTTTCCAAAACATTTTATTTGGTTTTCACAGAAATGCCACCTTCTTTTGTTCTCATTTTGCATCATTGTTCATAACATTTAATGAAATTGCATAATGATCACCAATACAACATACAAAAATGGGCTTGGAAAGAAACACAGTAGACCCCTGAGAAATATATAACTCAAATGGGAAGACCAGAAAGTTGTGTGGCAAAGAACAGCAGATTCGTTATTAGCTTTCAGAGTATTAGGAAAAAGAGATCCATTCTTCATGTATGTTAAATGGAGGTTAGTTAAAAGGCTTTCTTCTGTCTGTAAAAGCCATTGTCTTAGCTCATCTGGATTTTAGTAATGGAGTTTTCTATGGCAGTTTTCCAAATGGGCTCTTTTTCCTAATCTCAGAGGAGGTTTCTCAATATTTTCAAATTTTTCCCAAATATTTCTAAATTCTAGGAAGAAACAATGCCAGTACATGCTGCTTAAAATATCTACATTTTGGTTTAAGCAGCTTTTTTTTAACACAGACATTAGACTTCATATATATTATTCATATATAAGTATATATTGTATATTTATATATTATGTAATTTCATGTAAATTATATAAATTTAAAATGTATAGAAATATATAGAGATGACTATAATATAATCAAAAGAGAACTTGGAATTGAGGGCTAAAAATCTGAGGTTCAAGGCTCGAACTTCCAATTATTAGTTGGGAGAACTTGGATCAGTCAGGCAACTATGCTCAGTCTGTTTCCCTTCCTGAAAATGCAGATAATAATATCTACCTTAAGTAATGCATGAAATTATCTTGACACTTGAAAATGTCACAGTTATATGAGACATGCATGGTTGTATAATATATAAATGTTATATAAGAATGTAAAAAGTAATATTATGTGAAATGATACTAGCATCAGAAAACACGTTTAGATAGGTTCTCTCTCACCCTCCCTCTCTCCATCCCTCCTTTTGTTTGTTTGTTTCTTCCTTCCTAGTAAACATTTTATTGAGGTAAGACACATATGAAAAAGTACATTATTTATAATTGTGCTGCTCTATAAATTTTCCAAGATGAGTACACCCTTGTTACTACCACCAGATCAAAAAAGAGCACATTATTAGCACTCCAGGGACCCTCCTCATTTGTCCTTTGATTGCTATAGAATGCATCCTCTAGAATGCATCCTCCTGTGGTAATCACTGTCCTGACTTCTAGTAGTATAGGTTGTTTTTGTCTAATTTCAAACTTTATATTAATGGAATTTCACAATATGTATTCTTTTGTGTATATCTTCTCTTGCTCAGTATTGTTGCATCACCCACGGTTTTGCGTGTAATAGTAATTCATTCATTCTCATCAGTGTACAGATTCCACTGTCTCAATATACCATAATTTATTCATTTTGCTGTTGATGAACATTTGTGTAGTTTCTAGATTGGGAGTTTTACAAATAGTGCTGCTATGCACATCTTACAGTCTTTCATTAATTATAAGCATTCGTTTCTGTTGGGTATATACCTTGGAGTAGAATTGCTGGGTCATAGAGTATCCATATGATCAACTTTAGTAGATAGTGCTAAATGGTTTTCTAAAGTGGTTGTACCAGCATACATTCTCACCAGCAGTGTGTGGGAGTTCTAGTTGCTCCACAGCTTTGACAACATTTAGTGTTTTTCTGTTTGCTTAAATTTTCTGTATGCAGAAATTTAGTCATTCTTATGGGGATTTTATGTCAGCATATATTTATTCACTTATTTTAGAAATTATTTAGTAATAGGTGGACATTTGGCTAATTTATACCTGTCTTTCTTCTCTTTTCTATTCTCTCTCTCCTTTTCTCCCTAATTTTAATGGTTATATTATTTTTGATTCTATTGTTATTTACCTTTATAACTTTATACCATTCACTTGAATCATTATCTCTTAACCCTGAAATAAGATTTTAGAAAACTATTTACCTATAGATTTAGAAAGGGAAATAAACTTTATATAAATATGAATTTATGCAAATGCATCAATGAACAATAAAGGAAAGCTTATACTAAAAACTCCTACAAATCATAATATTAGTAGGAAAGCTGGAGAATTGGAGGATTTTGCTGGGGGAATTTGGTTTGTTCTATGCTGAGAGAAAGGGGGAAGGAAAAAAGGTGAAGGAAGGAAAAGGGAGGAAGGGAGAGAAAGAGAGAAAGGAAGGCAGGAAGAAAGGAAGAAAAAATGAGAGGGAAGGAAGGAGGGAAAAAATGAAGGAAGAGGAAAAGAAAAGAGTGAACTTGTGTAGCCAGGTTCTCTGGCCTGCAGTGACTTCTGCTGGGAGGACTTGACAGGATGTGTAACCATTGAAGACTTGTCAACAGATGCCACAGGGAATATATGAGATTGTTTTTTTCCTAAAAGGGAGTATAATTTTCCCATAGCTATACCCAGATAATTTCATCCACATAGATGGCCAATTTACTTAAACCAAGATAACCCCATTATTCCTTTTCTTGATTAATAGTCATGGGCTTTGGGAGATTTTTTTGCTTGAGTTACAGGAATAACTGTTTCAACTCTCATGCTTTTTGGTTTCTGTGGGTCTCAGCCCTCAGGTCTGCAGAAGAGAATTTAATTATGACTAAACACAAATTCTGCATCCTATCTCCTGCTTTGTAGGTATTGACTAATCCCACTTCACAGTGAGTCTAGTCATAGTGATTAAGCTTTTAGTGAATTCACAAAGTAGTTGCTCCAGATTCATTGAACACCCACCATTTTCCAATTTATCTTACCATGTGAGGGTGCTGACTCTTACTTTGTTCCCCAATGTGTGTAAGGACTTGACAGAAAAAGCCACACATTGTTTAGCTTAATAAAAGAGAAATTTTAGGGGACTTTAAAGACTGTCTCAATTACTTGATGATTATCATGAGGAACACTTGTTTAAATAGTGTGACTCCAACCCCCCACCAGAATTTAAAATAAAGGTAGAAGGCTTGGGGTTCAGCTTAGTTTATAAGAATGGGCTTTCTAATGCTTAAAGCTGTTTTACAAGGAAATGCTCTGCTTATGAGAAAGAGGATATCTAATGCCAAAGGCTGATTGTGTAGGAAGAGAGTTAATGGTAGCTTGTTGGATTTTTAAAGTCAGATCTATTAATGTCTATTTCACTCCGAGACTCTATGAATCAATATGCTGCATTACACTGAATCTGAGATACCATCTATGATAAAATGCATCCTGATTTCAGAGAGGTTTACCCTCTCTGAAAAATTGAAGGTGTTAAAGTTGATGAAATATGGTTTATATTCTCTTATTTCACAAGGAGAAATTTTTGGATCAACATTAATTTGCAGCTTTGATTATTTTCTCTGTTTGCCCTCCCCTTTCATACTTTGCTGGGTTAAGTTAGTTCCTGGGTATACCTTTGGGTTTTCATATCCTAGAGATAACCAAAGGAATATATATTTCCTATAAACTCTTTTGCAGTGAAGCACATGACTGCATACCTAGAGCAAATGGGGTTTCAAGAGAGTTTCTTCTGATTATTGATTCATTCACAGACTAGTAGAACCATGTAAACTTCAGATCAAAGAGTACCTAGGGCTAACAGAGGACTGTTGACATTTGACAGTGTGTTGAGATCTTTTTTTGTTGTTTTTAGAATACTATTTAAAGTTTACTTTTCAGAATATTTCAAAATGTTATATTTTGATTGATATATAAATAAAATTTATATACTTGCTTTTCATTTTACAAAGAATAGCTATTATTTAACGGTATGGTAATTTTTGCTTTAATCTTATCACATTAATTTGCACATTATTTAATGCCTAGAGACTATGAAGAAAAAAAGGTTTATGCCCTACTTCCCATTTAACTTTTGAAATTTATTAACATCCACCTTTTGTAATTGCAGTGACTCTTCTCTAGTAAAGCTAAGTTGCTCTAGAAATGGCTTCTAACGTGTATTCCAGAATTTGAATGCTGGTGATTTTCAATGTGTTCTTAGCTTTGGTGCTGCGATTCTCCATTAATTTTGTAAAAAATATGATAGACTTTCACTTTATTCTTCCAGTTTCCGGCTATTAGGAACTTTGGAAAGACAAATGAATATCAGAAGAGGAAAGGGTCAGTTTTCTGGTTGCCTACAATCACATCTAATTTAGCCTCATATGCAGTTCCAAGACATTTTTGGTACCTGTCAAGCGCAAAAAAGAAATGCAGAGATCATCTTCAAACAAGCCTTTAAAAACAGTGCTTTAAGAGAAGGGCAATTGAAAGCTCATTTTTAGACTGAACAGCTAAAAAATGTGACACATGCAGTCACTACTCATCATTACATTTTTCTAAGTACATCTAAAAATCTCATCAGTTGCTCTGAGTATGCACTGATGTGCTGGAACAGTCTTTTATGACAGATACCCTTTATGGCAGGGTCATTTTCCCCTTCATGGGTGGATGTGGGTGAACCAGGGTCTCTTGGCCCTGCACAGTGAATGTTCTTGGATGATGTGCCTTGATATATCTGTTTAGGTATATCTTGATATACCTAAAGAGTGAACTTTCAAGGCATCCAGATTAAAACACAGGCTTTTCATCTCTTAGGGAATTTATATAGTCATACCGATATACCCCTTTGTAAGCAACTAAAGGAAAAAGTAAATGTTTACTTTAAGGAATAATATGCTGACTTTTATTCTACCCCCTAGTTGGTATTTGGTTTTCATACCTGTGTAATTTTGTAAACTAAGCATAATCATTTTGATTTGTTTTTGCGAGGGGGAGGAATCTGGACTAAATTACGGTATTTCCATGAAATGTCACTAATAATTTCAAATCCATGAACTTACATAGGGAGTGAGAAAATGTGAAATGGAGCCTGTGGTTTTCTCATTAAATGGCGTTGTGTGTTGCAAACATTGTTTAGAGTCTCATTTTGTTTAATATGGGTGTGTGATTTCTAGACACAGAGGGTTGTTTAAAAAGATAGGATGTATGCCCTGTGAGTCTCTTTTACTTAAAATGGCAGGATTAATATTCATGTAACACTACACACAGGGGCACAGCTGTGGGATTTTAGAGCTCTGTATTCCATTCCCGTAAACTAGCCAGTTTCAGAACCTCTGCTTAATCACACTGACCACTGCAACTCAGATTATGATTTTTACAGCTAGTGCCACAACACCAATTTTCCCACAGCATTTCTCACCCTCTCCCCTTCCCTCTTAATCCTTCTTCACCTTTGCCTCCTGGGAAGATCTGGCAATATTCAAATAGGACAGAGAATGCTTGATTTCAGAAAGAAATGAAAATACATCTGTTGCCATTGCAACAGATAAGCAACCAGACGGCCCTTTTCAACCGGGAGAGATTTTAGGCATCACTCCCTTTAATGGTGAGTAAAGCCATTGTTTTCAGGTTTTGTTAATTTGTGATGCCCCCAACTGCCCTCTCTCATTTGATCAAGGACATGTGGACAGCTCAGTCTGGTAAAATAACTGACACAAAACTCATGAGGGCCAGCCGGCTGTCCTAATGAGCAGAAGGCAAAAACATGAAAGAACAACAAGGTGCAGGGGTTACAGAATACACAACACACAGGAGCTCCACCACGAATCCGTCTCATGTCCTCCTCGCTGCTTAACCGCCCAGGGTGAGAGGGGAAACTGAATACCCCATTCCTACCCCGGAAAGAGAAATGAGTTGAGGTAAGGAGAAGTAACAGCCTTCCCTTCCCAAGAATCCTCCTCTGCCTTACCGCCACAGTACAGGCCCTTGAAGGCCCTTAATTGCTGATGGGGATGGAGCAGCTAGAATCACCTTGGGAGCTTTTAAATATCCTGATTCCCAGGCCACAGCCAGGCCAATTAAATTAGACTCTGGGGAATATCACCATTTAAAAAAGAGAAAGAGAAAAAAGATCCAGGTAACTCCAGTGTGCAGCCAAGTCTGAGACCCAGTGGGCTAGTCTGAGCAAGCTGGAGAAGAAATAACTGCGGCATCTGACAAGGGGATGAAGCTCCACTCTCCCCAAGGATACTTAGGAGCGAGTTGTTGTTGCAGAGAGAAGGGAAGAAAGGGAGCAGGAAGAACAAAGTTGCCCCTTCCTGTCTTTTTCTAAGTCAACTGCAGTCTCCACCCATCCAGTGCGGGTAACCTAGGCTTCCACACGCAGCTCGGGGTGGGGGGAGGTGGGTCCCCTGGTCTGGGGTACTGGGCAGGGTGAGGTGACCGCTGGGAGCGCTACCCTGCGGCGCATCAACAGCCTCAGGCGTGGGCCCTGCACTCTCCAGAGAAGGCGGCGGCTGCCGGGTGGAGAGCAATTTGGGGACACTAAAGAAAGCTGGCTCGGGCGCAGGTGGCGCTCGCAGCCCCAGCCCACAGTTGAGCCAATCGCGGGCGCAAGCGCAGCCTGGTGGCGGCGGCGGTAACGGAGCGCGGGGCTCTGGCAGGAGCCGGCGGAGGCAAAGGCAGCGCCAACCGAGAGCCGCGCGCAGGCTGGAGGCAGACCCGCGCGCGCAGGCTGGAGGGAGACCCGCGGCGAGGAGCCAGCGAGAGCGCTCGGCGCTGGGCTGTTTCCCGGCCGAGGGAGGCGAACTTCTCATGGGGAAGAAGTGGAGGGATGCGGCGGAAATGGAGCGGGGCTGCTCCGACCGCGAGGACAACGCGGAGAGCCGCAGACGCAGCCGGAGCGCCAGCCGGGGCAGGTTTGCCGAGTCGTGGAAAAGGTTAAGTTCCAAGCAGGGGTCCACCAAACGCTCGGGACTCCCGTCGCAGCAGACGCCGGTAAGTGGCCGGGGGAGAGCCCCAGTCTTTGCTTTCTTTTCTCTCTTCGCACGCGACTTGAGCCCTTTCCATGGTGCTGAACTTGCCTCCCTAAGGGTGAGAGCCAGGGAACTTGTGGCGCCGCTTCTAATGAAAGAGAGTGCTGGGGGCTGTGAGGAAGGGCGAGAAGGAACGTCTTCCCTCCCTTCAGCAGGGGAGGGTCTCCTGACGTCTCTGGCGGCTCTGCAAAAATTGAAAACATGTTCGAGAGGCGAGGGGGCTCGCTGTTAGATCATAAGAGTTTTGCAGTTAACAGAGCGTGTGAGACGTTGTCGAGTGTATTGTGACTCCTGTGTACGTTCCCAAGGGTCTGTCTGTGCAGCATGTCGAAGGTACTCGGCCTCCGCTGAATGAGGGCGGAATAGAAAGGGCATGCCATATTTTTACTCTCTTAGCACTTGCTCTTTCCATCCCACACCCCCACTATTTTAATGGGAGCGTTTAATTGTTTGCAGGATGTCATTTGCATACAGAGAATAGCAAGAATATCCCAGGTGCTTGTAATCCTACTGCTTAACATATACAGCGTTCAGACAAGTTTTCCCATGTGTCAGCTCCTCTTCACTGTCTAATTAGTGCAATAAAAGCACTCCAGTGAAATTAATATAGGCATCATATGTGTGTAGAGAAGTGCAGTTGATAAAAAACTTTAGCTGCATTTGCATTTTTAGTATGTGAATATTATGTTTTCCTTTATCCCAGAGGGAGAGAACGCTGTTCTAGAAGAGAGTGCAAAGTCCTCCTGTTGCTCCTGGGGAAGGAGGATACACCACTTTTAACTTCCCAAACATCATTAAGAATACCAGCGTGTGTGTGTGTGTGTGTGTGTGTGTGTGTGTGTGTGTATTTGTTTTACATCCAAAGGGCTTGACAGCAGATGTTGCATATTGAAGAGACTTTGATTTAATTAAAAGAGAGAATGGTACATAAGCATTGATCCCACAGCGTGATTAATGTTACCCTGCTCTGTTTTTGGGAAGTCGTCATTGAAGGATAAAAATTAATCCCTGAAAAGTAAGATGTTTAAACATTACTTCCACAGAATGTAATATAAACATTTGAAATTTTTGGTGTGTTTATTTTGGTTGCTTGTTTACAAAAATGTTATGAAATTTCAGGTATTTTTCTCAAATACTTAATGTTTTTTGTGAGCAGGTTTTTTCATCTAAATATGGGTATAGCACCCCTAAAAAGGCAAGTGATTTTACTTCAGGTGTAGAAATATTGTTTAGAAATGTGTACTCGAAAATATTTTTTACAAAAGAATATTAATCTGAAGATAGGTTTTTCTGAAATAAATTATGTGGAAAATATAAAATTCATGACATCTGTTTTTTATCAAGTATGTGAACTAAAAATTCAATCCTCTTTTTAATAGGAAGTCTAAGTGTTAATCTAAGGAACTTCTTATGCTGCATTTTTTATTCTGTTCAACAGGTGTGTGCACAGTCTATATCAGGAACATATAAAATCTTCATATAACTATGTTATAAGTTAGAGTAAATGATTGCAGATTTGTTACCTAGAATAAAAATGTGGGAAAAGAGCCTAAGAGGGTACCATGACAACCAGAGACATCTGGAAAAGTAACTATGTCCTCCTGTTTGCTAAGGGTGATGATGGTGCTGTAGTTCTCTGTAGTACTTGTTAATTGAAACATTAGTAATTCAGTTAAAAACCAGTTAAGGCAAAAGCCTGTGCTTATTCTCACATTGCATGGCAAGTTTGATATTGATTTTCTTCTAAAAACCTAATAATAAGTGCTTCTAGCTATAATTTTTAATTATCAGTGTTTTAAACAAAGATAGTGAGGTTTTGTAAATCTTAGAGCTAAGATGGTGGTTTTGAACCAAGGTTTGATTCTATAGTTGTTAACAAAGAGTTTTGACTTCATTTGTAAGTGAGACACCCAACTTATCTATGCAAACAGGAGGAAGGAAATCATAATGCTTATAGCAGACATGCTTATAAAAGTTTTTAATCTTTAATGTAAGATTTTTTCTCTCCCTTAAAGTGAGCTGTTAAAAAATAGCCTAACCTGTAAAGATTCAAGCAGTTAATATGATTAATGCTGTTCTTTATTTATTCTTATGAATAAATAAGATATTCCATAATGTAACTGTGAATCTTATTCATTATGTGTTGTCCCCAAAATATTGTGGTATCCATCCTGACAAAGAAAATATGAGGGGTTCACTCTGTCTTTTGAAGACAAAATAGAAAAATGTGGAAAAATTTGATTAATAGTAAAACATGGGGGCTTTCATAAATCTTTTTTCTTTTGAGAATATAAAATAATTGTTTTTTTAATGTGACACTTGTTACTCTCTTCTCTGCTTTAGTTGGATTCTTGAAATCACTTCCAGTTAAAGTTATTCCGAGGGAATGATATAGTCCATGACTCTGTCCTCAAGGGGAATGATTGTATTAGTTTTTTTTTTTTTTTTTTTTTTTTGAGATGTATTCTTGCTCTGTCGCCAGGCTGGAGTGCAGTGGCACAATCTTGGCTCACTGCAACTTCCGCCTCCCTGGTTCAAGTGATTCTCCTGCCTCAGCCTCCTGAGTAGCTGGGATTATAGGCACGCACCACCACACCCAGCTAATTTTTGTATTTTTAGTAGAGATGGGGTTTCACCATGTTGGCCAGGATGGTCTCGATCTCCTGACCTCGTGATCTGCTCGCCTCGGCCTCCCGAAGTGCTGGGATTACAGGTATGAGCCACCGTGCCTGACCTGGTTTTCATTTTCACTAGCAACAAAGCATTGCATACATCATAATTAATAGAAGATATTTTCTTTAGTAAGGAGAGTTCTGCTATACTCCTGGTATCCAGAAAGACTTTATTCATGATCTGAGGCATGCTGTTTTGGTACGTAAAGTGTAGGGGAGGTCGGCTTGACTTGATTTTGACAGTTAGATTTCCTACCTACTTATCACTAAATATGTAGGGGTTTTCTTAGAGGTTGGGTAACTCCATGATTTTGACGCCAATATTAGAAACCCAAAAGTTGCATTTCTGGCAGTCTCTTTGGAGTAAATGAAGTCTTGATGCTCTTATGGAGTATGGCAGGCCTACAGTAGAAAATGTGTGCTATCCCTGCCACTGCCCACTTGGATCTCCTTCTGTTCTGGTGACAGGCAGAAGCAGTGTTGCCCTGTGCAATAGCTGAAGGAAGGGGCAGCTGTTCTGTGTCCTAATAGTGGCATTTAAAATGCATGTTCTCAAGTTCTGGACCACAATAGTGGGTGTGTCTAACAAATCAATCCTTGTTGATTTGAAAAGACTTTTTTTTTTTCCATTTTTGTAATTCAGGAAACATCTTCTCTCCCATATTTTAAGGCTTCATGGTTTACAATGGAAGCTTTTTGAATTCATGTTGCTTTGCTATAATCCATTAATCTACAATATTAAATTACACCCCAAATCATAAAATTCCGATACGGTAAAGTGGTATTTAATTATATTCATTCCTTGGAAATTGTTCCTTTCTGAGATTGCGTCCTAGGTCATTTTTCAAATCTAAACTGTTTTTTAGTAAATGTAAAGATGTTATATATTAATTTCATAGTTTTATTATTATGAAAGTTATACATTTGAAATTCAGATATCAAATTAAGTTTCTGGATATTAATGTTTTAAATACTGTCTGTGTTGAATTGGTCAATAGGTATAAAAGGAATTTAAGACTTCTTTGTCTCCATTCTATAAGATTTGGATTTCATATTTCTTTGTGAATTATTGTTCTTGTTATTCCTGCTATTTGTTTTGATTCTATCTGTACAGAAATGCATGGAAATCTATTGAAAGGTGATTCAACAAGTGCTGTCTCGCATTACAAATGTCAGCTGCTCACCACAGCGTGTGTGTATTTTTATTTCATCTCAAATTTTTAAATCAGAATATAAAGAAAAAAATCCAGCATTATTTTGGGAAAAAGAGAAAAATAATTTAGATTTCAATTAAGTATATTTATCCTCTCCCAAATTATATGCTCTCCTTTTTAACCTTAATTTAAATTTAACCACACATTTATCTTTATTTACTTATTTATTTTTATTTAGGTAAAATATACATGTACAATTTACCATATTTGCCATTTTTCAGTGTATAGTTTAGTGGTAATAAATGGATTTATATTCTTTTTTCCCCTCCATATCCCCCCTTTCCCTTGCACTTAGCATGTATGTATTTTTAATTTTAAAAGGAGATTTCTCTTTCTACCCCCACAGCTATTTAAAAGCTTGTTTTCAAATAGATGCAGATTTAATTTAGTCTCTGAGTAAACTCTGTAAAAGGAAAAAAAGAAACTGTGCTGAGGGAGTAAAATGATGGAGGTGTAATTAGAGTTGTTTTTCAACCTTAGACAGCACTCTTGCTTCCACTAATGCTATAATTACCCTTATCAGCAGGTACCAACCACAGATTATCACACCTTGTGCAGACAAGTGGGCAACTGAGAGAGTGTATGGAAACAGCAGTGAGTATGTAGAAAGCACAGTGCTGCCAAGTAAGCAAGTCCATTTCAGCTGGTTACCAAAGCTACTCTTCTCACAGCTGTTTGAGATGCTGTGCGTGCAGGAGGGATCCACAAACAAACCTACCATTCGTTTCTGTTGTTGACTTGCCCTCTTTGAGCCTACTAGGTAATTTCCAGTTTTCCCTGCTAAAAGCGAATTCTTTAAGGTCTTAAAATAAATGAAGAAGGCCGGGCACAGTGGCTCATGCCTGTAATCCCAGCATTTTGGGAGGCCGAGGCGGGTGGATCACGAGGTCAGGAGATAGCAACCATCCTAGCCAACATGGTGAAACCCCATCTCTACTAAAAATACAAAAATTGGCTGGGGGTGGTAGTGCGTGACTGTAGTCCCAGCTACTCAGGAGGCTGAGGCAAGAGAATCACTTGAACCCTGGAGGCAGAGGTTGCAGTGAGCCGAGATCATGCCTTTGCACTCCAGTTTGGCAACAGAGTAAAACTCCGTCTCAGAAAAAAAAAAAAAAAAAAAAAAAAAAGCCGAGTCAAAGGCAAAACTAAAGTCAGAAAAACTCATCTCCCAACCAATTGCCCATTTAAGGATTACGTGGCTAGTAGGTCCTTTGTGGCTATCGTAGAAGCAATGGCAACTGGGTGAAAAGAATTGTTGTTTCCTTTTTCAGTGTCTAATATGCTATTGCAATGTCATTAAACCTTTAGTAGTTTGTTCTTGTTACACAAAGGGCTCTCCTGATGAAAGCAGAGCGAATCTCCTGCAGTGCTAGCCCATTACTGTATAAACCATTTCTTGACAGGTTGATTTTTGTCTACTGCCTTTTACTCACTCTGTTAAAAAAATAAAAAAGGGACAATGTTGTATTGCTCAGGAATACATTTGTGTTTTCTGGTTATTGTGATTTTTTTTTTGTGAAAAAAAAGACCATTTTCTGATAATGGTCCATTTTGTTGAAGCATTTCTGAAATAATATCTTTCTCTAGTAATTAATATAACAACCAACAAGCTCCTCCTCCTCATCACAGTGAATTAAAAATTTTAATTTAGTTTCAGCTTTAATTTGAGGACCACGAATATGTTAGAAAATGCCTAATTCAAATACTTTAAGTTTGGAGGAGTAAAATATCTTTGCATTGTGATGATTTTAAGTTTGTTTTCATTATTCCCAAAGATATTAGAACAGCTTCTCCTGCGATTAATTACTAGATCTTTAAAAACAATGGAATCATTAAAAATAACTTATAAATAGTAAGAAAATATTTCTTTCATTTTGTTAGACCAGCTGTGATGGTCTTCCATGTGTTGCTTTTACTTTTTATTTCTTTCATTTGCAAAGCCAAATGAGGGCTGGTAAAGCAAAAATGAAAGGATTATAGAGAACAACGTTTAAAGAAACATTCATCTAACTTTCGTTGAACACTTAAGAAGTGTTAGGCACCATGGTAAGTACTGGACAGCCTCTCTAATAGAGCTGATAGTTTAACACAAGAAATATGCAAAGTGACAACACAGAGATATACAAAGTCTAGCTTTATAGTCAGAGTACATTGGAGCAAAGGTTAAAGTAGTCAATGCCTCTTTAAGTGTGGTGGTGGGAGATTTGGAGAAAAAGCTTCTGAGACATTTATGCCTGCTTCTCAAAAGATGAGGAAGAAAAACAGTCACTTGGATTTTGCAATTTGGAAAGAGGGCAATAATACCTTTCTGAGAGTCATTTTAAATGAGTCATGAGGATAGATACCAGTGCAGTGAATGGGAGACAAGTTAGATGAGAAAAAGAAATAACAACAATGACAGCAAGTGCAAATATTTGTATGGTACAGTATGGTGGCTCTGGAACTGAGCAGATCTAGATTGGAATCCTGGTTCTGTCCATTATTAGCTGTGTAGCCTTGGGTGAATTATATTTCTATGACTCTTTTCTCCCCAGTTCTGCTAGGATAATCCTTCTTCCTTTCCTAGTGAGTTTAAGATTCACTTCAGTGTTTTGTTAATAAAGAAAAGTGTTTATTTATTTATTTATTTATTTATTTATTTATTTATTTATTTATTTTTTGAGATGGAGTCTCATTGTGTCGCCCAGGCTGGAGTGCAGTGGCTCAATCTCGGCTCACTGCAAGCTTCGCCTCCTGGGTTCACGCCATTCTCCAGCCTCAGCCTCCCGAGTAGCTGGGACTACAGGTGCCCGCCACCATGCCCGGCTAATTTTTTTTATATTTTTAGTAGAGACAGGGTTTCACCGTGTTAGCCAGAGATGGTCTCGATCTCCTGACCTCGTGATCTGCCCGCCTTGGCCTCCGAAAGTGCTGGGATTACAGGTGTGAGCCACTGCGCCCAGCCTAAGAAAAGTATTTATTGTATTTATTTTTATTTAAAACTTAGTCTCAAATATACAAAAATAGTAGAGAACGTGACAAAAATAATCCACATAATCATAATACACATTAGAGGTGAACAATTTGCCATCTTTTCTTCATATTTTTTTGAAATAAATAAAATGTCTTAAAATAAGCTAAAATATCCCCATGCCATTTCCTTGATTGTCTGGATCCCAATCTCTGACCTGAGCCAAAATTTTGCATGGGGCAGCAGGGGAGTAGTGCTGGCCTTCCGATCTAAGACTGTATTAACATTCAAATTAGACAGACTTGATTTCCAGCCTGGTTCAGGTCATTCGCTGGTTTTGCAACTGAATCTTATTGTCTTCCATCATGATAAAATGAAGATGAAAATACCTGCCCCCCAGGATGACTTATGAACATTAAGTGTATTGATATGTATAGTTAATTCAATGTCTGGTCAGAGCTATTCACTGAATGGAAACAGTTATCTAAATATTGGTGTTAACTAGACTTGTTACAATGCATGTAAAAAGCAGAAGTTGCTTTTGTTTGACAGGAGATGTTGTTTATGGTCTTTAATTTTTCTGAAATTAGAATGTTGTTGATCACATCCATGATGTAATGACTGTTAATTGTATTGGGCTGGTTTTGAAAATGCTTTAGAAAATAAAATCAGCTTGTCTTTTCCAAGATGATTATTTTCTATAGCAGATCCTGGTCCTTGAAATGTCCATTCTTCTGTTTTTACCAAAGGTAGTTTATTGACATTCTTGGGGCTAAAATATAAAATCCATACTATATTGAAATATGATACTTTTTGCTTTTGGCATTTTTATTACTGGATTCTTTATGTATTGAAATAGATTATAGTTATAAAATTAATCTCTTCATGAAGCTCAAGGACTTTGGGAAGGAATGTTTTTAAAACTTTCTTTTATTGTGGGATATTACAAACATATACAAAAGTAGAGGCAATGGTGTAATAAACCTATAACCCAGCTTTAATAATGATCAAATCATGACAAATCAATCTTGCTTCATCTATATCCCTATTTTCTATTTCTTCTCTCTCCCACTAGATTATTTGTAAGCAAGTCTTAGGTATTACATCACTTCCTCTAAAAAATATCTGGAAGAGAAAGATTTATTTATTTGTTTATTTTTGAGGCAGAGTCTCACTCTATCGCCCAGGCTGGGGTGCAGTGGCACAATCACTGCTTATGGCAGCCTCAGCCTCCCAGGCTCAGGTGATTCTCCCACCTCAGCCTTCCAAGTAGCTGGGACTACATGCATGCGCCACCACACCCTGCTGATTTTTATATTTTTTTTGTAGAGAAGGGGTTTTGCCACATTGCCCAGGCTGGTCTCAAACTCCTGGGCTCAAGTGATCCTTCCACCTCAGCCTTTCAAAGTGCTGGGATTACAGGCATGAGCCACTGCAACCACCCAGGACTCTATTAAAACAAAACTGTAACACTATTATCAAATTAAAAAAAAAACTTCTTAATACCCACAGATATTAAGTTAGAACTGTATTTCCTTGATTATCTCATAATTCTGTTTGAATTAGAATCCAACTGTAGTGGACACATTATAATTTTCCTTTTTAGTCTATGGTTTTCCCTCTCCTGATCTCTCTTCTTTTCCTCTCAACAATTATTTGTCAGAGAAATGTACTTATCCTGCACAGTTTTCTACATTCTGTATTTTGCTGAATACATCCCAATGGTGTCATCTCAGATGTTTCTCTGTCCATTGTATTTCCTATGAACTGGTGATTTGACCAGGTGCCTAGATCAGTTTTAATTTGAGTTTTTGGCAATAATACTTCATATGTATTCTGGCTGTCTCTCATTTTTGGGTATTAGCCACCACTGGGGATGATTGCTTAGAGAAGGGGCTGGCAAATTTTTCTTCAAAGAGCCAAATAGTAAATGTTTTAGGGTTTTTTTTTCTTTCTTTCTTTCTTTTTTTTCCAGAGTTTCGCTCTTTTGCCCGGGCTGGAGTGAAGTGGTGCCATCTCTGCTCACTGCAACCCCCGCCCCTGGGTTCAAGAGAGTCTCCTGCCTCAGCCTCCCTAGTAGCTGGGATTACAGGTGCCTGCCACCACTCCCGGCTAATTTTTGTATTTTTAGTAGAGACAGGGTTTCACCATGTTGGCCAGGCTGGTCTCAAACTCCTGACCTCAGGTGATCCACCCACCATAACCTCCCAAACTGCTAGGACAGGCATAAGCCCCCGCGCCCGGCTGGTGTTTTCGGTTTTGCAGGCTATAAGGTCTCTTATAATCATTCAATTCTTGCTGTTACAGTTCTTTCAAAAGCAGCCATAAGCATTATGTAAATAAATGGTCATGGCTGTGTTCCAACAAAACATCATTTATAAACACTAAAATAGGAATTTCATATAATTTTTACCTTATGAAATATTATTCTTTTGATATTTTAACCATTTAAAAATGCAAAAATTATTCTTAGCTTACAGGCTAAGAAAAACTGATAATGGAATGGATCTGGCCTTTATTTGGAGTTTGCCAAGATCCATTATTTTATTTGGGCATTGCAAAATAGTGATATTATGATTCTGTCTTTCCTTTTTCATTTATTAGCTGAAATAATTTTATAAGCAGAAACTTCCTTCATCAACTATTTTCTTATTCTGAGTTATAATTCATGTAATAGTCAAGATAAATGTTTGAGACAGTTTTTAAAAAGTTGAGCTAATAATAATAGGAGCTGTGTGGTGGCATTAATTTGTTAGTGTACTGTCAGGCCTTAGATTTTAATTGGGGCATTGTATTCAGTTAACTAGAAGAAAATATTGGACCCATTAATTGTGGAGGCCAATTAAAGTATTATTAAGAAATAGAACTTGTAAAAATATATTGTCAAACTATTTCTGTATTAAAGATTCTGCTTTCAGAATTTAAAAAAGTGTTGGGCATCGTGTTAAGTTTCCAATGCTGCCATAAGAAATTACTACAAACTTAGTGGCTGAAAGTAACATGTATTTATTATCTCAGTTCTGTAGTGCGGAAGTATGACATGGGTTTCACTGGACTACACATCAAGATGTCAGCAGGGCTGTGTTTCTGTAATATCTAGATGAAAATCTATTTGCTTGCCTTTTCCAGCTTCTAGAAGCCACCCACATTCCTTGGCTCATGGTCCCTGTCTTAGTTTGTTTTCATACTGCTGATAAAGACATCCTCAAGACTGGGAAGAAAAAGAGGTTTAGGCCGGGAGTGGTGGCTCACGCCTGTAATCCCAGCACTTTGGGAGGCCGAGGTGGGCAGATCAAGAGGTCAGGAGATTGAGACCATCCTGGCCAACATGGTGAAACCCCCGTCTCTACTAAAATACAAAAAATTAGCCAGGCATGGTGGTGCGTGCCTGTAATCCCTGCTACTCTGGAGGCTGAGGCAGGGGAATCGCTCGAACCCAGGAGGCGGAGATTGCAGCGAGCCGAGATCAAGCCACTGCACTCCAGACTGTGTGACAGAGCAAGATGCCATCTCAAAAAAAAAAAAAAAAGAAAGAAAGAAAAATAAAAGAGAGGTTTAATCGGACCTACAGTTCCACATGGCTGAGGAGGCCTCAGAATCAAGGCGGGAGGCCTCAGAATCAAGGCAGGATGCGAAAGGCACTTCTTACGTGGTGACAGCAAGAGAAAATGAGGAAGAAGCAAAAGCAGAAACCCCTGATAAACCCATCAGATTTTGTGAGACTTATTCACTATCACGAGACTAGCATGGGGAAGACTGACCCCCATGATTCAATTATCTCCCGCTGGATCCCTCCCACAACATGTGGGAATTCTGGGAGATACAATTCAAGTTGAGATTTGGGTGGGGACACAGCCAAGCCATATCAGTCCCTTTCTCCATTTTCAAAGGCAGTAAAGTTACATCTTTTTGGCCTTTCTGCTATCACATTGCTTTTTCTGATTCTCCTCTTCTGCCTCTCTCTTCTGCATTTAGGGAACCTTATGATTACATTGGGCCCACCTGGGTAACTGAAAACCATCTCTTTATTTTAAGGTCAAATGATTAGCTACCTTATTCCCCATTGACATGTAAAGTAGCATATTCACAGGTTCTGGAAATTAGGTTGTGAACCTCCTTGGGAGGTTATTATTCTGCCTTCCATAGGCATTGAGATATTACTTTTTGATTTGTTAACCCTTCACTAGAAAATGTTATGGAGATGGTGTTGAATGATTCTCTCTAAGGTGTCTTTAAATCCATGATAAATACTCATGTATTTGGAATGAGGTTCTGCTGGTAGACAAAGGAACAGAATAGATGAGGCTCCTTGCACACTTTGGGTTTCTGAGTGTTGAATTTATAGTGCTGGCAGTAGAAGAGGAAATTGCCTATCTTACTAGTGGATATTCAGTAAATTTGGGTATGTGAATGTTTTGTTTTAAAGAGCACCCACTCCCTACAAGATAAAGACTCAAATGCTATAGAAGAAAGAAATGTGAAAAAGACTTCTGAGAGACTTTTTTGCTACAGAGGGGAGAAATGAAACTAGAATTTGGCATATAACATGATATCTTGTAAGACTATTAGATAGTAATTATACATATTTTATATATTATTCACATTATAAGTACACTAAACTTGTCTTAATTATATTATTAGTCTGCTAAAAAGTTTAATAAGATGGGTCAAATGAGTGAGAAAACCAATGGATTGTACTCATGAACAGATAGTGTAAATTTGAGTTATTGATTAATTAAATCGAAGCTGTACAGGTAAAATAATTTTTTGCATATTCTTATTTAATATTTTCTCCATGGATATTGCAAAATGCAATTATTAATAGTTTGTAAATATTTTATTATTTTTTTCTTCTCAATGAATGAGAACAACACTTAAGTTGAAAGTTTGCATTATAATTCGTTTTAAAATGGAGCTGTTACCATTTTTTCCTGTTATTTGAGGACATCTGATTTTTGATAAAAGTGTCTCCTTTGCTCCATAAATAAAGATTATAGTAATAGATAATTATTATACATCACTGTTAATAGGCAAGAAAGAAAGGTGAAAAATTTAACACAGTCTTCAAAATGTTAACGTCAAATAAGGTGAGAAGTTGAGTCTCCCTTTCTTTTCAAAAATGGGCCTATTTTAGGGAAGTATGGCTTTGTGAAGAAGTCTAGAAAATTCTGAGCTGAAAAACCAAATTACTGCAAGTACAACTGAAGTCATACCACATTGGGCCTTGAACAATTAAACTATAAAACTTCATGGAAACAATAAATAGATGGTTTTCCCTAGAATATCTGTCACAGAGGATGTGTTTTAGTCCATTTAGGCTGCTCTAGTAAAATACCATAGCCTGGGTGGTTTATAAACATCAGAAAATTATTTCTTATCATATTGAAGGCTGCAAAGTCCAAGATCAAGGTGCTGGCAGATTTGATGATTGGTGAGGGTGAAGGCCTGCTTCCTAGGTGGCTGTCTTTTGCTGTGTTCTTACGTAGTGGAACTTTTTTATAAGGGCACCAATCCCATTCTTGAGGGTTCCACTTTCATGACCTTGTCATCTCCCAAAGACCCCACCTCCTAATATCATCACCTTGGGAACTAAGTTTAAACATATGAATTTTGGGGGGGACACAAACATTTAGCACACAACAGGATGACTTTATTTATTTATTTGTATTTTTTGAGACAGAGTCTTGCTCTGTCACCCAGGCTGGAGTGCAATGGAATGATCTCGGCTCACTGCAGCCTCCACCTCCTGGGCTCAAGTGATTCTCCTGCCTGAGCCTCCTGAGTAGCTGGGACTACAGGTGCGTGCCACCACACCTGGCTAATTTTTTTCGTATTTTTAGTAGAGATGGGGTTTCTCCATGTTGGCCAGGCTGGCCTTGAACTCCTGACCTCATGTGATCTGCCCACCTTGGCCTTCCAAAGTGCTGGGATTACAGATGTGAGTCACTGTGCCCAGCCTCAGGATGACATTCTATGATAATTCAGGAAATTTCCAAAGTGCATAAAGCTTCTATGTGTTAGAAGCACAAAGAGCTAGGGGATGTGAAGCATCCGACCTAGAGCTGCTATCTTCCTGTCAAAAGTCAGAAAGATATAAAGCCAATTTGCCTATAGCATGTGTAGCAGGTAATCTTGGGTTATGTGTCTACAACACTCATTTGTATCTGTGGGAAAGTTTTGAGCTTAAAATTGCAGCACTTGTTCAGAATTAGAGAAAAATTAACAACCATGTTTGTAGATACACAGCTGATGGAGACTCTGATGGTTGGATATTGTATTTGTTTTCATGCTGCAAATAAAGACATACCCGAGAGTGGGTAATTTATAAAGGAAAGAGGTTTAATTGACTCACAGTTCAGCATGACTGGGGAGGCCTCTGGAAACTTACGATCATGGCAGAAGAGGAAGCAAACATGTCCTTCTTCACATGGTGGCAGGAAAGAGACATGCCAAACGAAGGAGGAAAGCCCATTATAAGACCATCACATCTTGTGAGAACTCACTCACTGTCACAAGAACAGCACGGGGGTAACTGCCCACATGATTCAGTTACCTCCCACTGGGTCCCTCCTATGATATGGGGATTATGGGAACTACAATTCAAGATGGGATTTGGGTGGGGACATAGCAAAACCATATCAGAGATGAAGGCTTAGAAATTCTGCAATTGGTCATTCATGGCTGCAAATAAGTACCAGTGAAGCATGAAACAAAAAGTAAAGAAAGCTGAAGATTATATTCATAGCACAGCATAGAAATGAAGACAAAGGCAAAAAGACTTGGATCTTCACTTTTAGATGCTTTTCCCTTTATCTTTCCTAACTAAGAATTTTACTGTAGTTATAGTATATATTATTAGTATTACTATTCCAACTTGTGTGTATAATTAAGTTTAAGGTAATTGGTGAGTATTCATTATATGTCTTTTTGTTGTTGTTGTCTTTATAAATTCTCTAATAAAAGAAGCCCTTCAAGATTTATTGAGAGGAAGTTGTATAATTGGACCTGACATTTGCTGTCACCAACACATTGCCCAGAGTGGGTACCAGTTTCAGAATAGGATCTAGTCCCATTTTTTGGCTTCATATCACAAAGTCATCCCTCTAAACACACATTTTGAACAAAAAGATAAACTTTAAAATTGTTTTCCATGTTCTAAATTATCGACAGCCATTTTGTGACAAAGAAATGAGTTTTTATGCATTTAAAAGCATTAGATACTCCCACACTAAATGAAATTAAATTTTCCTTAAAAGATAAACAATAATGATTCAAATTACCAAGGCCTAGGACAAAATGAGAATGATCTGGTTTACAGCTACAAAAAGAGCTCATTGCTTTGAAGGTTCATCAAGTTATTGAATGTAACTATAGAATGCACTGGTAACAGTAACTAAAACAAGAGCTTAATTCATATTATTAAGACCAAACATCCCAAATGAATAGGCCATGAAAATGAATGCAGAAGGAACCAGAGATAAGCAAAAAAAAAAAAAAAAGTCCTACTTTTGTCTCATTATCCATTGAATACAGTTGGGGGACAGAAAACATTATTTTTTCAATCATACTCTATCTTGTATAACTGGTGCCTTTGGGTCCACCGATGGAGACAGACTGTTAGGCTGGTATGATAACATCATGGTCCTGTATTAATGTGAGCAGTGAGGTAATTCACAGGATATTGTATTACTGCATAGTTTATGAATCATACACATTGTAAGACCTCTAGAAGGCTGGATGTTATTGCTTCTTCCTGGGTAAAAACCTTATATGTACATAGAGTATAATCGGGTCCTTTGGTTTAGGATCTCCTTCAGGGCAACGACTGTATTTTATTCATCAATGTATTCCCAAATCTTGCTGAGTGGCTGGCATGTTGTAGAAACTCAGTAATTATGTGTGAAGTAAGTGAAAGAGCATAATGAAAATCCTGTAGACTTTGGTGTTTCATATCCTGGACAGAGAGAAGATGAAGTAAGAGAGAAAAATGAGCATAATTTTGGCATTTATTAATACCAGGCTCTTTCAATGATCTCTTATGTAATCTTTCATCATCATTCCACTGTGGGTTTTATTTTGATGCACAAGTTATGGAAGATGAAATAAAATTTCAGAGAAGTGAAGTCTATTTTAACCAAGGTCAGCTGGGAAAAGGTAGAGAAAGAATTCAAATATAACTACCCTTTAATTTTTTGTCAATATGCTACTGACTCGTGAGTCAGAGGTAAGATGATAAAAAGAGTGTAAGCAACGTTAATGTGTGTCTTTTCCCTCACAAAGATGATTTCTTCTTGAAGTTGACTTAAAGGTCACTATGGATGTTGAGACTAAGTCAAGGCAGTACTTGATAATGAAACTATATTGTCTGCAGGCCTGCAAACAAGCTTAGTTTGAGGAGAATTATTGAATGAAAAAAATTAAAAATAGGGCAATATAATTGTATTTACATGACCTGAAGACTTTATTTCCAGTATCTTTTTAATGTGCTGAAACATTTACTTATCCTTTCAAGTTTTAGATAAGCCCTGGTTATTTCTTTATGTGATGTCAATCAAAACCAGATCTAGAAAACTTTAAATTCATCAAGTGAAACTTACGGAACACTTGTTAAGTGGGCTCTCTCTCTCTCTCTCTCTGTGTGAGATATCTACTATTAAAAATATGACAAGAGACAAATAAGTGTCTTCATTAGGAGTTTAATTTGGGGAAGTTATTACCTTGGTTTATCTCAAGGTTAGAATAGAGTCAAGCCAATATGCTATATCTTCAATATTTTCAATTGTATCAAATAAGTATTGATGTCCATCACAATGACCCTCAATCAAGACACTGTACTCAGTCATAAGAGGATGGATTTATGTTTTATGCTTCCTACTTATTATGGCAAGAAACTGCATTCAGATCAGAAAGAGAAATGTTCAGAATCAATGGGCGAAAGAAGAGTTGATGATTAACTGGAAAATCATTTAATCAAAAATACCCCTTTCACAAGCATTCTTTTTTTTTTTAAATGGAGTCTTGCTCTCTCGCCCAGGTTGGAGTGCGGTGGCATGATCTCGGCTCACTGCAACCTCCGCCTCTTGAGTTCAAGCAATTCTCCTGCTCCAGCCTCCCAGCAGCTGGGATTACAGGTGCACGCCACCATGCCCAGCTAATTTTTGTATTTTTAATAGAGACGGGGTTTCACCATATTGGCCAGGCTGGTCTCGAACTGTTGACCTTGTGATCCACCCGCCTCAGCCTCCCAAAGTGCTGGGATTACAGGTGTGAGCCACTGTACCCGGCCACCAGCATTCTTATTTAATCTCACTCCGTATGCTTATAAAAACTGTAAGACTACAGCTTTAAAGCCAAGTATATTTAAAATCTAATTAGGACATGTTGCCTTTTGCTGCTAATCTAAGTAGTGACCATAGAATTGAAGAATTTCCATCCATTCTTTCCCATCTTGTAGGGATATAAGAGAAGCAAAATGTGCTGACCCTCTTCCTTTGTTATGAGAAGAGGGGGGAAAATGAATATTTGATGTATGCTTAGCATTTTGTTAAGCTTTTTTTTGTTTATAAAAGTTTAATATTTCATATGTGTTATCTCATTCAATTTGTACAACAATCTGATTATGTAGGTAACATTTTCATTTTATCAAGTTCCAGCCCTCCTGGAGCTTATATTCTAATGAAGGCCAGCAGAAGATACGCTGGCAAGCAAATAAATATGTAATAAAATATCTAGTGATTATAAGTGCTGTGAGGAAAAATAAAGCAAGACAGGGAGATAGAGAATGAGACGGGGCACCATTTGAGCTAAGGAGAAAGGCTATCTGATTGTTGCTGTTAGGTAGATGTCAGAAGGAAGTGAGGGAGCAAGCCATGGAGATACTAAATGAGGGAAAGGACATTCCATGCAGAGTGAACTGCAAGTACAAGTGTCCCGAGGCAGGGGCATGCCTGATGTGTTTGAGGAACAAGAAGGCAGCCAAAGAGGCTGGAGCAGTCAGCATGGAAAAGAAGGGTAGGAGAGAGAGATTCGAACCCAGGTCTGACTCCAAACCTATGTGCACAAATGCTCCCCTCAATCTATGAATTGGGGGACTGTGTAACACTTAGGGAAAGATTAGGGGATTCAAAACAACCCTAGGCTTTGCAGTATACACTGTGAGTAATGTAGGAAATCACAAACAGAACCGTAAAATGTTTTATTGAAAGCAGGATGATGTAGTTTGGCCTTTAGGATACTGGAAGCTGTGTATTTGCAGATTCCAACTACACAGGGCAGATTCAACTGCAGTGACATGAGAATGTTAGTGATAGTTACCCATGTTGGACTCCATGTTCCAGAAACTGTTCTGTGAGATCTACATATATTGAATCATTTATTTCTTATGACAACCTCATTGTACTCATTTTACAGATAAGGGAACTAAGGCACAGAGATATTAAATAACTTGCCCAATGTTATGAAGTTTAGGTTTGAAATCAGCGTGCATGGCTCTACATTCTATAGTCTTAAAAAGTGGAGGAAATAGAAAAAAATGTAGGGCAATTCTTCTTTTATTCTTTTATTATTATTTTTTAACCCATTACTTTTCTGAAATATGGAGCAAAGATTGACAGGTGAGCTACCAGAAAAAACATTTACTCTTATCCCTCTGAAGAATATGAAAGGTAGTTGGGAGAAATGAATTAAGGAGAACAGTGAAGATCCACTTTTAGTCAAAGTATTTTCTCATTCCAGTTTCCCTCTGGCTGATGACCAGGACAAAAATGAGATTAACCAATGAGATACAGTATTGTGCAAAGATTAGGTCCTCAATAAAATGCTCTTTATATCTAGATAAAAAGCCTGTTTCCTTTTTTTTTTTTTTTCCTTTGAAACAGGGTCCCACTTTGTTGCCCAGGTTGGAGTGCGGTGCAATCATGAAGTTCTTGCTTTTAAATTAAGAAGCAAATTCTTGAAATCTGGGTCAACTTGATGATTATAAGGTATTCATTCAGTACCTACTCAAGGATTAAAAGGAGCCATGAGAAAGTATAAATCCGTTTTCGTTGTTGCTCTTGATATTTTAAAAATTTGTCTGTGTGTTATATGTTTTTCATTAGGCAAGTCTTTTAGATTAGTATCACTTGCAAATTGGCTGCTGAAGCATGCCAGAAGCATCAGAATTAGTAGTTTTAGATTACATTTGTCAAGCTTGGTAGAGATTCATCAATGATATAAACACCCACACATACACACTCACAGTTCCTAAGAACAATAACAAAAAGCACATGTCCAGAAATTCTGAAGAAACTCAATGATGAAATGTAAAACTGTTCATCCAAATATGTAACTGATTTTAAACAGCCACTCCATGGGAGAAGGGTTCCCAAACTTGATGGCCATCTGAATCACCTGGAAAGCTGTTTAAAAAAAACAGGCTGACTGGTGTGGTGGCTCACGCCTGTAATCCCAGAACTTTCGGAGGCTGAGGAGGGCAGATCATCTGAGGTCAGGAGTTTGAGACCAGCCTGGCCAACTTGGTGAAACCCCATCTCAACTAAAAAAAAAAAAAAAAAAAAGCCGGGCATGGTGGCGGGCGCCTGTAATCCCAGCCACTTGGGAGGCTGAGGCAGGAGAATTGTTTGAACCCAGGAGGTGGAGGTTACAATGAGCTGAGATTGCGCCATTGCACTGCAGCCTGGGCAACAAGAACGAAACTCTGTCTCAAAAAAAACCAAAAAACAAACAAACAACAACAAAAAAACAGGCTATTGGATGGACTATACCATGCCTGTGAACTTTCTATCTCTGTAGCAGTGTTAGGAAAACTATAGCTTGAAAAGGTCCTCAGGTGATTTAGTTGATAACCCAAATTATGACAACACATTTTATTTTATTTTATATTTTATTTTTTCAACTTTTATTTCAGATCCAGGGGGTACGTGTGCAGGTTTGTTACAAAGGTATTTTGTGTGATGCTGAGGTTGAGAGTTCAGTTGAATCCATCATCCAGATAGTGAAGTGAGCATAGTACTCAGGAGGTAGTTTTTCAACCCTGGCCCCCTGCCTCCTCCTCCCTCTACTAGTCAGTCACCAGCATCTACTGTTTCCATCTTTATGTCCATTTGTACCCAATGTTTAGCTCGCACTTGGTGAGAACATACAGTATTTGGTTTTCTGTTTTTGTGTTAGTTTGCGTACGATAATGGCCTCCACCTGCATCCAAGTTGCTGCAAATGACATGATTTTGTTCTTTTTTATGCCTGCATAGTATTCCATGATATTTATGTACCACATTTTCTTTATGCAGTCCACTGTTGATGGGCACCTAGGTTGATTCCATGTCTTTGCTAGTGAGGATAACACTATTTTAGTGACCATTATCTATGATGGTGGTTCTTGATGTTAGCATATATCAGAATCACCTGGAGGGCTTGTTAAACCACAGCTTACTGGGTCCCATCCTCTGGATTTTCTAAATAAATACAGCTGAAGTGTGGTGTGAGAATTTGCATTTTTAACAAGTTTCCAGGTGTTGCTTCTGCTTCTGATGGTCTGGGCATGACAGTTTGAGAACCTCTCAGTTATAAAAACTTTAGAGTAAGACTGAGGAGGGTTTAAGGAGAGATGCGTATCACCACTTTGAGTCTATCAACAACAACCTGGACTCCATGGTACAAGATGCAATCATTGACCACTGAAGAAAAAAAATACCGTGAGTAAGGCATTATTGTTCTAAGGTATAATTAATCAATTCAGTTGTTTGTGGGTTTAGTGAATTTGTGAATAATGCACTAACCAGGAGCCATTTCTTAGCTGACTACCAATGTCTAAAATCTAGTTTCATGGGATTAGAAAGAGTAAAATTGGGAAAGTAATCTTTTATTCAAGGATGAAATCATAAAATGGCAGACATAAAAAGGAGATAAGCAGGCGTTTCTGAAGACAGAGGAAAAAAATAGAGAATTACCTCTGGGATTAGGTCTGAATTTTTTTTTTTTGGTCTTAATACCTTAGTAAGTACTTTACAACTTTTAGCACAGTGTAAATCAGTGTTCTTAGATCCTAAATTCTTCTGAGATGCCGAGCTAATAGGAATAAAGTCAAGGAAGCTTTTCACAGCAAAACCTGTGAAGCATCTGTATAATTTATGGGGTCCAGTGGAAAATAAATATGCAAGTACCCATATTCAGAAATTAATAATTTTAAATGGCAACAGCAGAACATTACAGCATGGGGCCGTGTGCAATTAAACCAATCTCATGTCCCCGAAGCCAGCCCTGGGTATAATCAAGAGAGTTTCAGAAGATTGGAGTTAGATTTGGGTTCTATCCCTGACACTCTGTATCATTATGAGTGACCTACCTTATCTCATTGCTTGAGAGTTTCTTGATAAGTACAGTTTGGAGAATAATCCTTATCTTGAAAATTTATTGAGAAAAACAAGTTAGGTAATATGTAAAAGTGCCAGTGGTAGTGTGTGGTATATGCAGACCATTAAAAAAACCTCAAAAAACCCTAAATTAAAAAAAAAAAAGTTGCTGGGGCTGAAGAGATTATTTATTTTCCCAGTATGGATGTCATTTTGCAAATTCTTATAAAGCTGATTAATTATTTAAATGTTTGTTGATTGCCTATAATGTGTTAGGCATTGTCCTAGGCGCTGGGCTTACTGCTGTCCTTGTGCAGATCACAGTCTAGTGGGAGACACAGCCAATAAACAAGTAGATGAAACCTAATTGTGAAATACAAAAAGTGCAGTGGCATAAAATAACTGGCACAAGGGGTATAATATTAGAGGGAGGTCAGGGAAATCTTCTCTGAAGAGGTTACATTGAGGCTGTTATAATCTAAGGGTGGAGAAAGATCTAGTATAGGAAGTGCATTCCAGGTAGAGGGAGCAACATATGCAAACTCTCTTCAACAGTAAAGAACTTGGCATGTTTGAGGAACTAAGAGATTAATAGGCTGGAGCCAGAGAAGGAGGCAAAGAGTGCTACGGGATGAATTTAGGGAGAAACATGGGGCCAGATTGTGTAGTAGCCCCTTATGGGTCAATGGCTAGACTTTATTCTATGCATGATGGGAACCATTGAAGAGTTTTAAATAGGAAAATGATGTGAGCTGATGAATATTGCTAAAGTCTCTGCAAATGCATTGTGAGGGGAAGAGTTGGAAAAGGCAAAAGAAAAGAAGTGAGAGGTTATTGTGGGGGAAAACCTGGTGAGAAATGATGATGGCCTGGACCAGGTTGGTGACAGTGGAGATGGGAAGAAATGGACTGATCTTCTAATGTATTTTCGTGGTGGGTGCAATTGAATTTGCGATTAATATGCAAGTGGGTGTTAAGAGAGGCAGATGAATCAAGAATGGGTCCTATGTTTCTGACTTAAGCAGCTGGTTGGATGGTAATATTTATAGAAATCCTGAACACATGGGGAGAAATAGGCTTTGGAAGAAAGCCAAAGGCCAAGTTTTGAACATGCTGATTTTGAGATGGTGGCAACAAATTGGTGAGTTCAATACATGTGACTAGAACCCAAAAAGATGTCCCAGTTAGAGCTAACCTGGGTATTATCAGTTTATGGGTGATATTAAAGCCCATGAACACATGATGTTAATTAGGATGATAGTACATAGAAAATAAGGGGGTCTAGGAAAGAGCCTTGTGGATTTATTTAGTAGAAGAGCTATCCAGGGAAACAGAAAAAGAAAAACCAGAGACATATGTAGGTAATGATATTACAGAGGCCAAGAGTGGAAGGTCTGTCAGGAAAAAAGTGATTAAGAGGGTTGAATCCTGCTTAGAGAGGTCCAGAAAGGTGAGAATATTAAATAGCCCATTTCATCTGGCAATATGAATTCTATGTGAATTTGTCAAGAGCAGTTTTGCTATAGTAATAGGGACAAGAAGCCAGACTGGAGTAGGCTGAGGAATGAATGACAAGTGAGGTCATGGAGACAGTGTATACATTCAATCTTTTGAGAACTATAAAGTACAAGGGAGCAGAAGAAATGAGATGGGCAACTGGGAGGTCCTATGCTGTCAAGGTACTTTTCCTATTAATATGAAAAATACCAGGGCATGTTTCTGAACTGAAAGAAATGATACCATCTACAGGGAGAGAATGATGGTGAAAGACAGGGAAACACCTATAAAATACAAACTGAGAGAAGGCCAGAGAAGATAGGTCCTCTATAAAATAAAATTATACACAAAAGCAAAGGGACTCATTCAGAATAAGAGGAAACCAGAGTAAACCTAACATTGTCAGTAATATTTGCAACTGACTAGATCTGTCTTATGATATTGCTTATGTTTACATCATTTAACCTGTCTTGTATATTTGTTTCTCTCCTTGACTTGCCAGAGGAGAACATGTCTCATTTATATGCATAGAATTCCTGACACCTAGCACACTGCCTTGGCCATATGTGTGGTCAAGGAGTTTCTTGAAACGTTTTAGTGAAAAAAAAATGGAAATCTGAACCCCAATCTGTTTTTAAAAGTTGGTAGAAAAAATGCCACAAAATGGCTTGCCACAAGGTAATAAATGGCAGTTCCTGACCTATATGTAAACAAAAATGCAAATTAAAACCTAGGATTGCTGAATTTGGATACAATGAAGTGAAGAAATGGTCTTAATGGAAGGCCAACTCTGTGCTGAATTATCTGGAAAGAACCTTATGACATTGTAATGGTGAAGGTAGTCTATAAGGCATCTTTAAGAATTCAAATGATTTGAGCTTTGGGTGGAGCTCAAAGGCACCCTAGAATGTTGAAAAACTATTGAGCGGTGCTTGCGACAGTTGGGAGCAGTCAAGGTCTAGAAGCTCAGCCAGCCTGACATCATTTAGCCATTTTTGTCAACTTGTCCTTAACAAGGTGGATACGTTACTGGATTTAGAAGAAAAGCAGATGAAAAAAATAGGTTAGTTGGTAGAGTTTGTAATGTGGATTCCTCTGGTGTTGTCTCCAGGCTCATAAGGGTCCAAAGTCATCTCCGGGGAGGAAATTTTGACCTTCCTGGTAGAGAAGGGAGAAGGGAAAGGTTTGTAAATTTATGTTCTGCTTTCAGGCAAATAGGTGGGCAGAAAGCTTTATGAGTGTGTGTGTGTGTGTGTGTGTATACCTACATATATACGTGTGTGTGTATATATATATCCATCTTAAATTTCATAGTTCCAAAAAGGCATAATGCACTTTGTTTTCTTGTTTTTCTAGAAGAATATAGATATTGTTTTCCATCCACAAGTTTCAGTAATAAGCATAAAATATTGAGAGAAAACAAACTTAAACTGCTTTCATGGTGCCAGGCTTCAGTTTGGGAAGACTGTTTTGTAGAGAATGGTGACAGCAAATTATTCTCAGTAAACAAAGGAATGGTTACTCAGAAAATGCCAGCTTTCTTCATTGCTTAGATGAGATGTTTGCTTCTCCCATATGCAGATCACATTACAAAATAGTTGCAAAGAAGATGAGACTTGAAAACAAAAATTGCAAATTTTGATTGGTTTTTAGAGGGTAGTTCTTTAAAAAAACAATTATTTAAGGAATTTCTAACTTTTAGTGGATCTTTCCTATTTCTTATAATGTTTTCAGTCTAAAGTTATCTGTCAAAAAGTGAAAATCTGCTACAAACATAAAAAGTGAACTTACTGTTAATGAAAGCAACTTGCTCACAGCAGGAAATGCAGTGAAAAAAAAAACTCCAGAATTTTTCTTTGATGAGCAACCAGTGATAGACTGAAATGGAAATGCTGGAAATGAAGCAAAACTCTTAATAATCAGCTATATAGGGGATTGTCGTAGAACACATTTGTCAGTTTACTGGGCCGAGACCTAGAGAAGGTTTTGCATTGTCGATATTGCATCTTGATGTAGTGATATGAGTGTGTGGGGCTTGTAAAGGTCACCTCTTATTGGGTCTGTGTAGGGAGCTGATAAGGTCAAAAGTTTAGAAATAATTCTTAAATCTCCACTGAGCAGAAAGGTATCTAAGTTGCTATAATATATAGTTGTCTTAAAGGTCCAGAGATACTGGAAAATATCAAATAATATGTGTGTTTTATCAGCTGACTAATTTTCAAAGGGTAACTGTAAGAAACCAAGCATAACGATATGACAGGAGTTTAGTCAAATGTGTCTCCTTTGGAGTTTTCTTTTTTAATTTAGCAATCCTGGAAACGTTTTTCATTCATTCACAAGTTTTTGTATATATACTACTAGAAAGATCCATCAAGTTATATCATTTATTAAGTATAAAGTAGTGATTTTCAAACTACATTTCGTAAAACCTCAGCTTTTCATAAAATGTCTCTTGAGACTCCTTGGGAAATTAGGCATGTGGTCAAGGGGGCATCACTCTTTGCCACTAGGCCTAACTCAGTAATGAATAAAGATCGAGGGGTCTCAAATGTGGAAAGGTCCCTCCAAGGCAAAGGAGAAAACTATTGTCCTAAATGACACATGCAAGTGGCATTGCTTGCTGTATCTGTTTATAACTGTATAGATAATGTGTCACATTTTCCTTCAGTGTCTAAGACACTATTTTCTTTTTCATATTCTTCTTTCAGTGTGATGTCAGAATAATCATGCCTTCTTCATAAGTTGGTACTCATGTTATTGTATCTTTGTGATATTGACCACTGCAGGGAAAGAAAAATAATTTTCCTTCTACCCTTCTAAATTCTCATCTGAGACCCCTGTAACAAGTTAACAAGAGAAAACCAAACAGAAGTTTATTAACATGTATATTTCATATATTCAGGGGAGAAAACACAGGGAAAGAGGAAATCTCAAAGAGCTGGCTTAGAACTCTGACTTATGTAGCATCTTCAAAAAAAACAACATATTTTTGAGAAGTGACAATACAAAAAAAGGGACGTTGAGTCTCCAGGAGTGGCAAATTGTGGGAAGATAAACTTAGTCATGTGTGTATAATGATGTGGTCAACGACAAACCACACATTTGACACTGGTCCCATAAGATTATAATGGTGTATTCTTATTATTCCTTTTCTACGTTTTGCTATGTTTAGAAGCACAAATACTTAACATTGTGTGACAATTGCTAACAGCACTCGGCACAGTCCCATGATGTACAGGTCTGTAGCCTAGGAGCAATAGGCTGTACCTTATGGCCTAGGTATATAGCAGGCTATCCCAGCTAGGTTTGTGTGAGTATACCCTATGATGTCTGCACGAGGACAAAATGATGCATTTCTTATTAAGTGACATATGACTGTATATGGGAAACTAATGGTAGGTAGATAAAGGCTAGTTGGTATGGTTTGTGGTGTGGATTCCTCTGATGATGTCTGCAGGCTGATAAGGGTCTAAAGTCATCTCTAGGCAGGAACATTTTCTTTCCTGGTAGAGAAAGGAGGAGGGACACCTTTGTAAATTTATGTTCTGCCTTTAGGCCAATAGAGGGAGGGAAGAAAGCTTTTCTTCCTTTTTTTTTAAATTTCAACTTTTATTTTAGATACAGGGAGTGGATTAGTGGTTTGTTACGTGGGTATACTGCCTGATGGTGAAGTTTGGGGTACAATTGATCTTGTCATCCAGGTAATAAGCATAGCACCCATAGTTTTTAAACCCACACCCCCTTCCTTCCTTCCCACCTCTGGTAGTCCCTAGTGCCTATTTTTCCTATCTTTATGTCCATGTTTATCCAATATTTAGCTCCCACTTACAAGTGAGAACATGTGATATTTGGTTTTCTATTTCTGTATTAATTTGCTTAGGATAATGGCCTCCAGCTGTGTCCATGTTGCTGCAAAGGACGTGAGTTTGTTCGCTCGTTCTCTCTCGTTCTCTCTCGTTCTCTCTCGTTCTCTCTCGTTCTCTCTCGTTCTCTCTCGTTCTCTCTCGTTCTCTCTCGTTCTCTCTCGTTCTCTCTCGTTCTCTCTCGTTCTCTCTCGTTCTCTCTCTCGTTCTCTCTCTCGTTCTCTCTCTCGTTCTCTCTCTCGTTCTCTCTCTCGTTCTCTCTCTCGTTCTGTCTCTCGTTCTGTCTCTCGTTCTGTCTCTCGTTCTGTCTCTCGTTCTGTCTCTCGTTCTGTCTCTCGTTCTGTCTCTCGTTCTGTCTCTCGTTCTGTCTCTCGTTCTGTCTCTCGTTCTGTCTCTCGTTCTGTCTCTCGTTCTGTCTCTCGTTCTGTCTCTCGTTCTGTCTCTCGTTCTGTCTCGTTCTGTCTCTCTCTGTCTCTCTCTGTCTCTCTCTGTCTCTCTCTGTCTCTCGTTCTGTCTCTCTCTGTCTCTCTCTGTCTCTCTCTGTCTCTCTCTGTCTCTCTCTGTCTCTCTCTGTCTCTCTTTCTCTCTCTCTCTCTCTCTCTTTCTGTCTTTCTCTTTCTTCTCTTTCTCTTTTTCTTTCTTTCTTTCTTTCTCTTTCTCTTCTCTCGTTCTCTCTCGTTCTCTCTCGTTCTCTCTCGTTCTCTCTCTCGTTCTCTCTCTCGTTCTCTCTCTCGTTCTCTCTCTCGTTCTCTCTCTCTTTCTCTCTCTCTTTCTCTCTCTCTTTCTCTCTCTCTTTCTCTCTCTCTTTCTCTCTCTCTTTCTCTCTCTCTTTCTCTCTCTCTTTCTCTCTCTCTTTCTCTCTCTCTTTCTCTCTTTCTCTTTCTCTCTTTCTGTCTTTCTCTTTCTTCTCTTTCTCTTTTTCTTTCTTTCTTTCTCTTTCTCTTCTCTTTTTCTTTCTCTTTCTCTTTCTTTCTCTTTTTCTTTCTTTCTTTCTCTTTCTCTTTTTCTTTCTTTGTTGCTGCGAGAAAGCTTCTTCTGGTATCTGTTTCTGCTTGCCTTCGGCTCAAAATAATCCTTATGCCAAAGTGGCATATTTTAGGGTGGCATATTCTGCTAGCTTTCTCTTTATTATTCCCTTTTCACATTTCCCCCAAACATTATCATGAAGGGAGGGATTTATATAAGACAAATCCGTCATGGTTAAGGACTCTTTGAGAGGGAAGTGGTCAACAGAGAAAATCCATGTAGCATCCCCAGCCTCAGATTTCCCTTTGGTCATCCCCTAATTCTCTTCTTTTCCTGTCTCCCTCATAACAGACTTTCCATCCCCACCATGCACCTCATGATATCTCAGATCCCCGTTCTCCTCCCCTTATGAAGAATAACAGGACACAAAGACAGTAGCTAATGTTTAAGAAGGTTTAAAATGGGAAAATGACGAAAGATATTATTTAAAATGAGGTATAACAGAAAACTTTAAATCTGAATGTATAATTGGACTGTGACTAGTTGATTATTAATAATGTAACTCATTATTTGATTTAAAAGAATAGTTATGTTGTATTTTATTGAACAAATCTTAGGAGTTTAAATGTTCAGAATGTCAGAATTATACCTGAGATATGTATCTGAACCAAGGTAAGATCACAGTTATTATTCTGACTTTTATGATAGAGCAGAAATTATTAGTCTGATATATTATGAGAAGGAAATAAGCCAAATTGAGATGATTTATGTCAGAACCCTTTTTATAGTGTATTTCAACTGTTTTAATTGTGGTAAAATGTGCATAACATAAGATTTAACATTTTATCCATTTTAAGTGTACAGTTTAGTGGTATTAAGTACATTCACATTATTGTATCAGAACTTCTAAGGAAACATATGGATTGTGATATGTATCTTTGGTTACAAACTTTTATTGCAAATTTTGTTTTTTCTATTTTGCTATTACCCCATTATGAAAGTTAAAGATAATTCAAGATTTATGGCTAAAAGAAATTAATTGACTAGATACCTGACTGATTTTTCAATTTCTTTGGGAGTAAATTATCTCAGAACTTTATTCCTCAGGGAAAAAGATACCTAATAATTTGCAAACAAACAGAAATGCCACTAGAAAATGTGGTATCTTCTGCGCATTTGAATAAATTTCTCAGTCTTGAAACATCTGAACAGCCATTTGATTTCTTCATCCTTTGGGGGAAATAGGCTTTTTTTAAATGCCCCCAAAAATAGGGCTTTCAGAATAAACAAATATTTTCTACATATTGCTACTATGATAATTACTGTACTGCATTAAATCCTAACAATAAGGCCTTTTCTGTTTACTAGTCCTATAAATTATTTTGGAAGAAAAATTGTCCTAGTAAGTAGATACAGTAGTGGGCTGAGCAAAACCTATAAGAGCTCCAATATTTTACATTTTTTTGATAGCTTTTTAGTTTTATTTTCCTCAGGTTTGCATTCCCTACTGTAGACTTTGACAGTTCCTCTTGAAGTTCATGGCACAGTAATGAAACAACATTTGTTGGTTGCCTTATGGTTTTCAAAGCACTTACATGTATATGTAATACATATATGTATATATACACACACACACATATATATACACACATATATGTGTATATATATACACATATACACTATATATACACATATATACATATATATACAAAGGATACTATATATATAGTATCTCAAAGGATATATATATAGTATATATATAGTATCTCAAAGGATGTATATACTATATATATAGTATATATATAGTATCTCAAAGGAGATATATATATATAGTATCCTTTGAGCCTTTTAGGAATCCTTTTAAGTTGAGACAAAGGGGCATCCTCAGTTGAGTTTTATAGATTGAGATATTTAACTTTTCTGATATCATTAGTGATGATTGGTTATTTCCTGACTGCTCAGGACCTTTCCCATTTCCTCATAATACACTAATATCCCCTCCCCATTGATGGGATCTGCTAGGACTGCAATGAGGTACCCACCAATCCCTGGTCATGTGGGCAAGGATGAGACCAGAGCATAGGCAATTAGAGGCTCCCTTTTGGAATGTGAACAATCAGGCTGCCATAGGTCCAGTTCTGCTTCATCTCAACAGGGGCGTATCCTGATGAGCCATTTGTATTGAGAGAACTACTGAACTTCCAGCTGCCTTAATCCAGAGCTGCCTTGGTTCCTGTCTTTTCCAGGTTCTTGAACCTCCTGGAGATTCTGTGAGTCCCTGATATCCTCTTAATAAATTCCCTTTGGTTTGTGTTTGCCAGAATCTGTTTCTGTTGCTTGCCACCCCAAAACCAGCACAAGGAGATTCCCATTGCCAGTGTGGTGGAAGTTGGTACTTGGACCCAGATATTCCAGGACTCATTATGTTTCATCATGCTGCTGACTATTATTATTATTTTAAAGCACACTATTGAAGCTAAATTAAAAGCAACAATTCACTCATCCTTTAAAAAAATGATTTTCAATTTCTCAAATATTTATTCCTGTCCCTTTTATGTTTTTCATGTCCTTCTCACCAAAGAAAGGTTTTTAGACTTTTTAGAAACTTAAAAAATCATCAACTTAAAAAAATTTATTTCCATCAGGTGTTTTGCGAGTGACAGAACATGACAAATAAGAATGATATATCAAGTACAGGCAAATCATTTGTTTTAAGAGAGAACAGATAAAGATGGATATACAGTTACTTGATGTTTGGCTTTTGGAATAATCATGTCATCTTCTATTTTATGAAGTCATTTTATTAGAGTATTTCTAGTTTAGAAGTCTATGTGAAATATTAAAAGAACCCAGAATGGTGTGCTCTGTAGTATTTCCATTTTCTTGGCACTTATTTCATACCTTTCTCAGATATGTTTCCATTAATTCTTTCTGGATGAATTTTTATTTACTAATTTAAATTAGTGCAGTAATTTAATAGGATTATGAGATAATATTTTGGAAGACCAGTTATTCATTCAGTTGCTGTTGGGGCAGGCATTGTGCTAGCGTATGTGCATGTGCCTTTCAACAAAATAGTCACTGTTCTCAAAGATTTGAACAGTAACTTCATAATAAAGGATATGTAGCTAGTCAATAAGCACATAAAGAGATGCTCAATACCATTCGTTTATCAGGGAAATTCAAGTTAAAACCATAATGAGATATCACTATACACCCATTAGATTGGCTAAAATTAATGATTGACACTGCTGGTGTTGGCAAGGATGTGGAACAATTGAAACTCACATGTGTTATTAATGAGAATATAAACAGGTACAAACATTTCAGAATACTTTAGAAAACAGTTTCTCATAAAGTTTAACGTGCACATACCATATGGCCCTGTGATCCCAGTGAAAATATATGACCACACGTACTGTCACATAAATGTTCTTAGCAGCTTTATTAGTAAGAACCCCAAACTGGAGACAACCCAATGTCCATTAATAGATAAACAAATGAATTGTGGTATATCTCTACAATGAAATATTCAGCAATAAAAAAGAATGAACTATTGATACATGTAACTACATGGTTAAATCTTAAAAATATGCTGAGTAAAGAAACCAGACACAGAATAGTACATATTGTATGATTCTATTTATATGAAATGCCAGAAAAGACCAGTCTAATTTAGAGGGACAGATAGATGACTTATTACCTAGGGCTCCCCTTAAATTGGGAAGAAGTAAAAGGAAACTTTCTGGGGTTATAAAAACTTTCTGTATCTTATGGTGGTAGTTTTGTCATAACTCATTGAAATATACATTTAAAATGGGCACATCTTACTGTATGTAAATTATACCTCAGGAAGGTTGACATAAATTTAGGTGAATAGTGTCCCTTAAAAATCTTATTTTGTAAGTCATATGTTAATGTGATTGTACCTAAAATGAAAACATAAGGCATTTTACTGGTTATGTTTTTTAAAATATAGTGCTTTTTGGCAATTTTAAACATAACTCCTTTTCATCAACAATGATACAAGATGGAAACATTATCCAGGAAACCAGCTATATTTTCTACTTATGGCAAACAATATCTTATTTTAATTATGGAACAATAATTAGCCTTCATATCTTTAAGCAGTTTGTGCTATTAGTTTGGGAAAAACATTAAAACAGCAAAAACTATCATTTTAGATGGTGATAAATTGCCGACCAATCCAAACTAGTTTTTTAAATATAAAAGTAATTGTAATTTAAAATATTTCATTCAACATTGGATTGTATATTTTATAAAATTTGTAAGGAAAAACACACTAACGTATTGATTAACTTTTCTCTGTTCTCTTAAGTACCTATTCTGATTTATATTACTAAATCTTCTCCACTGATTTACAACTTTTAACAGGTGCCAAATCCCAAATGATGCTTTGATACTATAGGTTAAACTACCAGGTCTTTTTTCTTTGTGAAATACAATGCTATTAAATATTCATTTATTGAGAAGGGCAAATCTGAGCCTCACTGTCAACTAATGGAAAGTAAAAAAAAAAAAAATTGGAATATTATAACAAGATTACTTTTAAAATGTGTTTTCTCAACGCCTCAGGCAATAGTAGAAATTCAATATTTTTCTATCATCCATTCTTGTAATACAATTTTAGGGTGAGTGTTTTTGGAAATAATCTTCTCACATTTTTTTTCTAGTACTATTTTATTCTTAGTGTTTTATATTTTATAAAAATCTTTGTACCATAAATCTAGAGATAAATCTAGAGAAGCTTTTAGAAATGGAGACCACACTAAGAGTCTCTTAAATGCTCATCCAGGGGGCTGAGTATAGAAAACTGTTCCATTGAGTCAGCAATAGAAGGTAGGTGAAACATTTTATAAGTGGGAATTAGTCAGTTTTCCGTGTTAAGGATATAATGGTCATATACAGCAGCTGAGATTTATAATTTCTCAAAGTCTGCTTGTAATTTTCTTATACTTCTAAAACTTACTAGGTGATTTATTTCCTTAAAAGTATATCTTAGTGTCACCCAGTGTACTGCTTTTATTTATGATGTATGAAAAAAAGTTGTTCTCATTAGGTTATTTTTATCAGATCTAGATAAATAGAAAAATATATGTATTTAAAGAATGATATTAATAAATAGACAATATTTAGGTCTACCATATTTACATCTAATCATGACAGTATTGTTTTCATGTGGCTAATACAACAACCACAAACTGAGTAGCTTAAGACAACAGAAGTTTATTCTCCCACAGTTACAGAGGCCAAAAGTCAGAGATTAGTCTCACAGGCAGAAATCAAGGTGTCAGGAGGGCCACACACTGTCCAGGAGAGAATCTGTTCCTTGTCTTTTCCAGCTTCTCTTGGGCTATCAGCATTCTTTGGCTTGTAGCTGCATCACTCCACTCTCTGCCTCCATGGTCATTGCCTTCTCTTCTGGATGGTCAAATTTCTTTCTGCTTCTCTCTTACAATGATAATTGTGATTGCTTTTGCAGCCCACTCAGATAATCCAGGAAAATCTTCCCATCTCAAGATCCTTAACTCAATCATATCTGCAAAAATATTTTTTTCAAGTAAGATAATGTTTACAGGTTCGAGATTATAATCTCATATCTTTAAGGGCCATGATGCAGGCTGTTACAATGACCTAAAAAAATGAAGCTTGCTACTATAATTTATTGCTCTTTTCCTGTCACCTCAAAGCACATATGGTCTTTCCTACACATTTTTAATTTAAAATATTTAGTCAAAAAGACTGAGTATGTTGCATAAGACTGTGTGTGTTGTAATTCACAATAATCATACGAATCTTGGGATTTCTCTGCTTCATGAGTTAGTATCATGCCTCTCCAGTAAGCTAGTAGAGATTTTGAACACAAGATCTATGTGTATTTTATACCATATGTCATGTACCTGAGAATTTCCCTGACAGTCCAACTTATAATATTCAGTCCTATTGTTAACCACTGTGTCTATTACATGTTACATTTTTTTGACCCACATGTGATTACTGTATACAGGCCATCTGACAGAATAGATCTTAATGATTTTAATGGATCTGTTCAAGAGAATAATGGCATTTCATTTTGTTCATATTAGTTCTCTATCACATCTATTTTTTCCTTTGTGAAAGGAAGGAAAAAGGTAATCAATGAATAAGCTCTTAAGAGAGTGGTGATATAAAGTCTGTTTCACAACATCGAATTATGATAACCTATTATTGTTATGATGAACTGATTCTTGTAATAAGGTATTGATGTAGCAGAAATAAAATCCATCCTATTAAAATTTTATTTCCATGGTCTCTCTTAGATACTGGCTTCTGCCCTCAAATGGTATAATCTTGCTTCATCTTAATAGTATCTTTTAGCTTTGTAGACCACAGGACATGCAGCTTGTGAGAGAGAAAGGTTATAGCTGCCATAAGCATTATGAAGAATGGCACTACAATAAGTGCGATACAATGGTATAAATTAAATTTTGTTTTTACATAACAGTTAAAAGGTTATGGTTTCATTTAGCCTTGTGAATATTACAAAGCAAAGAGTCATGCTTGGGAAGCCATTTTTAGATTAATGTCAATAACTGTGGTATAAACCAGTGAGGAGATAAACATGCTCAGAGTCTTAGTTTGTTTTATGTGACTGTAACAGAATACCTGAGACTGGGTAGTTTAAAAAAAAAAAAAAAAGAGAAATGTATTTTTCATAATCCTGGAGGCTGGGAAATCCAATATTAAAGCATCTGGCAGGTTAGGGCCCAGTCTCTCAGCTTCCAAAATGGCACCTTGAATGCTAAGTCTTCTGGAAGGAAAGAGTGCCATGACCTCACATGGCAGAAGGGGAACTACTTCCACAAGCCCTTTTAAATAAGGGCATTAATCCATTAGTGAGGGTGGAGCTCTCTTGACCTAAATACCTCCCAACACTGTTGCAGTGGGAATTAAGTTTCTAATACATGAATTTTGGGGGACACATTCAGACCATAGTATTCAGTAAGCACTATTCATTGAACAAATATAAAGAAACTACAGTATTATGAGACTTGTTAAAGGTATAGTTTTGGGCACCTAACTGCCTGTGTACAAATCCTATTGCCATTAGTTACTAATCTTATGACTTTGGGAGTCACTTAATTTCAACTAACAAAGTCTGTTTTCTTCTCACCTATAAAAAGAATAATAGACACTTTCGATATTATAATTTTGAAGGTAAAATTAGATGAGGTATATAAAGCACTTAGGACTTCCTCATGCTAAATACTCAATAAATATGAGTTATAAAGTTTTTAATTTTATTTTTTTGTTATACTTTAAGTTCTAGGGTATATGTACACAACATGCAGGTTTGTTACATATGTATACATGTGGCACGTTGGTGTGCTGCACCCATTAACTCGTCACTTACATTAGGTATTTCTCCTGATGCTATCTGTCCCCCTCCCCCAACCCCACGAAAGGCCCCAGTGTGTGATGTTCCCCACCCTGTGTCCAAGTGTTCTCATTGTTCAATTCCCACCTATGAGTGAGAACATGCGGTGTTTGGTTTTCTGTCCTTGCGATAGTTTGCTCAGAATGATGGTTTCCAGCTTCATCCATGTCCCTACAAAGGACATGAACTCATCCTTTTTTATGGCTGCATAGTATTCCATGGTGTATATGTGCCACATTTTCTTAATCCAGTCTATCATTGATGGACATTTGGGTTGGTTCCATGTCTTTGCTATTGTGAATAGTGCCACAATAAACATACGTGTGTATATGTCTTTATAGTAGCATGCTTTATAATCCTTTGGGTATATACCCAGTAATGGGATGGCTGGGTCAAATGGTATTTCTAGTTCTAGATCCTTGAGGAATCACCACACTGTCTTCCACAGTGGTTGAACTAGCTTACATCTCCACAAACAGTGTAAAAGTGTTCCTATTTCTCCACATCCTCTCCAGCACCTGTTGTTTCCTGACTTTTTAATGATTGCCATTCTAACTGGTGTGAGATGGTATCTCATTGTGGTTTTGATTTGCATTTCTCTGGCCAGTGATGATGAGCATTTTTTCATGTGTCTGTTGGCTGCATAAATGTCATCTTTTGAGAAGTGTGTGTTCATATCCTTTGCCCACTTCTTGATGAGGTTGTTTGATTTTTTTTCCTGTAAATTTGTTTAAGTTCTTTGTAGATTCTGGATATTAGCCCTTTGTCAGGTGGGTAGGTTGCAAAAATTTTTTCCCATTCTGTAGGTTGCCTGTTCATTCTGATGGTAGTTTCTTTTGCTGTGCAGAAGCTCTTTAGTTTAATTAGATCCCATTTGTCAATTTTGGCTTTTGTTGCCATTGCTTTTGGTGTTTTAGTCATGAAGTCCTTGCCCATGCCTATGTCCTGAATGGTATTGCCTAGGTTTTCTTCTAGGGTTTTTATGGTTTTAGGTCTAACATTTAAGTCTTTAATCCATCTTGAATTAATTTTTGTATAAGGTGTAAGGAAGGGATCCAGTTTCAGCTTTCTACATATGGCTAGCCTGTTTTCCCAGCACCTTTTATTGAATAGGTAATCCTTTCCCCATTTCTTGTTTTCATCAGATTTGTCAAAGATCAGATGGTTGTAGATGCGTGGTGGTGGTATTTCTGAGGGCTCTGTTCTGTTCCGTTGGTCTATGTCTCTGTTCTGGTACCAGTACCATGCTGTTTTGGTTACTGTAGCCTTGTAGTATAGTTTGAAGTCAGGTAGCATGATGCCTCCGGCTGTGTTCTTTTTGCTTAGTATTGTCTTGGCAATGCAGGCTCTTTTTTGGTTCCATATGAAATTCAAAGTAGTTTTTTCCAATTCTGTGAAGAAAGTCACTGGTAGCTTGATGGGGATGGCATTGAATCTATAAATTACCTTGGGCAGTATGGCCATTTTCATGATATTGATTCTTCCTATCCATGAGCATGGAATGTTCATTTGTTTGTGTCATCTTTTATTTTGTTGAGCAGTGGTTTGTCGTTCTCCTTGAAGAGGTCTTTCACATCCCTTGTAAGTTGGATTCCTAGGTATTTTATTCTCTTTGAAGCAATTGTGAATGGGAGTTCACTCAAGTTTTGGCTCTCTGTTTGTCAATTATTGGTGTATAGGAATGCTTGTGATTTTTGCACATTGATTTTGTATCCTGAGACTTTGCTGAAGTTGCTTATCAGCTTAAGGAGATTTTGGGCTGAGACGATGTGGTTTTCTAGATATACAATCATGTCATCTGCAAACAGGGACTATTTGACTTCCTCTTTTTCTAATTGAATATCCTTTATTTCTTTCTCCTGTCTGATGGCCCTGGCCAGAACTTCCAACACTGTGTTGAATAGGAGTGGTGAGAGACGGCATCACTGTCTTGAGCCAGTTTTCAAAGGGAATGCTTCCAGTTTTTGCCCATTCAGTATGATACTGGCTGTGGGTTTGTCATAAATAGTTCTTCTTATTTTGAGACATGTCCCATCAATACCTAGTTTATTGAGAGTTTTTAGCATGAAGGGCTCTTGAATTTTGTCAAAGGCCTTTTCTGCATCTATTGAGATAATCATGTGGTTTTTGTCTTTGGTTCTGTTTATATGATGGATTACGTTTATTGATTTGCATATGTTGAACCAGCCTTGCATCCCAGGGATGAAGCCAACTTGACCATGGTGGATAAACTTTTTGATGTGCTGTTGGATTCGGTTTGCCAGTATTTTGAGGATTTTTGCGTCAATGTTCATCAGGAGTATTGGTCTAAAATTCCTTTTTTAGTTGTCTCTGCCAGGCTTTGGTATCAGGATGATGCTGGCCTCATAAAATGAATTAGGGAGGATTCCCTCTTTTTCTATTGATTGGAATAGTTTCAGAAGGAATGGTAGCAGCTCCTTTTTGTACCTCTGGCAGAATTTGGCTGTGAATCCATCTGGGCCTGGATTATTTTTGGTTGGTAGGCTATTAATTACTGTCTCAATTTCAGAGCCTGTTACTAGTCTATTCAGGGATTCAACTTCTTCCTGGTTTAGTCTTTGGAGGGTGCATGTGTCCAGGAATTTATCCATTTCTTCTAGATTTTCTAGTTTATTTGCATAGAGGTGTTTATAGTATTCTCTGATGGTAGTTTGTATTTCTGTGGGATTGGTGGTGATATCCCCTTTATTATTTTTTATTGTGTCTATTTGATTCTTCTTTCTTTGCTTCTTTACTAGTCTTGCTAGCAGTCTATTTTGTTGAGCTTTTCAAAAACCCAGCTCCTGGATTCATTGATTTTTTTTTATGTGTTTTTTGTGACCCTATCTCCTTCAGTTCTGCTCTGATCATAGTTTTTTCTTGCCTTCTGCTAGCTTTTGAATGTGTTTGCTCTTGCTTCTCCAGTTCTTTTAATTGTGATGTTAGGGTGTCAGTTTTAGATCTTTCCTGCTTTCTCTTGTGGGCATTTAGTGCTATGAATTTCCCTCTACACACTGCTTTAAATGTGTCCCAGAGTTTGTGGTATGTTGTGTCTTTGTTCTCATTGGTTTGAGAGAACCTCTTTATTTCTGCCTTAATTTTGTTATTATGACTACTGCTCCAGTAGTCATTCAGGAGCAGGTTGTTCAGTTTCCATGCATTTGTGCAGTTTTGAGTGAGTTTTTTAATCCTGAGTTCCAATTTGATTGCACTGTGGTCTGAGACACAGTTTGTTATGATTTCCTTTCTTTTACATTTGCTGAGGAGTGCTTTACTTCCAACTGTGTGATCAATTTTAGAATAAGTGCAATGTGGTGCTGAGAGGTATGTATATTCTGTTGATTTGGGGTGGAGAGTTTTGTAGATGTCTATTAGGTCCACTTGGTATAGAGCTGAGTTCAAGTCCTGGATATCCTTGTTAACCTTCTGTCTCGTTGATCTATTTAATGTGGACAGTGGGTTGTTAAAGTCTCCCATTATTATTGTGTGGGAGTCTAAGTCTCTCTGTAGGTCTCTAAGGACTTGCTTTATGAATCTGGGTGTTCCTGTATTGGGTGCATGTATATTTAGGATAGTTAGCGCTTGTTGAATTGATCCTTTTTACCATTATGTAATGGCCTTCTTTGTCTCCTTTGATCTTTGTTGGTTTAAGGTCTGTTTTATCAGAGACTAGGATTTGCAACCCCTGCCTTTTTTTGTTTTCCATTTGCTTGGTAGATCTTCCTCCATCCCTTTATTTTGAGCCTATGTGTGTCTCTGCATGTGAGATGGGTTTCCTGAATACAGCACACTGATGGGTCTTGACTCTTTATCCAATTTGCCAGTCTGTGTCTTTTAATTGAGGCATTTAGCCCATTTACATTTAAGGTTAATATTGTTATATGTGAATTTGATTCTGTCATGATGATGTAAGCTGGTTATTTTGCTCGGTAGTTGATGCAGTGTCTTCCTAGCATCGATGGTCTTTACAATTTGTCATGTTTTTGCAGTGGCTGGTACCAGTTGTTCCTTTCCATGTTTAGTGCTTCCTTCAGGAGCTCTTATAGGGCATGCCTGGTGGTGACAAAATCGCTCAGCATTTTTTTGTCTGTAAAGGATTTCATATCTCCTTCACTTATGAAGCTTACTTAGTTTGGCTGGATATGAAATTCTGGGTTGAAAATTATTTTCTTTATGAATATTGAATATTGGCCCCCACTCTTTTTTGGCTTGTAGAGTTTCTGCTGAGAGATCAGCTGCTAGTCCGATGGGCTTCCCTTTGTGGGTAACCCGACCTTTCTCTCTGGCTGCCCTTAACCTTTTTTCCTTCATTTCAGCCTTGGTGAATCTGACAATTACATGTCTTGGGGTTGCTCTTCTCGAGGAGTATCTTTGTGGCATTCTCTGTATTTCCTGAATTTGAATGTTGGCCTGCCTTGCTAGGTTGGGGAAGTTCTCCTGGATGATATCCTGCAGAGTGTTTTCCAACTTGGTTCCATTCTCCCCGTCCCTTTCAGGTACACCAATCAAACGTAGATTTGGTCTTTTCACATAGTCCCATGTTTCTTGGAGGCTTTGTTCATTTCTTTTTACTCTTTTTCCTCTAAATTTCTCTTCTCACTTCATTTCATTCATTTGATCTTCAATCACTGATACCCTTTTTTCCACTTGATTGAATCGGCTACTGAAGCTTGTGCATGCATCACGTAGTTCTCGTGCCATGGTTTTCAGCTCCATCAGGTCATTTAAGGTCTTCTCTACGCTCTCTATTCTTGTTAGCCATTCGTCTAATCTTTTTCAAGGTTTTTAGCTTTCTTGCAATGGGTTCAAACATCCTCCCTTAGCTCAGAGAAGTTCGTTATTAACCTTCTTCTGAAGGTGCCTTCTGTCAACTCGTCAAAGTCGTTCTCCATCCTGCTTTGTTCTGTTTCTGGCGAGGAGCTGCGATCCTTTGGAGGAGAAGAGGTGCTCTGGTTTTTAGAATTTTCAACTTTTCTGCTCTGGTTTATCCCCATCTTTGTGGTTTTATCTACCTTTGGTCTTTGACAATGGTAACCTACAGATGGGGTTTTGGTGTGGATGTCCTTTTTGTTGTTGTTGATGCTATTCCTTTCTGTTTGTTAGTTTTCCTTCTAACAGTCAGGACCATTATCTGCAGGTCTGTTGGAATTTGCTGGAGGTCCACTTCGGGCCCTATTTGCCTGGGTATCACCAGCGGAGGCTGCAGAACAGCAAATACTGCAGAACAGCAAATGTTGCTGCCTGATCTTCCTCTAGAAGCTTTGTCTCAGAGGGGCACCCGGCTGTATGAGGTGTCAGTTGGCCCCTGTTGGGAGGTGTCTCCCAGTCAGGCTACTTGTGGGTCAGTGACCTACTTGAGGAGGCACTCTGTCCATAGTCAGAGCTCAACCACCATGCTGGGAGAACCACTGCTCTCTTAAAAGTGTCAGACAGGGACGTTTAAGTCTGCAGAAGTTTCTGCTGCCTTTTGTTCAGCTATGCCCTGCCCCCAGAGGTGGAGTCTACAGAGGCAGGCAGGTGTCATTGAGCTGCAGTGGGCTCCACCCATTTTGAGCTTCCTGGCTGCTTTGTTTACCTAGTCAAGCCTCAGTAATGGCAGATGCCCATTCCCCAGCCTCACTGCTGCCTCACATTTTGATCTCAGACTGCTGTGCTAGCAGTGAGCAAGGCTCCGTGGGCGTTGGACCCACCAAACCAGCCACAGGATATAATCTCCTGGTGTGCTGTTTGCTAAGACCATTGGAAAAGTGCAGTATTAGGGTGGGAATATCCTGGTTTTCCAGATACCAGCTGTCATGGCTTCCCTTGGCTAGGTAAGGGAATTCCCCAACCCCTTGTACTTCCCGGGTGAGATGATGCCCCACTGTGCTTCAGCTCACACTTCATGGGCTGCACCCACTGTCCAACCAGTCCTAATGAGATGAACCCGGTACCTCAGTTGGAAATGTAGAAATTACCTGTCTTCTCTGTCGCTCATGCTGGGAGCTGTAGACTGGAGCTGTTCCTATTCGGCCATCTTGGAACAAAAGTCAAGTTATTGATTTTTCTGATTCTGAGCTAGATAGGAAACATAAAACCATCTAGGAGAAAATAGCCAATTTGGTGAATTTAAGCCACATTCCCCATCCAACTTAATAAGTAGGCCATGTTTAATGAATGTCCTCAACATAAGTTTTTCCTTCAGTGTGGATCAGAGCTTCTTTGCAGCCCTGATACTGGCCCCTGAATTCCCCATATTAAGCCTGATCACTGCTCTAAACGTGTACCCTTAAACTCTGAGTTCTGGTTGCAGATCCTTTTCCTGTCTTTGAGTTCAATCCTTGATCCCTCAAGCAATACTGTCACTTCCACTTTCTAAGAGGACTCAATACCCCAGAGTCTCCTAATCCAATGGAAACTGCTTGTTATGGTTCTTAAAGGCACTGATGCAAATGACATTATTATAACAAGGATGATTGAACAAAATAGATGCCTTTGGGTTGATTTCTAGTCACTCTTAATCTCTGGAGAAGTTTTAGTCACACTGCTTTTTCCATAAACAGAATTTCTATTTTCTCTGTTTAAAAAAAGGTGCATTTGTTGTCATTGCATATGTGCGTGTGGATGGGGTGTGTTTTTCTCCTGGTACACTGATGTAAACAGTTTCTTACAAAGGAAGGTGGGCCTTAGCTAAATACTGAGATTGGCAACACTTATCTAAGTTAACTTCCAGACTCTCCACTTGGAAGTTTTTCCTTCCTAACATAGCTTTCTGTCCTTTTATTCCTTGAGGACAATTTTAGTTAAGTTCTAATTATGTTTATTTTTCTATAGAGTATATTTGTATAGACAGAGACTCTGCCATGTTCCTTTTGCATTGCTCTTCATTCATCTCTTTATTGACTCTTTCATTTGACAAATATTAAGCACTTTAGCATAGGCATCGTGCAACTCTCCAGTAATAACATGGTAAGCAAAATAGATAGGCTTGGATCTTTTCATAAAGGGAGCTGTTTACTTTTTTGTTGTTGTTGTTTTTTATTTGTTTGTTTGTTTGTTTGTTTTGAGACAGAGTCTCTCTCCGTTGCCCAGGCTGAGTACAGTGGTGTGATCTCAGCTCACTGCAACCTCTGCTTCCTGGGTTCAAGGGATTCTCCTGCCTCAGCCTCCTGAGTAGCTGGGATTACAGGTGTGTGACACCATGCCCAGCTAATTTTTTGTATTTTTAGTAGAAACAGGGTTTCACCATGTTAGCCAGGATGGTCTCGATCTCTTGACCTCGTGATCTGCCTGCCTTGGCCTCCTGAAGTGCTGGGATTACAGGCGTGAGCCACCGTGCCCAGCCACCAATTTTTTATTGTTTGAAAAAAGATAACGCTATATTAAATGATGGAAAGCTTTATCTTTCTTGTTTTTATTCTATTACTTCTGAATATTTCTGCACTTAGATGTGAAGCAATAAAGAATAGATACATAGATGCTTTCTTAGCCTTTGGCATCCTTTAAAAATATATTTTCATCTGGAATATGTATTAGTTGTAATCTGCCAAATATTACTGCTCTTTGAGGAAGCCCTGGTACAGGGAATAAGGACAAATAGAGTTGATAATTTTATAAGCATGAAAGGAGAAGAACCATCAGGGGAAAATAAAATTCATAAAATGACATTTTATTACAAAACAATTAGAATTAGATCTCAATATGTAAAAAGCAAACAGAGTTTCAACAGGACTCTCTGAGCT